>NC_069503.1:584952830-585586819 GCF_027579735.1 Bombina bombina | reverse complement strand
CCCCTTTTTGGATTAAAAGCATCATCAGATTGGCTTACGAGACTGCCGGACGGCAGCCTCCCGAAAGAATCACAGCTCATTCCACTAGGGCTGTGGCTTCCACATGGGCCTTCAAGAACGAGGCTTCTGTTGATCAGATATGTAGGGCAGCGACTTGGTCTTCACTGCACACTTTTACCAAATTTTACAAGTTTGATACTTTTGCTTCTTCTGAGGCTATTTTTGGGAGAAAGGTTTTGCAAGCCGTGGTGCCTTCCATCTAGGTGACCTGATTTGCTCCCTCCCATCATCCGTGTCCTAAAGCTTTGGTATTGGTTCCCACAAGTAAGGATGACGCCGTGGACCGGACACACCTATGTTGGAGAAAACAGAATTTATGTTTACCTGATAAATTACTTTCTCCAACGGTGTGTCCGGTCCACGGCCCGCCCTGGTTTTTTAATCAGGTCTGATAATTTATTTTCTTTAACTACAGTCACCACGGTATCATATGGTTTCTCCTATGCAAATATTCCTCCTTAACGTCGGTCGAATGACTGGGGTAGGCGGAGCCTAGGAGGGATCATGTGACCAGCTTTGCTGGGCTCTTTGCCATTTCCTGTTGGGGAAGAGAATATCCCACAAGTAAGGATGACGCCGTGGACCGGACACACCGTTGGAGAAAGTAATTTATCAGGTAAACATAAATTCTGTTTTTATTTTAGATGCCGCTTTGTAATTAGCTAGATTAGCGGCGAATAATTCAGGGTTTGCTATCGTGGCGCGCAGAGCGCTTTTGCTTAACATCCCTTTCAAGGGTAAAACACTGTTTGGCCCTGACTTGAAAGAGATTATTTCAGGCATCACTGGGGGAAAGGGCCACGCCCTTCCTCTGGATAGGTCTTTTAAGGCTAAAAAGAAGCCAAATTTTCGTCCCTTTCGCAGAAACGGACCAGCCTCAAATTCTACACCCTCTAAGCAAGAGGGTAATACTTCTCAAACCAAGCCAGCCTGGAGGCCGATGCAAGGCTGGAACAAGGGTAAGCAGGCCAAGTCACCTGCCACTGCTACCAAAACAGCATGAAGTGTTGGCCCCCGATCTGGGAAGGATCTGGTGGGGGGCAGACTTTCTCTCTTTGCTCAGGCTGGGGCAAGAGATGTTCAGGATCCTTGGGCGCTAGAAATAGTTTCTCAAGGTTATCTCCTGGAATTCAGGGAACTACTCCCAAGGGGAAGGTTCCACGGGTCTCAATTATCTTCGAACAGGCATTCTTACACTGTGTAGAAGACCTGTTAAGCATGGGAGTGATTCATCCTGTTCCATTAGGAGAACAAGGGATGGGTTTTTACTCCAACCTGTTCATAATTCCAAAAAAAGAGGGAACATTCAGACCTATTTTAGATCTCAAGATTCTAAACAAGTTTCTAAAGGTTTCATCATTGAAAATGGAAACCATTCGAACGATCCTTCCTACCATCCAGGAAGGTCAATTCATGACCACGGTGGACTTAAAGGATGCGTACCTACGTATTCCTATCCACAAGGAACATTTTCGGTTCCTAAGGTTCGCCTTTCTGGACAAGCATTACCTGTGGCACTTCCATTCGGATTAGCCACTGCTCCAAGGATTTTCACAAGGGTACTAGGGTCCCTTCTAGCGGTGCTAAGACCAAGGGGCATTGCAGTAGTACCTTACTTGGACGACATCCTGATTCAAGTGTCGTCTCTGTCAAAAGCAAGGGCTCATACGGACATTGTCCTAGCCTTTCTCAGATCTCACAGGTGGAAAGTGAACATAGAAAAAAGTTCTCTGTCCCCGTCAACAAGAGTTCCCTTCTTGGGAACAATAATAGTTTCCTTAGAAATGAAGGTTTTTCTGACAGAGGCCAGAAAATCAAAACTTCTAAGCTCTTGTGAGGTACTTCATTCTGTTCTTCTTCCTTCCATAGCGCAGTCCATGGAAGTAATAGGGTTGTTGGTTGCGGCAATGGACATAGTTCCTTTTGCACGAATTCATCTAAGACCATTGCACCTGGGCATGCTCAGACTGTGGAATGGGGATTATACAGACTTGTCTCCGACGATACAAGTAGATAAAATAACCAGAGATTCACTCCGTTGGTGGCTGACCCTGGACAACCTGTCACAGGGAATGAGCTTCCGCAGACCAGAATAGGTCATTGTCACGACCGACGCCAGTCTGGTGGGCTGGGGCGCGGTCTGGGAACCCCTGAAAACTCAGGGTCTATGGTTTCGGGAAGACTCTCTTCTCCCGATAAACATAATGGAACTGAGAGCGATATTCAATGCTCTCAAGGCTTGGCCTCGACTAGCAAAGGCCAAATTCATAAGGTTTCAATCAGTCATCATGACGACTGTTACATATATCAACCATCAGGGGGTAACAAGGAGTTCCCTGGCGATGGAGGAGCATCCGGGGGAGTGGGAACTCCATCTGGAAATCTTTGCCCAAATAACTCAATTATGGGGCATTCCAGACTTGGTTCTGATGGCCTCTCGTCAGAACTTCATGGTCCCTTGTTACGGGTCCAAATCCAGGGATCCCAAGGCGACTCTATTGGATACAATAGTAGCACCTTGGATCTTCAACCTAGCTTATGTATTCCCACCGTTTCCTCTCATTCCCAGGCTGGTAGCCAGGATCAATCTGGAGAGGGCTTCGGTGACCTTGATAGTTCCTGTGTGGCCACGCAGGACTTGGTATGCAGACCTGGTGAATGTGTCATCGGCTCCACCATGGAAGCTACCTTTGAGACAGGACCTTCTTATTCAGGGTCCATTTGAACATCCGAATCTGGTTTTCCTCCAACTGACTGCTTGGAGTTTGAACGCTTGATTTTATCAAAGCGTGGGTTTTCAGATTCTGTAATAGATACTCTTATTCAGGCTAGAAAGCCTGTAACTAGAAAAATTTACCATAATATATGGAAAAAATATATCTGTTGGTGTGAATCTAAAGGATTCCCATGGAACAAGATAAAAATTCCTAAGATTCTTTCCTTTCTACAAGAAGGTTTGGAGAAAGGATTTTCTGCGAGTTCTCTGAAGGGACAGATCTCTGCTTTATCTGTTTTACTTCACAAAAGGCTGGCAGCTGTGCCAGACGTTTAAGCGTTTGTTCAGGCTCTGGTTAGAATCAAGCCTGTTTACAGACCTTTGACTCTTCCCTGGAGTCTTAATCTAGTGCTTTCAGTTCTTCAAGGGGTTCCGTTTGAACCCTTACATTCCATAGATATTAAGTTATTATCTTGGAAAGTTTTGTTTTAGGTTGCAATTTCTTCTGCTAGAAGAGTTTCTGAGTTATCTGCTCTGCAGTGTTCTCCGCCCTATCTGGTCCATGCAGATAAGGTGGTTTTTACGTACTGAGCCTGGTTTTCTTCCGAAGGTTGTTTCCAACAAAAATATTAACCAGGAGATAGTTGTACCTTCTTTGTGTCCGAATCCAGTTTCATAGAAGGAACGTTTGTTACACAATTTGGACGTTGTCCGTGCTCTAAAATTCTATTTAGATGCTACAAAGGATTTCAGACAAACATCTTCCTTGTTTGTTGTTTATTCTGGTAAAAGGAGAGGTCAAAAAGCAACTTCTACCTCTCTATCTTTTTGGCTTAAAAGCATCATCAGATTGGCTTATGAGACTGCCGGACGGCAGCCTCCTGAAAGAATCACAGCTCATTCCACTAGGGCCGTGGCTTCCACATGGGCCTTTAAGAACGAGGCTTCTGTTGATCAGATATGTAAGGCAGCGACTTGGTCTTCACTGCACACTTTTACCAAATTTTACAAATTTGATACTTTTGCTTCTTCTGAGGCTATTTTTGGGAGAAAGGTTTTGCAAACCGTGGTGCCTTCCATCTAGGTGACCTGATTTGCTCCCTCCCATCATCCGTGTCCTAAAGCTTTGGTATTGGTTCCCACAAGTAAGGATGACGCCGTGGACCGGACACACCTATGTTGGAGAAAACAGAATTTATGTTTACCTGATAAATTACTTTCTCCAACGGTGTGTCCGGTCCACGGCCCGCCCTGGTTTTTTAATCAGGTCTGATGATTTATTTTCTTTAACTACAGTCACCACGGTATCATATGATTTCTCCTATGCAAATATTCCTCCTTTACGTCGGTCGAATGACTGGGGAAGGCGGAGCCTAGGAGGGATCATGTGACCAGCTTTGCTGGGCTCTTTGCCATTTCCTGTTGGGGAAGAGAATATCCCACAAGTAAGGATGACGCCGTGGACCGGACACACCGTTGGAGAAAGTAATTTATCAGGTAAACATAAATTCTGTTTTCTGACATTACGGGAGGAAAGGGTCATTTTATCCCTCAGGATAAGAGAAATAAACAAAAGGGACGTCAGAGTAATTTTCATTCCTTTAGAAATTTCAAGGGAAATCCTTCCACTTCCTCTTCCAAGCAGGAGCAGTCCAAACCTTCCTGGAGACCCAATCAGTCTTGGAACAAGGGAAAACAATCCAAAAAGCCTGCTATTGATTCAAAAACAGCATGATGGGTCTGCCCCCAATCCGGGACCGGATCTTGTAGGGGGCAGACTTTCCTTCTTCACTCAGGCTTGGGTTTGAGATGTTCAGGATCCCTGGGCAATAGAAATAGTGTCCCAGGGATACAAACTAGAGTTCAAGAACTTTCCTCCCAAGGGCAGGTTTTTGCTTTCAAGATTATCTGCAGACCAGACAAAAAGAGGCGTTCTTACCCTGCGTACGGGACCTCTCTGACCTGGGAGTGATAGTTCCTGTTCCAATGCAGGAACGTGGTTTGGGGTTCTATTCCAATCTGTTCGTGGTTCCCAAAAAGGAGGGAACCTTCAGACCAATTTTAGATCTCAAGAGTCTTAACAAATTCCTCAGAGTACCGTCCTTCAAGATGGAAACCCTTTGATCCAAGAGGGTCAATTTATGACAACCGTGGATTTAAAGGACACATACCTGCATGTTCCCATCCACAGGAACCATCACAAGTTTCTAAGGTTTGCATTTCTAGACAAACACTTCCAGTTCGTGGCTCTTCCATTCGGTCTTGCCACGGCTCCCAGAATTTTCTCGAAGGTTCTGGGATCCCTGTTGGCGATACTCCGATTGCGGGGCATTGCAGTGACGCCTTATTTGGACGACATCTTGGTCCAGGCACCATCCTTCCAAAAAGCAAAATCCCACACGGAAATGTGGTTATCCTTCCTGCGATCTCACGGATGGAAGGTAAATTTGGAAAAAAGTTCCTTAGTTCTAAATACGAGAGTATTCTTTTTAGGAACCATAATAGATTCCTTATCAATGAAGATTTTTCTGACACAAGTCATGAAATCAAAGATTTTCGATTCTTGCCTAGCGCTTCAGTCCTCTCCTCGACCATCAGTGGCTCAGTGCATGGAGTTAATCGGGCTGATGGTAGCGGCTATGGACATCATCCCGTTCACCCGTTTCCACCTCAGACCTCGGCAGTTAGACATGCTCAGTCAGTGGAACGGAGATTATGCGGATTTGTCTCCGCGAATACAGCTGGAACAGGAGACAAAGGATTCTCTTTCGTGGTTGTCTCAGGATCATCTCTCCCAGGGAACCTGCTTTCGCAGACCCTCTTGGGTGATTGTGACAACATACGCCAGCCACCTGGGATGGGGAGCAGTCTGGGGCTCTCTAAAGGCTTAGGGACCTTGGACTCAGTTGGAGTCTGTTCTGCCCATAAACATTCTGGAGCTGAAAGCAATCTTCAATGCTCTTCTGGCCTGGCCCCAGTTAGCGTCAACCAGGTTCATCAGGTTCCAGTTGGACAACATAACTTCAGTGGCTTACATCAACCATCAGGGAGGAACACAGAGTTCCTTAGCCATGACAGAAGTAGCCAAGATAATTCAGTGGGTGGAGACCCACAATTGCTGTTTGTCGGCGATCCACATCCCAGGGGTGGACAACTGGGAGGCGGACTTCCTGAGCAGGCAGACCTTTCACCCGGGGGAGTGGGAACTCCATCCAGAGGTGTTTTCCAGCCTGATTCTCAAATGGGGCCAGATCTGTTGGACATGTCATCTCTTCCACCTTGGAGACTTCCGTTGAGGAAGGACCTTCTACTTAAAGGGCCCTTCCTTCATCCAAATCTAGTTTCTCTGAAGCTGACTGCGTGGAGATTGAACGCTTAATTTTATCCTAGCGGGATTTTCGGATTCGGTCATATAGACCATGTTTCAGGCTCGTAAACCTGTGACTAGAAAGATTTACCACAAGATATGGCGTAAATATCTATTTCTCCAACATAGGTGTGTCCGGTCCACGGCGTCATCCTTACTTGTGGGATATTCTCTTCCCCAACAGGAAATGGCAAAGAGCCCAGCAAAGCTGGTCACATGATCCCTCCTAGGCTCCGCCTACCCCAGTCATTCTCTTTGCCGTTGTACAGGCAACATCTCCACGGAGATGGCTTAGAGTTTTTTAGTGTTTAACTGTAGTTTTTATTATTCAATCAAGAGTTTGTTATTTTAAAATAGTGCTGGTATGTACTATTTACTCTGAAACAGAAAAGAGATGAAGATTTCTGTTTGTAAGAGGAAAATGATTTTAGCAACCGTTACTAAAATCGATGGCTGTTCCACACAGGACTGTTGAGAGGAATTAACTTCAGTTGAGGGAACAGTGAGCAGACTTTTGCTGCTTGAGGTATGACACATTCTAACAAGACGATGTAATGCTGGAAGCTGTCATTTTCCCTTTGGGATCCGGTAAGCCATTTTTATTACAGACAGTAAATAAGGGCTTCACAAGGGCTTTTTAAGACTGTAGACATTTTCTGGGCTAAATCGATTCATATATAAACATATTTAGCCTTGAGGAATCATTTTAATCTGGGTATTTTGTAAAATAATATCGGCAGGCACTGTTTTGGACACCTTATTCTCTAGGGGCTTTCCCTAATCATAGGCAGAGTCTCATTTTCGCGCCGGTATTGCGCACTTGTTTTTGAGAAGCATGACATGCAGTCGCATGTGTGAGGAGCTCTGATACATAGAAAAGACTTTCTGAAGGCGTCATTTGGTATCGTATTCCCCTTTGGGCTTGGTTGGGTCTCAGCAAAGCAGATACCAGGGACTGTAAAGGGGTTAAAGATAAAAACGGCTCCGGTTCCGTTATTTTAAGGGTTAAAGCTTCCAAATTTGGTGTGCAATACTTTTAAGGCTTTAAGACACTGTGGTGAAATGTTGGTGAATTTTGAACAATTCCTTCATACTTTTTCGCAATTGCAGTAATAAAGTGTGTTCAGTTTAAAATTTAAAGTGACAGTAACGGTTTTATTTTAAAACGTTTTTTGTACTTTGTTATCAAGTTTATGCCTGTTTAACATGTCTGAACTACCAGATAGACTGTGTTCTGAATGTGGGGAAGCCAAGGTTCCTTCTCATTTAAATAGATGTGATTTATGTGACACAAAATTTAGAGAAAATGATGCCCAAGATGATTCCTCAAGTGAGGGGAGTAAGCATGGTACTGCATCATCCCCTCCTTCGTCTACACCAGTCTTGCCCACTCAGGAGGCCCCTAGTACATCTAGCGCGCCAATACTCCTTACTATGCAACAATTAACGGCTGTAATGGATAATTCTATCAAAAACATTTTAGCCAAAATGCCCACTTATCAGCGTAAGCGCGACTGCTCTGTTTTAGATAATACTGAAGAGCATGAGGACGCTGATGATATTGTTTCTGAAGGGCCCCTACACCAGTCTGAGGGGGCCAGGGAGGTTTTGTCTGAGGGAGAAATTTCAGATTCAGGGAAAATTTCTCAACAAGCTGAACCTGATGTGATTACATTTAAATTTAAGTTGGAACATCTCCGCGCTCTGCTTAAGGAGGTGTTATCCACTCTGGATGATTGTGAGAATTTGATCATCCCAGAGAAACTATGTAAAATGGACAAGTTCCTAGAGGTCCCGGGGCCCCCAGAAGCTTTTCCTATACCCAAGCGGGTGGCGGACATTGTAAATAAAGAATGGGAAAGGCCCGGTATACCTTTCGTCCCTCCCCCCATATTTAAAAAATTGTTTCCTATGGTCAACCCCAGAAAGGACTTATGGCAGACAGTCCCCAAGGTCGAGGGGGCGGTTTCTACTTTAAACAAACGCACCACTATACCCATAGAAGATAGTTGTGCTTTCAAAGATCCTATGGATAAAAAATTAGAAGGTTTGCTTAAAAAGATGTTTGTTCAGCAAGGTTACCTTCTACAACCAATTTCATGCATTGTCCCTGTCACTACAGCCGCGTGTTTCTGGTTCGATGAGCTAGAAAAGGCGATCACTAGTGATTCTCCTCCTTATGAGGAGATTATGGACAGAATCCGTGCTCTCAAATTGGCTAATTCTTTCACCCTAGACGCCACTTTGCAATTGGCTAGGTTAGCGGCGAAAAATTCTGGGTTTGCTATTGTGGCGCGCAGAGCGCTTTGGTTGAAATCTTGGTCAGCGGATGCGTCTTCCAAGAACAAATTGCTTAACATTCCTTTCAAGGGGAAAACGCTGTTTGGCCCTGACTTGAAAGAGATTATCTCTGATATCACTGGGGGTAAGGGCCACGCCCTTCCTCAGGATAGGTCTTTCAAGGCCAAAAATAAACCTAATTTTCGTCCCTTTCGTAGAAACGGACCAGCCCCAAGTGCTACGTCCTCTAAGCAAGAGGGTAATACTTCTCAAGCCAAGCCAGCCTGGAGACCAATGCAAGGCTGGAACAAGGGAAAGCAGGCCAAGAAACCTGCCACTGCTACCAAGACAGCATGAAATGTTGGCCCCCGATCCGGGACCGGATCTGGTGGGGGGCAGACTCTCTCTCTTCGCTCAGGCTTGGGCAAGAGATGTTCTGGATCCTTGGGCACTAGAAATAGTCTCCCAAGGTTATCTTCTGGAATTCAAGGGGCTTCCCCCAAGGGGGAGGTTCCACAGGTCTCAATTGTCTTCAGACCACATAAAAAAACAGGCATTCTTACATTGTGTAGAAGACCTGTTAAAAATGGGAGTGATTCATCCTGTTCCGTTAGGAGAACAAGGGATGGGGTTCTACTCCAATCTGTTCGTAGTTCCCAAAAAAGAGGGAACGTTCAGACCAATCTTAGATCTCAAGATCCTAAACAAGTTTCTCAAGGTTCCATCGTTCAAAATGGAAACCATTCGAACAATTCTTCCTTCCATCCAGGAAGGTCAATTCATGACCACGGTGGATTTAAAGGATGCGTATCTACATATTCCTATCCACAAGGAACTTCATCGGTTCCTAAGGTTCGCATTCCTGGACAAGCATTACCAGTTCGTGGCACTTCCTTTCGGATTAGCCACTGCTCCAAGGATTTTCACAAAGGTACTAGGGTCCCTTCTAGCGGTGCTAAGACCAAGGGGCATTGCAGTAGTACCTTACTTGGACAACATTCTGATTCAAGCGTCGTCCCTTCCTCAAGCAAAGGCTCACACGGACATAGTCCTGGCCTTTCTCAGATCTCACGGATGGAAAGTGAACGTAGAAAAGAGTTCTCTATCTCCGTCAACAAGGGTTCCCTTCTTGGGAACAATAATAGACTCCTTAGAAATGAGGATTTTTCTGACAGAGGCCAGAAAAACAAAACTTCTAAACTCTTGTCAAATACTTCATTCCGTTCCTCTTCCTTCCATAGCGCAGTGCATGGAAGTAATAGGTTTGATGGTAGCGGCAATGGACATAGTTCCTTTTGCGCGCATTCATCTAAGACCATTACAACTGTGCATGCTTAGTCAGTGGAATGGGGACTATACAGACTTGTCTCCGACGATACAAGTAAATCAGAGGACCAGAGATTCACTCCGTTGGTGGCTGTCCCTGGACAACCTGTCACAAGGGATGAACTTCCGCAGACCAGAGTGGGTCATTGTCACGACCGACGCCAGTCTGATGGGCTGGGGCGCGGTCTGGGGACCCCTGAAAGCTCAGGGTCTTTGGTCTCGGGAAGAATCTCTTCTACCGATAAATATTCTGGAACTGAGAGCGATACTCAATGCTCTCAAGGCTTGGCCTCAGCTAGCAAAGGCCAAGTTCATACGGTTTCAATCAGACAACATGACGACTGTTGCGTACATCAACCATCAGGGGGGAACAAGGAGTTCCCTGGCGATGGAAGAAGTGACCAAAATCATTCAATGGGCGGAGACTCACTCCTGCCACCTGTCTGCAATCCACATCCCAGGAGTGGAAAATTGGGAAGCGGATTTTCTGAGTCGTCAGACATTACATCCGGGGGAGTGGGAACTCCATCCGGAAATCTTTGCCCAAATTACTCAACTGTGGGGCATTCCAGACATGGATCTGATGGCCTCTCGTCAGAACTTCAAGGTTCCTTGCTACGGGTCCAGATCCAGGGATCCCAAGGCGACTCTAGTAGATGCACTAGTAGCACCTTGGACCTTCAAACTAGCTTATGTATTCCCGCCGTTTCCTCTCATCCCCAGGCTGGTAGCCAGGATCAATCAGGAGAGGGCATCGGTGATCTTGATAGCTCCTGCGTGGCCACGCAGGACTTGGTAGGCAGATCTGGTGAATATGTCATCGGCTCCACCATGGAAGCTACCTTTGAGACGAGACCTTCTTGTTCAAGGTCCGTTCGAACATCCGAATCTGGTCTCACTCCAACTGACTGCTTGGAGATTGAACGCTTGATCTTATCAAAACGAGGGTTCTCAGATTCTGTTATTGATACTCTTGTTCAGGCCAGAAAGCCTGTAACTAGAAAAATTTACCACAAAATATGGAAAAAATATATCTGTTGGTGTGAATCTAAAGGATTCCCTTGGGACAAGGTAAAAATTCCTAAGATTCTATCCTTTCTTCAAGAAGGATTGGAGAAAGGATTATCTGCAAGTTCCTTGAAGGGACAGATTTCTGCCTTGTCTGTGTTACTTCACAAAAAGCTGGCAGCTGTGCCAGATGTTCAAGCCTTTGTTCAGGCTCTGGTTAGAATCAAGCCTGTTTACAAACCTTTGACTCCTCCTTGGAGTCTCAACTTAGTTCTTTCAGTTCTTCAGGGGGTTCCGTTTGAACCCTTACATTCCGTTGATATTAAGTTATTATCTTGGAAAGTTTTGTTTTTGGTTGCAATTTCTTCTGCTAGAAGAGTTTCAGAATTATCTGCTCTGCAGTGTTCTCCTCCTTATCTGGTGTTCCATGCAGATAAGGTGGTTTTACGTACTAAACCTGGTTTTCTTCCGAAAGTTGTTTCTAACAAAAACATTAACCAGGAGATAGTCGTGCCTTCTTTGTGTCCGAATCCAGTTTCAAAGAAGGAACGTTTGTTGCACAATTTGGATGTTGTTCGCGCTCTAAAATTCTATTTAGATGCTACAAAGGATTTTAGACAAACATCTTCCTTGTTTGTTGTTTATTCTGGTAAAAGGAGAGGTCAAAAAGCAACTTCTACCTCTCTCTCTTTTTGGATTAAAAGCATCATCAGATTGGCTTATGAGACTGCCGGACGGCAGCCTCCTGAAAGAATCACAGCTCATTCCACTAGGGCTGTGGCTTCCACATGGGCCTTCAAGAACGAGGCTTCTGTTGATCAGATATGTAGGGCAGCGACTTGGTCTTCACTGCACACTTTTACCAAATTTTACAAGTTTGATACTTTTGCTTCTTCTGAGGCTATTTTTGGGAGAAAGGTTTTGCAAGCCGTGGTGCCTTCCATTTAGGTGACCTGATTTGCTCCCTCCCTTCATCCGTGTCCTAAAGCTTTGGTATTGGTTCCCACAAGTAAGGATGACGCCGTGGACCGGACACACCTATGTTGGAGAAAACAGAATTTATGTTTACCTGATAAATTACTTTCTCCAACGGTGTGTCCGGTCCACGGCCCGCCCGGGTTTTTTAATCAGGTCTGATAATTTATTTTCTTTAACTACAGTCACCACGGTATCATATGGTTTCTCCTATGCAAATATTCCTCCTTTACGTCGGTCGAATGACTGGGGTAGGCGGAGCCTAGGAGGGATCATGTGACCAGCTTTGCTGGGCTCTTTGCCATTTCCTGTTGGGGATGAGAATATCCCACAAGTAAGGATGACGCCGTGGACCGGACACACCGTTGGAGAAAGTAATTTATCAGGTAAACATAAATTCTGTTATTGGTGTGAATCCAAGGGCTACTCTTGAAGTAGAGCTAGGATTCCTAGAATGTTGTCCTTTCTCCAAGAAGGTTTGGAGAAGGGATTATCGGCAAGTTCCCTAAAGGGTCAAATATCTGCCTTGTCTATTTTGTTACATAAACGTCAGGCAGATGTACCAGGCATGCAATCGTTTTGTCAGGCCTTGGTCAGGATCAAGCCTGTGTTCAAACGAGTTACTCCTCCCTGGAGTCTTAATTTAGTTCTTAAGGTTCTTCCAGGGGCTCCATTTGAGCCTATGCATTCTTAGATATTAAAGGGACATTAAACCCAAAATTTTTCTTTCATGATTTATAAAGAGTATGCAATTTCTCCAACATTGGTGTGTCCGGTCCACGGCGTCATCCATTACTTGTGGGATATTCTCCTCCCCTACAGGGAAAGGCAAGGAGAGCACACAGCAGAGCTGTCCATATAGCTCCCCTTCTAGCTCCGCCCCCCAGTCATTCTCCTTGCCGCTCTGAACAAGTAGCATCTCCTCGGGGATGGTGAGGAGTTTGTGGTGTTAGTTGTAGTTTTTTATATCTTCTATCAAGAGTTTGTTATTTTAAAATAGTGCTGGCTTGTACTATTTACTCTACAACAGAAAAGTGATGAAGATTTCTGTTAAGAGGAATATGATTTTAGCACAAGTAACTAGAATCCATTGCTGTTACCACGCAGGACTGTTGAAACAAGAGAACTTCAGTTGGGGGTAACAGTTTGCAGACTCATCTGCTTCAGGTATGACTAGTCTCCTTCTAACAACACAGGCTAATGCTAGATGACAGTCATTTTTCCCCTCAGGGAAAATGGTAAGCCATTTTTCTTTCACCTCAGCAAAAAAGATAACAGGCTTCCCCTTTTTGATTTTTATGCTGGTAGACACTGTTAGGGGCAAAATCGATTGGTTTTTATTACAATATCATGGCATTTGAACTGTTTTATAAGCTCATATACACTTGGGAACGTTTTTTATTGATCTGGCATGTTTTAGACACCTAAATCTAGTCAGGAAGGCCCCTTCACTCTAGTGTGCTGAGGGAGGAAGCCTCATTTTGGTGCTTCAGCTGTGCAGTTGATTTCAAGGCAGTGCATGCAGTTTTCATGTGAGAGGGTCCTGTGACTCAGAAATTGACTCCAGAAGGCTTATTTCTGTGGATGATTGACCCCTAAGGAAGGTAAAATGCTGCAGCAATACTGTAGCAGGGAATCAAGCCTGTTTACAGAACCATGACTCCTCCTTGGAGTCTAAATTTAGTTCTTTCAGTTCTTCAAGGGGTTCGTTTGAACCTTTACATTCCATAAATATTAAGTTATTATCTTGGAAAGTACTGTTTTTGGGTGCTATTTCTTCTGCTAGAAGAGTTTCTGAATTATCTGCTTTGCAGTGTAATCCACCCTATCTGGTTTTCCATTCAGATAAGGTTGTTTTGCGTACTAAGCCTGGTTTTCTTCCAAAAGTTGTTTCCAACAAGAATATTAACCAGGAAATAGTTGTTCCTTCTCTGTGTCCGAAACCAGCTTCAAAGAAGGAACGTTTATTACACAATTTAGATGTTGTTCGTGCTTTAAAGTTCTATTTAGAAGCAACAAAAGATTTTAGACAAACCTCATCTTTGTTTGTCGTTTACTCTGGTAAGAGGAGAGATCAAAAAGCTACTGCTACCTCTCTCTCTTTCTGGCTAATAAGCATTATCCGATTGGCCTATGAGACTGCCGGACGACAGCCTCCTGACCGAATCACAGCTCACTCTACTAGGGCTGTGGCTTCCACATGGGCCTACAAGAACAAGGCTTCTGTTGATCAGATATGTAAGGCAGCGACTTGGTATTCTCTGCACACTTTTGCCAAATTCTACAAATTTGATACTTATGCTTCTTCGGAGGCTATTTTTGGGAGAAAGGTTTTGCAAGCCGTGGTGCCTTCCATTTAGGTAACCTGATTTGCTCCCTCCCTTCATCCGTGTCCTAAAGCTTTGGTATTGGTTCCCACAAGTAATGGATGACGCCGTGGACCGGACACACCAATGTTGGAGAAAACAGAATTTATGCTTACCTGATAAATTACTTTCTCCAACGGTGTGTCCGGTCCACGGCCCGCCCTGGTTTTCCTAATCAGGTTGAAATTTTTTTTGTCTTTATACACTACAGTCACCACGGCACCCTATAGTTTCTCCTTTTTCTCCTAACCGTCGGTCGAATGACTGGGGGGCGGAGCTAGAAGGGGAGCTATATGGACAGCTCTGCTGTGTGCTCTCCTTGCCTTTCCCTGTAGGGGAGGAGAATATCCCACAAGTAATGGATGACGCCGTGGACCGGACACACCGTTGGAGAAAGTAATTTATCAGGTAAGCATAAATTCTGTTTCTCCAACATAGGTGTGTCCGGTCCACGGCGTCATCCTTACTTGTGGGATATTCTCTTCCCCAACAGGAAATGGCAAAGAGCCCAGCAAAGCTGGTCACATGATCCCTCCTAGGCTCCGCCTACTCCAGTCATTCTCTTTGCCGTTGTACAGGCAACATCTCCACGGAGATGGCTTAGAGTTTTTTAGTGTTTAACAACCTGTCACAAGGGATGACATTCCGCAGACCAGAGTGGGTCATTGTCACGACCAACGCCAGTCTGATGGGCTGGGGCGCGGTCTGGGGATCCCTGAAAGCTCAGGGTCTTTGGTCTCGGGAAGAATCTCTTCTACCGATAAATATTCTGGAACTGAGAGCGATATTCAATGCTCTCAAGGCTTGGCCTCAGCTAGCGAGGGCCAAGTTCATACGGTTTCAATCAGACAACATGACAACTGTTGCGTACATCAACCATCAGGGGGGAACAAGGAGTTCCCTAGCGATGGAAGAAGTGACCAAAATCATTCTATGGGCGGAGTCTCACTCCTGCCACCTGTCTGCTATCCACATCCCAGGAGTGGAAAATTGGGAAGCGGATTTTCTGAGTCGTCAGACATTGCATCCGGGGGAGTGGGAACTCCATCCGGAAATCTTTGCCCAAGTCACTCAGCTGTGGGGCATTCCAGACATGGATCTGATGGCCTCTCGTCAGAACTTCAAAGTTCCTTGCTACGGGTCCAGATCCAGGGATCCCAAGGCGGCTCTAGTGGATGCACTAGTAGCACCTTGGACCTTCAAACTAGCTTATGTGTTCCCGCCCTTTCCTCTCATCCCCAGGCTGGTAGCCAGGATCAATCAGGAGAGGGCGTCGGTGATCTTGATAGCTCCTGCGTGGCCACGCAGGACTTGGTATGCAGATCTGGTGAATATGTCATCGGCTCCACCTTGGAAGCTACCTTTGAGACGAGACCTTCTTGTTCAGGGTCCGTTCGAACATCCGAATCTGGTTTCACTCCAGCTGACTGCTTGGAGATTGAACGCTTGATTTTATCGAAGCGAGGGTTCTCAGATTCTGTTATCGATACTCTTGTTCAGGCCAGAAAGCCTGTAACTAGAAAGATTTACCACAAAATTTGGAAAAAATATATCTGTTGGTGTGAATCTAAAGGATTCCCTTGGGACAAGGTTAAGATTCCTAGGATCCTATCCTTCCTTCAAGAAGGATTGGAAAAAGGATTATCTGCAAGTTCCCTGAAGGGACAGATTTCTGCCTTGTCGGTGTTACTTCACAAAAAACTGGCTGCTGTGCCAGATGTTCAAGCTTTTGTTCAGGCTCTGGTTAGAATTAAGCCTGTTTACAAACCTTTGACTCCTCCTTGGAGTCTCAATTTAGTTCTTTCAGTTCTTCAGGGGGTTCCGTTTGAACCCTTGCATTCCGTTGATATTAAATTATTATCTTGGAAAGTTTTGTTTTTAGTTGCAATTTCTTCTGCCAGAAGAGTTTCAGGATTATCTGCTCTGCAGTGTTCTCCTCCTTATCTGGTGTTCCATGCAGATAAGGTGGTTTTACGTACTAAACCTGGTTTTCTTCCAAAAGTTGTTTCTAACAAAAACATTAACCAGGAGATTATCGTACCTTCTCTGTGTCCGAAACCAGTTTCAAAGAAGGAACGTTTGTTGCACAATTTGGATGTTGTTCGCGCTCTAAAATTCTATTTAGATGCTACAAAGGATTTTAGACAAACATCTTCCTTGTTTGTTGTTTATTCCGGTAAAAGGAGAGGTCAAAAAGCAACTTCTACCTCTCTCTCTTTTTGGATTAAAAGCATCATCAGATTGGCTTACGAGACTGCCGGACGGCAGCCTCCCGAAAGAATCACAGCTCATTCCACTAGGGCTGTGGCTTCCACATGGGCCTTCAAGAACGAGGCTTCTGTTGATCAGATATGTAGGGCAGCGACTTGGTCTTCACTGCACACTTTTACCAAATTTTACAAGTTTGATACTTTTGCTTCTTCTGAGGCTATTTTTGGGAGAAAGGTTTTGCAAGCCGTGGTGCCTTCCATTTAGGTGACCTGATTTGCTCCCTCCCTTCATCCGTGTCCTAAAGCTTTGGTATTGGTTCCCACAAGTAAGGATGACGCCGTGGACCGGACACACCTATGTTGGAGAAAACAGAATTTATGTTTGCCTGATAAATTACTTTCTCCAACGGTGTGTCCGGTCCACGGCCCGCCCTGGTTTTTTAATCAGGTCTGATAATTTATTTTCTTTAACTACAGTCACCACGGTACCATATGGTTTCTCCTATGCAAATATTCCTCCTTAACGTCGGTCGAATGACTGGGGTAGGCGGAGCCTAGGAGGGATCATGTGACCAGCTTTGCTGGGCTCTTTGCCATTTCCTGTTGGGGAAGAGAATATCCCACAAGTAAGGATGACGCCGTGGACCGGACACACCGTTGGAGAAAGTAATTTATCAGGCAAACATAAATTCTGTTTTTTAAACAACTTTCTAATTTGCTTCATTCTTTTGATTTCCTTTGCTTAAAAGCATATCTAGATAGGCTCAGAAGCTGCTGATTGGTGGCTGCACATAGATTCCTCGTGTGATTGGCTCAGTCGTGTGCACTGCTGTTTCTTTAACAAAGGATATCTAAAAAATGAAGCAAATTAGATGATAGAAGTAAATTGGAATAGTGTTTAAAATTGTATTCTCTATCTGAATCATGAAAGAAAAAATGTGGGTTTAATTTCCCTTTGTTGTTATCTTGGAAAGTTTTGTTTCTTTCTGCTATTTCCTCTGCTCGTAGAGTGTCAGAGCTCTCTGCTTTACAGTGCGAGTCTCCTTACCTTATTTTTAATTTGGATAAGGTAGTTTTTGTACCAAATTAGGGTTTCTCCCTAAAGTAGTTTCTGACCGGAACATTAATCAGGAGATTATTGTTCCTTTGTGTCCTAATCCTCCTTCTCAGAAGGAACGACTTCTGCACAATCTGGACATGGTACATGCACTAAAATTCTATTTACAGGCGACTAAGGATTTCCGTCAGTCTTCTGCTGTGTTTGTGGTTTTCTCTGGAAAACGTAAGGAACAGAGCTACGGCTACTTCACGTTCTTACGCTTTGCCTATGAAACTGCTGGACAGCAGCCTCTGGAGAGAGTTACGGCTCATTCTACGAGGGCTGTTTCTTCCTCCTGGGCATTCAAAAATGAAGCTTCTGTGGAACAGATTTTCAAGGCTGCAACTTGGTCCTCTCTTCACACTTTTTCAAAATTCTATAAATTTGACACTTTTGCCTCAGCTGACGCCGCTTTTGGGAGAAAGGTTCTTCAAGCAGTGGTGCCTTTCCGTTTAGGTTCCCTGTCTTGTCCCTCCCTTATCATTTGTGTACTCTAGCTTGGGTATTGATTCCCAATAGTAATTAGATGATCCGTGGACTCATCGTGTCATTAGAAAGAAAACAAAATTTATGCTTACCTGATAAATTTATTTATTACTTGACACGATGAGTCCACGGCCTGCCCTGTTATTTAGACAGGTTTGTTAGTATGTTATAAACTTCAGACACCTCTGCACCTTGTTACTTCCTTTCTCTCCTTTACTTCTGTCGATTGACTGGGGTGGGAGTGAAGGTTGGTGATATTTAACTGCTTTGCTGTGGTGTTCTTTGCCACCTTCTGCTGGGCAGGAGTGATATATCCCAATAGTAATTAGATGATCCGTGGACTCATCGTATCAAGAAATAAATACATTTATCAGGTAAGCATAAATTTTTTTTTTTATTTTTTTTTATATATTTTTCCTCTAATTATAAGTGTTAATTGTTATGCTCCAAGAGTGTATTGGGCATTGAGAAACATGTACAGTAAGATTATGTAGTGTTAAATGTTTCTACTATGTAACCACAGCACAGGTAGCTAATTTTATTTTAGCTATTTTGTGGTTTGTATTTTTAGGCTCCAAGAGGGTATTGTACATTGAGAAACATGTACAGTAAGATTCTGTAGTGTTAAACGTTTTATTAAAAAATAAAGGTGTTATAGTAATTTTTAATAAAATCGCGATTAAATCGCAATTGCGTTTAAAAAAAAAATAAAAAATCGCAATTCCTCCCCATATCACCCAGTTCTACAACACACACACCACACACACTCTGCAATAACACAATACTTACTATCATACAACACACACACCACACTCTCATACAACACACACACCACACACACTCCCTAATAACACAACACATACTCTCATACAACACACACCACACTCTCATATAAAACGCACACAAATTGGGACCCAGTAAACATGGTGTTCCGAACTAGTAATAGGTCCCAACTCGTTGTTTGAAGAACCCTGCCTCTAAGCCTCCGATTGCGGAGCTACCAGATATTAGATTTAGAATGGAGCACTTGCACTTTCTTTTAAAGGTAGTTCTGGCTACCTTAGGGGTTCCAGAGGCCAAACTGCCTGAAGAACCTTAAATTTCTAAACTGGATAGAGTTTACGAAGACAGGGTTGTTCTTCAGACTTTCCCTGTTCCTGTAAAGATGGCAAACATTATTAAGAACGAATGGGAGAGGATTGGTTCTTCCTTCAACCCATTGTCTGCCTTTAAGAAACTGTTCCTGGTCCCGGACTCTCAATTGGAGTTGTGGGGTTCCGCCCCTAAGGTGGATGGCGCTGTCTCCACGCTTGCAAAACGCACTACTATCCCACTGGAGGATAGCTTGTCGTCCAAAGAGCCCATGGATAAAAAGATGGAAACTTTAAGAAAGATGTTGCTGCGGTTGCGGGAGCGGCTTCCTACTTGTGTGACTCCTTATCGGAATTGATCGAGGTGGAAGGTCCCCTCAATATTATTCTTGATAGAATTAATAAGGCTTTACGGGTCGCTAATTCTTTTACCTTTTCGTGGTCCCAAAGAAGGATGGAACTTCTGTTTCTGGACCTAAAGTGCTTAAACAAGTTTCTGAACGTCCCCTCGTTCAAGATGGAGACTATAAGGTCTATCCTGCGGATTGGGACCTTCATGTCCCAATCCACAGGGAACATTTTCAGTTCCTAAGGTTTGCCTTCCTGGACCAGCACTTCTAGTTTATTGCTCTTCCGTTTGGCCTAGCTACTGCCCCAATAATTTTCACAAAGGTTCTGGGGACTCTCTTAGCCGTGGCCAGAACCCAAGGCATTGCAGTAGTTCCTTACTTGGACGATTTTCTGGTGCAAGCACCATCCTTTCGTCTAGCGGAAAAACATTCAGAATCTCTTCTCTCTTCTTCGATCCCATGGATGGAAGATAAACTTAGAAAATAGTTCTTATTCCAAGCATCAGGGCAGAATTCCTAGGCACTATAATAGACTCACTAGTCATGAGGATATTTCTTTCAGACCAGAGATGCTGCAAGCTTCAGCATGTCTTGCCCTTCTTACATCATCAAGGCCCTCTGTGGCGCAGTGTATGGAGGTGATTGGTCTCATGGTGTCCAGCATGGACATAATTCCCTTGGCCAGGTTCTGTCTCAGACCGTTACAGCTGTGCATGCTGAGACAGTGGAACGGCAATCATTCGGATCTGCCTCAACAGATCTCTCTGGACAACCGGTGGAGGGAGTCGCTCTCTTGGTGGCTCCTTCCAGATCACCGGAGGGACATCCTTTATAAGACCATCCTGGGAGATTGTGACTTCAGATTCAAGTCTCTCAAGATGGGGAGCAGTTTGGGGAGCCAAGAAGGCTCAGGGCCTTTGGTCTCGGGAGGAGAGCTCTCTACTGATCAACATTCTGGAGCAATCTTCAATGCTCTGAAGGCTTGGTCCCGTCTGAGTTTGTCCCAATTTTTCAGATTCCAATCAGACAATATCACCTGGTGGCTTACATCAACCACCAGGTAGGACAAGGAGCTCCCTAGCAATGAGGGAGGTATCTCAGATTCTGGACTGGGCGGAGGCCCACAACTGTAAGCTGTCAGCGATCCACATTCCGGGTGTGGACAACTAAGAAGTGGATTTTCTCAGCAGACAATCTTTTCATCCGGGAGAATGGTTTCTCCATCCCGAGGTGTTTGCGGAGATATGCAACAGGTGGGGGACTCCGGAGATAGATCTCATGGGGTCCCGTCTCAATACCAAGCTACCCAGGTATGGGTCGAGATCCAGGGATCCTCAGGCGGAGCTAATAGATTCATTAGTGGTGCCTTGGAGGTTCAGGTGATACTTATTGCTCCATCGTGACCGCGAAGGATGTGGTTTGCGGATCTACTGGGGATGTCGTCATCTCCTCCATGGAAGTTACCTTGTCGCAGGAATCTGCTAGAACAAGGTCCTTTTGGTAATGAAAATCTAGATTCTCTAGTTATCGATACTCATTCAAGCTCGTAAGCCGGTTACTCGTTGCATCTATCATAAGGTGTGGAGGACCTACTTATTCTGTTGTGAAGAGCGTGGATTCCCCTGGCATAAGGTCAGGGTTTCCAGGATTCTTTCCTTTCTCCAGGATGGTCTGGAGAAGGGCCTTTCTGCTAGTTCCCTTAAGGGACAGATTTCGGTCCTATCTGTTTTACTGCACAAGAGGCAGGCTTCTTTCTTTTGCATGATGTACCGAGTCCACGGATTCATCCTAACTTGTGGGATATTGTCCTTCCTGACAGGAAGTAGCAAAGAGAGCGCCACAGCAGTCTATACTGTCTATATAGCTCTCCCCTTAACTCCACCCCCAGTCATTCTCTTTGCTGGCTCTAAGCAGGAAGAGTAAAGAGAAGAGGTGTTAAACTGTTAGTTTTTATTTCATTTTCAATCAAGAGTTTATTTTAAATGGTACCGGTGTTGTACTATTTACTCTCAGGCAGGACATAGATGAAGATTTCTGCCTGGAGGATGATGATCTTAGCATTTGTAACTAAGGTCCACTGCTGTTCCCACATGAGCTGAGGAGTACGGGAAAACTTCAGTGTGAGGAACAGTTCTTGCTATACAGCAATGAGGTATGTTCAGTCATTTTTCTGCAGAGACTGTGTTAACTCAGAAAGGCTGACAGTATCCCCATTAGGGGAAGGGTAAGCAGTAATCCTAGTATGAAAGAGGTTTTACTAGCTTGCATAAAGGGCTAAAAAAAAAATTGGGCACTCAGTTTGTTTATGTAAAATTGGTACAAACATTTGTGTGTTCTGGGAGTAACGTTTAGGTTTATGGGACGTTTGCTTGAGGGGTCATTGTTAGATTTGAGTAGGCCCCAGTAACATCGAGTGAGGTGGACGGGGCCTATTTTCGCGCCTCAGTTGCTCATTTAGTTTTACAGACAAGCAGCAAGCAACTTCTCCTGAGGTCCTGATGATCTTCTGAGGGCCTATTCGAAGCTTTAACCACATATTATCGTTCCTAAGGGCAGGTAGGGCCACAGCAGAGCTGTGGCAAGGTGCTTATAGGGGTGTTTAACCGGTTTTACACATTTTTCAATCCGGTTTTGTCATTTGGGGGTTTATTGCTTATTAACTTGTGGTGCAATCCTTCTAAAGCTTAGTGGGTACACTGTTAAAATTTCAGAAATATTTAAGCAATTTTAACCTGTTTTGCAGTTTGTGTATGCCTTTTTTTTTCTCTTAAAGGCACAGTACCGTTTTTGCAAATTGTGTTTTTTTAATTAGTGTTTTCCAAGATTGCTTGCTTTATTACTAGTCTGTTAAACATGTCTGACACTGAGGAAACTCATTGTTCAATTTGTTTAGAAGCCATTGTGGAACCCCCTCTTAGAATGTGTCCCACTTATACTGATATGTCTATAAATTGCAAACAGCATATTTTGACTTATAAAAGTTTGGCATTAGATGATTCTCAGACAGAAGGAAATCAGGTTTTGCCATCTAGTTCTCCCCAAGTGTTACAACCAGTAACGCCCGCACAAGCGAAGCCAAGTACTTCTAGTGCGTCTAATTCTTTCACCTTGCAAGATATGGCTTCAGTTATGAATACTACCCTCACAGAGGTTTTATCTAAGCTGCCTGGTTTGCAAGGGAAGCGCAGTAGCTCTGGGTTAAGAACAAATGCTGAGCCTTCTGACGCTTTAGTAGCCGTATCCGATATTCCCTCACAATGTTCTGAGGTAGGGATGAGGGATTTGCTGTCTGAGGGAGAGATTTCTGATTCAGGAAAGACGTTCCCTCAGACAGATTCAGATATGACGGCATTTAAATTTAAGCTAGAGCACCTCCGCTTATTGCTTAGGGAGGTTTTAGCTACTCTGGATGATTGTGACCCTATTGTAGTTCCAGAGAAATTGTGTAAAATGGACAGATATTTAGAGGTTCCTGTTTACACTGATGTGTTTCCAGTCCCTAAGAGGATTTTGAACATTGTTACTAAGGAGTGGGATAAACCAGGTATTCCGTTCTCTCCCCCTCCTGTTTTTAAGAAAATGTTTCCCATTTCTGACACCATAAAGGACTCATGGCAGATGGTCCCTAAGGTGGAGGGAGCTATTTCTACCCTGGCTAAGTGTACAACTATACCTATTGAAGACAGTTGTGCTTTCATTGATCCTATGGATAAAAAATTAGAGGGTCTCCTAAAGAAAATTTTTGTTCATCAAGGTTTTCTTCTCCAACCTATAGCGTGCATTGTTCCGGTAACCACTGCAGCTGCCTTTTGGTTTGAGGCTCTAGAAGAGGCTCTTCAGATGGAGACCCCACTAGATGATATTTTGGACAGAATTAAGGCTCTTAAGTTGGCTAATTCTTTTATTACAGACGCCGCTTTTCATCTTGCTAAATTAGCGGCTAAGAATTCAGGTTTTGCCATTTTAGCGCGTAGAGCGTTATGGCTTAAGTCCTGGTCAGCTGATGTGTCATCTAAATCTAAGCTTTTGTCGATCCCTTTCAAAGGTAAGACCCTATTCGGGCCTGCATTAAGAGATAATTTCAGACATTACTGGAGGGAAGGGTCATACCCTCCCTCAGGATGAGTCAAATAAGACTAGGACCAAACAAAATAATTTTCGTTCCTTTCAAAACTTCAAGAGTGGTCCCTCTACCTCTTCCCCTGCTGCAAAGCAAGAGGGGAACTTTGCTCAATCCAAGCCAACCTGGAGACCTAATCAGGCTTGGAACAAGAGTAAACAGGCCAAAAAGCCTGCTGCTGCCACTAAGTCAGCATGAAGGGGTAGCCCCCGATCCGGGACCGGATCTAGTAGGGGGCAGACTCTCTCTCTTTGCTCAGGCCTGGGCAAGAGACGTTCATGATTCCTGGGCAGTAGAAATTGTAACCCAGGGATACCTTCTAGATTTCAAGGATTCCCCTACAAGGGGGAGGTTCCATCTGTCTCAATTGTCTGTAAACCCGTCAAAAAGAGAGGCGTTCTTACGCTGTGTAGAAGACCTCTTTACCATGGGAGTGATCTGCTCAGTTCCAAAAGCAGAACAGGGGCAGGGGTTCTACTCCAATCTGTTTATAGTTCCTAAAAAGGAGGGAACCTTCAGACCAATTCTGGTTCTCAAGATCCTAAACCAATTCCTAAGAGTTCCATCTTTCAAGATGGGGACCATTCAGACTATCTTACCATTGATCCAGGAGGGTCAATATATGACCACCGTGGACTTAAAGGATGCGTATCTACACATTCCTATCCACAAAGATCATCACTAGTTCCTAAGGTTCGCCTTTCTGGACAAGCATTATCCGTTTGTGGCTCTTCCTTTCGGGTTGGCCACGGCGCCGCAAATCTTCACGAAGGTGCTAGGGTCCCTTCTGGCGGTTCTAAGGTCACGGGGCATACCAGTGGCGCCTTATCTAGACAACATTCTAATTCAAGCGTCGTCCTTCCAACTAGCCAAGTCTCACACTGACTTAGTGTTGGCCTTTCTAAGGTCTCACGGGTGGAAAGTGAACGTAAAAAAGAGTTCTCTTTCCCCCCCTCACAAGAGTTTCATTTCTAGGGACTCTGATAGACTCGGTGGACATGAAAATATTTCTGACGGAGGTCAGGAAATCAAAGATTTTGTCCACCTGCCAAGCTCTTCATTCCATTCCTCGGCCGTCAGTGGCTCAGTGTATGGAGGTAATCGGACTAATGGTAGTGGCAATGGACATAGTTCCATTTGCTCGCTTGCATCTCAGACCACTGCAACTATGCATGCTCAATCAGTGGAATGGGGATTATGCGGATTTATCTCTTCAGATAAATCTGGATCAAGAGACCAGAGACACAGGATCATCTGTCCCAGGGAATGTGTTTCCGCAGGCCAGAATGGGTTATAGTGACGACAGACGCCAGTCTTCTGGGCTGGGGTGCAGTCTGGAATTCCCTGAAAGCTCAGGGTTTGTGTAGTCGGGAGGAGGCTCTCCTACCGATAAATATTCTGGAATTAAGAGCGATATTCAATGCTCTCCAGACATGGCATCAGCTGGCTTCGGCCAGTTTTATCAGGTTTCAGTCAGACAACATCACGACTGTGGCTTATATCAATCATCAGGGCGGAACAAAGAGTTCCTTACCGATGATAGAAGTCTCAAGGATAATCCAATGGGCAGAGGCTCACTCTTGCCATCTGTCAGCAATCTATATCCCAGGTGTAGAGAACTGGGAGGCAGATTTTCTAAGTCATCAGACTTTTCATCCGGGGGAGTGGAAACTCCATCCGGAGGTGTTTGCTCAGCTGGTGCGGCTATGGGGCACACCAGAGTTGGATCTGATGGTGTCTTGTCAGAATGCCAAACTTCCTCGTTACGGCTCCAGGTAAAGGGATCCTCAGTCTGTACTGATAGATGCTCTAGCAGTACCCTGGTCGTTCAACCTGGCTTATGTGTTTCCACCTTTCCCTCTCCTTCCACGTCTGATTGCCAGAATCAAACAGTAGAGAGCGTCTGTGATTTTGATAGCGCCTGCGTGGCCACGCAGGACTTGGTATGCAGACCTGGTGGACATGTCATCCCTTCAACCATGGTCTCTGCCATTGAGACAGGACCTTCTGATTCAAGGTCCATTCAAGCATCCAAATCTAATTTCTCTGCAACTGACTGCTTGGAGATTGAACGCTTGATTCTATCAAAGCGGGGTTTCTCTAAGTCAGTCATAAATACCTTGATTCAGGCTCGAAAGCCTGTTACCAAGAAATTTATCATAAGATATGGCGTAAATATCTTTTTTGGTGCGAATCCAAAGGCTTCTCCTGGAGTAAAATCAGGATTCCCAGGATTTTGTCTTTTCTCCAAGAGGGATTGGAGAAAGGATTATCAGCTAGTTCCCTAAAGGGACAGATATCTGCTCTGTCTATTTTGTTGCACAAGCGTCTGGCAGATGTTCCAGACGTTCGGGCATTTTGTCAGGCTTTAGTTAGAATTAAGCCTGTGTTTAAACCTATTGCTCCGCCATGGAGTCTAAATTTAGTTCTTAGAGTTCTTCAGGGGGTTCCGTTTGATCCCATGCATTCCATAGATATTAAGCTTTTATCTTGGAAAGTTTTGTTCCTAGTTGCTATCTCTTCAGCTCGAAGAGTTTCTGAACTATCTGCATTACAATGTGACTCGCCTTATCTTGTGTTCCATGCTGATAAGGTGGTTTTACGTACCAAGCCTGGGTTCCTACCTAAGGTTGTTACTAACAGGAATATCAATCAGGAAATTGTTGTTCCTTCTCTGTGTCCTAATCCTTCTTGTAAGAAGGAACGTCTGTTGCACAACTTGGACGTGGTTCGTGCTTTGAAATTTTATTGGCAGGCAACCAAAGATTTTCGTCAAACATCTTCTTTGTTTGTTGTCTATTCTGGAAAGCGTAGGGGTCAAAAGGCTACGGCGACTTCTTTCCTTTTGGCTGAAAAGCATCATCAGTTTGGCTTATGAGACTGCTGGACAGCAGCCTCCTGAAAGGATTACAGCTCATTCTACTAGAGCGGTAGCTTCCACGTGGGCTTTTAAAAAATGATGCTTCTGTTGAACAGATTTGTAAGGCTGCGACTTGGTCTTCGCTTCATACCTTTTCAAAATTTTACAAATTTGATACTTTTGCTTCTTCGGAGGCTATTTTTGGGAGAGAGGTTTTGCAAGCAGTGGTGCCTTCCGTTAGGTTCCTGTCTTGTCCCTCCCTTCATCCGTGTCCTAAAGCTTTGGTATTGGTATCCCACAAGTTAGGATGTGGACTCGGTACATCATGCAAAAGAAAACAAAATTTATGCTTACCTGATAAATTTCTTTCTTTTGCGATGTACCGAGTCAACGGCCCGCCCTGTCTATTCAAGACAGACAGTATTTTTTTATGTAAACTTCAGTCACCTCTGCACCTTATAGTTTCTCCTTTTCTTCCTTGGCCTTCGTTCGAATAACTGGGGGGTGGATTTAAGAGGGGAGCTATATAGACAGCTCTGCTGTGGTGCTCTCTTTGCTACTTCCTGTCAGGGAGGACAATATCCTACAAGTTAGGATGAATCTGTGTACATCGCAAAAGAAAGAAATTTATCAGGTAAGCATAAATTTTGTTTTCTTTTGCATGATGTACCGAGTCCACATCCTAACTTGTGGGATACCAATAAGTAAGCATAAATTTTGTTTTTGTGCAGGCTCTGGCTAGAATCAGGCCTGTGTTTAGATCTAGCGCTCCTCCTTGGAGTTTAAATCTTGTTCTTAAAGTTTTGCAGAACTTCGGATCAGGAATCTGAGGAGTTGTCCTTCAAAAAAAAAAGTCCTTACGTATTCTCGGGGTAAGGTGGGTTAGATGAATCTAAAAAACAGGACAGATATACCCCCAAGGTAAACCTATGTATCCTTATGGGGGCAGTGCCTAATGCCAAAACATGAGTTTAGAAAAGGAGAGGGGAAAAAAGAAGCATTATTAGCACACTTATTCCTGAGTTTTAGATAATAGCAAATTACTCTGGATGAGGAATAAGAGTAAATAAAATGTAACTTTTATTAGTAAATCATGAATTAAAAATATATAATGGTGGATGGAATGAACCATCTAACCATAACATACATTAAAAACAAAAAGAACCATATGAATATCTCATCAAGAGTCTAACTTCTCATATATCCAGCTAAAAATATATATCTATATTATATCTATTGTTCGTTCCTGGTAGAGCGCTTCTCTCTTTGTATACAAATTATTATGACCCTGGGGAAGTCTCCCTATGGGTGATGGGGGAAACCAGACGTGGACTCCTTGCCCAGTGTGCTTAGAGGAATGTGGCTGCACCTCACTGACGAGGCCCATAGGAGGCCGAAACGATCGTCTGGGGTTGTCACGTTCCTTGTTCAGAGGAGAATTGCCTGGTATTTCGGGGCTGGACTGACCTTACTTGGCGGGATCAGACTGATATACTTTAGGAAAGTTTTCTTCTGTGAAAAGCACACTGGTCTAAAAGAGGCTGCTTCCGGGTGGTAAATCGCCATAGAACAAGCCACTGAGCTGTTGTTCGTTCCTGGTAGAGCGCTTCTCTCTTTGTATGCAAATTATTATGACCCTGGGGAAGTCTCCCTATGGGTGATGGGGGAAACCAGACGTGGACTCCTTGCCCAGTGTGCTTAGAGGAATGTGGCTGCACCTCACTGACGAGGCCCATAGGAGGCCGAAACGATCGTCTGGGGTTGTCATGTTCCTTGTTCAGAGGAGAATTGCCTGGTATTTCGGGGCTGGACTGACCTTACTTGGCGGGATCAGACTGATATACTTCAGGAAAGTTTTCTTCTGTGAAAAGCACACTGGTCTAAAAGAGGCTGCTTCCGGGTGGTAAATCGCCATAGAACAAGCCACTGAGCTGTTGTTCGTTCCTGGTAGAGCGCTTCTCTCTTTGTATGCAATATATTATATCTATGATAGGGAGCTGGCAATTAGGGCAAGCTAGGGATAAAACCCATATCTGCGAGTATAAGTATCAGGTTACAAACTGTCTTGTACCAAAATTCTATATGTAATAAGGGTAAACATCATCCGCTTCATGCAGTAATAGAGTGTGAAAACTGTTAACCAAAAACCTAACCGTAAGTCGGATGCATGGCTAAACCCTCTATATTGCAATTAAGGCCAACAAATTTAACTAGCTGGGTATGGAGAAGCAGTGCGAACGCCTAACGCGTGTTTCACCTACTGCTTTGTCAAAGGCCATATAATGCTTCTTTTTTTTCCCCTTTCCTTTTCTAAACTCGAGTTGTCCTTTAAGTTTAAGCTGGAGCATCTACATGTCCTACTAATGGAAGTCTTAAAGATCTTAGGGATTAAGGACACTATACCGGCTAAGGATATTGTCACGGATACCAGACGGCTAAGGCTATCCCCCACCCCCCTACAACCTCACCCCTGTTGTTTCTCAGTGGTTTTGGGCTCCTCAGAGCAACCACCATCTCTGGAAGCTGTTTGCTTTGGCTTGTTTTTGTGTTCAGAGAAGAGTTGGTTTATGACCAGGAAAACCCTCCTAGGCTGGCCGGGCTCCTGGAACTCCTCGTCGGCCGCCTCACAACGGACACCCGCCTAACCCCTCTCAGGCTGGCCAGGCTCCTGGAACTCCCGGTCGGCCACAGGACAGCCGAACACCCGCTAACTTTAACCCAGGTCGCTCCAGCAACCATGTGCCCCAGAGCTCCGCTCTTTTAGGGATTTGTAGCCCCTAGGGAGAACAAGAGGTGGGCAAATTACCAGAGGGGCTCCTTTGGGAACCTGGGTTTTTGGACACCCCTAACCCCATAACTTCAACGGACTGTAACTCCGGTTCCCAGTAACAAATTTTTGGACTGTGAAATCTGGGGACCGAGAGCTTTAAAATGACACCCTGGAAGTGCAGCTGCTCTTATGTGCGACTGTGGCTCCTATGGAGGTGCCGGGCTGTCTGGAGGGGTGGGAATGGCGGGAAAATAGTGGGATTGTCCTTTGTGTTATCAAGATGAGCTCTGTGTATAAAAGGAGTCTCAATAAAATCAGTTCTTGTCTAACCTGAAGGCTAGTCTGTCTAGTTATTTGGGTTGGCTCCAGCTAAAATCACTTTTCCTGGGCTACATAGCAGCCTGTTCCAGGCAGAGGAAGGACACTCTGGCAGAGCTACCTAGACTGGTAGCTGGAGTCTGCCACAGGGTGGGACCCTGAGTACTGGTGCTGTCGGGCATCAGGGGTGGCTACAGGCTGTGGTCATTTGCCAGCTACATAGCTGCAGTCGACAGGGAGGAAGCAGGACCCGTTTGGCGGAGTTACCCAGTCGGGATAGCCGGGGGTATCCGTCACAGATATCATCTTTAAACCCAAATCAATTGTGTTGCAAGGGCAGCATCTCTTTGCTGAATTTATTTCATAGGAGTCTGCCTTAGAACATATTCAGTAGCGTATTTATGGTTTACTGATGGCGCACTCCTTTATTTGCAATGCAATCATTCAGATCGTCAGTAGCAATGCGAAGAATATCGCTTAGAAGACCATGATTTTTACCAAAGATAATCGCCTGACATGGTTTTGAAGTCAAGACTTCTAATGTTAGCTTTTAAGGAAAATATTTTGTTTGGTCCACGTTTGGACTCTAATATTTTAAAGGTTTTAGGTGGCTAGGGAGCTTCTTTGCACCATTATAAGAAATCTCAAGCCAATGGCAAATCTGGCAATCATTTCAGTTCATTTTGCCAATCTAGGAATCAGAAATCTTCCACTGTGAAAAATCCAGATTTTGCAATATCTGCCTGAAAACCAAATCTGAAATAAGTCCAAGCAGAACAAGATTACCACTACCCATGCAAGCTCTGCGTCCAGAACCTGTACTGGTATGGGGCGGATTAGACCTTTTTCAGATGGCCTGATCTCAGTCCATCCTGTCTCGACAAAACCAAAAAAATTAAATTCCTTCAGTGTGTTAAGGATTTGTAGAACATGGGTGTATTTATTCCCAACCCTGCATCAGCACAAGGTTCAGAATTTTATTTTCATCTTGTCATTGTTCCAAAGAAGGAAGGAACCTTCAGACGGATTCTGGTTCTGAAGACCCTAGACAAGTTCCTGAGGGTACCTTCTTTCAAGATGGAATCTATCAGAATTATTCTTCTTTTAGTGCTCCAGGGTCAGTTTATGACAACTGTAGACTTGAAAGATACCTACTTGCGCATTCCTTTTTACAAGGCTTACCACAGTTTGTCGTTTTGTCTTCCTGATCAGTAATATTCAGTTTGTAGCTCTTCCCTTTAGCCTGGCTACAGCTCCCAGGATTTTTACAAAGGTTCTGGGCGCTCTACAATCAGATGTCATGGCAGCATTGGCATCATATGTGGATGATATTTTGGTACAAGCTCCGTCTTTACATTTTAGCGGAGTTACCCAGTCGGGATAGCCGGGGGTATCCGTCACAGATATCATCTTTAAACCCAAATCAATTGTGTTGCAAGGGCAGCATCTCTTTGCTGAATTTATTTCATAGGAGTCTGCCTTAGAACATATTCAGTAGCGTATTTATGGTTTACTGATGGCGCACTCCTTTATTTGCAATGCAATCATTCAGATCGTCAGTAGCAATGCGAAGAATATCGCTTAGAAGACCATGATTTTTACCAAAGATAATCGCCTGACATGGTTTTGAAGTCAAGACTTCTAATGTTAGCTTTTAAGGAAAATATTTTGTTTGGTCCACGTTTGGACTCTAATATTTTAAAGGTTTTAGGTGGCTAGGGAGCTTCTTTGCACCATTATAAGAAATCTCAAGCCAATGGCAAATCTGGCAATCATTTCAGTTCATTTTGCCAATCTAGGAATCAGAAATCTTCCACTGTGAAAAATCCAGATTTTGCAATATCTGCCTGAAAACCAAATCTGAAATAAGTCCAAGCAGAACAAGATTACCACTACCCATGCAAGCTCTGCGTCCAGAACCTGTACTGGTATGGGGCGGATTAGACCTTTTTCAGATGGCCTGATCTCAGTCCATCCTGTCTCGACAAAACCAAAAAAATTAAATTCCTTCAGTGTGTTAAGGATTTGTAGAACATGGGTGTATTTATTCCCAACCCTGCATCAGCACAAGGTTCAGAATTTTATTTTCATCTTGTCATTGTTCCAAAGAAGGAAGGAACCTTCAGACGGATTCTGGTTCTGAAGACCCTAGACAAGTTCCTGAGGGTACCTTCTTTCAAGATGGAATCTATCAGAATTATTCTTCTTTTAGTGCTCCAGGGTCAGTTTATGACAACTGTAGACTTGAAAGATACCTACTTGCGCATTCCTTTTTACAAGGCTTACCACAGTTTGTCGTTTTGTCTTCCTGATCAGTAATATTCAGTTTGTAGCTCTTCCCTTTAGCCTGGCTACAGCTCCCAGGATTTTTACAAAGGTTCTGGGCGCTCTACAATCAGATGTCATGGCAGCATTGGCATCATATGTGGATGATATTTTGGTACAAGCTCCGTCTTTACATTTTAGCGACTGTGCACTCAGAGAAATTGTGTATATACACCCTACATCAGTATAACACCAAGCCCATAGTGTAATTTGCGTATAGGGAACTTTTTGTCAAGTCATTGGGTGCTACACAATGGGTCTCTCTGTCCTATGACTATTGATAAGAAGCATATCTCTTCTATCTCTCTCTCTCTCTCTCTCTCTCTTATATATATATAATGTACTATAGAATACGTGTTATCCTTACCCCTATTACTCAGACGGTAGTATTATGTGTTTGTTTTTTTAAGTGTTTTTACTCTGTGTTATGTTGACACTTTTTACCTTTTACATAGTAAAAGTTATGTTTTAGATTTTGCTCCCGTTACTCTCCTCCACTTGTGAAGTGTGTTGCGGAGTAATATTATATTTTCTTTATCAGTTATATTTAGTTGAAACAGAGCTGTAAACAAAACTATTTCTTGTTAATGGAGTTTGAATCTGGTTTTAAAGATTTGTAATATCTTTTGAACCTATGCATAAGGTAGATATTAAAATTTTGGCTTGGAAAGTTTTTTATTTTTGTTTGCTATTTACTCAGTATGAAGAGTATCTGATTTGTCAGCTCTCTCTCTCTTTTGATCCCTAATATTTGTGTTTTCTTCAGGACAAGGCTGGCTGTCTCCCTGGTTTCTCAAGAGATCATTAATCAGGAGATTGTGGTGCCCTCCTTATGTTCTAATCCGAGATTTTCAAAGTAGAGATTTCTGCAGAGTATAAATGTGGTTAGGACATTGAAAACCTATTTTGCAGGCTACTAACATGATAAATTACTTTGTTTCTTGATGGTAAGAATCCGTAAACCCGCCCATTTTTACTAGTTGGCAGCAGTCCTGGTTTGCACCTCTTTACCCTACGATCTTTCTTACGTCTTCCTCCTATCCTTGGCTATACATACTACTGGGATGGAAAGGGAAGTAGACGTGGGATAAATACCCACAAGGAATCGTTGACTCTCACCACCAAGAAAGAAAGGAATTTATCCACTGGGAGGGCCCCAAGGCAGAACATACTGCGATCTGCGCTGTCATCGCAGAAAATGCAGCCTGTCTGCAGAAAGATTGAGCCTAAACATTACAGGTGCAGAGCATAGAGCTGAGCGTTCCTCTTTGCATGCTGTGAAATTACTTTACAACAACTGCGTGTCAGTTCCTCCTCCTCAACTCTGCCTGCCTCACAGTGCATATCTGATCACAGTGGCTGCACTGCTTAACCCCCATCCTATGGCTAACATAGATTGCTGCAATGTATTTCTGTGCAATACATTGCAGCTATTTTGGAAGCCATGGGGTTAGCATCCTTTGTTTTTGTTTAGTAGCTGTGGAGGAGGGCTGCTCCACTCACGGCACGGTACTGCTTAGCCTTTCCAGTGCGGGTGGAAATATCAGAGTGGCTGCTTCCTACAAGCCTGCCGAGGCTTGATTTATAGCTTAACAGCCCTCACTACAAATAAACAGTGTCCGTGGAAGGGTGAGGCTCTTATCAAAAAGGGTTATGTTGAGCTTCTATGAGATGTTGTTACCGTGTGGAGAGGGGATTTTTGTTGCTGTTATATCACTTATTTAAGAAAGGCTACAAATGTTAAAAATTAGCTTTTTGAAAATGTGATGCTGCTTGTACTGTTTAGTTATACATCTGTCACATGTTGAAAGCCGTGGTTTTCAGTTCAGTTTTGCTTTGGAATATCTTTAAAATGTAGTGAAATAATTATTTATATGTTTATCATACCCCAATAACTGTGAACTTAACAAAAGATACCAGTGTCTACATTGGTTGCTCACAAGTGTTTCTGTATCTAACATTTACCATATAACAAACTTTTGTTTGTTTATTTAGGAGCTTCTTATGGAGCACACATGTAATCTGTTTTCACAAATTATTAGGAACATCAGCCCTAATTTATTTTATTACTTTATATTACTCTAGCAGATGACACCTTTAGTGTGAATTACTGGTGTATATTAATAAATGAAGCCATAAACTAGGTTATAATTGTATAAGATAGAAAGCATTTTCCTTTTTATTTGTAAACAAAAAAAAAATCATATTCCTGCAGACACATGCCATACTTTTAATGACAACTAATGCAACAAATGATGCATGAACATGCAATTTTAGTAGTAAAATTATAAAATCTGCCATATCCCTGCATTATATATATATATATATATATATATATATATATATATATATATATATATATATATATATATATATAATTTAACCTAGTCCTTCATGGTTTGCAAAGCTCTTACTCCTGAATTTAAGAAGTTAATGTGAGCAATGCACCTTTTAATTACATTTAACCTTCTAATTATGTAATGATAGACCAAAAGCAAAGAAAAAAACATATTTGGATAACACAATTTTTTTTTTTTTTTTTTTTAAAGACACGATGAGTCCACGGATCATCATCATTACTTATGGGATATTCACCTCCTGGTCAGCAGCAGGAGGCAAAGAGCACCACAGCAGAGCTGTTAAAAAGCTCCTCCCTTGCCTCCCCCCCCCCCCCCCCCCCGTCATTTTCTTTGCCTACGTTAGTGCTAGGAAGAGGTAAAGTTAGGTGTTAGAAAAGATTCTTCAATCAAGAGTTTATTATTTTTAAAGTAGTGCAAGATTGTGCTGCTTTGTTCTAGGGTGTAGCCGTAGTCCATATCAGTCTTTTCAGTAGAGCTTTTGGTGGCTTTAGAGCAATGGGAACTGGTGGGACATAATTCTCATTGCGCCTTTCATACATTTCTGCTGCCCTTATCCTAATGGCCTAAGCAAACTTAACTATCATTTTCCACAGGGCTATAGGAGGGAAAGGACCTCTTTAAACCTGCTGGACTGTCCTGCTGTCGGATAGCATTAAGGTAAGTACTGACTTTTTATTCTGGGAATATCAAAGACTCAGAGGAGAGTGGGCACTTTAATAAGACTCATTTGACACATAAGGCTCAGAAATATGGGGCTCTTTGTGTTGGGACATTATGCTCTCTATGTATGGAGGGTTGTATTTTTTTTGACAGCTTAAGTACAGGCACTGGGGCTGGGAGTTGAGCTTAATTTTTCACTATTGTTTTTATTTGACTAAGTGAAGCCGGTCAGGTTGTGTGCGTTTTCCAACACCCACAATGGGCGGTGCTATCGTTTTCGCCCACTTTCTAATTACGCTGCGCAGTTTTCAGCCTCTGCCTGGTGCACGGAGCTGTTTCTGGGTTAGCTGTGGAGAGAATCAGCATCGCACTAGAACCGCATGGTCTTTTCCTTAGAGCAAGCGGTTGCGTAGCGCTATAGAGCCCTTGTCATCGGCAGACTGCTTGGAGATCGCTGGAGATATAGCAGTGGATCCGGTCGGCAGGTAGGCGCCTCAGCAGAGCTGCTGAGGCGTAGTCGTGTCTGAATTTTATTTTATTTAACGGAGGATACGTTTTTTTCTCTGAAACGCGGAAAATAGTTTCTGTTCTGTTGTTTATTTTGGGACACATTTTTTTCTACCTGCAGTAAAAAGGTTTATTTTTAAATTTTAAAGGGCCAGTAACAGTTTTTTGTAATAAGATTCTTTTTGTGTAAAGGTAAAGTTTTATTACATTGTTATTCTACTGTGCTTCAACATGGACATAGGAGCTGTGCAAGATGATACTTGCTCCATGTGTTTGGATGCCAATGTGCAACCACCAATTCCTTTTTGTCCCTCATGTATTGAGAGGGCTTTAAGTCATAGAGAAGATTTTTCATGAACAAAATTTTTCAAAAGCGGATGCTTCTCAGGAGTCTAATAACGAGGTTCAGAGTATGCTGCAGCTTTCTCCCCAAGCGTCCCAGACTTTAACGCCCACACAAGCAGTGCCCTGTACTTCTGCTCTAGCGTTTGCTGGAGTTACCTTAAAAGACATAGCAGTGCTTATGTCTTCCACTATTTCTGATGCTTTGTCTGCTTTTCCTATGCTACAAGGCAAGCGTAAGAGGAAAGACAACCATGTGGTCAGTGAGGTTTCTGATGCCATGGTGGCAATCTCGGATCTACCCTTCCAGGGAACTGAGGTGGAGGGTATAGAGGTTCTATCAGAAGGCGAAATTTCAGACTCTGAGAGTTCATTGCCTTTGACTGACTGATTCAGTGGTTGTTTCTTTCAGGTTTAAACTAGAACACCTTTGCCTTTTACTCAGGGAGGTTTTGGTTACTTTAGACGACTGTGATTCCATAGTAGTGGTCGCTCCTTCGAAGTCGAGTAAATTGGACAGATATTACGAGGTTCCTTCTTACTCAGATGTTTTCCCAGTACCTAAGCGAGCTTCAGAGATTGTTTCTAAGGAATGGGAGAGACCAGGTATTCCCTTCTCTCCATCTCCTATTTTCAAAAAGATGTTTCCTATAGCTGAACCCTAAACCCTAAAAGATCAACTAAACGTAATAAAGTTTATGATGTTCCCTCATCCATGTCGGAAATTATAGCTCAGAAATGGGATAAGCTAGGGATTCCTTTTTCCACTTCCCCTGTTTTTTAAAAAAAAAAATGTTTCCTGTTACTGACTCCATTCGTAACTTGTGGCGCACTGTGCCTAAGGTAGAAGGAGCAATCTCTACTCAAGCCAAAAACTACTATTCCTATAGAGAATAGTTGTTCCTTCAAGGATCCCTTGGATAAGAAGCTAGATGCTTACTTAAAAAAGATGTGCATCCATCAAGGATTACAGTGGCAACCTGCTGCAAGTATTGCTACGGTTGCGGGAGCAGCATCTTATTGGTGCAAATCCTTGTCTGAGCTGATATCAGAAGAGACTACTGTAGAGTGATCCAAGATAGGATCAAGGCTCTTAAACTGGCCAGTACTTTTATCAGTGATGACAACATGCAGGGTATTGGACTGTGAGCCACTATGTCTAGCTTCGCTGATCTAACTCGCAGTGCTCTGTGGTTAAAATCTTGGTCGGCTGAAGTAACTTCCAAGTCCAAGCTTCTGTCTTTACCTTATTAGTGTAAGACTTTATTTGGTCCTGGTCTGGTGCAGATCATTTCCGAAATTACAGGCGAAAAGGGTTCTTTCCTAACTCAGGACAAGAAGAATAGACCTAAGGGTCGCCAGAATTCTAATTTATGTCCCTAACTTTATGTTTATGTATAAATCATTTTATTAAAGCTTTTTGTGTTTATTACAATATATCAAGTCATTCTTTGACAATGGATAAAAGTACATGCATACGCAGAAACATATATAAATTGTGGTTAACTACTCATTACATAGACCCTCAAAAAAAGGCAACATCCCCACTTTCTTTCTATAAGTCCAATTGTCGTCTCGAGCATCCTGGAGATATTTTTGGGAAAGGATGACGGTCTTTCAAATGTAGCAATTATAATAAGGGGGGGGAGATAAGAACTAGGTGAAAAATAACATCTTTAAAAACAAAACAAATGAATAACAAACAAGGATTGGATGCCAAAGACTGTATATAGTTGTGGGAGCTCATCTGTACAACCTATAGCGTCCTAAATTGTATAACTACTGCCTGTGGGCCGGAAATCTATCTGGAACAACTAGATCCATTTCTTAGATTCCAGTAAAACCATATTTCATCATTGGCTTCCTTTGTTCCCAGTGACCAAGCTGCTGACTCATACATTATGTATATGTGGTTTATTTTTTATTTCATTCCAAGATGGAGCGCCAATCTTACAGTATTTTGCTATTGAAGATCTTGTTGCAGTACATACAATTTTGATTAAGGCGTTAATGGGTTTATGCCTGTGTGATAGTGAGTTGTACCTGCTTATTGAAAATGTAGCTAATCATTGATGAAAGTAGCCTCCAGATGGTCTGGATTTCTCCACACTCCCACCACGTATGCTTATATGGCCCTACCTCACTACACCCTCTATGGCATGATCTAGATTTATTTTGGGTCATATGAGAAGTTCGCAAAGGAGTCAGATACCGTCTGAATATTGTCTTTAATGAGTTCTCCCTTAGATCTGCGCTCAGTAGGCCTCTAGAGGCCGAACTGAAAGCATCATCCCATGTTTCTTTATCTCTGGATAGCTCTAGTTCTGCTTCCCACTTAAGTGTTATTGAGTTCTTGAGCGAATCCCTAGTTTTTTGAATATCTATATATAGCCTGGATATGGTGTGATTTGGTCTGGTTCGGGATACGCAAATATTCTCCAAAACGGTTTTAGCTTTGCCTGGAATTGTCTTGAGAAATTTATTTAGGGAGGAGGATAACTGAAGGTATACATACCAGTGTATCTTAATAGGAGATCATTTTTCCTGAAGTTGAGAAAATGTCATCATTTTGTGTGTCAAAAAGTTTGCTACCCGGTATAGGCCTTTATTCTCCCACTTGTCTGTCTCTCCGAAATTCCTTTGCCAACAGGTATCTAATAGGCATAATAATAGACTTAATTGGCCACATTCCTTTCTTTCTAGCAAATTCAGACCACATATAACTAGTGACTTCCGTCATAGGAGATCCAGTCAACCCTTCCTGGCTGAGGATTTTTTGTCCCAAACTATTACATCGGGGACATCCCCCAATCCACCTCTATTTTTATCCATATAGCGGCTATTTCTGATCTACCGATTAGAGCGTCTTGAGCTAACCTAGCTGTTCTGTAGTACTCTATCAAATTAGGAACTCCCAGGCCCCCCAATGTCTTATGTTTCTTCATTGTTATATTAGAGATTCTAGCCATCTTTTCCCCTCTAATTGTTAAAATTTTCGATTGTATGGATGCTAATTCTGGATAGCTAACTTTGATAGGAAGGGCTCTAAAGAGACGAGTCTGCAATATATTCATCTTTCTCACGGACATTCATCCCATCCTGGAGAAATTACAAGTTCTCCACTTTAAAAGATACTTTCTGATGGACTTGAAAATTGGAGTACAATTTAGTTTATATAGGAGCTGAACCTGTGCCGCTAGGTGTATTCCCAGATATTTTAACAGGTTTTTGGTTTGTCCTATTTCAAAGTTAATTTCTATAAGTTTTTTCGTTTGGGGGGGGGGGGGGGGATTTCTATAGAATCAACAAAGTTTTTCTAGGAGCCTGGTTTCTGCAGCACTATGCACACCCACTAATGTTACACTTCTCTCCAAAAAATGTAACCAGTAACAAAAGTTTAAAAGAGGGGAGATTGTGGGAGGCGCTCAAAGAGCTGTCTGCTATTAGATATGTCCTTTCAATTATATATTATGTTCAATCAAAAGTTTTTTTAAAAAGTTTTTTTTTTTTTTTTTTAATTTCAAAATCAAAACATTTTCAAAAACAAGGGAAAAAAATTAGAGAAATATCTTCCTCTTCAAATCATATGTGCCTAAGGTTTACTTTGCGAGAAGTTCTTCTGAAAAGTTACCTTCGAATATTTAAATTTGAACATAAAAAATCCTCACACAAATTATAAACACATCAAAATATTTATTAAACACTCTAAAATTCTGACAATTATTCCTATATTTTTCGGACACCGGTGTCTTAATTACACTTACTACTCCATATGGGAATTAAAAATAACAACAGTTGGGGGGGCGGAGCTAGCAGTTCATGGAGCAAGACGTGTTTAGATGTGGCTCCTGCTATGGCATCCTTTATAACGGTTGTTAATCTGGAAAATCAGCACTAAACTTATATGACTCAACTCAGATGGAATGACAGCAAGTGTTGAGCTATTGAAGGGCTGAAAGAACAGAAGCTTAAAGGAGAACTTATACATTTGACGGCGAACTGCCATGCGACAACGCCTAATATGGAACAGACAGTTAATAGTGTGTTTTCGTTGTGGCAGTGTATTGGCTGACAAGAATTAATAGAGTTGGATTCGATAACAATATCTGACACTCTATCCTGCAGAGACAATTACGCTACAGATACCTCAAACGGTAATAGAGAACTTTTATCAAGATGGCGTCTGTTGCTTTTCTGTTGCGACAGTTAGAATTAAAGCTTGATTTCTACGCTCTCCAATTGCAAGAAGCTCTCGCTACAGATCATCATGCGAGATGTACAGCTATCCTGCGGACTGCAGCCAGCTCATCCACCGCACAATCCTGCCTAGCTAACAGCCCACTAGGTACTTTGTGGCCCGGGCAATCACAGCAGAGAGAACGTAGACGCACTGAGGCCTCGACGACAAGTCTATGGTCAGGAGTTGATGCATACTCTACTACATATGCAGTGCACACCCGGACAGAGCCGCCAATGTACTGGGAGAATACAGGGACGCAGACATCATTGAAGGAGGTGGGTGCATATGGGAACATGGCACCGCTAGGCAATGTACATATTTTTCCTGCTGTGAAACCGAGAGGATACAGAATAGATATTTCTGAGACAACGCGATCAAGATTGCGGCAGAGAACTGTATTGCCGATCCACACGGAACTTGCTAGATGGCTGAGAAGCCCTTTTGACCCGGGTGGTTGGTTTTTTCTCGGCTCCCTTTGTCTGCTTGCATGGAGAGTACAGGAGACACTAACATAATGTTACCGGCTGGTGTCTCATATGTTCTATTGGATTGAGCTATAGTATTATGGCGTTCAAGATAGATCGTAATAAGTTTGCATTATGTTGGTTTTATACAGTTTTATGCTATAGGCTATATTGCAAACTATTATTTATTACATGTCTATATATAATGTCCCTGAAGAGTTTCTATGGTAAATGCAGTCAGTTTATTAAGAGAGGTAAGATCAGCTATGTAAACTACTGTTTTACAGCTATGTGACAAACACCAATGCACCTTCTTTCATTTAGAGCTATGTTGCAGCAGTAACCTGAGTAGACACAGCAGCAAGTATTTTAACACCTTATAGCTAATATAAGTTCATAACTCCTGTGCAGTTAAATCCAGGGAATAACCCTGTCAGGACAGATTGCTCCCCTTCACATATTTGTATATAGTTAAGATGTATTTTATAGCCCTGTCTAAGTTATGTTTAAGGATAGATTTATCTTCCCCTCATAGCATAGGCTATTTATTCCTATCCTTACATCTATTTGATTAAGTGAAGCACAACAGAGCTATATAACCTTATGTTCTATATACAGTTTTATGCTACAGGCTATATTGCATACTATTATTTCTTGCATGACTATATATACTGTCCCTGAAGGGTTTCTATGGTAAATGCAGTCAGTTTATTAAGAGAAGTAAGTTCAGCTATGTAAACTTCTGTTTTACAGTTATGTGTCAAACACCAATGCACCTTCTTTCATTTAGAGCTATGTTGCAGCAGTAGCCTGAGTAGACTCAGCAGCAATTATTCCAACACCTTATAGCTACTATGAGTTCATAACTCCTGTGCAGTTAAATCCAGGGAATAACCCTGTCAGGATAGATTGCTCCCCTTCACATGCTCTTATATAGTTAAGCTGCATTTTATAGCTCTGTCTAAGTTATGTTTAAGGATAGATATATCTTACCCTCACAGCATAGGCTATTTATTCCTATTTTTACATTTATTTGATTAAGTGAAGCACAACAGAGCTATATAACCTTATGTTCTCTTGCTAGGTTATGTGAGATATAATTTTTGAGCCCAGCTTTTGCCCAATATTAGTTCATTTTCTATATAATACTGGTTATTGTTATCAATGGTTTACAGATTAAGATGCCTTATAGGGCCCCGAATAAGGGTATACTTTTTAATCATCCTAAGTAGGAAAGTTCACTTTAGACACCCTAATTATGAGTCGGGATGTTGCAGTGTTCATGGATACTGTTTGTTTACTTAGAAGGGTTCAATATACTAATCTAAGCTTGTTCTGCTGGTCGCGGCCGGACCAGTGGAATTGGCATTATACGTAAATAATACAGAAGGGACTCCTCTCCTCCCTTACCCGCCGGTACATGTTGCCTGCGGGTCATACCCCTACTCCCTTTCCCCTTGTCGCCGGTAGTTGGCATCTCCCTAGGAGAGGAGCTCCTTTAGAAGCCCTTTATATCTCAGTTTATGCTATGTCTCATAATATCTACCTTATCTCTCGTGTTACATACATCCTGATACTCTGCTATGAAAATACTTTTTTCAGAAGGTAATTTGACCCGTATTATACACAAAAACCCAGGATGCTTGAGCAGGTCTCTACGTAAGCGTATGTATAGAGTTCAGCTATAATGATGACAGCTTGGAAAGCTGGTAAACTCTAATAGAATCTATAGCTCCGTCCCCCGCCCTCAAAGCTATAATCCACTCCTATATTAGGTGGATAAATAAGTGGTATTAACCCGCTACAATTATTACTTTGTCATAAGTTGTTCTTAGTCTTCTGTTTATCATGAAAATGAGGCTTTTTGCCCCCTGCTCACGTGTATCTAATAGGAACAACTTGTTATGATTCCCTATAATTTGTCAATCCTCCAAAAATAAATACACCTCTATTATAATAAATGTATCACTCTATAGGAAGTATAATTTACCAGGGTTGTTTAAATTCTATCATTTTATAATGTATCTACACAGGAAACAAAGTAAAATAGAAAAGAGGGAACGTCAGAATGTGATTATCTTATATTATACTAGAGACGTTAGGAATGTATAAGCTTGTGATGTATAATGTATTCACTCTTTGTATAATGTGTATTGTACGTTAATGTTGTACTCCTGATATCCCTCAATAAAAAACTTTGATTCTAAAAAAAAAAAAATAACAACAGTTGAAAACAGGCAGTTAAATTTCCCAGTAGTTTGGATTTTTTAATCTGTTTTCTGTGGAGCTCAGGTGCTGATCAATGCGTGTCGGCTCTCTGGGCTCATCTTGACAAAGGCTCCCAGAGAGCCGTCACGCGTTGATCAGCACCTGAGCTCCACAGAAAACAGATGAAAAAAGCCAAACTATTGGGAAATTTAACTGCCGTTTTTCAACTGTTGAAAGATAACGGACAGACTTTTCATCCGGCCGCTCCCATAACCGCAATATCGGCTTCACACATTAAGGTAGAGACTACTGTGTGGAGGTACTGCGATAGGAGCTGGAAACAACAGATTCAAACAGTGCGCGCACTATACAGACCTGAGAAGCTGATTGGTGAGTAACGGCTCCTGTCAGCCAAACATCAACAGCTTGTGACTGAGTGAATTGCTAAACAGTGATATTCGAACATCAAGGAAAGAACACTCTGCCTGATCAGGGACGACAGGTATTGTAAAACCGTATCTTTAAGTGACATTAAGAGGCTTGGATTTTACACAAACACATTGCCTATGAAAAAAGGGATCCTTTGCTTTATTTCAGTATACTGACTAATTTGTGGATACAAAAACCGAATTAAAACTTGTATAAAAGGCACAAAAAGGAGAACTTTATTGACCAAATTGTTTCAGATTGAATACACGATTTAAGTACATTTGTATTAATTCGTTGTATCTTCTTCTTTGGTATAATTCTCTGTTTTATATGAGGTATTTGAATATATAAGCTTGCATACTGAGACTATTTGTATCAACTAAGTCAATTGTTAATAATTAAATTTATGTATCAACTGAATTAATCGATTTTAACTTTAGTTGTATTTTTAATTCCCATATGGAGTAGTAAGTGTAATTAAGACACCGGTGTCCGAAAAATATAGGAATAATTATCAGAATTTTAGAGTGTTTAATAAATATTTTGATGTGTTTATAATTTGTGTGAGGATTTTTTATGTTAAAATTTCAATTTTTTATGTTCAAATTTAAATATTCGAAGGTAACTTTTCAGAAGAACTTCTCGCAAAGTAAACCTTAGGCACATATGATTTGAAGAGGATGATATTTCTCTATTTTTTTCCCTTGTTTTTGAAAATGTTTTGATTTTTAAATTTAAAAAAAAAAAAAAAAAAAACTTTTAAAAAAACTTTTGATTGAACATAATATATAATTGAAAGGACATATCTAATAGCAGACAGCTCTTTGGGGATTTCTATAGGTAACATATCACATTTATCCAAATTAACTCGGTATCCTGAGATTAAAGAGAATTTATTTAGCACATCATATAAATTTGGAAGGGACAGGAGTGGTTTAGAAATAGTAAGTAAAATATTGTCCGCAAAGAGGGTCGGTTTGTACTCAGTCCTTTATCTTTACCCCTGAGATATCAGGATTGGATCTAATTCTAGCCACTAGGGGTTTGATGCAAAGTGCAAACAAAAGGGGGGACAAAGGACAACCTTGTCTAGTGCCATTTAAAATTGGGAATGATTTTCACTTATACCCCGCTGAGGATACCTGAGCAGTTGGCGAACTATATATTGCCTCTAGAGCATTCATAAAGGGGCCGTTAAAATTCATGTGGGTTTTAAAGTCATATACATATATTGCCAATCAACTCTGTCATACGCCTTCTCCGCATCCAAAGCCAGGAGCAGAGAAGGCATTCGTGTTGTACTTAGTAATATTTAATAGGCGCCTAATATTATCTTGGGCTTCCCTATCTTTTATGAAACCCACTTGATCCCAGTGGATCAAGCTGGGCAGGATGCGCTTGAGTCTGTTGGCTAGAATTTTAGTAAAGATCTTCAAATCCTGATTGATGAGAGAGATCGGGCGGTAATTAGAACATAGTTTCGGTTCCCTACCTGGTTTGGGTATTACCACAATCCTAGCTTGAGGCAGTTCAGAGGGAATGGGATATCCCTCCATAATATAATTGCAAAATTTAGTCAGATGAGGTATAAGATTATTTCGAAATATTTTTGTAATATTCCCCCGGAAAGCCATTCGGCGAGGCGCCAGGTTTCAGAGCTTTAATGGCGAGCACCACTTCTGCTGTCGTTATGGGGGCATTCAGGTTTTTTTATTGTCTTCTGACAGAGTTTCTAAAGGAGTGTCACCCAAAAACTCCCTCGTAAGTTTCTCCACCTCAGGTGAATGTGTGACTTTTTTCCCGTTGTATAGTTCCCTATAATAATCTGCAAAAGCGTCTACAATTGCTTGTGGATGGGAAGTCAGAGATTTGTCAGATTTTTTTCAATAAGTGGGATAGCTGCTGCTTTGATTCGCTCTCTAATTTTGTGGGCCATAAATTTATCCGGCTTGTTAGCATAAATTAAATATTGGGATTTGTGTTTAGATATCGCCCTACTTGCCTGTGAGTTTAGTATTGTAGCTAGTGCATTTTTTTCATTTGTAAACTATGTAAAATGGTTAGTTTATGTTGCCGCTATAAATTTTCTATCTTTGTAAAGTTTGGACATTTGGTTTCTGGCTTGTCAAGAGTGGAGGGTTTTTTCTTGGATGAGCAGTCCTCTAATAACTGTTTTGTGGGCTGCCCAAGTGTATGCTGAATTGGAGGTGGAGTCTATATTTATGGTCCAATATTCAGTCAGCTGTTGGAGAGTTTTGGAGAATGTTATCGGGTCTTTATGAGGTAATGGATCATAAATCCAAGATCTGGTTCCGTTGTAGTCACATACACCCCGCAACTGGAGTGATACTATAGAATGATCTGACCAGACACACGGATGGATAGAGGAAGAGATGAGGACAAGTTGTTAAATTTGGCTTGTGTGTGGGTGTGTATATATGTATATGTGTATGTATGTGTGTGTATATATATATATATATATATATATAATCTCTCAAGCCTGAAATAGGTGTTATGTGCTGCAGAGTAGAATGTAGTGTCAGATGTAATACCGTCCAATATGACCCAGGAGTCAATCAAAGTGTGGGATGAGAAAGATTCCTGCATTGATTTAACCATGTGATTACGTCTTTGGGTTTTACAAGACAGGGGTTGGTTATATTTGGTATTCAGCATGGACATGGAGATGTTAGTCCCCTGCCAAGATAATCCTTGATTTTCACCAATGTGTCAGTAGATTTGCTATATTTTCAAAAAATGTGTGTTGGTTTTTATTGGGTGCATAAATATTACAAAGTGTTACGTCTGTATCATTCAGTTGACCTTTCAGTATAAGGTATCTACTCTATTCATACGCTATTGTGGACTCATGAACAAAGTTAATCGAGGAGTGGATCAGGATGGATACCCCTCTTTTTGGTGTTTGCTATTGCATGATAGTGTTTGGAAAACCTTCTGGCCCAATAATGTGGTATTTGTGCTTTGACAAAGTGGGTTTCCTGCAAAAATAATATATGTGCTCTAAGAGCATTATGTTGTGTCATGGCAGTAAGTCTTTTGACAATACACACAAAAACAAGAAGAGGTAGCACAAACTGCATGGATAAGCTATTTAATATATATATATATATATATATATATATATATATATATATAAATAAAACAATGTTATATTGCAATGTAACACAAAAAAATAAAAGATAAATAAAAGGAGACATGGGGGGGCGGAGCCAACTGCCGATGCAGAGAGACGCATCTTTCTAGAGCTCCTAACATTTGTTTAAATATTAGCTTATTTTGAACACATAAAGGAGCCTTATTTCAAGCTTAAATCTTTACTGAGCCTTGAAGAATAAGATGAATATCTCAATGACTCTAAAAACTTTATCTTAGCTACCATTTTGACATAAGAATCTTTCTGCCCTGCTAAGCTGACTATGTGAGGTACGGCGCCATTTTAAAAGACAGTCACGGCCTGCTATTCGTCTTGGAGACTCAGACTCAGCTACATATACGCTATGGAGAGGCAAGCTGTCTTGATGCTGCATAATTTAATCTTCACTATGGACGCCAACTACGAGGACCTAATAGTGGTGCTCAGAGCCACTATGAATGAAACCCAGAATGCACCAACGACGAGTGTGGTTTTGGACGCTACCCAGGGACTGGTCCCAGACACACCGCAGATGAGTTGCGATACACCTCTATGTCCAGAAGATATAAACAACTCAGACAGAGGGTGTCCCCGATCCCATATGGTGGAGCTGACGGGGCTCAGCGTTCAATCAAGCCTCATACAGCCTATTCTCACTAACATGGCGGTTACCTCTCAACAGCAAGAAACTGGGCCTCCACTAGCCATAATACCAGCTCCCACTAGCGGTAATCTAACAACCTTACCAGTAACGCCGTGGTCTGATCCTGTAAGAGCTTGGTTACCGGAACTTAATCTCTTTGAAGACAGCCCCGGGGTTGCAGCGGAGCTGTTTGCGGATGCTCAAAGTATCAGCCACCTCAGTCGTTCAGCCCTGGATCCCTCTGACCTACCTAAGTCCGTTCTCACGCCATGTGAGGAGCAGTCAACCCCGGTATGGAGGTGTGCTGCCCTGGGCTCCCTCAGTATCGCGCCATGCAGATCCGCTCCGCAGATGGACTCTGATCTATCCTCCAGTAGCTGCATAAAGACAGGAGTGGGGTGAGCTTGGATGCTGCACAGCTGAAGCCTCATCTATCAGCTCCGATATCAGGCTTCTTTTCGGTGACCCCTGGATGCCTACATAAGCCCAATGCAGTAACTATTGTGGTTAATAATAGACTCCAAAGCCTACTCCAAAACTCATGAACAGTTAGCACCGGACTATCCCTTAACCTGCAATGCTTAAGAGCATCTCATTCTGTTATAATTTAAAATGGTCTATCTCTCTCCAATCTATAAATATGTATTGCTCTCTTGCCATTAATGGAGATGTAGACATTGTGGTTATATGTTTACAATGTTTATTGCACTCATAGACCGTCATTTTATTTTATGACCTAAGAGGGGTGAGAAATGCTCCTTACAACATATGTGTATCACAGCTTCTATATAGACCCTGGAGTCTTTCCTATACCTCCTTGTAACTGACCTATGTTATATGCTTGAGAGCTGTTATTCACCTCTCTATGTTCCAATCCATAACTTATTTTCATACATTTTCACATATGTTTTCAAAAGAACAATTAATTTTGTAGATTACGCTGCATACATTTGCAATGGTCAATATTTAAGGATGTTTTGATGAGGTTCAAATAATTATATTTTGCCACTCAATTTTTAGTGACCCTAGTTTCATGAGTGATTTGTCAAAGAATGCCTATGTTGTCAGTATGTATTATTTATATAGTTGATCTATATGTTTGCCGCTGAAGGAGAAAAACACATTACAGTGCTTCTTGGAGCTTAATCCTGCAGGTAACATTGCTATTGAAGGCGACTTAGCCTTTGCTGCCCTTCTAAAACATATTAAAAGACCTACCCAGCGCAACCACCTTATATGTTTAAGCTGCAGGACTATTATTCAACTGCATCATATATAGCTACTGTTCATTACTGATAGGTTTATTTCTATTCATAACATATGTGACATCAGCCTGTTAAAGTTCCTGTGCAATGTATATTTTAACTGTTTATGCAGTTTTTATGGATACTCCAGAGTAGTGTTTTTTGTTTTTGTTTTTTTTTTCTTTCTCTTTATATAACGTACCTTAATATCAGATATACTTACCATGCTAAAATGATAGTTTTCTGTCAGAATTTACACACCGGCTAATATCGGATCCAATGTGATCTACTATATATCGTAGTTGGTTACCCTATATAATGTTCTTATATGTAAGCACAACACATGTTTGGTGTATTACTTATTTCGCCCTTTGCAGTCTGTAGGAGGAGTATCTCATGGTTCGCCCATATGCTGTTCTTTATATATCTTTTATTGTGCTATGGCTATGTACTTTAAGAGGATATAGCTGATTGTGCAGTTTATTTATCCCTCTACACCTAGGTCTAGGCACTTGTTTCAGCACTGACAGTATGTTTTTAGCAATGTATTAGATTTATGGAGCGCACAGGAAGTATCATTCCAGGATTGCTTAAAATTTTAAGCCTCCTTTATATCCTAAGATATGCTTAAAAAGCGATTAGCTACATCTAAAATCCTTATCATATCTAGGGGGACAAACAAAAAAAAGATAGGGAAAAAGAAAGAGAGAGAGGAGGAAGGAAGGAGAAAAAAGAAAAAAGAAAGTGTTATGCCCCAACGAAGGATTTCCGCAATATACTCATATAGTTTGGCTGCAGGACATAGGGTTTGAGCTTAGGTCAATGGGTCCATTTACAATGGGTCCACTAATAATCGGAATTAAGTCGTGGACTCTCCAAGCCATAGGAAAGAAAACAAAATTTATGCTTACCTGATAAATGTCTTTTCTTTCTGTGCATGGAGAGTCCACGACCCCGCCCTTATTTAAATTTAATTCAGCAGTTGTTTTTGTGTAAACCTCAGGCACCTCTATACCCTTGTGTTATCATCCTTTTTCCATTTCCCTTCGGCTGAATAGCTGGGGATTATGGGTAAGGGAAGTTACACTTAACAGCTTTGCTGGGGTGCTCTTTGCCTCCTGCTGGCCAGGAGTTGAATATCCCACTGGTAATTGGAATGAAGTCGTGGGGAAAGAAATTGATCAGGTAAGCATACATTTTGTTTTCTCCTTTCAAGACTGTCCTCAAGACCAGAGAAGAGGGCAGCTTTCTTAGATTGTGTAAGGGATCTTTCCTCCCTGGGAGGTGCCCACCTCAGAAAGGGGCCTACGTTTTTACTCAAATCTCTTTGTGGTTCCCAAAATTGAGGGTACTTATTGTCCAATCCTGGACTTGAAATGTCTCAACAAGTTTCTCAGAGTTCCCTCCTTTAAAATGGAGACTATCAGGTCCAGGCTACCCTAAAACCTTCAGCAGCTCATTGTATGGAGGTGATTGGACTCATGGTGTCGTCCATGGACAGTATTCCTTTTGCTCGATTCCATCTGTGACCTCTTCAATTATGCATGTTGAGGCAATGGAACGGGATCACTCAGATCTTTTTCAACAGATTGTTCTGGAGACACTCTCTCTTGGTGGCTCTGTCAAAATCACCTGTCCCAAGGCATTTGCTTCTTGAGACCATCCTGGGAGATTGTGACTACAGATGCCTCTCAGGCTGGAGAGCAGTCTGGGGTCCCAGGAGATCTCAGGGGACTTGGTCCCAAGAGGAATCCTCTCTTCCAATCAACATCATGGAACTTTGAGCTATTTTCAATGCTCTGAAAGCCTGGGCCCAACTTTGTTCTGCCCAGCATATCAGATTTCAGTCAGACAACATAACTTCTGTTGCTTACATAAATCATCAGGGAGGTACAAGAAGTTCCCTAGCGATGACGGAAGTGTCTCGTATTTTGTAGTGGACGAAGACCCGAGATTGAGGGATCCTTAGGTGTTAACGGTTCCATGGGGGTTCAAACTAATATCTTTTTCCTCAGTTGGCTCTCCTGCCGAGAGGTTTCGCTGGGAAAGTCATAGATACTGATTCAGGCGTGTAAGCCTGTTACGAGACATATTAGGGTTAGGCGTTCTTACCTTGGTTGGTGTGAGGAACGTGGGTTTCCCTGGCACAAGGTGAGAAGTGCACGAATTCTGTCTTTTCTTCAGGATGGTCTGGAAAAGGGCCTGTCGGCTAGTTCTCTGAAGGGTCAGATATATGCCCTGCCAGTCCTACTTCACAAGAGATTATTAGACCTTCCTGATGTACAGTCCTTTGTTCAGGCTCTGGTTAGAATTAGACCAGTTTTTAAACCTGTTGCTCAACCATGGAGCCTCAATCTTGTTCTTAGTGTTTTGCAGCAAGCTCCGTTTGAGCCCATGCATTCTGTCGATCTCAAGCTTCTCGCCTGGAAGATTCTGTTTTTGTTGGCCATCTCCTCTGCTCACAGAGTGTCTGAGATATCTGCCTTACAATGTGATCCCCCTTATCTGGTGTTCCATGCAACATCAATCAAGAGTCCTATTTCTCCATCAAAGGAACATTTGCTTCATAATTTGGACGTTGTGTGTGCTTTAAAATTCTATCTCCAGGCAACTAAGGATTTCAGACAATCATCTTCTTTGTTCGTCTTATATGCTGCTAAATGCAAGGGCCAGAAGGCCACTGCAACCTCTTTATCCTTTTGGTTGAGAAGTATCATTCGTTTTGCTTATGAGAAGGCTGTACAACAGCCTCCTGAGAGGATAACATCTCATTCAACCAGGGCAGTGTCTTCCTCCTGGGCTTTTAAGAACAAAGCCTCCATTGATCGGATTTGTAAGGCGGCTACTTGGTCTTCTTTACATACATTTTCAAAATTCTATAAATTTGATGTTTTTGCTTCGGCTGAAGCAGCTTTTGGGAGAAAGATGTTACAAACTGTGGTTCCCTCAGTTTAGGGTTCGCCTTCCTTTTTGCCCTCCCTTTTCTTATTTATTCAGTGTCCTCTTGAGCTTGGGTATTGATTACCAGCAGTAATGAATGAAGTCATGGACTCTCCCTGCCTTTGGAAAGAAAAGAAAATTTGTGCTTACCAGATAAATTCCTTTCTTTCCTGGCAGGGAGAGTCCATGACCCCGCCCATGTCTCTTTGGGCGGCTTCCTTTTTGCTTTTCTTCTGGCACCTCTTTAACCTAATGTTTCTCCTACTTTTCCTTGTTCCTTCGGCTGAATAACTGTAGGAATAGTGGAAGTGGGAAGGATATTTATAGCCTTTGGCTGGGGTGTCTCTGCCTCCTGGTGGCCAGGATATTCCCAACAGTAATGAATGAAGTCATGGACTCTCCCTGCCAGAAAAGAAAGGAATTTATCTGGTAAGCTTACATTTTGTTATTTGTGTATATACACATATAACACATAATATATATGCATATACATACTGTATATTTTTACAGTTTAAACACAGTCCCCATAAACCGCTATGTAAAGGCACTTTCAGTGCTTTTTTTTTTTTTCTTACACCCACAATCCACTCACTTTAACCCCTTATAACTGCTTCCTACAGTTAATTAAAAGAAAAAATAAAGATGCTCATAATTTTATTTAAAAAAATGAACATTACACTTTATTTTGGAGAACATTATTTCATTATCTAGAGGTGACCTCTGGTTAATGAATTTGAACACAAAGTTCTACCACAAGCTTGCGGTAGCATTAACAAGCCACTTGTAATGGCTGATTATTTAACGTGCGTTTACGGGCACACGTTGAAATTGCACTCCACTTGTAATCTAGCCCATAATAAATTTCTATCTCTTGCCATTTGGTTTACATACTACATACATATACACCTTTGAGCCCTTCCCAGTCAAACACCTTGTAATATACTATATCACTTTAAAACACTTTTCATACATTTATTTCAATAAACATATATTTTACGTGATGGAAAATGTCTCATGTCATTGCTTCTCTAAGCAGTTTACTAGAGGTGATCCTGTATTTAACAGCACAGGACAATTTAAGGGCTTGCAGTGCTTGTCAAGTTACTAAAGTGTTTGGCCGAGCGCAGAGGACATCATGCAGTATATCACTGGCTCCTGCAACATGTTAATGTTAAAGCATCCTACCATTTTCATATGGACTGTTTACTGATTGGTGGAGTTTTTTATCTGTGTACTGGCAAAATTGGTCTTTGAAAAATACTGAGTAAAAGTGTAATGATAATTTTGGACCTAAGGATTGAAAATATTAAACTGTGAACACCACCTTAAATAGTTTATAATGTATTTAGCATGTATTACACAGTAAGGTGTAATTTTAGAATATATATGTTATGACATTTTTAAAGTTCAAAGATATAATTGGAACTTTTTCTCCCTAAAGATGTAAGAGATCTGAGCCTCAGAAGTACAAAGTGATAATTAACATTATTCTCTGATTTAATTAGAGGGGGACATCCATACCTGACTGGGCTGGCAGTGGCTGGAGGAGCATATTACCTTGGGCTAGAAGGAGCCATTATTGGGCCCATTCTTCTTTGTGTATTGGTTGTTGCCTCAAACATCTATAGTGCAATGTTAGTAAGTCCCTCATCGACATTGCCTACACCTTCAACAACACCATGGCCATTACATGTACAACGGTAAGTCAATTGTCCAGTTTTATTTTGGGTAATAACTTCATGTATTGATTTTGATAAACGTTCTTCAAGAAATTCTTATGGCTATGTTTACATTTTTAACCCATAGATTATTCATTTTTATGAGTGTATATATATTTTTTTAATAAAGTAATTTTGTTTTACAATAAAATCAAAATATGTGCTAGCAAAATAAATTATATTGTATTATTCTTTAGTAAGTGAAGCATATTTTGGAAGATAAATAACTTATTTTCTTTCTAAGGTGGTGATAGTCCACGAAATTCCTTACTCACTTCCTGGCCACCACTTCTCTTTCTCTCCCGGTAGCTCTTTGCCTCGTCAACCAGGAGCAGGCAGGGATAGAGGTGTTTAGAGGGATAGAGGTTTTTTTTAAGAATTACAGGGGTTTTAATCTCTCAAAGGATAGTTCTTTGAAGAGAAGGTTTTAGGAGAGTATTGGCGGTGAAATTTATATAATATTGTTGAAGTTGGATCACAAGCCTACCACGGGTGTTGATAGGATGGTTCTTTAGCCGCCTCCTTTTTTGCCCGTAAAGTGTACTCCCTCAAGATATTCTTTACTGTTAGTTACAGAACAGGATGGGCTAACTACTGTCTCCTAGGACCTCCATAGGGGTAAGAACAGTGGAAGGCACTGCAGCTGGGTAAGTACCCATGTATTGGTAGATTAGGAGGTTAATATTTCCTGCGCTGTATGTTTCTATGTTCTTGTAGCCAAAGATGTTCCCCTTAGGAACAGTATGGATAATAGAAAAGTGGGAGGAGGTAACAAGAGCGCTACGGAAGCTATTACAAACTAATGGAAAAAGATTGTGTAAGAAGCTCTGTGCTATATTTAAAAACCTAAAATATGAACAATAATGTGCTAGAACAATAATATATATTTTTTTATTTCTCACTATATGTGGAAGAAGATAAAAAATATTATATGGATGAAAAAAGGGAAAATAGTGTAAAGTGAAAAAACTATATTTATATAAATAATTGGGTCTAGTAATAAATGGACCTAATATAAATTGCACTGTGTAAATAGAACTGTACACATCCAATTTTGGATAATGTAAAAGAGTGGGAGGTGGGATCTATCAATGCCAATATGAGACAAAGGAGTGTAGTCAAATATTTGTAAGAAAAATAAAATTTATTTTGGCAACATAAAACTATGAAATTAAATCACATATAAATGAGTAGCAATTTTTTTAAAACAATATAAATGTAGGTTGGCCAACCAAATAAAGTTGAATGAGGCTAAAATACTATGATAAAGAACATTTCTTTTCAAAACTTATACTGCTTAGTTTTATATTAGGCAAAACAGATGATAGTTACATAGCATATACCAGTACACTTTGTAAGAATATCGTTCTGTAATCTTAGTACAAGTGTAACCAATTTCGATAAAATGAACCTTACAACTTTAAATTGTATAATATAACAGCCTGAAAGGAGTGGATTGCCTGACACTGTTAGTAATAAACTTGCAGTTAGTGTTTTTAGTATGTATAATACTTGCAGCTGTTTTTTATTAAACCCAATGCGTAGCACCGTGTCCGTGCTTTGTAAAGATGTGGCACAGATTTTAATCCAAGTGCCTGAAGAAACTTTAAACAAAGTTATCCGATGTTGGTTTCCTGCTGGGATTTGTAAAGGTTTAATTACTGTGATGGAACCCAGAGTGGTTTTTGCAGCGTGAGCTGATGATTGCAGTCTTACTGTGCTCACGTGATGAGGATTCTTATGGCAAGCTGAAGTGCTCAGAAATAGCTCTGGTAGAACTGTATATCCAAGTAACGGTCCTTGACAGGTGTATTGCAACGCGTTTCGGCTGACACAGCAGCCTTTTTCAAGCATACACCTGTCAATGAGATTGGACTTTTTATACCCTTGCTTTGAGTAGTTAATTGAACAATTGGCATAGTGTGTGCAATCAAGTTGCTGATATTTGCTACATCTGGTTCTATGATGAAATACTGTGCTAAGCAATATAGTTATGTTTCGTTTGGCAATTTATAAAGGAATTAAGTTTATAACATTCTTAACCATATATAAATCTGGTTTGAGAGTGAAATATAAAGGATAATAAAAGTCAGTATAGATAATAAAGAAACATCAATATTAAAAACAAGGACATTAAAGTGTTTCAGTTTAATTTCCTTGTTTTTAATATTTCCAAAGGAGTTTGGAAATCTCAAGAGGCGAGATTACCAATCAATATTTTAGAACTCCGTGCAATTCTCAGAGCTCTTCAGTTTTGGCCTCTGTTGAAGAGAGAACCGTTCATTTGTTTTTCAGACAGACAATATCACAACAGTGGCATATGTCAATCATCAGGGTGGGACTCACAGTCCCCTAGCTATGAAATAAGTATATCGGATACTTGTTTGGGCGGAATCCAGCTCTTGTCTAATTTCTGCGGTTCATATCCCAGGTGTAGACAATTGGGAGGCGGATTATCTCAGCCGTCAGACTTTACATCCAGGGGAGTGGTCTCTCCATCCAGATGTGTTTTCTCAGATTGTTCAGATCTGGGGTCTTCCAGAAATAGATCTGATGGCCTCTCATCTAAACAAGAAACTTCCCAGATACCTGTCCAGGTCCAGGGATTCTCAGGCGGAAGCAGTGGATGTGCTAACACTTCTTGGTGTTATCAACCTGCTTATATCTTTCCACCTCTAGTTCTTCTTCCGAGAGTGATCTCCAAGATCATCATGGAACAATCGTTTGTGTTGCTGGTGGCTCCAGCATGGCCTCACAGGTTTTGGTATGCGGATCTTGTTCGGATGTCCACTTGCCAACCTTGGTCACTTCCGTTAAGGCCGGACCTACTGTCTCAAGGTCCGTTTTTCCATCAGGATCTCAAATCATTAAATTTGAAGGTATGGAAATTGAACGCTTAGTATTAAGTCATAGAGGTTTCTCTGTTATTTTTAAATGGTACCGGCTTGTACTATTTACTCTCTAGCACAAAAGTGATGAAGATTTCTGCTGAGAGGAAAATGATTTTAGCATGTTGTAACTAAAATCCACTGCTGTTCCCACACAGGACTGAGGAGTACCAGAAAACTTCAGTTGGGGGGAACAGTTTGCAGGGTAATCTGCAATAAGGTATGTTCAGTCATTTATTTCTAGACAAGACTGAGATAATGCTAGAAGAGACTGACAATATCCCCATGAGGGGAGGGTAAGCTATGTTCACAGACTTGGTAAGGAATTGAATGCTTAAATAATAGGGCTGATATACTGGTTGACACTTATTAAGGTCAATCGATTGTTTATTTAAGGAAAAATCGTTTTGCAAGACACTTTGAAAGCCCTTTTGGGTTCTTTCTGGGGTTATTACCCACATGGCTGTTTTTTATTCACTTAGGAGTGATTTAGTAGGCCTCACAACTCTGGAGTAGAGTGGGAGGGGCCTAATTTCGCGCCTCAGATGCGCACTTAGAATTGCAGACAAGTTCATGCTGCTTCACATGGAGGGTCCTGCTGCTGTTTGAGGGCCTTAAAGAAGCTTTCATCCCCCAAATCTGATCTCTAAGGGCAGGTAGGGCCACAGCAAGGCTGTGGCAAGGTGCTGTAGTAATTTTAACCGGTTGTTGGCTTTAGGCTGCTCCGGTTTGGGCATTAAGGGGTTAATCGTTCTGCAACTCTTGGTGCAATCTTATTAAGGCTTTAGGTACATATGGTGAAAATTTCAAAAGGATTGCTGCATTTTTCACTGTTTTGTAAAATTGTGTGCTCTTTTTATCTCTTAAAGGCACAGTAACGTTTTTTCAAATTGTGTTTTTTATTTGATTAAAGTGATTTCCAAGCCTGCTTGTGTATACTACTAGTCTGTTAAACATGTCTGACACTAAGGAAAATCCTTGTTCAATGTGTTTAGAAGCCATGGTGGAACCCCCTCTCAGAATGTGTCCCACTTGTACTGATATGTCTATACACTTTAAAGATCATATTGTTGCACTTAAAAATGTGGCCCAAGATGATTCTCAGACTGAAGGTAACGAGGGTAACCCGTCTGCCTCTCCCCAAGTGTCACAACCAGTTATGCCCGCGCAAGCGACGCCTAGTACCTCTAGTGCGTCTAACCCTTTTACATTACAAGACTTAGCGGCAGTCATGGTCAATTCTCTTACAGCCTTCTTATCTAAACTGCCCGTCTTACCTGCAAAGCGTGATAGCACCGTTTTAAGAACAGATTATGAGCATTCTGACGCTTTGGTAGCCGTATCTGACATACCCTCACAACGCTCTGAAGTGGGAGCGAGGGATTTGATGTCTGAGGGAGAAGTCTCTGATTCAGGAAGGGTTCCTCCTCAGACAGATTCAGATACATTGGCTTTTAAATTTAAACTAGAACACCTCCGCGTTTTGCTTAGGGAGGTATTAGCTACTCTGGATGACTGCGACCCTTTGGTGATCTCAGAGAAAGTGTGTAAAATGGACAAGTACCTAGAGGTCCCTGTTTACACGGATGCGTTTCCGGTCCCTAAGAGGATTGCGGATATCGTTACTAGGGAATGGGACAGCTCTCAGCAATTCACATCCCATGAGTAGACAACTGGGAGGCGGATTTCCTAAGTCGTCAGACTTTTCACCCGGGGGAGTGGGAACTCCACCCGGAGGTGTTTGCCCAGCTGACTCAGCTATGGGGCACTCCAGAGTTGGATCTGATGGCGTCCCGTCAGAACACCAAACTTCCTCTCTACGGGTCCAGGTCCCGGGACCCCAAGGCGGTATTGATAGATGCTCTAGCAGCGCCTTGGTCCTTCAATCTGGCTTATGTCTTTCCACCGTTTCCCCTTGTCTGGTCGCCAGAATCAAGCAGGAGAAGGCTTCGGTGATTCTGATAGCGCCTGCGTGGCCACGCAGGACTTAGTATGCAGACCTAGTGGATATGTCATCTGTCCCACCATGGACACTGGCAATGAAGCAGGATCTTCTGATACAGGGTCCGTTCAAGCATCCAAATCTAGTTTCTCTACGTCTGACTGCTTGGAGATTGAACGCTTAATTCTATCAAAGCGTGGTTTCTCTGAGTCAGTTATAGATACTCTGATTCAGGCTAGAAAGCCTGTCACCAGGAAAATATACCATAAGATATGGCGGAAATATCTTTGTTGGTGTGAATCCAAGGGTTACTCATGGAGTAAGATTAGGATTCCCAGGATATTGTCTTTCCTCCAAGAAGGATTGGAGAAAGGATTGTCAGCTAGTTCTTTAAAGGGACAAATATCTGCTCTATCTATCCTTTTACACAAGTGTCTGGCAGAGGTACCAGACGTTCAAGCTTTGCTCAGGCTTTAGTCAGAATCAAGCCTGTATATAAACCTGTGGCTCTGCCATGGAGTCTAAATCTAGTTCTTTCAGTTCTTCAAGGGGTTGCGTTTGAACCTTTACATTCCATAGATATTAAGTTGTTATCTTGGAAAGTTTTGTTTTTGGTAGCTATCTCTTCTGCTCGAAGAGTTTCAGAATTATCTGCCTTACAGTGTGATTCACCTTACCTGGTGTTCCACGCAGATAAGGTAGCTTTGCGTACTAAGCCTGGTTTTCTTCCTAAAGTTGTTTCTAACAAGAATATTAACCAGGAAATAGTTGTTCCTTCTCTGTGTCATAATCCTTCTTCCAAGAAGGAACGTCTGTTACATAATCTTGATGTAGTTCGTGCTTTAAAGTTCTATTTACAAGCAACTAAGGATTTCAGACAAACATCCTCCTTGTTTGTTATCTATTCTGGTAAGAGGAGAGGTCAGAAAGCGACTGCTACCTCTTTCCTTTTGGCTGAAAAGCATCATCCGTTTGGCCTATGAGACTGCTGGCTAGCAGCCTCCTGAAACAATTACTGCTCATTCTACTAGAGCGGTGGCTTCCACATGGGCTTTCAAAAATGAGGCTTCTGTTGAACAGATTTGTAAGGCAGCGACTTGGTCTTCACTGCATACTTTCTTCTGTTATGTGTGATCAGTCCACGGGTCATCATTACTTCTGGGATATAACTCCTCCCCAACAGGAAATGCAAGAGGATTCACCCAGCAGAGCTGCATATAGCTCCTCCCCTCTACGTCAGTCCCAGTCATTCTCTTGCACCCAACGACTAGATAGGATGTGTGAGAGGACTATGGTGATTATACTTAGTTTTTATGACTTCAATCAAAAGTTTGTTATTTTAAAATAGCACCGGAGCGTGTTATTACTTCTCTGGCAGAGTTTGAGGAAGAATCTGACAGAGATTTTTTACTATGATTTTAACCGGAGTCGTTAAGATCATATTGCTGTTCTCGACCATCTGAGGGAGGTAAAGGCTTCAGATCAGGGGACAGCGGGCAGATGAATCTGCATTGAGGTATGTGGCAGTTTTTATTTTCTGAATGGAATTGATGAGAAAAGCCTGCCATACCGTTAAAATGACATGTATGTATACACTTCAGTATTCTGGGGATGGTATTTCACCGGAACTACTGTGTTAAAGTCACTAATCCTTTTAATAACTATTCTCATGTTAAACGTTTTTGCTGGAATGTAGAATCGTTTACATTGCTGAGGTACTGTGTGAATAAATGTTTGGGCATTATTTTCCACTTGGCAGTTTTTTGCTTTAATTGTGACAGTTTCGTTTCTCTTCACTGCTGTGTGGGAGAGGGAGGGGCCGTTTTTGGCGCTCTTTGCTACGCATCAAAAAATTCCAGTCAGCTACTTTTATATGTCCTGCATGATCCGGTTCATCTCTGACAGATCTCAGGGGTCTTCAAACTTCTTTGAAGGGAGGTAAATTCTCTCAGCAGAGCTGTGAGAATTCTTATAGTGACTGTATATAAAAAACGTTGTTTTGTTTTTCTTATGTACAAATTTAATTAGTGTTGTTTTTTACTAATGGGAACAAACCTTTGCTAAAAGTTGTGTTGTTTTAAAATTTGATGCAATAACTGTTTTTTTCAGTTCATTATTTCAACTGTCATTTAATCGTTAGTACCTCTTTGAGGCACAGTACGTTTTTTGCTAAAAAAGATTATAACCAAGTTGTAAGTTTTTTGCTAGTGTGTTAAACATGTCTGACTCAGAGGAAGATATCTGTGTCATTTGTTCCAATGCCAAGGTGGAGCCCAATAGAAATTTATGTACTAACTGTATTGATGCTACTTTAAATAAAAGTCAATCTGTACAATGTGAACAAATTTCACCAAACAGCGAGGGGAGAGTTATGCCGACTAACTCGCCTCACGCGACAGTACCTGCATCTCCCGCCCGGGAGGTGCGTGATATTTTGGCGCCTAGTACATCTGGGCGGCCATTACAGATAACATTACAAGATATGGCTACTGTTATGACTGAAGTTTTGTCTAAATTACCTGAACTAAGAGGCAAGCGTGATCACTCTGGGGTGAGAACAGAGTGCGCTGACAATGCTAGGGCCATGTCTGATACTGCGTCACAGCTCGCAGAGCATGAGGACGGAGAGCTTCATTCTGTGGGTGACGGTTCTGATCCAAACAGATTGGACTCAGATATTTCAAATTTTAAATTTAAATTGGAGAACCTCCGTGTACTACTAGGGGAGGTCTTAGCAGCTCTCAACGATTGTAACACTGTTGCAATACCAGAGAAACTGTGTAGGTTGGATAAATACTTTGCGGTACCGGCGAGTACTGACGTTTTTCCTATACCTAAGAGACTAACTGAAATTGTTACTAAGGAGTGGGATAGACCCGGTGTGCCGTTCTCACCCCCTCCAATATTTAGAAAGATGTTTCCAATAGACGCCACCACTCGGGACTTATGGCAAACGGTCCCCAAGGTGGAGGGAGCAGTTTCTACTTTAGCTAAGCGTACCACTATCCCGGTGGAGGATAGCTGTGCTTTCTCAGATCCAATGGATAAAAAATTAGAGGGTTACCTTAAGAAAATGTTTGTTCAACAAGGTTTTATATTACAACCCCTTGCATGTATCGCGCCGATTACGGCTGCGGCAGCATTTTGGATTGAGTCGCTTGAAGAGAACCTTAGTTCCTCTACGCTAGACGACATTACGGACAGGCTTAGAGTCCTTAAACTAGCTAATTCTTTCATTTCGGAGGCCGTAGTACATTTAACCAAACTTACGGCTAAGAACTCAGGATTCGCCATACAGGCACGCAGGGCACTGTGGCTAAAATCCTGGTCAGCTGATGTTACTTCTAAGTCCAAATTACTTAATATACCTTTCAAGGGGCAGTCCTTATTCGGGCCCGGTTTGAAAGAAATTATCGCTGACATTACGGGAGGTAAGGGCCACGCCCTACCTCAAGACAAGGCCAAAGCTAAGGCTAGACAGTCTAATTTTCGTCCCTTTCGGAATTTCAAAACAGGAGCAGCATCAACCTCCACTGCACCAAAACAGGAAGGAGCTGTTGCTCGTTACAGGCAAGGCTGGAAGCCTAACCAGTCCTGGAACAAAAGCAAGCAGGCCAGGAAACCTGCTGCTGCCCCAAAGACAGCATGAACCGAGAGCCCCCGATCCGGGACCGGATCTAGTAGGGGGCAGACTCTCTCTCTTCGCCCAGGCCTGGGCAAGAGATGTTCAGGATCCCTGGGCACTAGAGATCATATCTCAGGGATACCTTCTAGACTTCAAATTATCTCCCCCAAGAGGGAGATTTCATCTGTCAAGGTTGTCAACAAACCAGATAAAGAAAGAAGCGTTTCTACGCTGCGTACAAGATCTGTTAACAATGGGAGTGATCCATCCGGTTCCGTGGTCGGAACAAGGACAAGGGTTCTACTCAAACCTGTTTGTGGTTCCCAAAAAAGAGGGAACTTTCAGGCCAATCTTAGATTTAAAGACTCTAAACAAATTCCTAAGAGTTCCATCGTTCAAAATGGAAACTATTCGGACAATTTTACCCATGATCCAAGAGGGTCAGTACATGACCACAGTGGATTTAAAGGATGCTTACCTTCACATACCGATCCACAAAGATCATCACCGGTATCTAAGGTTTGCCTTCTTAGACAGGCACTACCAGTTTGTAGCTCTTCCATTCGGATTGGCTACGGCTCCAAGAATCTTCACAAAGGTTCTGGGTGCCCTTCTAGCGGTACTAAGACCGCGAGGGATTTCGGTAGCTCCGTACCTAGACGACATTCTAATACAAGCTTCAAGCTTTCAAACTGCCAAGTCTCATACAGAGTTAGTTCTGGCATTTCTAAGGTCGCATGGATGGAAAGTGAACGAAAAGAAGAGTTCTCTCTTTCCTCTCACAAGAGTTCCATTCTTGGGGACTCTTATAGATTCTGTAGAAATGAAGATTTACCTGACAGAAGACAGGTTAACAAAACTTCAAAATGCATGCCGCGTCCTTCATTCCATTCAACACCCGTCAGTAGCTCAATGCATGGAGGTGATCGGCTTAATGGTAGCGGCAATGGACATAGTACCTTTTGCACGCCTACACCTCAGACCGCTGCAATAATGCATGCTAAGTCAGTGGAATGGGGATTACTCAGATTTGTCCCCTACTCTGAATCTGAATCAAGAGACCAGAAATTCTCTTCTATGGTGGCTTCATCGGCCACACCTGTCCAGGGGAATGCCATTCAGCAGGCCAGACTGGACAATTGTAACAACAGACGCCAGCCTACTAGGTTGGGGCGCTGTCTGGAATTCTCTGAAGGCTCAGGGACTATGGAATCAGGAGGAGAGTCTCCTTCCAATAAACATTCTGGAATTGAGAGCAGTTCTCAATGCCCTTCTGGCTTGGCCCCAGTTAATAACTCGGGGGTTCATCAGGTTTCAGTCGGACAACATCACGACTGTAGCTTACATCAACCATCAGGGAGGGACAAGAAGCTCCCTAGCAATGATGGAAGTATCAAAGATAATTCGCTGGGCAGAGTCTCACTCTTGCCACCTGTCAGCAATCCACATCCCGGGAGTGGAGAACTGGGAGGCGGATTTCTTGAGTCGCCAGACTCTTCATCCGGGGGAGTGGGAACTTCATCCGGAGGTCTTTGCCCAAATACTTCGACGTTGGGGCAAACCAGAGATAGATCTCATGGCGTCTCGCCAGAACGCCAAACTTCCTCGCTACGGGTCCAGATCCAGGGATCCGGGAGCAGTTCTGATAGATGCTTTGACAGCACCTTGGAACTTCAGGATGGCTTATGTGTTTCCACCCTTCCCGCTGCTTCCTCGATTGATTGCCAAAATCAAACAGGAGAGAGCATCAGTAATTCTAATAGCACCTGCTTGGCCACGCAGGACTTGGTATGCAGATCTAGTGGACATGTCATCCTGTCCGCCTTGGTCTCTACCTCTGAGACAGGACCTTCTGATACAGGGTCCATTCAAACATCAAAATCTAACTTCTCTGAAGCTGACTGCTTGGAAATTGAACGCTTGATTTTATCAAAACGTGGTTTTTCTGAGTCGGTTATTGATACCCTGATTCAGGCTAGGAAGCCTGTTACCAGAAGGATTTACCATAAAATATGGCGGAAATACCTATACTGGTGCGAATCCAAAGGTTACTCCTGGAGTAAGGATAGGATCGCTAGGATATTGTCTTTTCTACAAGAAGGTTTAGAAAAGGGTTTATCAGCTAGTTCATTAAAGGGACAGATTTCAGCTCTGTCCATCTTGTTACACAGACGTCTGTCAGAAAATCCAGACGTCCAGTCCTTTTGTCAGGCTTTAGCTAGGATCAAGCCTGTGTTTAAAGCTGTTGCTCCACCATGGAGTTTAAACTTAGTTCTTAACGTTTTACAGGGTGTTCCGTTTGAACCCCTTCATTCCATTGATATAAAAATGTTATCTTGGAAAGTTCTGTTTTTAATGGCTATTTCCTCGGCTCGAAGAGTCTCTGAGTTATCAGCCTTACATTGTGATTCCCCTTATCTGATTTTTCACTCAGACAAGGTAGTTCTGCGTACTAAACCTGGGTTCTTACCTAAGGTAGTCACTAACAGGAACATCAATCAAGAGATTGTTGTCCCATCCTTGTGTCCAAATCCTTCTTCAAAGAAGGAACGTCTTTTACACAATCTGGATGTAGTTCGTGCCCTCAAGTTCTACTTGCAGGCAACTAAAGATTTTCGCCAAACTTCTTCCTTGTTTGTCGTTTACTCTGGACAGAGGAGAGGTCAAAAAGCTTCTGCTACCTCTCTCTCTTTTTGGCTTCGTAGCATAATACGTTTAGCCTATGAGACTGCTGGACAGCAGCCTCCTGAAAGAATTACAGCTCACTCCACTAGAGCTGTGGCTTCCACTTGGGCCTTTAAGAATGAGGCCTCTGTTGAACAGATTTGCAAGGCTGCAACTTGGTCTTCGCTTCATACTTTTTCCAAATTTTACAAATTTGACACTTTTGCTTCTTCGGAGGCTATTTTTGGGAGAAAGGTTCTTCAGGCAGTGGTTCCTTCTGTATAATGAGCCTGCCTATCCCTCCCGTCATCCGTGTACTTTTGCTTTGGTATTGGTATCCCAGAAGTAATGATGACCCGTGGACTGATCACACATAACAGAAGAAAACATAATTTATGCTTACCTGATAAATTCCTTTCTTCTGTTGTGTGATCAGTCCACGGCCCGCCCTGTTTTAAGGCAGGTAAATATCTTTTAAATTATACTCCAGTCACCACTTCACCCTTGGTTACTCCTTTCTCGTTGTTTCTTGGTCGAATGACTGGGACTGACGTAGAGGGGAGGAGCTATATGCAGCTCTGCTGGGTGAATCCTCTTGCATTTCCTGTTGGGGAGGAGTTATATCCCAGAAGTAATGATGACCCGTGGACTGATCACACAACAGAAGAAAGGAATTTATCAGGTAAGCATAAATTATGTTTTTTCCAAATTTTACAAATTCGATACTTTTGCTTCTTCGGAGGCTATTTTTGGGAGAAAGGTTTTGCAAGCAGTGGTGCCTTCCGTTTAAGGTACCTGTCTTGTTCCCTCCCTTCATCCGTGTCCTAAAGCTTTGGTATTGGTATCCCACAAGTAAAGGATGAATCCGTGGACTGGATACACCTTGCAAGAGAAAACAGAATTTATGCTTACCTGATAAATTACTTTCTCTTGCGGTGTATCCAGTCCACGGCCCGCCCTGACATTTAAGTCAGGTATGAATTTTTGTTTAAACTACAGTCACCACTGCACCCTATGGTTTCTCCTTTTTTTTCCTAACCTTTGGTCGAATGACTGGGGGGTGGAGCTAGAGGGGGAGCTATATGGACAGCTCTGCTGTGTGCTCTCTTTGCCACTTCCTGTAGGGAAGGAGAATATCCCACAAGTAAAGGATGAATCCGTGGACTGGATACACCGCAAGAGAAAGTAATTTATCAGGTAAGCATAAATTCTGTTTTTTGAAGTCCCGCTTGAACGATCTTCATTGCGGCAAAGTCTTCAACCAGGCGGCCTCTTCTATCTTGATCCCGGAGGCGCGGAGCGGGTCCATCCTGAAGACATACGGTGCGGAGCATCCTCTTCATACAGTCGCCGCCGTACACAGAATCTTCAATGCAAGGGACGCAATTCAAGATGGCGTCCCTTGCATTCCTATTGGCTGAAAAATTTGAATCAGCCAAAAGTATTTAGGGCTGCTCTCATTTTATTGGCTAATTCGCTATGGGAATCCCATTCAAAAACGTCATTTTTAGGAGTGTGGTACTGACGTTGTGTTACAGGCTAAAAGGCTTGCGGTACACCTATACCGACAAAACTTGTAATGGCTGTGTTAGGGGAAAAGATGCGTTATGGGCCACAACGCTGCTATTTGACTCATAACACAAAACTCGTAATCTAGATGAATGTTTGTATGATATGGCAGCGTTACAAAGCAATTGTACAAAGCAATTATATAGAACTATTATATAGAACAAAAGAAAACGGCACAAAGTCGTAATGAAGGAAACTAAAAGTAATTGGAAGTTGTTGCCCAATAGGGTAGTATATATTCTTAGATGAGGAATTATCAGAATCGGAGTGATATGTGTGAGTATGTCAGGAAAATGGCTTCAGATGAAAGGGCTTCTGACCTCTACTCACTTTTTTTTTTTGCGTTATTTCTCCTGTCTTTTATTTACTTCTCCTTGTCTTTACAACAGGCGTGGGTCCGTTACGTCACTTTCAGATGTCAGGTGGAGATATAATGGGCCTTATCCTTTTAAATCCAAGCCGAGAACTCCATTTGGCAGGAGTTTGGTCCTTTAGGTCCTCTTTAAGAACAGATAGGTTCGTATGGGTTCGTGACCAGTGATGCGCTTCGTCACTGGTATAATCCTGACAGATAACAAATGCAAGTTTGGCAGGCTGGCGGCCAGAGGGAGCGACTCTCCCGATCAAAGTTCTGAATTTGTGGGCCATCTTCTGTTGTAGCCCCAGGAGAACAGATAGGTTCTTATGGGTCCGTGACAAGTGATGCGCTTGGTATGATCCTTTGGGGCATCGGCAAAGATTAGTAAAATCCCCTCCTTAAAGAGAGCTGAGCAGTGGGGCCAATAAGTAGTTTCCTTTCGGTCAGTGACAGTGTCTATAGAGAGCGATTTTATTACTCTGGGTAGGTTTGTGGCAAATCAAAATCCCTCTGATCTGTTAGTCCGCAGTTAAACCTAAAAGTATTATCTTGGACGGTTGGTGACCGTATATCTGGTAGGCAGTCTTTTAGTAAATGGGTGGCAAATAGAAATCCCTCTGATCTGTTAGTCAGCAAACAAACCTTGGAGCTTGTCTTTAACGGTCAGTGACCGTGTCTCTGGATTGCGGTCTTTCCATCTTAATCAGAGGAGAGTCCACTGCTTCATTCATTACCTGTGGGAATTAAGAACCTGGTGCCAGGAATCAGACTGAGACGAGAAGTGCAAAAATAATCATACCTTTATTAATAGCAAAAAATAATAAAAAGTCCACAAGTTAAATAACAAGCCAGGAGTCAAAACCAGAGCTGGTAGTCAGACGAGCCGAGTCAGGAGCCAAAGCGAATAGTCAGACGAGCCGGAATCAGGAACAAAGAAAACGGCAGAGTCAGGAACAAGCCAGGGATCAGGAACCAGGAAGGACGTCAGGCAGCCAGGTAATACACAGGAACTCTCACAAACAGGTCTGAGACAATGCAAAGGCAAAGCATACTGAACAGAGGTCCTTTAAATAATAAGTGATGACATCAGAATTCTGAGACTGCATCCTGTCTCACATGGATGATGCACAACAGTCTGGCCATAAAAGGAAGTGCAGGAAATGAGCAGCATCCCCCACAATGCACCATAGTCGGGAAGAGAGGTGAGTAAAATGGCTGCCAGCAGCACCTCCCCCATTCCCCTCATCCCCCATTCATTCTTTGCCTTTCGTCACAGGAAGTTGGCAGAGAAGTGTATGAAGATTCGGAGTAGTGTCTTATGGAGGGTAGTACTCTTCGAAATGGGACTGGAGTTTTAAGTAGTCCTGTCAGCCTCTCAGTGAGAGCATGGGTGCAAGAGTCCGGAGATGCAGGGAGAGAGCGTTGACGAATTTCGCTGCCTGCTTTTCTGCTTTTAAGTCCATGTCAGGAGCGATGCTTCTACCCTGTCATACTTGAAAGTCCATGTTCCTGTTCCACAGCGTAGATTCTGGTAAGATCGTTTCATTCATACATATATGATAACGTAAGAAGACAGGGTCACAGTGTGGCTCCTTTATCTGTGTAGAATCAAGGATAATACCCTCGGAAAGGGGGTTATTTATTGTGTTTTAATGCTGCGTCATGTGTGAGATGAGGCTCTGTCGGTGTGTGAACAGTCGGTTTCTTAGCGAGAGATTGACGCAGGCCATTTTTTTGGCTCGTTTTCTCTATAGTGCAGGGTCGGTCCTGCATGGCACTCCATGTGACCGGGCGTGGCCTCTTTAACTTCCTCTTTTTTGGCCGGCAGTTATAGTAGAGAAAGCGGTTTCTTTGTGGTCCGGGTCATAGTAGGTGGTGAGTGCCCCGGCCATTGGGATATAAAGCGCAAGCTATGGAGAACTCTGGTATGTTAGAGGGTACTCCCTCTTTAATTAAACCTAATAACGGTCTATTGTGAGGAGGTTCCGGTTGATCCGCTTGCTCAACTCTGTTCCACATGCTTTGACAAAATTGCAATATCTAAAAAGAATAAGATATTTATTACATCCACCTCTGAGGGTTCTCCGTTCCGCGAGGTGCGTTACCTACACTTGTCTCCGATTGCACATGCAGTTCCCCAGGGCACTACTAATCCTCCCGCCAGATTTTGCTGATCAGTTACAAACGGTGCTTTCTGCGGCCTTTAATGCCTTACCATGCCCTGCTAAGCACAAGCGAAAGGTGGAACATAGCTATCCATCCCAGTGGTCATCTACTCCGCTGGATGTCTGACAGATTATCAGCTGATGAGGACGACTCTGGGTCGGAATCGGCGACTTCTAGACCTCAGTCTGCAGAGGAGCCAGATTTTAAATTTAAGATGGAGCATTTGCGCTTTCTGATGAAAAAGGGTCTTGCTACGTTGAAGGTTCCTGAACCGAAACTGCCGGAGGAACCTTCGATCCCTAAGCTAGAAAAGGTTTACGAGGACAGGGTGGTGCCTCAGACTTTCCCGGTCCCCATTAAAATGGCTAATATTAAGAATGAATGGGGGAAACTTGGTTCGTCCTTTTCCCCTTTTACTTGTTATAAAAAGCTGTTCCCTGTTCCGGACTCGCAGCTTGAGCTATGGGGGGGGGGGACATTCCTAAGGTGAATGGTGCTATCCCTACGCTCGCTAAGAGAATGACTATCCCGCTCGAGGATAGCTCTTCGTTCAAGGAGCCCATGGATAAAAAAACTGGAATCCATGTTGAGAAAGATGTTACAACTCACGGGGTTCGTGTTTCAACCTGCAGTGGTGGTCGCTGTGGTGACTCGTGTGGCTACCTATTGGTGTGACGCTCTGTCAGCTATGGTCAAGATGGAGACTCCCCTCAGGGAGATACAGGAACAAATTAAGGCCTTAAGGGTAGCTCATTCGTTCATCTGTGATGCAAATATGCAGATTATTCGTCTGAATGCCAAGACATCAGATTTTTCTTTTTTAGCCCATAGGGCTCTGTGGTTAAAGTCTTGGTCTGCTGACATGACTTCCAAGTCTAGATTACTTTCCCTCCCGTTTAAAGGGAAGGTTCTTTTTGGTCCAGGCCTGGACTCATGTCACAGGTGGCAAGGGTGCCTTCCTGCCGCAGGATAAGAAGAATAAGCCTAAGGGGTCTACTTTTCGTCCCTTTCATTCGGACAAGTCTTATCACCAGCAGCCTGCCGCGAAGACAGAGCAGTCCAAGGGATCTTGGAAGCCAGCTAACTCTTGGAACAAAACCAAGCAGAGCAAGAAGCCCGCCGAGACAAAATCTGCATGAAGGGGCGGACCCCGATCCGTCTCTGGATCGCGTAGGGGGCAGACTATCTTTTTGCGGAGGCCTGGTTTAGAGACATTCAGGACCCTTGGGTTCTGGAGGCCGTAACCCAGGGTTACAGGATAGGATTCAAGACTCATCCGCCCAGAGACAAATTCCTCCTGTCAAACCTTTCATCAATTAATGATAGGTATACCAAAGCGCCAACTTAACGAAGGCTGGGTCTGGACTAATAACAGTAATGTCAGTTAGTTACAATGATCATTATTTTATCAGTTAAACAAACAAGTTAAAACATGGATCCATGTATAAACATTCAAATTCATACAACAATAATAACTAAACAAATTGTTATTAAACAGATTATGATAAAACAAATGCGGCGATTGCGATTAAAAATCTCAGGTGAACAAACAGTAGCACAATGAGTAACCTGATGATGTTATTCAAAATTACAAAAAAATATTAATTAAAATTAAGTTGGTATAGCTCTCAATGAAAACTTTAACTATGTGTTTAACACATAGGTGAAGCCAAGTGGGAGATGATTAGTTGATAGAATTACAAAAATATAAAAAAAGTATACAAAACCGTGGATAGGTGGTAGAAAAAAGAAATAAGTAAAAAAAATGTGAACTTCAAAAATTGTTGATTAATGAGAACAAAAGAAAAAATTATAATGTGTCAATCAAAAAGTTAAAAAAAATTCACAAAAGAATCACAAAAACAAGGCGATAACTGAAGTCAATGTGATGTGTTCAAATCGTGGATTATCCAAAGCTACAGATATATTTAGTCAATGAACCAATACAGGCTGTATGTCCCTTTAAGAAAACGCAAATGTTTGAAAAAAATGTGAATCCTACTAGGCAATAGTAGTGGTAATAATAATCCCAATGTTAGTGCTGTATGTCAGTGTCAATGCCCATTAGCCGTGTTCAAACCATATTCTATCTTCATGACAAATGTTTGTAACAGTCCCTGGGTGATCCTTCTGTGAAAGAAAGATAAAATAGTGTAGATTGTTTTAAAATCAATAGGTATGTGAAAGTATTCTTACCAGTCGACGCGTTTCGGTCATATAGAGACCTTTATCAAGACTGTCATCAAGTCCAGAGAAGAGATGCCTTCCTAGGATGTGTGAGGGATCTCTCCTCTCTGAGTAATCGTCCCAGTCCCTCTAGCAGAAAGAGATCTGGGGTATTATGCAAATCTTTTCGTGGTCCCAAAGAAGGTGGGCACATTCCGCCCAATTTTGGACATCAAATGCCTAAACAAGTTTCTGTCAGTCCCATTGTTCAAAATGAAGACGATTAGATCGATTCTGCCCCTAGTTAAAGAGGGACAATTCATGATGACAATAGATTTGAATGATGCTTACCTTCACGTTAAATCCACAAGGATCACTTCAGGTTCCTAAGATTCGCATTCCTGGACCAACACTTCCAGTTTGTGGCCCTGCTGTTCGGTCTGGCGACTTCCCCTAGAGTCTTTACGGAGGTTCTGGGAGCGCTACTTGCGGTTGCGAGAGCCAAAGGTATTGCAGTGGCTCCTTATTTGGACGATATCCTTGTCCAGGCTCTGTCCTGCAGTCTCGCGGAGGAGCACTCAAGGGCTCTTCTCCTTCGATCCCATGGATGGAAGATAAACTAATGAAGATATTCTTGACAGATCAGAGACGTTGCAAGATTGCGTCCAACTGTCTTGCCCTTCATACCTCATCAAGGACATCTGTGGCCAGGTGTATGGAGGTGATTGGGCTCATGGTATCGAACATAGATGTCATTCCATATGCCAGGCTCCATCTCAGATCTCTTCAATTGTGCATGTTGAGACAATGGAACGGCGATCACTCAGATCTATTCCAACAGATATCTGTGGACAATCGAACGAGGGAATCCCTCTCTTGGTGGATCTGTCCGGGACAGCTGTCCCAGGGGACATCCTTCTTGAGACTATCTTGGGAGATTGTGACCACGGACGCAAGTCTATCAGGATGGGGAGCTGTTTGGGGTGCCAGAATGGCACAGGGCAGGTGGACTCGAGAGGAATTGAGTCTTCCGATAAATATTCTGTCACTTCGAGCGATATTCAACGCTCTGAGGGCTTGGCCCCCTCTGGGGTTGTCCCGATTCATCAGATTCCAGTCGGAAAACATTATCTTGGTGGCTTACATAAACCATTAGGGGTGGAACAAGAAGCTCCCTAGCCATGAGGGAAGTATCTCGGATTCTGGAATGTGCAGACATCCACAATTGTTCGCTCTCAGTGATACACATTCCGGGTGTGGACAACTGGGAAGCGGATTTTCTAAGCAGACAATCGTTTCATCCAGGGGAATGGTCTCCACCCTTAGGTGTTCGCAGAGTTCTGCAACAGATGGGGGATGCCGGAAATAGACCTCATGGCGTCCAGACTCAACTGCAAGCTACCCAGATACGGGTCGCGGTCCAGGGATCCCCAGGCAGAGCTGATAGATGCCTTAGCGGTGCACTGGGAGTTCAACCTACTTTGCATTTTTCCACCGTTGCCTCTTCTTCCTCGAGTAGTGGCCCGCATCAAGCAGGGGCAAGCTTCGGCTATTCTGATTGCTCCGTCGTGGCTGCGGAGGACGTGGTTTGCGGATCTGGTGGGGATGTCATTGTCTCCTCCATGGAGGTTACCCTGTCGCAGAGATCTGCTGGTCCCTTTCTACACCTAAATCTCGATTCTCTGAGGCTAACTGCGTGGAGATTGAACGTCTAGTCTTAGCCAAGAGAGGATTTTTGGAGAGAGTAATTGATACTCTCATTCAAGCCAGGAAGCCGGTCACTCGGCGCATCTATCATAAGGTGTGGAGGACCTACTTGTCCTGGTGAGGAACGGGGATATCCCTGGCACAAGGTTAGGGTATCCAGGATTTTGGCTTTTCTCCAGGACGGTCTGGATAAGGGTCTTGCCGCCAGTTCCTTAAAGGGACAGATTTCGGCTTTATCTGTTCTGTTACACAAAAGGCTAGCGGAGCTTCCTGACATTCAGTCCTTTGTTCAGGATCTGTCTAGGATCAGACCTGTCTTTAGAAATTCTGCTCCTCGGAGCTTAAACTTGGTTCTTAAGGTTTTACAGAAGGCTCCGTTTGAGCCTATGCATGCACTTGACATAAAAATTCTTTCCTGGAAAGTCCTATTCCTACTGGCGATTGCATCGGCTTGCAGAGTTTCTGAGTTGGCGGCCTTGCAATTTGAGCCTCCTTACCTGATTTTTCACGCTGATAAGGCTGTTCTTTGCACTGGATTAGGATTCCTTCCCAAGGTTGTGTCGAATCTTAACATCAATCAGAAAATAGTAGTTCCTTCTTTGTGTCCTAACCCTTCTTCATCAAAGGAAAGATTGCTTCATAATTTGGATGTGGTTCAGGTGTTAAAGATGAAGTCTGTCTGAACTCCTTTGTGGCTTGAATATAAAACTTAATTTGTGTATTCGAGGAAGCGCAGGGGGCCTCTTCCACTTCACTGTCTTTTTGGTTGAGGAGCATGATCCGTCTGGCCTATGAGACAGTGGGACATAAGCCTCCTCAGAGGATTAAGACTCACTTAACTAGGGCTGTGGCCTCTTCTTTGGCCTTTAAGAACGAGGCTTCTATGGAGCAGATTTGTAAGGCAGCTACTTGGTCTTCCTTACATACTTTTGCAAAATTTTACAAATTTGATGTTTTTGCTTTGGCGGAAGCAGCTTTTGGGAGAGAGGTTCTGCAGGCTGTGGTGGCCTCAGTTTAGGGTCCGCCTCTCTTTGTCCTCCCGTTTTTTTCATTGTGTCCTCTAAAGCTTGGGTATTTGTTCCCAACAGTAATGAATGAAGCCATGGACTCTCCTCCCCTTTAGATGGAAAACATACATTATGCTTACCTGATAATCTCATATCCATCGAGGGGAGGAGAGTCCACGGCTCCCTCCCGTATCTCCCATAGGCGGACCTAAATTTAATTCATCTTCTGGCACCATTTATACCTTGTTTCTCCTACTGTTCCTTGTTCCCTCAGCAGAATGACTGGGGATGAGGGAAGTGGGGGGGGGGGGGGTATTTAAGCCATTCGCTGGGGTGTCTTTGTCTCCTCCTGGTGGCCAGGTTCTTAATTCTCAACAGTAATGAATGAAGCCGTGGACTCTCCTCCCCTTGATGGAAATTAAATTATCAGGTAAGCATAATTTATGCTTTCCTACCGCAGGACAAGAAGAATAGACCTAGGGGTCGACAGACTTCTAATTGTCGTTCCTTTTGCTACTTTAAGGGACAAAAGTCCTCTTCTCCTCTTCCAGACCAATCAAGGTCCACTTAGAAATCCAGCCAGCCCTGGAACAAGGGAAAACAAATCTAAAAGCCTTCCGCTTACTCTAAATCAGCATGAAGGGTCCGCCCCGATCCGAGTTTGGATCAGGTGGGGGGCAGGCTTTCTCTTTTTCGGCAGAGCCATGGGCTGCGATGTCCCAGGTCCATGGTCTGTGGACATAGTATCCCAGGGTTACAGAATAGGATTAAAGTCTTACCCTCCAAGGGGCAGATTCCTCCTGTCTAGTTTATCCTCTATTCAGGTAAAGAGGGAGGCCTTCTTAAATTGTGTGATGGACCTATCCTCCCTGGGAGTTATTGTTCCAGTCCCTCCTAAAGAATCAAGGTCTAAGATTCTATTCAAATCTATTTGTGGTTCCCAAAAAGGAGGGAATTTTTTGTCCCATCCTGGACCTAAAGTGTCTAAACGGGTTCCTCAGGGTTCCGTCCTTCAAGATGGAAACTTTGTTCCATTGGTCCAGGAAGGTCATTTCATGACATCCATGGACCTGAAGGAGACGTATTTACATGTTCCCATTCACAGGGATCATTTTCAGTTTCTAAGGTTTGCCTTTTCTAAACATGCATTTCCAGTTTATTGCCCTTCCGTTTGGTTTTGCTGCAGCTTCCAGAATATTCACAAGGATTCTGAGAGTCCTATTGGCAGTGATCAGGTCCCAGGGAATTGCTGTGGCGCCTTATCCAGACGTCATCTAGATTCAGGCGTTATCTTTTCAACTAGCAAAATCTCATACGGAGATGTTGTTTTTTCTACGTTCCCATGGGTGGAATGTGAATCTGGATAAGAGTTCTCTAGTTCAATCTTCAAAGTGTGTTTCCTATGAACAATCATAGATTCCTTGTCCATGAAGATTTTTCTGACAGAAATCAGAAAATCCAAACTTCTTGCTTCCTGCCTTTCTCTCCAGTCTTCTTTTCGTCCATCAGTGGCTCAAGGCATGGAGGTGATTGGTCTGATGGTGACTTCCATGCACATCATTCCTTTACTTGGTTCCATCTGCGACTGCTGCAGCTTTGAATGCTCCGTCAATGGAACGGAGACCATTCCGATTTATCGCAGAGGATAAATCTGGAGCCCCTAACAAGAGACACTCTCTCGTGGTGGATTTCACAGGAACATGTGTTACGGGGCACTTGCTTCTTAACACCTTCCTGGGTGATGGTGACTACGGACGCCAGTTTGTCAGGCTGAGGAGCTGTTTGGGGTTCTCTGAAGTCTCAGGGCCTGTGGTCTCGGAAAGAGTCTTCTCTTCCCATAAACATCTTGGAATTGAGTGCAATCTTCAATGCCCTGTCAGCATGGCCTCACTTATTGTTAATCCGGTTTATCAGATTCCAGTCGGACATCATCACCTCAGTGGTTTACATCAACACCAAGTAGGAACTCTGAGTTCCTTGTTCATGAAGGTGACTCTCATTCTACAGTGGGCGGAAGCTCACGATTGTCTCCTGTCTGCCATCCACATTCCAGGAGTGGACAATTGGGAAGCGCATTTTCTATACAGACATACTTTTCTTCCAGGGCAATGGACTGTCCGTCGGAAGTGTTCTCCAGGATAACCCTCAGGTGGGGGGTTCCGGAGATGGATCTGATGGCGTCTCATCAAAACGCCAAGCTTTCAACGTACGGCTTTGGGTCTAGAGACCCTCATACCGCCCTGATAGATGCTCTGGTGGTCCTTTGGGATTTCGGGCTAGCATGCCTTTTTCCTCAGTTTGCTCTCCTTCCACGAGTCATTGCTCGTATCAAGCAGGAGAGGATGTCTGTGATTCTAATAGCTCCTGCCTGGCTCGCAGGATCTGGTGGAGATGTCATCTCTTCTACCTTGGAGGTTACCTCTGAGGAAGGACCTTCTAATTCACGGTCCATTCCTCCTTCCAAATTCTCTGAAGCTGACTGCCTGGAGATTGATCGCCTAGTCCTGTCTAGACGCGGTTGTTTGGAGGCAGTCATTGATTCTATGCTTCAAGCTCGTAATCCTGTTGCCCGTAGGATTTTCTATAGGATATGGTGCAACTACCTTTTTTAGTGTGAAACTATAGTTTTTTCTTGGAGTCGGGTGAGGATTCCTTAAATTTTCTTTTCTTTAGAATGGCCTGGAGAAAGGTTTCTCAGTCAGTACTCTGAAGGGTCAGATTTCTGCTCTATCTTTTTGCCCAAACGTCAGAATACCAGATGTTCTAGATTTTGTTCAGGCCCTGGTCAGAATCAGCCCTTTGTTTAAGCCTGTTGCTCCTCCTTGGAGCCTTATCCTCGTTCTTAAAGTTTTGCAGAAGGCTCCGTTCAAGCCAATGTATGTTGTTGTTATAACATTATCTTGGAAAGTTTTGTTTCTCCTTGCTATTTCTTCCGTTCGCGAAGTTTCTGAGCTTTCAGCTCTGCAGTGTGATTTCCTGTATACAGGTGGCCCTCGGTTTACGCCGGTTCAATTTGAGCCGTTTCAGAATAAAAACCTTTTTTTCAGTCATGTGCAGTAATTAAAATAGCCAGTAGGTGGAGCTGTCCGCTTGTTTTGCAGCAAAGTTATGCAACTTAACAGGTCTGAAATTGATCTGTGTACACAGAACAGACATTAGCTATCGAGCAGCCACTTCCCTATTATCTTCCTGTCCAGCTGCTTGAGGTGAAGGTGCCTAACTGCCTATTAATCACTGCAGATTGAAATGCATATACTAGGTGCAGACCCAATATTATCTAACATGCTAACAATGCAGAGAACTGATTGCAGAAAAATGCAAGTAAAAAAAAAACGTTTTTGTTCATTAAACTTAGTTTGATGATGATGCAGTCTGTTGTGTGATTATTTTATTAGGTGCTGTTAGCAAATGTTTTTGTTCATTAAACTTAGTTTGATGATGATGCAGTCTGTTGTGTAATTATTTTATTAGGTGATGTTTAGCAAATGTTTTTGTTCATTAAACTTAGTTTGATGATGATGCAATGTGTTGTGTGATTATTTTATTAGGTTCTGTTAGCATATGTTTTTGTTCATTAAACTTAGCTTGATGATTATACAATCTATATTAGGTTTATAATGCTGTTTAGCATTTAAAGTCTTCATTTCAAAGCTTTAAAAATAATGTATTAGATGTTACTTATGTTAGTTTTGAGAGGGGCCTGGAACCTAACTCCCTCACTTCCCATTGACTTACACATATAAACTGGGTTTCAATTTACAACGGTTTCTATTTACAACCATTCCTCCTGGAACCTAACCCAAGCGTAAACTGAGGGCTACCTGTATTATTTTTTATGCAGATCAGGCGGTCCTTTGTACTAAATTGGGGTTTCTCCCTGAGGTGGTGTTGGTTCGAAACTTTAATTAGGATATTGTTGTTTCTTCTTTTTGTCCTAATTCTCCTTTTCCTAAGGAATGTCTTTTCATAACTTGGATGTTACTCTAAAATTTTTCTTTCTAGCTACTAAAGATTTTCGGCAATCTGTTTGTTTTCTCTGGAAAGTGTAAGGGTCAGAAGGCCACTTCTACTTCTCTTTTCCTCTGGTTAAGAAGTATGATTTATTTTTCTTATGCGACTGTATACTCAGAGGCCACTTTATAAATTTAAGGGAATATATATCTTGGATGTAGGTTTTCTGCAATAGCAACAATGATGGGAATTTCTTCTAATAAATTATGGGTCTCGAGTCCTTTTAGCTGTTATATGAAAATACATTAAAGTGCCACTAATGTATGGAGAAAATGCCCTTTATTTGAAAGAGTAGCCTCCCCTACCCGACCCCCTACCTGATATTTCTATAGTTCTCTAGTTATTATATTCGTACGTTCTTGCTGTCCATAAGGTCCCCTACACAAGAAAGCAAGTAGTTTGTTAGTGTATCAGACTTGTGTTTATATAAATGTTATACACTTTTGAGTACTAGGTGGCAGCAGTGTTTGCACATTGTATAACATTGTTAAAAGCATTGATTCAAAACTGGTGCAGAATCTAGACACGCAAACCTACTTTGGTATATTCAATGGATACCAAGAATAAAAAAGTTAATTTGATAACAGAAGCAAATTGGAAACATTTATTTTTAATTATACTGTATCTGAATCATCAAATACAATGTTTGAATTTCATGTACCTTTATTTAGTTTACCAAAAGCAAAATTATCTTAGTGTATAGAATAGTTTAATAGGGCATAGTGTTACTATTTAAAATTTCACTTAAAGGGACATGAAACCCAAAAAATTTTCAATCATTATTCAGATAGACCATACAATTTTAAACAATGTTCTAATTAATTCTATTATCTAATGTACGTTGTTCTCTTGGTATCTTTTGTTGAAAAGCATACCCAGATAGGCTCAGAAGCTGGGAGCTAGCTGTTGATTGGTGGCTGCACATATATATACTTTTTGTCATTGGTCTATCGATGTGTTCACATAGCTCCCAGTAGTGCCTTGTTGCTCTCTCAATAAAGCATAACTAGAGAATGAAGCAAATTTGATAATAGAAGAAAAGTTGTTTAAAACTGTATGCTCTATCTGAATTATGAAAGAAAAAGTTTGGGTTTCATGCCCCTTTAATACAGTTTTTTTTCCTGTAAATAATCATTTATCAGATGTTATACTTAGATTCCAAAACATACAGTAGAAAGAGTGGGGAAGGTTGAAGATTTGTGGCTTATGTACAGAAGGTTTTTGGAATAAGTACTTTGGCTGCAATGCATTATGTAGCATAGGATTAAGGAAATTCAAAGTAAAAAAAAAATCCATTTAGGACAAATGTTAGGATTATTAAAAAAATGCTTTGTTTTTAGAGTCTGCAGCTGACAAGGCTAGCCACAGCCGTACTCTTAATATAAAGTGAATAGTTTTGCAGTTTTTAAAAGTCAATTAGGGAAAGATTTGTAGCAGAGTTACCCTTTAGGAGTCAGTGGTGTGCATTTATACTTCTAAGAATTAGTCCACAATATACAGCGCTAACCTACATGAAAAGAGGGCAAAACAAATAATGAACATATATTGCAAATCTATTTTATTATGCATACCTAAACCTTTTATAATAAAATATCAGTGTTTACTGTCCCTTTTTAGGGAAATGCAGAACTTAAACACTGAAATCCTCCCAAAAATATAGAACCTCTTTATTAGACAGAGGACTTCAGGGTAATATGGTGCAGTGATTTTTCTAGTTGCACTTCCAGGCACCGTATTTAGCAGGACCACAGAGTCAGTTTCAGCCTTTCATTTAGCAAGTGTTGAAACCAGTAGATTATTTTAAGAAATTAAACTGGTATGATAATGGTAAAGTGGGAGCTAATTTAATTGGACAACACTTTGTAGTAGGTAACCAAGCTAAATAAAGGTACAAATCCCCAAATCTGGAATTCCAGAATTATTCGGAAATCCAGACGTTTTTTTAAATTTAATATTTTTTTATTTTTTTTTAAAGCCAATTATTAAAATGACCATTTTATCTGCCAGTTAGTCACAATCTTCTCTGCCTGCGTCTTTGGTTTGATTTTTGTGTTCTAAAAATGCAAAAACTATTACCTTTGACTACACCTTTCTGATGGTACTATGTATACAAAAGTATTAAAACTATATAAAAATACATTTAGGTTGCATGTGTAAGCTGTATTGTGACATGTAAATATTGTTAAAATGAAATAGGCTGTCCCATTTATAGATTAAAATATTCAGAAATCCAAACTATTTCGAAATCCAAAACCTTTTCTCTTGTAAGGTGTATCCAGTCCACGGGTTCATACTTTACTTGTGGGATATTCTCCTTCCCAACAGGAAGTGGCAAAGAGAGCACACAGCAGAGCTGTCCATATAGCTCCCCCTCTAGCTCCACCCCCCAGTCATTCTCTTTGCCGGCTCTAAGCAATCGGAAGGGTAAAGTGAATGTGGTGTTAGAATTGTAGTTTTTATTTTCTACAAGCAAAATTTTGTTATTTTAAATGGTACCGGTGTGTACTATTTACTCTCTAGCAGAAAGGAGATGAAGATTTCTGCAGGGAGGAAGATGATTTTAGCATGTTGTAACTAAAATCCACTGCTGTTCCCACAAAGGACTGAGGAGTACAAGAAAACTTCAGTTGGGGGGAACGGTTTGCAGGTTAGGCTGCAATAAGGTATGTTCAGTCATTTATTTCTAGACAAGACTGTGATAATGCTAGAAAAGACTGATAAGATCCCCATGAGGGAAGGGTAAGCTGTATTCAGAGACTAAGTATGGAATTGCAAGCTTACATAACAGGGCTAATTTATGCTGGTTGACACTACTTAATGGCAAACGTTTTTTATTGAAAAATAGCGTTTTTTTTAGACACTTTGAAGGTTCCTTTGGGTTTCTTTCAGGGGTTGTTACCCACATGGCTATTATTAAAACACTTAGGAGTGTTTCTTCAGGCCTCACAGCACCGGAGTAAGGTGGGAGGGGCCTAATTTCGCGCCTCAGATGCGCAGTTATATTGACTAGAACTTCAGGCTGTTTCACATGGAGGGTCCTGCTGCAGTTTGAGGGCCTATAAGAAGCTTTTTCCCCACAAATCTGGTTCCTAAGGGCAGGTAGGGCCACAGCAGAGCTGTGGCAAGGTGCTGAAGTTGTTTTAACCAGTTTGTTGGCTTACTATCGATCCGGTTTGGGCATTAAAGGGTTAATCGTTTTTATTGCTAGTGGTGCAATCTTACTAATGCTTTAGGTACATACTGTAAAAATTTCGAAAAGTTTGCTGCATTTTTCACTGTTTTGGAAAATTGTGTGCCTTTTTTATCTCTTAAAGGCACAGTAATGTTTTTTGCAAAGTGTGTTTTTACTTGATTAAAGTGATTTCTAAGCCCGTTTGTCTTACTACTAGTCTGTTAAACATGTCTGACACCAAGGAAAATCCTTGTTCAATGTGTTTAGAAGCCATGGTGGAACCCCCTCTCAGAATGTGTCCCACTTGTACTGATATGTCTATACACTTTAAAGAACATATTGTTGCACTTAAAAATGTGGCCCAAGATGATTCTCAGACAGAAGGTAATGAGGTTAGCCCGTTAACCTCTCCCCAAGTGTCACAACCAGTTACGCCCGCTCAAGTGACGCCTAGCACCTCTAGTGCGTCTAACTCTTTTACCTTGCAAGACTTGGCGGCAGTTATGAATAATACCCTCTCAGTGTTTTTATCTAAACTGCCCGTGTTACCTGCAAAGCGTGATAGCTCTGTTTTAAGAACAGATTCTGAGCATTCTGATGCTTTGGTAGCCGTATCTGATATACACTCACAACGCTCTGAAATGGGGGCGAGGTATGTGCTGTCTGAGGGAGAAATTTCCGATTCGGGAAAGGTTGCTCCTCAGACAGACTCAGATACGTTGGCTTTTAAATTTAAACTAGAACACCTCCGCTTATTGCTCAGGGAGGTATTAGTTACTCTGGATGACTGCGACCCTTTGGTGGTTCCAGAGAAATTGTGTAAAATGGACAAGTACCTAGAAGTTCCTGTTTACACTGATGTGTTCCCGGTCCCTAAGAGGATTGCGGATATAGTGACTAGGGAGTTAGATAGACCAGGTATTCAGTTTGTTCCCCCTCCTGTTTTTAAGAAAATGTTCCCCATATCTGACCCCATGTTTCTTCACTTGCTAAATGCACAACCATACCAATTGAGGACAGTTGTGCTTTTAAAGACCCTATGGATAAAAAATTAAGAGGGTTTACTTAAGAAAATTTTTGTTCAACAAGGTTTTCTTCTCCAACCTATTGCGTGCATTGTTCCTGTAACTACTGCAGCTGCTTTCTGGTTCGAGGCGCTGGAAGATGCGCTCCAGACGGAGACCTCATATGAGGACATTATGGACAGAATTAAGGCTCTTAAGCTGGCTAATTCTTTTATCACAGATGCCGCTTTCCAACTAGCTAAGTTAGCGGCAAAATTCCGGTTTCGCCATTTTGGCGCGCAGGGCGCTATGGCTAAAGTCCTGGTCGGCTGATGTGTCTTCCAAACTCTTGAACATCCCTTTCAAAGGAAAGACCCTCTTCGGGCCTGAATTGAAAGAGATTATTTCAGAAACCACTGGGGGAAAAGGCCATGCTCTCCCTCAGGACAAGTCCTTTAAGATAAAGAACAAACAAAATAATTTTCGTTCCTTTCGGAATTTCAGGAGCGGTCTCGCTTCATCCTCCCCTGCTACAAAGCAAGAGGGTAACGCTTCACAACTCAGGCCAGCCTGGAAACCTTACCAGGGCTGGAACAAGGGTAAACAGGCCAAGAAGCCTGCAGCTGCCTCCAAGACAGCAATATGGGATAGCCCCAGATCCGGGACCGGATCTAGTAGGGGGCAGACTCTCTCTATTCGCTCAGGCCTGGGCAAGAGACGTACACGATCCCTGGGCCTTAGAGATTGTATCCCAGGGTTATCTTCTAGAATTCAAGGACTCCCCTCCAAGGGGAAGGTTCCACATTTCTCGTTTGTCTACAGACCAGACAAAGAAAGAGGCGTTCTTACGCTGTGTAGAAGACCTACATACAATGGGAGTGATCCACCCAGTTCCAATTGCGGAACAAGGGCTGGGTTTTTACTCAAACCTGTTTGTGGTTCCCAAGAAAGAAGGAACTTTCAGACCAATCCTGGATCTCAAAATTCTAAACAAATTCCTCAGAGTCCCATCAGTCAAGATAGAGACCATTCGGACAATCTTACCAATGATCCAGGAGGGTCAATATATGACTACCGTGGATCTAAAGGATGCGTATCTGCACATTCCTATCCACAAAGATCATCACCAGTTTCTCAGGTTCGCCTTTCTGGGCAAGCATTATCAGTTTGTGTCTCTTCCTTTCGGGTTGGCCACTGCTCCCAGAATTTTCACAAAGGTGCTAGGGTCCCTCCTGGCGGTGCTAAGACCGCGGGGCATAGCAGTGGCGCCTTATCTAGACAACATCTTAATTCAGGTGTCGACTTTCCAAAGAGCCAAGTCTCACACGGAAATTGTAGTGGCCTTTCTGAGGTCTCACGGGTGGAAGGTGAACATCAAAAAGAGTTCTCTCTCCCCCCTCACAAGAGTTCCCTTCCTAGGAACCCTAATAGACTCGGTAGAAATGAAAATATTTCTGACGGAGGTCAGAAAGTTAAAACTCTTAACTACTTGCCGAGCTCTTCATTCCATTCCTCGGCCATCTGTAGCTCAGTGCATGGAGACAATCGGACTAATGGTAGCGGCAATGGACATAGTCCCTTTTGCACGGATACACCTCAGACCACTGCAACTATGCATGCTCAAACAGTGGAATGGGGATTATGAAGATTTGTCTCCTCAAATACAGTTGGACCAGGGGACCAGAGATTCTCTTCTCTGGTGGTTGTCTCAGGATCACCTGTCTCAGGGAATGTGTTTCCGCAGACCAGAGTGGATCATCGTAACGACCGACGCCAGTCTGTTGGGCTGGGGTGCAGTCTGGGACTCCCTGAAAGCTCAGGGCTTATGGTCTCGGGAAGAAGCTCTTCTCCCGATAAACATTCTGGAACTGAGGGCGATATTCAACGCGCTTCAGGCATGGCCTCAGCTAGCTGCAGCCAAATTCATCAGATTTCAGTCGGACAACATCACGACTGTAGCTTACATCAATCATCAAGGGGGAACAAGGAGTTCCTTAGCAATGACGGAAGTAACCAAAATAATCAGGTGAGCGGAGGATCACTCTTGCCATCTCTCAGCAATTCACATCCCAGGAGTAGACAACTGGGAGGCGGATTTTCTAAGTCGCCATACTTTTCACCCGGGGGAGTGGGAACTCCACCCGGAGGTATTTGCCCAGCTGACTCAGCTATGGGGCACTCCAGAATTGGATCTGATGGCATCCCATCAGAACACCAAGCTTCCTCTTTACGGGTCCAGGTCCCGGGATCCCCAGGCGGTGCTGATAGATGCTCTAGCAGCGCCTTGGTCTTTCAATCTGGCCTATGTTTTTCCACCGTTTCCTCTCCTCCCTCGTCTGGTTGCCAGAATCAAGCAGGAGAGGGCTTCGGCGATTCTAATAGCGCCTGCGTGGCCACGCAGGACCTGGTATGCAGACCTAGTGGACATGTCATCTGTGCCACCATGGACACTACCAATGAGGCAGGACCTTCTAATACAAGGTCCTTTCAAACATCCAAATCTAATTTCTCTGCGTCTGACTGCTTGGAGATTGAACGCCTAATTCTATCAAAGCGTGGTTTCTCTGAGTCGGTTATTGATACCCTGATTCAGGCTAGAAAGCCTGTCACAAGGAAAATCTACCATAAGATTTGGCGAAAATATCTTTTTTGGTGCGAATCCAAGGGTTACTCATGGAGTAAGGTTAGGATTCCCAGGATTTTGTCCTTTCTCCAAGACGGATTGGAGAAAGGATTATCAGCTAGTTCCTTAAAGGGACAGATATCTGCTTTGTCTATTCTTTTACACAAACGTCTGGCAGAGGTACCAGACGTTCAAGCGTTTAGTCAGGCTTTAGTCAGAATCAAGCCTGTTTATAGACCTGTGGCTCCGCCATGGAGTCTGAATTTAGTTCTTTCAGTTCTGCAAGGGGTTCCGTTTGAACCTTTACATTCCATATATATTAAGCTTTTATCTTGGAAAGTTTTGTTTTTGGTAGCTATCTCTTCTGCTCGAAGAGTTTCGGAGTTATCTGCTTTACAGTGTGATTCACCTTACCTGGTGTTCCATGCAGATAAGGTAGTTTTGCGTACCAAACCCGGTTTTCTTCCTAAGGTTGTGTCTAATAAGAATATTAACCAGGAAATTGTTGTTCCTTCTCTGTGTCCTAATCCTTCTTCGAAGAAGGAACGTCTGTTACACAATCTTGATGTGGTTCGTGCTTTAAAGTTCTATTTACAAGCAACTAAGGATTTCAGACAAACTACTTTGTTTGTTATCTATTCTGGTAAGAGGAGAGGTCAGAAGGCGACCGCTACCTCTCTTTCCTTTTGGCTGAAAAGCATCATCCGTTTGGCCTATGAGACTGCTGGCCAGCAGCCTCCTGAAACAATTACTGCTCATTCTACCAGAGCAGTGGCTTCCACATGGACTTTTAAAAATGAGGCTTCTGTTGAACAGATTTGTAAGGCAGCGACTTGGTCTTCGCTGCATACCATTTCCAAATTTTACAAATTCGATACTTTTGCATCTTCGGAAGCTATTTTTGGGAGAAAGGTTTTACAAGCAGTGGTGCCTTCCGTTTAAGGTACCTGTCTTGTTCCCTCCCTTCATCCGTGTCCTAAAGCTTTGGTATTGGTATCCCACAAGTAAAGGATGAACCCGTGGACTGGATACACCTTACAAGAGAAAACAGAATTTATGTTTACCTGATAAATTTCTTTCTCTTGTGGTGTATCCAGTCCACGGCCCACCCTGGCTATTAAGTCAGGTAGATTTTTTGTTTAAACTACAGTCACCACTGCACCCTATGGTTTCTCCTTTTTCTTCCTAACCTTTGGTCGAATGACTGGGGGGTGGAGCTAGAGGGGGAGCTATATGGACAGCTCTGCTGTGTGCTCTCTTTGCCACTCCTGTTGGGAAGGAGAATATCCCACAAGTAAAGGATGAACCCGTGGACTGGATACACCACAAGAGAGAGAAATTTATCAGGTAAGCATAAATTCTGTTTTCTGTTCCCAAAGTTTTGATAAAGGGTTTTGAATCAGAATATACTTGTAAAAATTGTAACTTGATTGTGAATATTTTAAAATGTATTTTAAGGTTTCATTAAAGTTGTTGTTTTTTTCTTAATAAATTAATAAAATGTAGGATAATTTTGAAAGTATTCGGATCTATTAACAACTTGGCAACAGTATGCCCATTTTAAGGGACATTAAACTCAATATTTTTGATGCCTATGAAAAATCATTATTTAAAGGGCTATAAAGATATTTTTCAGCATATATTTAAACTCTATTTAAATAACTTAATTTAGTTGCAAAATGAAGCTCATATGTCCCATAAAATATATTGTTTGCTCAATTATCTGCTTGAATGACAACCCTCCATAGAATCCATAACTCCTTATATGAATTGCTGCCAATGAAAATATATGAATGACACAAGCATATTCATGAGTGTAGGGCACGCTCCCAAAATGTCAATGTGCTAGAAAGCATGCATACCGCAGACTTCCCAACTGTCCCTATTTCAGAGGCACAGTCCCTGATTCTGAGATCTGTCCCTCCCAGACAGTCATATGTCCCTATTTGCAGAATTTCTTTTAACCCCACCCACAGAGCACCCAGACACACCCACAATTCTGCCCACTAACTATCTATGAGCTGACTGCTCCCAACACAGCTCCACCCACAAAATTGTGACAGGACCCCATCAACCTCCTCAATCCATTATACCCAGTCACAAATGTTGGGAGGTATGATACTGTGCCAATGTGCCAGAAAGCAAGCACATTGGGTATGGGCAGCAAACTCAAAAGGAAAACAGTAATCGTCAAATCCACAAAGATGTGCAAGAAAGATACATGGGTTTTAAACAAGGGTGATGAAGATGAGGTCACCAGGATCTTAGCTTGCACATGAGTCGTGCACATTCACTTATTTTCTAGCTAGGTAGCCCTCTGTGACGGGACACATTAAGTAAGTCCCACAGAAGGTTTTTAAAAGACTAGAATTTCAAAGGAAGATTGCACAAAAAGCTGACCTAGTTGGAAATTGAAGGTATTTGATGAAATAACATAATTTATGTAAGAACTTACCTGATAAATTCATTTCTTTCATATTGGCAAGAACCCATGAGCTAGTGACGTATGGGATATACAATCCTACCAGGAGGGGCAAAGTTTCCCAAACCTCAAAATGCCTATAAATACACCCCTCACCCCACCCACAATTCAGTTTAACGAATAGCCAAGAAGTGGGGTGATAAAGAAAGGAGTAAAAAGCATCAACAAAGGAATTTGGAAATAGTTGTGCTTTATACAAAAAAATCATAACCACCATAAAAAGGGTGGGCCTCATGGACTCTTGCCAATATGAAATAAATTAATTTATCAGGTAAGTTCTTTCATAAATTATGTTTCTTTCATGTAATTGGCAAGAGTCCATGAGCTAGTGACGTATGGGATATACAATCCTACCAGGAGGGGCAAAGTTTCCCAAACCTCAAAATGCCTATAAATACACCCCTCACCACACCCACAATTCAGTTTTACAAACTTTGCCTCCTATGGAGGTGGTGAAGTAAGTTTGTGCTAAGATTTCTACGTTGACATGCGCTTCTCAGCATTTTGAAGCCAGATTCCTCTGAGTACAGCGAATGTCAGAGGGATGTGAAGGGAGTATCCCTTTTCAGATCGACGATATACTCTCATATACCATTACCTCTACTGATAACTGTTTCAGTACTGGTTTGGCTATCTGCTGTATGTGGATGGGTGTCTCTTTGGTAAGTATGTTTTTTATTGCTTAAGACACCCCAGCTATGGTTTGGCACTTTATGCATTTATATAAAGTTCTAAATATATGTATTGTACTTATATTTGCCATGAGTCAGGTTCATGTATTTCCTTGTGCAGACTGTCAGTTTCATATTTGGGAAAAATAAAAATTTTAAGAAATATTTTCTTACCTGGGGTTTAGTCTTTTTTTCAAATTGACTATTTTTTTCTTGCAATTGCGGGCAGTATTAGGCCCTCGGGTGCGCCTAATGCTAGACTTTATTGCGTCATTCTTGGCGCAAAAGTACATCCGTTGACGCAAGTTCGTCATTTCCGGCGTCGTAGTTGACGCTGAGTCCTTACACAGGGTTGTGTGGTTAGTGACGCGAGTGTGTCATTTTCGGATGTTGTTGGTGCCAAAAAATTTTTAGTCACGTTGTGCGTCATACTTGCCGCCAAAATTTGTCATTTATTTAATACCCCATTGCTATTTGCCTCTTGCCTTCTATGTCAGAGGGCTATGCTATTTGCATTTTTTTCCCATTCCTGAAACTGTCATAGTAAAATTGATAATTTTACTTTATATGTTGTTTTTTCTTTTACATTTTGCAAGATGTCTCAATCTGATCCTGTCTCAGAAGTATCTGTTGGAACTTTGCTGCCTGACATCGGTTCTACCAAAGCTAAGTGCATTTGTTGTAAGATTGTGGAAATTATATCTCTGAATGTCAATTGTAATAGTTGTCATGATAAACTTTTACATGCAGATAATGTGTCCATCAGTAATAGTACATTGCCGGTTGTAGTTCCTTCAACTTCTAATGTACATTATATACCTATGAATTTTAAAGAATTTGTTACTGATTCTATTCAGAAGGCTTTGTCTGCATTTCCGCCTTCTAATAAACGTAAAAGGTCTTTTAAAACTTCTCATAAAGTTGATGAAATTTCAAATGACCCACAACATAATGATTTATCCTCCTCTGATGAGGATCTGATTCAGAAGATCCTTCCTCAGAAGATCCTTCCTCAGATATTGACACTGACAAATCTACTTATTTATTTACAATAGAGTATATTTGTTCTTTGTTAAAAGAAGTGTTAATTACTTTGGATATTGAGGAAGCCAGTCCTCTTGACGTTAAGACTAGTAAACGTTTAAATGCTGTTTTTAAACCTCCCTTGGTTACTCCAGAGGTTTTTCCTATAACTGATGCTATTTCTGATAGATTTCTAAGGAATGGAATAAGCCAGGTACTCCTTTTATTCCTTCTTCAAGGTTTAAAAAATTGTATCCTTTAACAGCAATTTCTATAGAGTTTTGGGAAAAGATCCCCAAAGTTGATGGGGCTATTTCTACTCTTGCTAAACGTACCACTATTCCTATGGAAGATAGTACTTATTTTAAAGATCCCTTTAGATAGGAAAGCCTATTTATATTCAGGTCATCTTCTTAGGCCTGCAATTTCTTTGGCTGATGTTGCGGCTGCATCAACTTTTTGGTTGGAGAATTTAGCGCAACAAGAATAGGATTCTGACATATCTAGCATTGTTCCCTTACTGCAACATGCTAATCATTTTATTTGTGATGCCGTTATTGATATTATTAAAATTGATGTTAGATCCATGACTTTAGCTATTTTAGCTAGAAGAGCTTTGTGGCTTAAATCTTGGAATGCTGATATGACATCTAAGTCTAGATTATTATCTCTTTCTTTCCAAGGTAATAATTTATTTGGTTCTCAGTTGGATTCTATTATTTCAACTGTTACTGGGGGAAAGGGAGTTTTTCTGCCTCCGGATAAAAAAAACTAAGGGTAAATCTAAGGCTTCTAACCGTTTTCGTTCCTTTCGTCAAAATAAGGAACACAAATCTAATCCTTCCCCCAAAGATTCTGTTTCCAATTGGAAGCCTTCCTCAAATTGGAATAAATCCAAGCCTTTTAAAAAACCAAAGTCAGCCCCTAAGTCCACATGATGGTGCGGCCCTCATTCCAGCTCAGCTGGTAGGGGGCAGATTAGGATTTTTCAAGGATAATTGGATAAATTCTGTCCAAAATCAATGGATTCAGAGCATTGTGTCTCAAGGGTATCGAATAGGATTCAGAGTAAGACTTCCTGTGAGATTTTTTTCTCTCACGTATCCCAGCAAATCCAGTAAAAGCTCAGGCTTTCCTGAAGTGTGTTTCAGACCTGGAGTCTTCAGGGGTAATCATGCCAGTTCCTTTTCAGGAATAAGGTCTGGGGTTTTATTCAAATCTATTCATTGTCCCAAAGAAGGAAAATTCATTCAGACCAGTTCTGGATCTGAAAATTTTGAATCATTATGTAAGAGTACCAACTTTCAAGATGGTGGCTATAAGGACTATTCTGCCTTTTGTTCAGCATTGACATTATATGTCTACAATAGACTTGCAGGATGCATACCTTCATATTCCGATTCATGCAGAACATTATCAGTTCCTGAGATTCTCTTTTCTAGACAAGCATTACCAATTTGTTGCTCTTCCATTTGGCCTAGCAACAGCTCCAAGAATCTTTTCAAAGGTTCTAGGTGCCCTACTCTCTGTAATCAGAGAGCAGGGTATTGCACTGTTTCCTTATTTGGACGATATCTTGGTACTAGCTCAGTCTTTACATTCTGCAGAATCTCACACAAATCAACTAGTGTTGTTTCTTCAAAGACATGGTTGGAGGATCAATTTACCAAAAAGTTTCTTGTTTCCTCAGACAAAGGTCACCTTTTTAGGTTTCCAGATAGATTCAGTGTCCATGACTCTGTCTCTAACAGACAAGAGACGTTTGAAATTGCTTGCAGCCTGTCGGCACCTTCAGTCTCAGTCGTTCCCTTCAGTGGCTATGTGCATGGAAGTTTTAGGCCTCATGACTGCAGCATCGGACGCGATTCCTTTTGCTCGTTTTCACATGAGACCTCTCCAGCTTTGTATGCTGAATCAATGGTGGAGGGATTATACAAAGATATCACAATTAATATCCTTAAATCCCAATGTTCGACACTCTCTGACATGGTGGTTAAATCGCCAGCGTTTAGTTCAAGGGGCTTCCTTTGTTCGGCCAACCTGGACTGTGATCACTACAGATGCAAGTATTTCAGGTTGGGGAGCTGTTTGGGGATCTCTGACAGCGCAAGGGGTTTGGAAATCTCAAGAGGCGAGATTACCCATCAATATTTTAGAACACCGTGCAATTCTCAGAGCTCTTCAGTTTTGGCCTCTGTTGAAGAGAGAACCGTTCATTTGCTTTCAGACAGACAATATCATAACTGTGGCATATGTCAATCATCAGGGTGGGACTCACAGTCCCCACGCTATGAAAGAAGTATCTCGGATACTTGCTTGGGTGGAATCCAGCTTCTGTCTAATCTCTGCGGTGCATATTCCAGGTGTAGACAATTGGGAGGCGGATTATCTCAGCCGTCAGAATTTACATCCAGGGGAGTGGTCCCTCCATCCAGATGTGTTTTCTCAGATTGTTCAGATGTGGGGTCTTCCAGAGATAGATCTGATGGCCTCTCATCTAAACAGGAAACTTCCCAGATACCTGTCCAGGGATTTTCAGACGGAAGCAGTGGATGCGCTGACACTTCCTTGGTGGTATCATCCTGCTTACATTTTCCCGCCTCTAGTTCTTCTTCCAAGAGTGATCTCCAAAATCATCATGGAACAATCGTTTGTGTTGCTGGTGGCTCTAGCATGGCCACACAGGTTTTGATATGAGGATCTTGTTTGGATGTCCAGTTGCCAACCTTGACCACTTCCGTTAAGGCCGGACCTACTGTCTCAAGGTCCGTTTTTCCATCAGGATCTCAAATCATTAAATTTGAAGGTATGGAAATTGAACGCTTAGTGCTAAGTCATAGAGGTTTCTCTGACTCAGTGATTAATACTATGTTACAAGCTCGTAAATCTGTCTCTAGGAAGATTTATTATCGCGTTTGGAAGACCTACATTTCATGGTGTTCTTCTCATAAATTCTCTTAGCATTCTTTTAGAATTCCTAGTATTTTACAGTTTCTTCAGGATGGTTTGGATAAGGGTTTGTCTGCAAGTTCCTTGAAGGGACAAATCTCTGCTCTTTCTGTTTTATTTCACAGAAAGATTGCTAAACTTCCTGATATTCACTGTTTTGTACAGGCTTTAGTTCATATTAAGTCTGTCATTAAATCAATTTCTCCTCCTTGGAGTCTTAATTTGGTTTTGAAGGCATTACAGGCTCCTCCATTTGAGCCTATGCATTCTTTGGACATTAAACTTCTTTCTTGGAAAGTGTTGTTCCTTTTGGCTATCTCTTCTGCTAGAAGAGTTTCTGAGCTATCTGCTCTTTCTTGTGAATCTCCTTTTCCGATTTTTCATCAGGATAAGGCGGTTTTGCGGACTTCATTTAAATTTTTACCTAAGGTTGTGAATTCTAACAACATTAATAGAGAAATTGTTGTCCCTTCCTTGTGTCCTAATCCTAAGAATTCTTTGGAGAGATCTTTACATTCTTTGGATGTGGGGAGAGCTTTGAAATATTATGTTGAAGCTACTAAAGATTTCAGGAAGACTTCCAGTCTATTTGTTATGTTTTCTGGTCCTAGGAAAGGTCAGAAGGCTTCTGCTATTATTTCCTTGACTTCTTGGTTAATGCTTTTGATTCTTCAAGCTTATTTGGAGTCGGGTCAGTCCCCGCCTCAGAGAATTACAGCTCATTCTACTAGATCAGTCTCCACTTCGTGGACTTTTAAGAATGAAGCTTCAGTTGATCAGATTTGCAAAGCGGCAACTTGGTCCTCTTTGCATACATTTACTAAATTCTACCGTTTTGATGCATTTGCTTCTTCAGAAGCAGTCTTTGGTAGAAAAGTTCTTCAGGCAGCGGTTTCAGTTTTATTCTTCTACTGATAAGTTTTTCTTGTCATTAAAGAATAAACTTATAATTTGGGTTGTGGATTATTTTTTCAGCGGAAAATGGCTGTTTCTCTTGTTAAGTGTAGTCAGTCCACGGGTCATCCATTACTTATGGGATTATAACTCCTCCCTAACAGGAAGTGCAAGAGGATCACCCAAGCAGAGCTGCTACATAGCTCCTCCCCTCTACGTCATTCCCAGTCATTCTCTTGCACCTAACTAAAGATAGGACGTGTGAGAGGACTGTGGTGTTTTAAACTTAGTTTTTATTTCTTCAATCAAAAGTTTGTTATTTTAAACGACACCGGAGTGTGTTGTTTGTTCTCAGGCAGCATTAGAAGAAGAATCTGCCTGAGTTTTCTATGATCTTAGCGGTCGTAACTAAGATCCACTTGCTGTTCTCGGCCATTCTGAGGAGTGAGGTAACTTCAGAACAGGGGATAGCATGCAGGGCCCACCTGCAAGGAGGTATGTGCAGTAAATTATTTTCTAAGGAATGGAATTGACTGAGAAAATACTGCTAATACCGATATAATGTAAGTGCAGCCTTAAATGCAGTAGTAGCGACTGGTATCAGGCTGATAAGTATGTATGCATACTCTGAGGTATTTTCTGGGGAATGGAATTTCACTTAGAAAAAACTGTCAATTTTAAAGTAATATTTGAGCCTTCACTGCAGTGAAAACGACTGGCAGCAGGCTTATTAATAACACTTCATAAGTTTCAATTATAAAACGTTTACTGGCATGTTAATCGTTTTTCCTGAGGTACTTGGTGATAAAACTTTATGGGCATGATTTTTTACCACATGGCTGTCGTTTTTTCTGCATAAAAACAGTTTACTGAGCTTCCCCACTGTTGTAATATGAGTGGGAGGGGCCTATTTTAGCGCTTTATTGCACAGTTAAAATTCAGTCACAGTCTTCCTATTTCTTCCTCCATGATCCAGGACGTCTCTACAGAGCCCAGGGGTCTCCAAAACTAGTTTTGAGGGAGGTAATCAGTCACAGCAGACCTGTGACAGTGTGTTTGACTGTGTTAAAAACGTTTATTATTACAACTGTTAACCGTTTTGGGTATTAAGGGGTTAATCATCCTTTTGCTGGTGGGTGCAATCCTCTGCTAACTTTATACATTTTCTGTAAAAATTTGGTTGCTTTAACTAATTTGGTTCATTGTTAATTCAACTGTCACATTTTTATGTTTCTTAAAGGCGCAGTAGCGTTTTTTATATAGCTTGTAAATTTATTTAAAAGTTTTTTTCCAAGCTTGCTAGTGTTATTGCTAGTCTGTTTAAACATGTCTGACTCAGATGAATCTCTTTGTTCACTATGTTTAAAGGCCAATGTGGAGCCCAATAGAAATTTGTGCACTCAATGTATAGATGTTACTTTGAATAAAAGTCAAACTTTATATGTTAAGAAAATATCACCAGACAACGAGGGGGATGTTATGCCGACTAACTCTCCTCACGTGTCAGTACCTTCGCCTCCCGCTCAGGAGGTGCGTGATATTGTGGCGCCAAGTACATCAGGGCGGCCCATACAAATCACTTTGTAAGACATGGCTAATGTTATGACTGAAGTACTATCTAAATTACCAGAATTAAGAGGTAAACGCGATTACTCTGGGGTAAGAACAGAGCGCACTGATAATAGTAGAGCCATGTCTGATACTGCGTCACAATTTGCAGAACATGAGGACGGAGAGCTTCATTCTGTGGGTGACGGGTCTGATCCAAATAAACTGGATTCAGATATTTCAAATTTTAAATTTAAGCTTGAGAACCTCCGCGTATTACTAGGGGAGGTATTAGCAGCTCTGAATGATTGTAACACGATTGCAATTCCAGAGAAAGTATGTAGGCTGGATAAATATTTTGCGGTACCGGTGTGTACTGACGTATTTCCTATACCTAAAAGGCTTACAGAAATTATTAACAAGGAGTGGGATAGACCCGGTGTGCCCTTTTCACCCCCTCCTGTATTTAGAAAAATGTTTCCAATAGACGCCACCACACGGGACCTATGGCAGACGGTACCTAAGGTGGAGGGAGCAGTTTCTACTCTGGCTAAGCGCACCACTATCCCGGTAGAGGATAGCTGTGCTTTTTCAGATCCAATGGATAAAAAGTTAGAGGGTTACCTTAAGAAAATGTTTGTTCAACAAGGTTTTATATTGCAACCCCTTGCATGCATCGCGCCTGTCACTGCTGCGGCGGCATTCTGGTTTGAGTCTCTGGAAGAGACCCTTAGCACGGCTCCATTGGATGACATTATGAACAAGCTTAAAGCCCTTAAGCTAGCTAATTAATTTATTTCTGATGCCGTAGTACACTTAACCAAACTTACGGCTAAGAACTCCGGATTCGGCATTCAAGCGCGCAGAGCGCTGTGGCTTAAATCCTGGTCAGCTGATGTGACTTCTAAATCTAAACTGCTTAATATTCCTTTCAAAGGGCAGTCCTTATTCGGGCCCGGCTTGAAAGAAATTATCGCTGATATTACTGGAGGTAAGGGCCATGCTCTGCCTCAAGACAGGGCCAAACCAAAGGCTAAACAGTCTAATTTTCGTGCCTTTCGTAACTTCAAGGCAGGAGCAGCATCAACTTCCTCGGCTCCAAGACAGGAAGGAACTGTTGCTCGCTTCAGACAGGGCTGGAAAGCTAACCAGTCCTGGAACAAGGGCAAGCAGGCCAGAAAACCTGCTGCTGCCCCTAAGACAGCATGAAGTGAGGGCCCCCTATCCGGAAACGGATCTAGTGGGGGGCAGACATACTCTCTTTGCCCAGGCTTGGGCAAGAGATGTCCAGGATCCCTGGGCGTTGGAAATCATATCTCAGGGATATCTTCTGGACTTCAAAGCTTCTCCACAAGGGAGATTTCATCTTTCAAGGTTGTCATCAAACCAAATAAAGAAAGAGGCGTTTCTACGCTGTGTACAAGACCTCTTGCTAATGGGGGTGATCCACCCAGTTCCGCGGTCGGAACAAGGGCAAGGATTCTATTCAAATCTGTTTGTGGTTCCCAAAAAAGAGGGAACCTTCAGACCAATCTTGGACTTAAAGATCTTAAACAAATTCCTAAGAGTTCCATCGTTCAAAATGGAAACTACTGAACCATCCTACCCATGAGCCAAGAGGGTCAGTACATGACCACAGTGGATTTAAAGGATGCATATCTTCACATACCGATTCACAAGCATCATTACCGGTATCTAAGATTTGCCTTCCTAGACAGGCATTACCAGTTTGTAGCTCTTCCCTTCGGGTTAGCTACGGCTCCAAGAATCTTTACAAAGGTTCTGGGCTCTCTTCTGGTGGTACTAAGACCGCAAGGCATAGCGGTAGCTCCGTACCTAGACGACATTCTGATACAAGCTTCAAGTTTCCAAACTGCCAAGTCTCATACAGAGATAGTTCTGGCATTTCTAAGGTCGCATGGGTGGACGGTGAACGTAGAAAAGAGTTCTCTATTACCACTCACAAGAGTTCCCTTTCTAGGGACTCTTATAGATTCTGTAGAAATGAAGATTTACCTGACGGAGGCCAGGTTATCAATACTTCTAAATGTTTGCCGTGTCCTTCATTCCATTCAACACCCGTCAGTGGCTCAGTGCATGGAGGTAATCGGCTTAATGGTAGCGGCAATGGACATAGTACCATTTGCGCGCCTGCATCTCAGACCGCTGCAATTGTGCATGCTAAGTCAGTGGAATGGGGATTACTCAGATTTGTCCCCTCTGCTAAATCTGGATCAAGAGACCAGAGATTCTCTTCTATGGTGGCTTTCTCGGCCACATCTGTCCAAGGGGATGCCCTTCCGCAGGCCAAATTGGACGATTGTAACAACAGACGCCAGCCTTCTAGGTTGGGGCGCAGTCTGGAATTCCCTGAAGGCTCAGGGATCATGGACTCAGAAGGAGAGTCTCCTTCCAATAAACATTCTGGAATTAAGAGCAATTTTCAATGCTCTTCTGGCTTGGCCTCAGTTAGCAACTCTGAGGTTCATCAAGTTTCAGTCGGACAACATCACGACTGTGGCTTACATCAACCATCAAGGAGGAACCAGGAGTTCCCTAGCGATGTTGGAAGTCTCAAAGATAATTTGCTGGGCAGAGTCTCACTCTTGCCACCTGTCAGCGATCCACATCCCAGGAGTGGAGAACTGGGAGGCGGATTTTCTAAGTCGCCAGACCTTTCATCCGGGGGAGTGGGAACTTCATCCGGAGGTCTTTGCCCAACTGATTCATCGTTGGGGCAAACCAGATCTGGATCTCATGGCGTCTCGCCAGAACGCTATGCTTCCTTGTTACGGATCCAGGTCCAGGCATCCGGGAGCGGTGCTGATAGATGCTCTGACAGCACTTTGGGTTTTCAACATGGTTTATGTGTTTCCACCTTTCCCGATGCTTCCTCGATTGATTGCAAGAATCAAACAGGAGAGAGCATCAGTGATTTTGATAGCGCCTGCGTGGCCACGCAGGACCTGGTATGCAGATCTAGTGGACATGTTGTCTAGTCCACCTTGGTCTCTGCCTCTGAGACAGGACCTTCTGATGCAGGGTCCTTTCAAACATCCAAATCTAATTTCTCTGAGACTGACTGCATGGAGATTGAACGCTTGATTCTATCAAAGCGTGGATTCTCGGAGTCAGTTATTGATACCTTGATACAGGCTAGGAAACCTGTTACCAGGAAAATTTACCATAAAATATGGCGTAAATATTTATATTGGTGCGAATCCAAGAGTTACTCATGGAGTAAGGTTAGGATTCCTAGAATATTGTCTTTTCTACAAGAAGGTTTAGAAAAGGGTTTATCTGCTAGTTCGTTAAAGGGGCAGATTTCAGCTCTGTCTATCCTTCTACACAAACGTCTGGCAGAAGTTCCAGACGTTCAAGCTTTTTGTCAGGCTTTGGCTAGGATTAAGCCTGTGTTTAAGACTGTTGCTCCGCCGTGGAGCTTAAACTTAGTTCTTAAAGTTCTGCAAGGCGTTCCGTTTGAACCCCTTCATTCCATCGATATCAAGCTGTTATCTTGGAAAGTTCTGTTTTTGATGGCTATTTCCTCGGCTCGAAGAGTCTCTGAGTTATCTGCCTTACATTGTGATTCTCCTTATCTGATTTTTCATTCAGACAAGGTAGTTCTGCGTACTAAACCTGGGTTCTTACCTAAGGTAGTCACTAACAGGAATATCAATCAAGAGATTGTTGTTCCATCTTTGTGTCCTAACCCTTCTTCAAAGAAGGAACGTCTTTTGCATAATCTGGACGTAGTCCGTGCCTTGAAGTTTTACTTACAGGCTACTAAAGATTTTCGTCAAACATCTGCCCTGTTTGTCGTTTACTCTGGACAGAGGAGAGGTCAAAAAGCTTCGGCAACCTCTCTCTCCTTTTGGCTTCGGAGCATAATACGCTTAGCCTATGAGACTGCTGGACAGCAGCCCCCTGAAAGGATTCCAGCTCATTCTACTAGAGCTGTGGCTTCCACCTGGGCCTTTAAAAATGAGGCCTCTGTTGAACAGATTTGCAAGGCTGCGACTTGGTCTTCGCTTCACACCTTTTCAAAATTTTACAAATTTGACACTTTTGCTTCTTCGGAGGCTGTTTTTGGGAGAAAGGTTCTACAGGCAGTGGTTCCTTCCGTTTAAGTTCCTGCCTTGTCCCTCCCATCATCCGTGTACTTTAGCTTTGGTATTGGTATCCCACAAGTAATGGATGATCCGTGGACTGGATACACTTAACAAGAGAAAACATAATTTATGCTTACCTGATAAATTTATTTCTCTTGTAGTGTATCCAGTCCACGGCCCGCCCTGTCCTTTTAAGGCAGGTCTAAATTTTAATTAAACTACAGTCACCACTGCACCCTATGGTTTCTCCTTTCTCGTCTTGTTTCGGTCGAATGACTGGATATGGCAGTGAGGGGAGGAGCTATATAGCAGCTCTGCTGTGGGTGATCCTCTTGCAACTTCCTGTTGGGAAGGAGAATATCCCACAAGTAATGGATGATCCGTGGACTGGATACACTACAAGAGAAATACATTTATCAGGTAAGCATAAATTATGTTTTTTCTTTCATGTAATTGGCAAGAGTCCATGAGCTAGTGACGTATGGGATAGCAATACCCAAGATGTGGAACTGCACGCAAGAGTCACTAGAGAGAGAGGGATACAAATAAAAACAGCCATTTCTCGCTGAAAAAATAATCCACAACCCAAAATATAAGTTAATTCTCATTAAATGAAAAGAAAAAACTTAAATCATAAGCAGAAGAATCAAACTGAAACAGCTGCCTGAAGAACGTTTCTACCAAAAACTGCTTCCGAAGAAGCGAAAACATCAAAACGGTAGAATTTAGTAAATGTATACAAAGAAGACCAGGTTGCTGCTCTGCAAATCTGATCAACTGAAGCTTCATTCTTTAAAGCCCACGAAGGACTGATCTAGTAGAATGAGCTGTAATTCTCTGAGACGGGGCTTGACCCGACCCCAAATAAGCTGAATGAAACCAAAGCTTAACCACGAAGCCAGAAAAGATAACAAATAGACTAGAAGTGTTCCTGAAATCTTTAGTAGCTTGAACATATTTCAAAGCTCTTACCACATCCAAAGAATGGAAGGATTTCTCCAAAGAATCCTTAGGATTAGGACACAAGGAAGGGACAACAATTTCTCTATTAATGTTGTTAGAAATCACAACCTTAGGAAAGAATTTAAATAAAGTCCGCAAAACCATCTTATCCTGATGAAAAATCAGAAAAGAGATTCACAATAAAGAGATCATTCAGAAACTCTTCTAGCAGAAGAGATGGCCTAAAGGAACAACACTTTCTAAGAAAGTAGTTTAATATCCAAAGAATGCATAGGCTCAAATGGAGGAGCCTGTAAAGCCTTCAAAACCAAATTAAGACTCCAAGGTGGAGAGATTGATTTAATGACAGGCTTGATACAAACCAAAGCCTTTTAAAAACAGTGAATATCAGGAAGCTTAGCAATCGTTCTGTGAAATAAGACAGAATGAGCAAAGAGTTGTCCTTTCAAGTAATTTGCAGACAAAACCTTATTCAAACCATCCTGAAGAAACTGTAAAATTCTAGGAATTCTGAAAGAATGCCAAGCGAATTTATGAGAAGAACACCATGAAAATAAGTCTTCCAAAGTCGATAATAAATCTTTCTAGAAACAGATTTACGAGCCTGTAACATAGTATTAATCACCGAGTCAGAGAAACTTCTATGACTAAGCCCTAGGCGATCAATTCCCATACCTTCAAATTTGATGATTTGAAATCCTGATGGAAGAAAAGGACCTTGAGACAGAAGATCCGCATACCAAAACCTGTGAGGCCATGCTGGAGCTGCCAGCAATACAAATGACTGTTCCATGATGATTTTGGACATCACTCTTGGAAGAAGAACTAGAGTCGGGAAAAAATAAGCAGGCTGGTAGCACCAAGGAAGTGTCAACGCATCCACTGCTTCCACCTGAAGATCCCTGGACCTGGACAGGCATCTGGAAAGTTTCTTGTTTAGATGAGAAACCATCAGATCTATTTCTGGAAGACCCCACATCTGAGAAAACACATCTGGATGGAAAGACCACTCCCCCAGATGTAAAGTCTGACGGCTGAGATAATCCGCTTCCCAATTGTCTACATTTGGGATAAGTACCACAGAAATTTGACAAGAGCGGGATTCCGCCAAAGAAAGTATTCAAGATACTTCTAACAAAGCTAGGGGACTGTGAGTCCCACCCTGATAATTGACATATGCCACAACTGTGATATTGTCTGTCTGAAAACAAATGAACGGTTCTCTCTTCAACAGAGGCCAAGCCTGAAGAGCCCTGAAAATTGCACAGAGTTCCAAAATATTGATTGGTAATCTCGCCTCTTGAGATTCCCAAACCCCTTGTGCTGTCAGAGATCCCCAAACAGCTCCCCAACCTGAAAATACTCGCATCTGTTGTGATCACAGTCCAGGTTGGACAAACCAAAGAGGCCCCTAGAACTATACGATGGTGATCTAACCACCAAGTCAGAGATAGTTGAACATTGGGATTTAAGGATATTAATTGTGATATCCTTGTATAATCCCTGCACCATTGATTCAGCATACAAAGCTGGAGAGGTCTCATATGAAAACGAGCAAAGGGAATCGCGTCCGATGCTGCAGTCATGAGACCTAAAACTTCCATGCACATAGCTACTGAAGGGAATAATAGAGACTGAAGGTTCCGACAAGCTGAAACCAATTTAAATTGTCTCTTGTCTGTTAGAGACAGTCATGGACACTGAATCTATCTGGAAACCTAAAACTTTTTGGAAAATTGATCCTCCAACCATGTCTTTGAAGAAACAAAAACTAGTTGATTTGTGTGAGATTCTGCAGAACATAAAGACTGAGCAAGTACCAAGTTATCGTCCAAATAAGGAAACACTGCAACACCCCGCTTTCTGATAACAGAGAGTAGGACACCAAGAACCTTTGAAAAGATTCCTAGAGCTGTCGCTAGGCCAAAAAGGAAGATCAACAAATTGGTAATGCTGGTCTAAAAAAGAGAATCTCAGAAATTGAAAGCAATCTGGATGAATCATAATATGAAGATATGTATCCTGTAAGTCTGTTGTGGGCATATAATGCCCTTGCTGAACAAAAAGCAGAATAGACCTTATAGTCACCATTTTGAAAGTTGGTACTCTTACATATCGATTCAAAACATTTTAGATTCAAAACTGGTCTGAATGAAATTACTTTCTTTGGGACAATGAATAGATTTGAATAAAACCCCAGACCCTGTTCCTGAAACAGAACTGGCATTATTACCCCAGATAACTCCAGGTCTGAAACACACTTCTGGAAAGCCTGAGCCTTTACTGGGTTTGCTGGAATGTGTGAGAGAGAAAAAATCTTCTCACAGGCGGTCTTACTCTGAATCCTATTCTGTACCCATGAGACACAATATTCTGAATCCAATGATTTTGGACCGAATTGGTCCAAACATCTTAGAAAAAAATCTTAATCTGCCCCCTACCAGCTGAGCTGGAATAAGAGTCGCACCTACATGCGGATTTAGGGGCTGGCTTTGATCTCTTAAATGGCTTGGATTTTTTCAAATTTGAAGAAAGCTTCCAATTGGAAACTGATTCCTTGGGCAAGAATTAGGTTTCTGTTCCTTATTTAAGAACGAAAACGGTTAGAAGCTTTAAATTTACCCTTAGATCTTATCTTGAGGCAAAAAAACTCCCTTCCCCCCAGTGACAGTTGAAATTATTGAATCCAACTGTGAACTAAATAATGTAATACCTTGGAAGGAAAGAAATTGCAATCTGGATTTAAAAGTCATATCAGCATTCCAAGATTCAAGCCACAAAGCTCTTCTAGCTAAAATAGCTAAAGACAGAGATTTAACATCAATTTTGATGATATCAAAAAATGACATCACAAATGAAATTAGCATGTTGAATCAAGTTTACAATGCTAGACAAATCATGATTCGATACTTGTTGCGCTAAAGTTTCCAACCAAAAAGTTGAAGCAGTTGCAACATCAGCCAAAGAAATTGCAGGCCTAAGAAGAAGACCTGAAAATAAATAAGCTTTCCTTAGATAAGATTCAAGTTTCCTATCTAAAGGATCTTTAAAAGAAATACCATCTTCCGTAAGAAAGTACGTTTAGCAAGAGTAGAGATAGCCCCATCAACTTTGGGGATCTTTTCCCAAAACTCCAAACTGCTGTTAAAGGATACAATTTTTTAAACCTTAAAGAAGGAATAAAAGAAGTACCAGGCCTATTCCATTCCTTAGAAATCATATCAGAAATAGCATTAGGAACTGAAAAAATCTCTGAAATAACCACAGGAGCTTTATAAACAAAATGTAAACGTTTACTAGCTTTAATATCAAGAAGACTAGTCTCCTCAATATCCAATATAATCAACACTTCTTCAACAAAGAATGAATGTACTCCGTTTTAAATAAATGAGTAGATTTGTCAGTGTCAATATCTGAGGAAGGATCTTCTGAATCCGATAGATCCTCATCAGAGGAGGATAATTCAGTATGTTGTCGGTCATTTGAAATTTCATCAACTTTATGAGAAGTTTAAAAAGACCTTTACATTTATTAGAAGGCGGGATGGCAGACAAAGCCTTCTGAATAGAATCAGCAATAAATTCTTATAAATTCACAGGTATATCTTGTACATTAGATGTTTAAAAGAACAGCAACAGGCAATGTACTATTACTGATGGCCACATTCTCTGCATTTAAAAGTTTATCATAACTTATTACAAACCACAGCTGGAGACATAATCTCCATAAGATTACAACAAATGTACTTAGCTTTGGTAGAACTGATATCAGTCAGCAGGATTCCAACAGTGTTTTCTGAGACAGGATCAGATTGAGACATCTTGCAAATGTAAGAGAAAAACAACATATAAAGCGAAATTATCAATTTCCTTATATGGCAGTTTCAGGAATGGGGAAAAATGCAACAGCAATAGAGGCATATAGGAATGGGGTTTAAATTATGAAAATATTTGGCGCCAAGAATTACGCACAAACAGAGACATTTTTTTGGCGCTAACAACATCCGGAAATGACACCCACGTCATTGAAGGCACAACCTTGTGAAAAGACGCCGGAAATTACGGATTTGTGTCACCGAACGTAACTTTGCGCCAAAAAATCTTGTGCCAGAAATGACGCAATATAGTTCGGCATTTTGCGCCCTCGCGAGCCTAATTCTGCCCGCAAATTTAAAATGACAGTCAATTGCAAAAAGACTATATACCCCAGGTAAGAAATACATTTTCCTGAAAAATGCATTTCCCAGGTATGAAACTGACAGTCTGCAAAAGGAAATATGCTGAAACCTGAATCATGGCAAATATAAGTACAATACATATATTTAGAACCTTATATAAATACATAAAGTGCCAGACCATAGCTGAGGGTGTCTTAAGTAAATGAAAACATACTTACCTGAAGACACCCATCCACATATAGCAGATAGCCAAACCAGTACTGAAACGGTTATCAGTAGAGTAATGGAATATGAGAGTATATCGTCGATCTGAAAAGGGAGGTAGGAGATGAATCTCTACGACCGATAACAGAGAACCTATGAAAAAGATCCCCGTGAGGAAAACCATTGCATTCAATAGGTGATACTCCCTTCACATCCCTCTGACATTCACTGTACTCTGAGAGGAATCGGGCTTCAAAATGCTGAGAAGCGCATATCATCGTAGAAATCTTAGGATAAACATACTTCACCACCTCCATATGAGGCAAAGTTTGTAAAACTGAATTGTGGGTGTGGTGAGGGGTGTATTTATAGGCATTTTGAGGTTTGGGAAACTTTGCCCCTCCTGGTAGGATTGTATATCCCATATGTCACTAGCTCATGGACTCTTGCCAATTACATGAAAGAAATTGTATTTCATTAAAGTTTTAAAATTATGTTAGCAATTTATATTGGGTTTATATCCCTTTAAATATGTTAAAATATTTTTGCATAAAAAGTTACGTTAAAGCTGTTTAAGTTGATATTGAAACAGGAAGTACATGTTTGTGCATTGTTATGGGTTATTTTTTTACTTACAACTTCTACAACCCTATTAGTGTACAGGTAAGCTCAGACACATCTGTGTTCAAAAACATAAGCATTTTAAAATAACTCAATGTAATGTTCCTTTGTGAATTACTGTCAACAATCTGATTAAACTGTATAACTTTTTTTTTTTCCCTCAGGCCATTTAGGGAAAATCTTCAGGAGATGAAGCAATCAGATGAGTGATAGACTTGGAGAAGTTGTCACATCTTTCATTCACCTCAGGAGCTGTGGCCTTTTAATTCCTTTATGGTGTATCTTGTCATGTGTGTGACACCAGCCTTCACCTACAAGGTTCTACAAGGTTGCCTTTTATACCAACTTCACTGAAGAGATCCAACATACAGTACACGTCAATCTCTGTCCTGTTTTTCATTGAAAGTGATACTCTTAAAACAACAGTCAAGCAGAACCACTGCAGACCCTGACTGCAAATCATAGATAAGGTTTTCTGTGTAAATTTATTCTCTATACCAATTGTTTGCTTTTATAGCAATGAAAAGCATATTAGCAGAAAAACTTTCACAGATAACTCTTTTTTATTGGGCTCAAGAATCTCACTAGTGATAACTACTGACTATTTGCAGCTTTTGTGGTAACTACAGTTACTTATACACCAGTTCAGCCTTTTAAATGGACAGTAAATATTTTTTGTAGGCACCTCAGGTATGTATTGCCTAATATATCCATCTTACTTTATCAATTTTCTAGGGTATTTTTAGCCCCTCCCTCCTTGTGCTTGAATGATATAGCCAATCAGATGCCATGCTGCCTCCACAATTGAGAATAAATGGAGTGCACGCATGGCTGCTAAGCATAGTGGTTGTGCATCTCTGTTCATTTATATTTTAGGAGCTGGGAGCATGCCCCGTTACAGTTTGAAGGACAGCTGCATGACAGCAGTTGGACCATCCTAATTTTTTTTTCTAAACTTTAAAAAAAAAAAAAAAAAAATATTGAAAGGTTAGCTGGAAGTGTGTCTACTAAGCAAGCACCCAAGGCTGTGCTAAAAAATATATATTAGAAAATGATTTATACAATAAGACTACATTGGACAATGCAGTCCTGCAAAAATGTTTGCCATACGTTAAAGCATTTGTATCCGTTGTGCTCACCTTTTGAATGACCATGTTACTCATAATAGCAATACACAGTTCTGCAAAAGCATTTGAAAAGTTTAAACATAAATGTATTTACTACCACTTGCATATTTGTTCCATTGCCAATTAAATAGCACTTTAAGCATTTTCAAATGCAAATGTTTTCTTTTGATACTTTTTCATGAGATGTAATTTACTTAGTTTTGTACAATATGTTAGTATTTAGTAGAGGCAGGATTGTACAGTTTGTCTGAATTATATTTAGTGCATTGCTTGTTCTTGTATTGCACTACCCTTAAGCATTGAAGTGTTGTCTCATTAAAAACAAAAATGCCCAGGAGCTAAGCTATCTCAAATGTGACATTAGGTAACATCTGGTATAATAGCTACATTTTGTAAGGATATCGATCACAGCACCAAAATGTATTTCTATTTTGTTCACTAATAAAAATGTGTTATTTAAAGCAATCCTACAGTGTTCGTTTTTTATCTTTGATAATTAACCCGTTAAGGACACAGCTTCAGTTCTCAATTGTTCCCCGATGGAATAATTTTGTCATTAAGGGGTTAAGGTCTTTTTTTTTTTTCTCACTTGCTTATAGTGTCATATTATTTATACTGAAGGATAAAGTATTTTCTTTTATTGGAATAGGTAGAAACCTCCCAAAACTCATTAGCTTGCCTTTCTTTTCATATGCCTTTTCTTTTCATTGCTTATAGTGTCATATTATTTATACTGAAGGATAAAGTATTTTCTTTTTATTGGAATAGGTAGAAACCTCCCAAAACTCATTAGCCTTTCCTATGCACATCAGTTCTGTGTCTACCTATAAGGAAGTATGGCCATTAGCTTTGCTCCAGCCAAGTTTGCATTTTCTTACCTTAATGTAGAAGGTGCTGATCCCTATTGCTAAGGTATAGCCTTTATGCATAGGTTATGTTGAAGGCTTATACTTTGTGTGAGAATGTGTGTGTATATATGCGTGTGTATACTGTATACACAGTAGATAGCTGTACTCTTAGGCTGGGTAGTTGAGGGAAACATTCTGTCTTTGTATGTACCTGTTGACTTGGTCATATCTAATAATTCTATCTTTCAGTTAATATATAGATCATCCTTCTAAAGATGATGACATTTCATTTTTAGCAAAACAAAATAATTTTTATATAGGTGATGCTAGTTGATTTTGAGATCCTATCTATTGGGTACTAATAGAGCGCAAACTAATCACCCGTGAGGGTCTCAAGACGCTAAGCAGGGAAGGGGGATCGGAGAAGGGGGAGGGGATGAACGTTCAGTCGAAAGGCCAGTGTGACGAATCAAACCTCAGCGTCACAATAGAGGGGTGTGGGCATGAAGGGGTTTATGGCACACAGCTCTGGTTCCCTTATCCTTGCAACTCTGCAAAAGGACCTTAAAAGAGACACCACATTAACCCCAAACCTTGTCCACACTGCTCTAATTAACAATTTCCCTGCTGCCACCACCAAAACTTTTAAATTAAAGGGGAGTTTTGGGGAACCCCTCAAAACTCACACTATTTAACAATTAGGTAACGTGCCTTTAACCTTGTCTTAACAGGAGTGTGAATTCGGATATTAGAGCCCAAAAGACAGAATGAGATTTTCTATGTGTTTAATAACAAAAATATCAATACAGGTTACACAGTGCAAAATTATAAAGACATTCAAAATAACATACAAATGCAAAGCTACAGCTCTTTAAAAAGAATATGGGACATGAAAAGAATTACACACAATCTCTAACTTATTAACAAGTTCCTTTAGATATGTGGAGAGCTGCCATTCCAGATGTTTAATGTTCAAGGGAATCATTCTTTAGTGGGATACCTCCAGCTCTGGTGCAGCTAGCGATGTGTCCATCCCCAGCCTCCCCTCTGGGTCCCCCAAAGTTTCACACAGTACCTCAGTTGGTGCAGGGCCCTCTACTGGCCCTTCCAGGTTGCAGGCGTTGTCTTCTGGGGCGTACTGACAAAGCATCCGGCCCACATCATCCCCCAGCAAAACAGGGATATCTGCAGAAATCCCCACCTCCTGCAAACCTTTTTCCACACCCCAATCCAGGGGCACACATGCCGCAGGGCACTCCTCGCAAACTTCCTCATTATCCACAGTCTCTCCTGGGATAATATCCTCTGCCACTTCAGGGCGCACCCAGCGATATCCAGCCCCAGTGTCCTGGAGTCTCATGGTCACACAGTCTCCCTCTGTGACACTCTGCAGATTACCTGCTGACCCACCCACAAACAAAGCTGCTGCAGGTTTCACTGTTGTATTCCCACCCCAGACTGTGTGTTAAGGTTTCTCCTTGGTGGAGCCGGCAAAACTCAGGTGCCCAAACTCATGGAACCAAATGCATGGGCGGGTATCCCCCTTGCCCAATGCAACTTCTGCCCCCTTGACGGGAGATGTTCCAGGGGAAGGTACTTCTGTAGAATCGGTTGTCAGTTGCTGGCACATTCCCTCCCTCCAGGGAGGTGATACAGCTTGCACAGTGGAACACTTGGCTACTGGGGCGTTGTTAGTGCTGTCTGTAGCCCCTGCTGCTGAATCAGGTTCCATTCCCAGGAGCACTCTTCTGGCCAACGGGCTCACTGTCTGGCAAATATATTGCAAAAATTCTGGGTACAGGAGAGGTGCCTTGGTTATGGTAAACTTAAAAACCTCTAGCACATGTCTCCGCTGGGTATCCTTTATAGCTATTTCGTGCTCTTTTTCTCTTAGCAGCTTCTCTCTCTCTTTTTCTCTCATCAGCCTTTCTCTCTCTTTTTCTCTCAGCAGCCTCTCTCTCTTTTTCTCTCAGCAGCTTCTCTCGCTCTCTTTCTCTTCTCCTCTTGATACTTGAGCATCACTTCAATCCTTAGTTTGGGTTCAACATCCCCCAAGTATCTGAGTGCTGTCTGTAGCTCAGACTCCATGACACTTACAGGGTTAACAGCACCTGGTAACAGTCCTTGGGCTACAGGAGGGTTAACAGTGTTGGGTACCAGGTGTTGAGTTACAGCTTCCACAGTAACCCTTTCTGTGACTGTTTCAAACTCTGCTGTGAGGCCCTCTGCCTCCAGCAATTTCCGTATCAGCTGTTCTTTCCCTTTGCCAAGAATTGTAATTCCTCTTTTCTTGCAAAGAGACTCCAGAGACTATTCAGGCATTCTCCTATATTCCATACTGAGCGTAGCAACAAACAACAAGAGGGAGGGAAAAAAGAACTGCTTCTTTGCACTGTCTCTGTAATTAGGCACTGAGTTCTGTCTTTGGGAAATTACACAAAAACATGTCATTTCTTTTAGTACTATACCAATAGCACTAAAAAACTCCATATACCCACAGCTGCCAGCCAGTTTGTGACGAATCAAACCTTCTCAGCATCACAATAGAGGGGTGTGGGCATGAAGGGGTTAATGGCACACAGCTCTGGTTCCCTTATCCTTGCAACTCTGCAAAAGGACCATAAAAGAGACACCACATTAACCCCAAATCTTGTCCACACTGCTCTAATTCACAATTTCCCTGCTGCCACCACCAAAACTTTTAAATAAAGGGGAGTTTTGGGGAACCCCTCAAAACTCACACTTTAACAATTAGGTAACATGACTTTAACCTTGTCTCAACACGAGTTTGAATTTGGATATTAGAGCCCAAAAGACAGAATGAGATTTTCTATGTGTTTAATAACAAAAATATCAATACAGGTTAAACAGTGCAACATTATAAAGACATTCAAAATAACATACAAATGCAAAGCTACAGCTCTTTAAAAAGAAAATGGGACAGGAAAATAATTACACACAATCTCTAACTTATTACCAAGTTCCTTTAGATATGTAGAGAGCTGCCATTGCAGATGTTTAGTGGTTTGGTCCCAAGGGCAGTTCTGCCCACCAAGTCTTTCTGTTACATACTTAAACCAAAATGTATTTGCCTTGTCAAAGACAACGCCCTGGTTATGATTTACGACGAGTTAAACCAATGCAAAGAAGTCTTATCTTCCACTATCAGTCTCCAAGGGGAGGAGCGTTCTGCATTCCTACACACAGTTACACTACTAAGAAGGAGGGGAGTCTCAGCTTACAGCTTTTCTCAAAGCAGTTGTTTTCACACACAGAAAAAGGCAATTCACATTAACCTTTCTCTTACAAGGTGTATCCAGTCCACGGATTCATCCTTACTTGTGGGATATTCTCATTCCCTACAGGAAGTGGCAAAGAGAACACACAGCAGAGCTGTCCATATAGCTCCCCCTCTGGCTCCGCCCCCCAGTCATTCTCTTTGCCGCTCTAACAAGTAGCATCTCCACGGGAGGGTAAAGTGAATGTGGTGTTAGATTTGTAGTTTTTTATATCTTCAATCAAAAGTTTGTTATTTTTAAATCGTGCCGGTTTGTACTATTTACTCTGTAGCAGAAAGTGATGAAGAATTCTGCTGAGAGGAAAATGATTTTAGCATGTTGTAACTAAAATCCACTGCTGTTCCCACACAGGACTGGGGAGTACCAGAAAGCTTCAGTTGGGGGGAACAGTTTGCAGGCTTAACTGCTACAAAGTATGTTCAGTCATTTTTTTCTAGTCAAGACTTAGTAATGCTAGAAGACTGACAAGAATCCCCATGTGGGGAAGGTAAGCCATATTCTGAGACTCAGTATAGAAAGAAGGCTTATTTCACAGGGCTAAATGACTGGTGGACACTGTTAAAGGGCACTCGATTATTTTATAGTAAAATTATAATCATTGTACAAGTTTTTATCACTTTTGGAGTGTTATTTGGGGTTTTATTCCACATGGCAGAATTTTAGACACCTATTTAGGGTTTTGAAGGCCCCACAACTCCGGAGTGGAGAGGGAGGGGGCCTAAATTTCGCGCCTCAGTTGCGCACTTCATATTGCAGAGAGCTTCATGCAGCTTCACGTGGAGGGTCCTAAAACTTCTTGAGGACTTCGTAGAGGCTTATTTCTCATCAAACTAATCCCCAGGGCAAGGTAGGGCCACAGCAGATTGCTGTGGCATGGTGCTGTAGTTTGCTAACCGGTTGTCAGCTTTAGGTTGCTCTGGTTCGGCATTAAGGGGTTAATTGGCTTGATATTTGCTGTGCAATCATTACAAAGCATTAAGATAGTGTGGTGAAATTTACAGACAGATTGGATCATTTTTGAACATTTAGTAAAAAAGTGTGCGCTTTTATTATTTAAAGGCACAGTACCGTCTTTTCTCACATTGTATTTTTCAGTCTTTGAGTGCTGTCTAAGTCTGTTTAACATGTCTGAGCCTACAGATAGACGTTGCTCTATGTGTTTAGTAGCCATGGTGGAGCCCCCTTTACATTTGTGTTTTAAGTGTCCTAATGTATCTATGCATTTTAAAGATAAAAATGTAGCCCTAGATGATTCTTTAACAGAAGGTAACGAGGATAGCCCACCTTCCTCTCCCCATGTGTCGACACCAGTCACGCCCGCGCAAGCGATGCCTAGTACCTCTAGCGCATTGGCCCCCATTACATTACAGCAACTAGCAGCAGTCATGGATAATTCCCTTGCGGCATTTTTATCCAAACTGCCAGTTTTTCCTAAAAAGCGTGATAGCTCGGTTTTAAGAACAGAGTATGAGCAATCAGAAGCTTTGGAAGGTTTATCTGTTGTACCCTCACAAAACTCGGAAGTGACGGTGAGGGATGTGCTGTCCGAGGGAGAAATTTCTGATACAGGAAAGGTTTCTCAGCAGGCAGAATCAAACTCCTTAGCGTTTAAATTTAAGCTGGAACACCTCAGCGTACTGCTTAAAGAGGTATTGGCTACGCTGGATGATTGTGACCCCATGGTGGTCCCAGAGAAATTGTGTAAAATTGACAAATTCCTAGAAGTCCCGGTATACACTGATGCGTTCCCGATCCCCAAGAGGGTGGCGGATATTGTGGATAGGGAGTGGGAAAGACCAGGTGTACCCTTTGTCCCCCCCCCCCTATCTTTAAGAAAATGTTCCCTATAACTGATACCAGGCGGGACGCATGGCAGACGATCCCTAAGGTAGAGGGGGCAATTTCAACACTTGCCAAGCGCACAACCATACCGATTGAAGACAGTTGTGCTTTCAAAGATCCTATGGATAAAAATTTGGAAGGTTTACTAAAGAAAATATTTGTTCAACAAGGTTTCCTTCTCCAACCTATTGCCTGGATTATTCCTGTGACTACTGCAGCGGCTTTCTGGTTTGAGGCGCTGGAGGAGTCGCTCCAGACGGAGACCTCATATGACGAAATTATGGATAGAATTAAGGCTCTAAAGCTGGCTAATTCTTTTATAACAGATGCCGCTTTGCAATTAGCTAAATTGGCGGCGAAAAATTCTGGTTTTGCCATCATGGCGCGCAGAGCGCTCTGGCTGAAGTCATGGTCGGCCGATGTGTCATCTAAAACTAAGTTACTGAATATCCCTTTCAAGGGAAAGACCCTCTTCGGGCCAGAGTTGAAAGAGATTATTTCGGATATCACTGGGGGAAAGGGCCATGCCCTCCCGCAGGATAGGCCTTTTAAGGCTAAAAACAAGGCTAATTTTCGTTCCTTTCGCAACTTCAGGAGCGGTCCTGCTTCAACCTCTGCAACCGCAAAGCAAGAGGGTAACGCTTCACAGCCCAAGGCAACCTGGAAGCCTTTTCAGGGCTGGAACAAGGGTAAACAGGCCAAGAAGCCTGCAGCTGCTACTAAGACAGCATGAAGGGGTAGCCCCCGATCCAGGACCGGATCTGGTAGGGGGCAGACTCTCTCTCTTTGCTCAGGCCTGGGCAAGAGATGTTCCCGATCCCTGGGCATTAGAGATAGTTGCTCAGGGATATCTTCTAGAATTCAAGGACTTTCCTCCAAGGGGAAGGTTCCACATTTCTCGTCTGTCTTCAGACCAGACAAAGAAAGAGGTGTGTAGAAGATCTAATCAAGATGGGAGTGATATGTCCAGTTCCAATTACAGAACAAGGACGGGGGTTTTTACTCAAACCTGTTTGTGGTTCCCAAAAAAGGAAGGAACTTTCAGACCAATCCTGGATCTAAAAATTCTAAACAAGTTCCTCAGAGTTCCATCCTTCAAGATGGAGACCATTCGGACAATCTTACCAATGATCCAGGAAGGTCAATATATGACTACCGTGGATCTAAAGGATGCGTACCTTCATATTCCTATCCACAAAGATCACCATCAGTTCCTAAGGTTCGCCTTTCTGGACAAGCATTACCAGTTTGTGGCCCTTCCTTTCGGGTTGGCCACTGCTCCAAGAATTTTCACAAAGGTGCTAGGGTCCCTTCTAGCGGTACTAAGACTGCGGGGCATTGCAGTAGCACCCTATCTGGACGACATCTTAATACAGGCGGCGTCTTTTCCCAGAGCCAAGGCTCATACGGATATTGTTCTGGCCTTTCTAAGGTCTCACGGGTGGAAGGTGAACACAGAAAAAAGTTCTCTGTCCCCACTCACAAGGGTTCCCTTCCTGGGAACATTAATAGACTCGGTAGAAATGAAAATATTTCTGACGGAGGTCAGAAAGTTAAATCTTCTAAACACTTGCCGAGCTCTTCATTCCTTTCCTCGGCCATCTGTAGCTCAGTGCATGGAGGTAATCAGATTGATGGTAGCAGCAATGGACGTAGTCCCATTTGCTCGAATTCATCTCAGGCCACTGCAATTGTGCATGCTCAAACAGTGGAATGGGGATTATGCAGATTTGTCTCCTCAAATCCAACTGGACCAGAAAACCAGAGATTCTCTTCTCTGGTGGTTGTCTCAGGGAATGTGCTTCCGCAGACCGGAGTGGACCATCGTGACGACTGATGCCAGTCTGTTGGGCTGGGGCGCGGTCTGGGGCTCCCTGAAAGCTCAGGGCCTATGGTCTCGGGAAGAGTCTCTTCTCCCGATAAACATTTTAGAACTGAGAGCAATATTCAATACGCTCCATGCTTGGCCTCAGCTAGCGGCGGCCAAGTTCATCAGGTTTCAGTCGGACAACATCACGACTGTAGCATACATCAATCATCAGGGAGGAACAAAGTTCCTTAGCGATGAAGGAAGTAACCAAGATAATCAGGTGGGCGGAGGATCACTCTTGCCACCTATCTGCAATTCACATCCCAGGAGTAGACAACTGGGAAGCGGATTTCCTAAGTCGTCAGACTTTTCATCCGGGGGAGTGGGAACTTCACCCGGAGGTATTTGCTCAGCTGACTCAACTTTGGGGCTTTCCAGAGTTGGATCTGATGGCGTCCCGTCAGAACACCAAACTTCCTCTTTATGGATCCAGGTCCAGGGACCCCAAGGTCCTTCAATCTGGCCTATGTCTTTCCACCGTTTCCCCTTCTCCCTCGGCTGGTAGCCAGAATCAAACAGGAGAAGGCCTCGGTAATTCTGATAGAGCCTGCGTGGCCACGCAGGACTTGGTATGCAGACCTAGTGGACATGTCATCTGTTCCACCTTGGACACTGCCAATGAGGCAGGATCTTCTAATACAGGGTCCATTCAAGCATCCAAATCTAGTTTCTCTGCAGCTGACTGCTTGGAGATTGAACGCTTGATTCTATCCAAGCGTGGGTTCTCTGAATCAGTCATAGATACTCTGATCCAAGCTAGAAAACCTGTCACCAGGAAAATGTACCATAAGATATGGCGGAAGTATCTTTGTTGGTGTGAATCCAAAGGTTACTCGTGGAGTAAAGTTAGGATTCCAAGGATATTGTCTTTTCTCCAAGAGGGATTGGAGAAAGGTCTATCCGCTAGTTCTTTAAAGGGGCAGATATCCGCTCTGTCTATCCTTTTGCACAAGCGTCTGGCAGAAGTGCCAGATGTTCAGGCGTTTGCACAGGCGTTAGTTAGAATCAAGCCTGTCTATAAACCTGTGGCTCCTCCATGGAGTCTCAATTTAGTTCAGTTCTTCAAGGGGTTCCGTTTGAACCTTTACATTCCATAGATATTAAGTTATTATCTTGGAAAGTTTTGTTTTTGGTAGCTATTTCTTCTGCTCGAAGAGTTTCAGAATTGTCTGCTTTGCAGTGTAATTCACCCTATCTGGTGTTCCATGCAGATAAGGTAGTTTTGCGTACCAAACCTGGTTTTCTTCCTAAAGTTGTTTCTAATAAGAACATTAACCAGGAAATCATTGTTCCTTCTCTGTGTCCTAATCCAGCTTCTAAGAAGGAACGGCTTTTACACAATCTTGATGTGGTTCGTGCTTTGAAATTCTATTTACAAGCAACTAAGGATTTCAGACAAACATCATCTTTGTTTGTTGTCTATTCTGGTAAGAGGAGAGGTCAAAAAGCGACGGCTACCTCTCTTTCCTTCTGGTTGAAAAGCATCATCCGATTGGCTTATGAGACTGCTTGGCAGCAGCCTCCTGAACGACTTACAGCTCATTCCACCAGAGCTGTGGCTTCCACTTGGGCCTTCAAGAATGAGGCTTCTGTTGAACAGATTTGTAAGGCAGCAACTTGGTCTTCGCTGCATACTTTTGCCAAATTTTACAAATTCAATACTTTTGCTTCTTCGGAGGCTATTTTTGGGAGAAAGGTTTTGCAAGCAGTGGTGCCTTCCGTTTAGGTTACCTGTCTTGTTCCCTCCCTTCATCCGTGTCCTAAAGCTTTGGTATTGGTATCCCACAAGTAAGGATGAATCCGTGGACTGGATACACCTTGTAAGAGAAAACAGAATTTATGCTTACCTGATAAATTACTTTCTCTTACGGTGTATCCAGTCCACGGCCCGCCCTGGTAATTAAGCCAGGTTAAAAATTTTTTGTTTAAACTACAGTCACCACTGCACCCTATGGTTTCTCCTTTTTCTCCTAACCGTCGGTCGAATGACTGGGGGGCGGAGCCAGAGGGGGAGCTATATGGACAGCTCTGCTGTGTGTTCTCTTTGCCACTTCCTGTAGGGAATGAGAATATCCCACAAGTAAGGATGAATCCGTGGACTGGATACACCGTAAGAGAAAGTAATTTATCAGGTAAGCATAAATTCTGTTTTTCCAGGCTGAGAACGCAATACCACCTCTGCGAGGTAGCCAATCCAGGTATCAACTACTCCACATGATTGTATCATGGCAGCCAGGTTTTGAGGTCCTTTCTGAACGATATAAAGTTAAATGATAATGTTATAATGGTAGGCAATACTGTCAGAACGGTTCTCTGGTTATGACATCTCCAAGTGAATATTATGGTTTGCCTTTCAAAGCTAACTTTCTGCTAACAGTGTGTATGTATATATGTGTGTGTCTATATATATATATATATATATATATATATATATAAACACACTATATGTCCAAAACTTTTGTGGATACCTTTTACCCCCTAATTGTTGAGTTCAGGTCAGGTTGTTTCTACCACATCTATTGCTAACAGGAGCATTACAAATGCAGCCTATAGACCTGAAATCTTTATAGACAAACAGCAGTACAATGGGTTGTACTAAAGAGCTCAGTAACTTTAAAAGTGGAACTGTCATAAGATGTCATGTTTGCATTACGTCAGTTTCCTAGATCTGCCCTGGTCAACTGTAATTTCTATTATGAAGTTTAAAGCATCTAGGAGCAACAGCAGCCCAGCCACAAAGTGGTGTGTAAAAAACACCTATCGCATAACTCACTGCAGAGTTCCAAACTGCCCCTGCAAGCAACATCAGCACAGAAATGTGTGTCTAGAGCTCAATGAAATTGATTTCCATCACTGAGCATCTGTTCACAAGCCTCACATCAATATGTGCAATGACAAGCATTGGCTGGAGTGGTAAAGTGGGCCCCCACTGGACTGTGGTGCAATGGAAATGTTTTCTTCATAAATGGAAAGAGTCCACAGCTGCATTCATTACTTTTGGGAAATAAGAACCTGGCCACCAGGAGGAGGTAAAGACACCACTGCCAAAGGCCTAAATACTCCTCCCACTTCCCTCGTCCCCAAGTCATTCTTTGCCTTTCGTCCCAGGAGGTTGGCAAAGAAGTGTCAGAAGTTAGTTTTCGTCTCTTATGGAGGGTAGTTCTCTTCGCATGAGACAGGAGTTTTAAGTAATCCTGTCAGTCTCTCAGTGAGGGCTTGGATGAAAGTTAGAGTCCGGAGATGCAGATAGAGTCTTTCTGCGAAACCATCCCGACTAATATTAGCAACTCCACAAGCAATCAGCATTACATAGTAGATAAGGTTGAAAAAAAGACTGAAGTCCATCGAGTTCAACCTATACAAATCTAAAATACTTATTTTTTATTGCTCTTACAGTGAAAAAACGTTTCCGTTGTAGGAGATTAAATCTCCTTTCCGCCAACCTTAAATTATGACCTCTTGTCATAAACAATTTTCTTGGAATAAACAGAGCTTCTGCCATCTCTGTATATGGGCCTTGAATATATTTATATAAATTAATCATGTCACCTCTCAAGTGCCTTTTTTCTAAAGAAAACAGACCCAGTTTGGCTTGCCTCTCCTCATAGTTAATATCTCCAATCCCCTTATTAGCTTTGTGGCCCTTCTCTGAACTTTTTCTAGTTCTTGCCAATATTTTTTTTTAGCGATCGGTCCCCATACCCTGCACTCCAAACTCAAGGTGAGGTCATTTCCAGAGCTTTATATAGTGACAGAATTATGCTTTCATCCTTGAATCAATGCCTCTTTTAATACATGCTAGTATCTTATTAGCCTTTGAAGCCGCTGCCCTGCATTGTGCACCCATCTTTAGCTTGTTATCTATTACTACTCCCAAATCCCTTTCCTCCTGTGTTTGGTTAAGTCTTGTCCCATCTAAAAAATAAGTTGCCTGCTTATTTTTACTTCCAAAATGTAGAACCCTTGCATTCTTCAGTATTAAATCTCATTTTCCATTTTACCTTGTCCATAGTTCTAATTTTTGCAAATCCCTTTGTAATGAGAGTTCGTCCTCCTCTGACCTAATGACCTTACTTGACTTAGTATCATCTGCAAAATAGAGATGTCGCTATTGTAATCCTTGCTCCAAGTCATTTATAAAAATATTTAAAAGAACCAGGGCCCAGTACTGATCCCTGGGGGACGCCACTGATTGATTCCATTTACTACTACTCGTTGCTCCCTATCTTTTATCCAGTTATTTATCCATGAGCTAACATTTTCAGCTATTCACAGTCCCTTAAATTTGTGCATTAATCTCTCATGTGGCACTGTATCAAAATGCCTTTGCAAAATCTAAGTGTGTATCACATCAACTGATTCCCCTTTATCTATATTTTACTTACTTCCTCGTAGATCTAATTAGACTTAGTTTGACATGATCTATTTCTCCTAAAGCCATGCTGATTAGAACTCATAATCTTGTTTACACGAATATGTTAATCAATATAATACCTTCAAATATCTTCCCCACTATTGATGTCAGACTAACTGGTCTATAGCTTCCTGGATCATCCCTGCTTCCCTTTTTGAAGAGTGGCACCACATCAGCTTTACGCCAATCCTGGGATACCATGCCTGAGGTTAATGAGTCTTGAAAAATTAAGATTAGAGTTTTGTCTATAACAGTGCTAAATTCCCTTTAACACCCTTAGGTGTATTCCATCTGGGCCTGGAGTTTTATTTACCTTAATATTATCCAGTTTTTTCCTGATATCCTCTAAACATAACCCAGTTAATGGTATGGACTGGCATGTTCTATTTTGTTCCAAAAAATTGTCGAGCTTCGCTGCCTGATTTCTTCTCTCAAGTCCATGGCGGAGGCGATACTACTATCCGTCACACTTGAAGGGCCGTGTTCCTGTTCCACGGTGTAGATTCCGGTAAGATCGTTAAATGTTACTTCTTCCTGAATGTACTGTACCTCATTTGTTCCTGCAAACTTACATGAAAATAACAGTGGGACTCCTTTAGTATCTTGGAATCGAGGGTTAATATCTCCTGAGGAGGATTATTGAACAGGGGGGTGTTTAATCATGTTTATGTGATTCAACATGCTTATGTGTAGTGTTATCTGGGCTCATTGCTTTTTGGAACATAACATCCTTTTGAAGTGACGTGACCTTTCGGTTGTGCGCACTTTTTTTGGACTGTATGGTTCACCTTTGACCGGGCAGGTTTACGTTCTAGTTTCACATTTCCGCATTCCTGACTGTGTGGCAAAGGAGAAATCTGGTCTGCTGGTGTTTGGTTCATAGGAGGTGGTGAGTGACCCAGCCATTGTGGGTGTCAGGTGCCGTTTAAATTTGTTTTTTATATAGTCCATCTTTTGGTATCCTTTATCCAGTTATGGAGGATTCTGATATTGAGATTGTTCAACTTTTTCATTCAGATTCTTCATCCTGTGAAGAATGCGAATTGGCAAAAGTTGACTAAGGTCAGTCAGTTTTGTAGGCCGTACCAGAGCACCTTGTTCCTCGGGCTAAGGGATTCAAGGGACTGCTGAGCCATCCACCTCGGGGGGCCCTGTCCTCCAGAAGGCGAGTTCCCTAACGCTCCCTACTACTACACATGCGGGTAACCCAGGTTGAAGCTACCCTTGAGACAGGACCTTCTTGTTCAAGGTCCATTCGAACATCCGAATCTGGTTTCCCTCCAACTGACTGCTTGGAGATTGAACGCTTGATTTTATCAAAGCGTGGGTTTTCAGATTCCGTAATAGATACTCTTATTCAGGCTAGAAAGCCTGTAACTAGAAAGATTTACCATAAAATATGGAAAAAATATATCTGTTGGTGTGAAACTAAAGGATTCCCGTGGAACAAGATAAAAATTCCTAAGATTCTATCCTTTCTACAAGAAGGTTTGGAGAAAGGATTATCTGCAAGTTCTCTGAAGGGACAGATCTCTGCTTTATCTGTTTTACTTCACAAAAGGCTGGCAGCTGTGCCAGACGTTCAAGCGTTTGTTCAGGCTCTGGTTAGAATCAAGCCTGTTTACAGACCTTTGACTCCTCCCTGGAGTCTTAATCTAGTTCTTTCAGTTCTTCAAGGGGTTCCGTTTGAACCCTTACATTCCGTAGATATTAAGTTTTCTCCAACATAGGTGTGTCCGGTCCACGGCGTCATCCTTACTTGTGGGATATTCTCTTCCCCAACAGGAAATGGCAAAGAGCCCAGCAAAGCTGGTCACATGATCCCTCCTAGGCTCCGCCTACCCCAGTCATTCTCTTTGCCGTTGTACAGGCAACATCTCCACGGAGATGGCTTAGAGTTTTTTAGTGTTTAACTGTAGTTTTTCATTATTCAATCAAGAGTTTGTTATTTTCAAATAGTGCTGGTACGTACTATTTACTCAGAAACAGAAAAGAGATGAAGAATTCTGTTTGTATGAGGAAAATGATTTTAGCAACCGTAACTAAAATCCATGGCTGTTCCACACAGGACTGTTGAGAGCATTAACTTCAGTTGGGGGAACAGTTTGCAGTCCTTTGCTGCTTGAGGTATGACACATTCTAACAAGACGATGTAATGCTGGAAGCTGTCATTTTCCCTATGGGATCCGGTAAGCCATGTTTATTACGATTGTAAATAAGGGCTTCACAAGGGCTTATTTAGACTGTAGACATTTTTTGGGCTAAATCGATTGATATTAACACTTATTTAGCCTTGAGGAATCATTTATTCTGGGTATTTTGATATAATAATATCGGCAGGCACTGTTTTAGACACCTTATTCTTTAGGGGCTTTCCCAAAGCATAGGCAGAGTCTCATTTTCGCGCCGGTGTTGCGCACTTGTTTTTGAGAGGCATGGCATGCAGTCGCATGTGAGAGGAGCTCTGATACTTATAAAAGACTTCTGAAGGCATCATTTGGTATCGTATTCCCCTTGGGTTTGGTTGGGTCTCAGCAAAGCAGATTCCAGGGACTGTAAAGGGGTTAAAGCTTAAAACGGCTCCGGTTCCGTTATTTTAAGGGTTAAAGCTTCCAAAATTGGTGTGCAATATTTTCAAGGCTTTAAGACACTGTGGTGAAAGTTTGGTGAATTTTGAACAATTCCTTCATGTTTTTTCGCAATTGCAGTAATAAAGTGTGTTCAGTTTAAAATTTAAAGTGACAGTAACGGTTTTATTTCAAAACGTTTTTTGTACTTTCTTATCAAGTTTATGCCTGTTTAACATGTCTGAACTACCAGATAGACTGTGTTCTGAATGTGGGGAAGCCAGAATTCCTATTCATTTAAATAAATGTGATTTATGTGATAATGACAATGATGCCCAAGATGATTCCTCAAGTGAGGGGAGTAAGCATGGTACTGCATCATTCCCTCCTTCGTCTACACGAGTCTTGCCCACTCAGGAGGCCCCTAGTACATCTAGCGCGCCAATACTCCTTACTATGCAACAATTAACGGCTGTAATGGATAATTCTGTCAAAAACATTTTAGCCAAAATGAACCCTTGTCAGCGTAAGCGTGGATGCTCTGTTTTAGTTACTGAAGAGCATGACGACGCTGATATTAATATCTCTGAAGGGCCCCTAACCCAATCTGAGGGAGCCAGGGAGGTTTTGTCTGAGGGAGAAATTACTGATTTAGGGAACATTTCTCAGCAGGCTGAATCTGATGTGATTACTTTTAAATTTAAATTGGAACATCTCCGCATTTTGCTTAAGGAGGTATTATCCACTCTGGATGATTGTGAAAATTTGGTCATCCCAGAGAAACTATGTAAAATGGACAAGTTCCTAGAGGTGCCGGGGCTCCCAGAAGCTTTTCCTATACCCAAGCGGGTGGCGGACATTGTTAATAAAGAATGGGAAAGGCCCGGTATTCCTTTCGTCCCTCCCCCCATATTTAAAAAATTGTTTCCTATGGTCGACCCCAGAAAGGACTTATGGCAGTCAGTCCCCAAGGTCGAGGGAGCGGTTTCTACTTTAAACAAACGCACCACTATTCCCATAGAGGATAGTTGTGCTTTCAAAGATCCTATGGATAAAAAATTAGAAGGTTTGCTTAAAAAGATGTTTGTTCAGCAGGGTTACCTTCTACAACCCATTTCATGCATTGTCCCTGTCACTACAGCCGCATATTTCTGGTTTGATGAACTGATTAAGGTGCTCGATAGTGACTCTCCTCCTTATGAGGAGATTATGGACAGAGTCAATGCTCTCAAATTGGCTAATTCTTTCACTCTAGACGCCTCTTTGCAATTGGCTAAGTTAGCGGCTAAGAATTCTGGGTTTGCTATTGTGGCGCGCAGAGCGCTTTGGTTGAAATCTTGGTCGGCTGATGCGTCTTCCAAGAACAAGCTACTAAACATTCCTTTCAAGGGGAAAACGCTGTTTGGTCCTGACTTGAAAGAGATTATCTCTGATATCACTGGGGGTAAGGGCCATGCCCTTCCTCAGGATCGGCCTTTCAAGGCAAAAAATAGACCTAATTTTCGTCCCTTTCGTAAAAACGGACCAGCCCAAGGTGCTACGTCCTCTAAGCAAGAGGGTAATACTTCTCAGGCCAAGCCAGCTTGGAGACCAATGCAAGGCTGGAACAAGGGAAAGCAGGCAAAGAAACCTGCCACTGCTACCAAGACAGCATGAAATATCGGCCCCCGATCCGGGACCGGATCTGGTGGGGGGCAGACTCTCTCTCTTCGCTCAGGCTTGGGCAAGAGATGTTCTGGATCCTTGGGCGCTAGAAATAGTCTCCCAGGGTTATCTTCTGGAATTCAAGGGACTTCCCCCAAGGGGAAGGTTCCACAGGTCTCAGTTGTCTTCAGACCACATAAAAAGACAGGCGTTCTTACATTGTGTAGAAGACCTGTTAAAAATGGGAGTGATTCATCCTGTTCCATTGAGAGAACAAGGGATGGGGTTCTACTCCAATCTGTTCATAGTTCCCAAAAAAGAGGGAACATTCAGACCAATCCTAGATCTCAAGATCTTAAACAAATTTCTCAAGGTCCCATCTTTCAAGATGGAAACCATTCGAACTATCCTTCCTTCCATCCAGGAAGGTCAATTCATGACCACGGTGGATTTAAAGGATGCGTATCTACATATTCCTATCCACAAGGAACATCATCGGTTCCTAAGGTTTGCATTCCTGGACAAACATTACCAGTTCGTGGCGCTTCCTTTCGGATTAGCCACTGCTCCAAGGATTTTCACAAAGGTACTAGGGTCCCTTCTAGCTGTGCTAAGACCAAGGGGCATTGCAGTAGTACCTTACCTGGACGACATTCTGATTCAAGCGTCGTCCCTCCCTCGAGCAAAGGCTCACACGGACATCGTCCTGGCCTTTCTCAGATCGCACGGCTGGAAAGTGAACGTGGAAAAGAGTTCTCTATCCCCGTCAACAAGGGTTCCCTTCTTGGGAACAATTATAGACTCCTCAGAAATGAGGATTTTTCTAACAGAGGCCAGAAAGACAAAGCTTCTGGACTCTTGTCGAATACTTCATTCCGTTCCTCTTCCTTCCGTAGCTCAGTGCATGGAAGTGATCGGGTTGATGGTAGCGGCAATGGACATAGTTCCTTTTGCGCGCATTCATCTAAGACCATTACAACTGTGCATGCTCAGTCAGTGGAATGGGGACTATACAGACTTGTCTCCAAAGATACAAGTAAATCAGAGGACCAGAGACTCACTCCGTTGGTGGCTGTCCCTGGACAACCTGTCACGAGGGATGACATTCCACAGACCAGAGTGGGTCATTGTCACGACCGACGCCAGTCTGATGGGCTGGGGCGCGGTCTGGGGATCCCTGAAAGCTCAGGGTCTTTGGTCTCGGGAAGAATCTCTTCTACCGATAAATATTCTGGAACTGAGAGCGATATTCAATGCTCTCAAGGCTTGGCCTCAGCTAGCGAGGACCAAGTTCATACGGTTTCAATCAGACAACATGACGACTGTTGCGTACATCAACCATCAGGGGGGAACAAGGAGTTCCCTAGCGATGGAAGAAGTGACCAAGATTATTCTATGGGCGGAGTCTCACTCCTGCCACCTGTCTGCTATCCACATCCCGGGAGTGGAAAATTGGGAAGCGGATTTTCTGAGTCGTCAGACATTGCATCCGGGGGAGTGGGAACTCCATCCGGAAATCTTTGCCCAAGTCACTCAACTTTGGGGCATTCCAGACATGGATCTGATGGCCTCTCGTCAGAACTTCAAAGTTCCTTGCTACGGGTCCAGATCCAGGGATCCCAAGGCGGCTCTAGTGGATGCACTAGTAGCACCTTGGACCTTCAAACTAGCTTATGTGTTCCCGCCGTTTCCTCTCATCCCCAGGCTGGTAGCCAGGATCAATCAGGAGAGGGCGTCGGTGATCTTGATAGCTCCTGCGTGGCCACGCAGGACTTGGTATGCAGATCTGGTGAATATGTCATCGGCTCCACCTTGGAAGCTACCTTTGAGACGAGACCTTCTTGTTCAGGGTCCGTTCGAACATCCGAATCTGGTTTCACTCCAGCTGACTGCTTGGAGATTGAACGCTTGATTTTATCGAAGCGAGGTTTCTCAGATTCTGTTATCGATACTCTTGTTCAGGCCAGAAAGCCTGTAACTAGAAAGATTTACCACAAAATTTGGAAAAAATATATCTGTTGGTGTGAATCTAAAGGATTCCCTTGGGACAAGGTTAAGATTCCTAGGATTCTATCCTTCCTTCAAGAAGGATTGGAAAAAGGATTATCGGCAAGTTCCCTGAAGGGACAGATTTCTGCCTTGTCGGTGTTACTTCACAAAAAACTGGCAGCTGTGCCAGATGTTCAAGCCTTTGTTCAGGCTCTGGTTAGAATCAAGCCTGTTTACAAACCTTTGACTCCTCCTTGGAGTCTCAATTTAGTTCTTTCAGTTCTTCAGGGGGTTCCGTTTGAACCCTTACATTCCGTTGATATTAAGTTATTATCTTGGAAAGTTTTGTTTTTAGTTGCAATTTCTTCTGCTAGAAGAGTTTCAGAATTATCTGCTCTGCAGTGTTCTCCTCCTTATCTGGTGTTCCATGCAGATAAGGTGGTTTTACGTACTAAACCTGGTTTTCTTCCAAAAGTTGTTTCTAACAAAAACATTAACCAGGAGATTATCGTACCTTCTCTGTGTCCGAAACCAGTTTCAAAGAAGGAACGCTTGTTGCACAATTTGGATGTTGTTCGCGCTCTAAAATTCTATTTAGATGCTACAAAGGATTTTAGACAAACATCTTCCCTGTTTGTTGTTTATTCAGGTAAAAGGAGAGGTCAAAAAGCAACTTCTACCTCTCTCTCTTTTTGGATTAAAAGCATCATCAGATTGGCTTACGAGACTGCCGGACGGCAGCCTCCCGAAAGAATCACGGCTCATTCCACTAGGGCTGTGGCTTCCACATGGGCCTTCAAGAACGAGGCTTCTGTTGATCAGATATGTAGGGCAGCGACTTGGTCTTCACTGCACACTTTTACCAAATTTTACAAGTTTGATACTTTTGCTTCTTCTGAGGCTATTTTTGGGAGAAAGGTTTTGCAAGCCGTGGTGCCTTCCATTTAGGTGACCTGATTTGCTCCCTCCCTTCATCCGTGTCCTAAAGCTTTGGTATTGGTTCCCACAAGTAAGGATGACGCCGTGGACCGGACACACCTATGTTGGAGAAAACAGAATTTATGTTTACCTGATAAATTTCTTTCTCCAACGGTGTGTCCGGTCCACGGCCCGCCCTGGTTTTTTAATCAGGTCTGATAATTTATTTTCTTTAACTACAGTCACCACGGTACCATATGGTTTCTCCTATGCTATTATTCCTCCTTAACGTCGGTCGAATGACTGGGGTAGGCGGAGCCTAGGAGGGATCATGTGACCAGCTTTGCTGGGCTCTTTGCCATTTCCTGTTGGGGAAGAGAATATCCCACAAGTAAGGATGACGCCGTGGACCGGACACACCGTTGGAGAAAGAAATTTATCAGGTAAACATAAATTCTGTTATTATCTTGGAAAGTTTTGTTTTTGGTTGCAATTTCTTCTGCTAGAAGAGTTTCTGAGTTATCTGCTCTGCAGTGTTCTCCGCCCTATCTGGTGTTCCATGCAGATAAGGTGGTTTTGCGTACTAAGCCTGGTTTTCTTCCGAAAGTTGTTTCCAACAAAAATATTAACCAGGAGATTGTTGTACCTTCTTTGTGTCCGAATCCAGTTTCAAAGAAGGAACGTTTGTTACACAATTTGGACGTAGTCCGTGCTCTAAAATTCTATTTAGAGGCTACTAAAGATTTCAGACAAACATCTTCTTTGTTTGTTGTTTATTCTGGTAAGAGGAGAGGTCAAAAAGCAACTTCTACCTCTCTTTCTATTTGGCTTAAAAGCATTATCCGATTGGCTTATGAGACTGCTGGACGGCAGCCTCCTGAAAGAATCACAGCTCATTCCACTAGGGCTGTGGCTTCCACATGGGCCTTCAAGAACGAGGCTTCTGTTGACCAGATATGTAAGGCAGCGACTTGGTCTTCACTGCACACTTTTGCCAAATTTTACAAATTTGATACTTTTGCTTCTTCAGAGGCTATTTTTGGGAGAAAGGTTTTGCAAGCCGTGGTGCCTTCCATTTAGGTGACCTGATTTGCTCCCTCCCTTCATCCGTGTCCTAAAGCTTTGGTATTGGTTCCCACAAGTAAGGATGACGCCGTGGACCGGACACACCTATGTTGGAGAAAACAGAATTTATGCTTACCTGATAAATTACTTTCTCCAACGGTGTGTCCGGTCCACGGCCCGCCCTGGTTTTTTTAATCAGGTCTGATGAATTATTTTCTCTAACTACAGTCACCACGGTATCATATGGTTTCTCCTATGCATATATTCCTCCTGTACGTCGGTCGAATGACTGGGGTAGGCGGAGCCTAGGAGGGATCATGTGACCAGCTTTGCTGGGCTCTTTGCCATTTCCTGTTGGGGAAGAGAATATCCCACAAGTAAGGATGACGCCGTGGACCGGACACACCGTTGGAGAAAGTAATTTATCAGGTAAGCATAAATTCTGTTTTTTATTTCTTTCATGTAATTAGCAAGAGTCCATGAGCTAGTGACATATGGGATATACATTCCTACCAGGAGGGGCAAAGTTTCCCAAACCTCAAAATGCCTATAAATACACCCCTCACCACACCCACAATTCAGTTTTACAAACTTTGCCTCCCATGGAGGTGGTGAAGTAAGTTTGTGCTAGATTCTACGTTGATATGCGCTTCGCAGCAGGCTGAAGCCCGGTTTTTCTCTCAGAGTGCATGGATGTGAAGAGAGTATTGCCTATTTGAATACCATGGTCTTCCTCTAGGGCAGAGCTTTCCAAACTTTTCATGTTGGTGACACACTTTTTAGACTTACATCATTTTGCGAATCGCTACCTTCACTGACTTCAGCTCAGCATTTAAGCTGCCGCCCTCAGAGCTCGGTGAGTCCGACGGACTACTGCCCGCGCTCATACACACTGCTGTCCCACTCACTGACTATACATGCAGTCACAAGCCGATTAAGGAGACTACACGTGCAGTCACGAGCCGATTGAGGAGACTACACTTGCAGTCACAAGCCAATTAAGGAGACTACACGTGCAGTCAGGAGCCAATGTGCCGCCAATGGGAATAGTTTCAGTTCCCACTGAGCTGCGCCAATAAGTTAAGATGATCTGTGTCCCCCTAGGTATCAATCACGTGTCAACCATGTGATATGCGTAGCAGGCAGGCAGAAAGTCAGAAACCAAAAACAAAAATTAAAAAAAAATTGTGCTGAAGCAGGGACACACCTGCACACTGCTGCCGACACACTAGTGTGTCCCGACACACAGTTTGGAAAGCACTGCTCTAGGGGATCTATTTCATAGGTTCTCTGTTATCGGTCGTAGAGATTTCTTCTCCTACCTCCCTTTTCAGATCGACGATATACTCTTATATACCATTACCTCTACTGATTCTCGTTTCAGTACTGCTTTGGCTATCTACTATATGTAGATTAGTGTCTTAAGGTAAGTAAGTCTTATTTCTATTTATGACACTCAAAGCTATGGTTGGGCACTTTATATGTAAAGTTCTAAATATATGTTTTTAAACTTATATTTGCCATGATTCAGGATAATCTGTGTTCCTTCATTCAGACTGTCAGTTTAATTTTTTTGGGAAAATGCATATAAATTTTATTTTTCTTACCTTAAAATTTTCAATTGCCTTTTTTTTTTTTTTTAAATTGTGGGCTGTTAGGCTCGCGGGTGCAGAAAATGCTTCTATTTATTGCGTCATTCTTGGCGCGAGACTTTTTGGCGCAAAAATTTCATCACTTCCGGCGTCATAGTTGGCGCCGGAAGTTTTCACATAATTGCGTTATTTTTTACGTATGTGTATTGCGGACGTTTTTTGGCGCCAAAAAATATGGGCGTCATTCTTGGCGTCAAAATATGTGGGCGTTATACTTGGCGGCAAAAATGTGGGCGTCATACTTGGCGCCAGTTTTTTTCACATTATTTCAGTCTCACTTTTTAGTTGCTTCTGGTTTTCTAGAGGCTTGTTTCATTTTGCATTTTTTCCCATTCCTGAAACTGTCATTTAAGGAATTTGATAATTTTGCTTTATATAATGTTTTTTCTTTTACATATTGCAAGATGTCACTACCTGACCCTGGATCAGAATCTACTTCTGGAAAAGCGCTGCCTGATGTCGGTTCTACCAAAGCTAAGTGCATTTGTTGTAAACTTTTGGTAACTGTTCCTCCGGCTGTAGTTTGTGTTAGTTGTCATGATAAGCTATCAAACGCAGATAGCATTTCCATTAGTAATAATCCATTACCTGTTGTTGTTCCTTCAACATCTAATGTTCAGGATGTTCCTGTTAATGTTAAAGAATTTGTTTCTAATTCTATTCGGAAGGCTCTGTCTGTTATTCCTCCTTCTAGTAAACGTAAGAGGTCTTTTAAAACTTCACATATTTCAGATGAATTTTTAAATGACCGCCATCATTCTGACTTATCTATTTCTGATGAGGATCTATCTGGTTCAGAAGATTATACCTCAGATATTGACACTGATAAATCTTCATATTTGTTTAAGATGGAGTTTATTCGTTCTTTACTTAAAGAAGTGTTGATTGTATTAGATATGGAGGAGTCTAGTCCTCTTGATATTAAAACTACTAAGCGTTTAAATTCAGTTTTTTAAACCTCATGTAGTTATTCCAGAAGTTTTTCCAGTTCCTGATGCTATTTCAGAAGTAATTTCTAGGGAATGGAATAGTCTGGGTACTTCATTTACTCCTTCTCCAAGGTTTAATAAATTGTACCCTTTGCCATCTGATAGATTAGAGTTTTGGGAGAAAATCTCCAAAGTTGATGGGGCTATCTCTACTCTTGCTAAACGTACTACTATTCCTATGGCAGATAGTACTTCGTTTAAGGATCCTTTAGATAGGAAGCTTGAATCCTTTCTAAGGAAGGCTTATTTATGTTCAGGTAATCTTCTTAGACCTGCTATTTCTTTGGCTGATTTTGCTGCAGCTTCAACTTTCTGGTTGGAGGCTTTAGCGCAACAAGTGTCAGACCATAATGCTTATAGCATTGTTAAACTCCTTCAACATGCTAATAACTTTATTTGTGATGCCATTTTCGATATCATTAGAATTGATGTCAGGTGACTTGGTAGGACAAAAACGGAAATTTATGGCTAGAGATATTGAACTGGCTTCACGCTTACGTAATACATACAATTTATATATTAGCAACCCCTTTAGAAAACAATGGGAAACCTATCAAAAAAACTAAAAAAGAAAGAGAAATATTTTTAATGCAAAAAACTGCGCAAGATGATCTTAAAAAAAGGCTCTTTTTTTATAGGCATGGCGGAAAAGCTGGAAAATTCCTAGCTAATATAACCAAATCTAAAAAAAAAGAGGGATACTATTGGCTCTATTAAGACCCCATCTGGGCGAATTACTAATATTAAAGAAATCCAAAACTTTATATCTCTATATTTTCAGGAGGTCTATGCGGAGACACCAGTTAATGCACAAACCAAAAATAATTTTTGGAGCAAACTACAACTGCCAAGGTTAGAGCGAACAAGGTTAGATGAATTAAATTCCCCTATCACAGCCTTGGAAGTCACCAATGCAATTAAAAAATTAGCAACTAACAAAGCCGCGGGTCCAGACCAGATCCCAGCAGAACTATACAAAATTCTTTCTGAAGACATACCACCCTTACTAACTTCCTTTTTTAACCAATATTTCATTGAAAATATGGTGTGTTCAACACTATTAGAGATGTGGCAAAATATTTAGATCTTGAAAAAAAATAAAAATCCAGAAGATGTAGGGTCGTATAGACCGATATCACTCTTAAACTGATTATAAATTATTGATGTCTATAATAGCTCACAGATTTAAGAAATTAATCGGATCATTAATAAATAAAGACCAAGTAGGTTTTATGCCGGGTAGAAGCTGTACACGCAATTTACGTAAACTGGAGCTAATACTTAACCTTTTAAAAAAAAAAATAGATATGGGCGATGGTTTATCAGGACCAGACGCAGCATTAATAACAATTGACGCAGAGAAGGCCTTCGACTCCATTATATGGGATCATCTTTTTACAGCACTAAAAAAGTATGGAGTCGAGGGCCCTTTTCTCCAATTCACTTCCTTAATATATGTCAGCTACCGCTGCCGTCATAATAAATTATACTCTCTCGAAATATTTCCCTATATACAAAGGGGTTAGACAAGGATGCCCATTGTCTCCCTACTTGTTTAATCTGGCATTAGAACCCCTCGCTATAATATTGAGAAAAGATCTGGAAGGGATCAAGATAGGTAAAAGGCGGGTAACGACATTATTATATGCTGACAATTTATTAGTTCTAACCGCCAACACAAAAAAATCTATACCAATTTTACATAAAATATTACAAGATTTTGGCACATTTTCTGGCTACAAAATCAACTCCTTAAAGTCAGAAATCTTTTGGCTATGTAAAAATAAGAATTCAGTGCAATCTTCTCCTTTTAAGGAAGCAAAAGTTTTTTTTACCTATCTTGGTATTAAACTTTCGATTAATTTTAAAGATTGGTATGATCTCAATTACCCCCCAATCTTTCTTAAAATAAAACATGACATGGAAAAATGGGCAAAATTTAAACTCACCCTGACCGGTAAAATTAACTTAATCAAAATGTTGCTGTTTCCCAAATTGCTATACTTAATGCAAAATCTACCTATTTTGATAAAAAAAAGCCGGATCTTAAATTGTATAAACAAGCGTGTATCCAATTTTTGTGGGCCAAGAAAAGACGGGCTATATCACTTAAAAAACTTTCTTTTTCTAGAAGAGATGGGGGCTGTGCTTTACCAGATATTGAGACTTATAACTTATCCTGTATCGCGAAGATTGCACTGGATTGGCTTGCAAAGATGGACCACTATACAGTTTCACCCCTGGAAGAGATTTTGGTAGCCCCATATTCTCTTTGCGCTCTGTTGCATACTACTATCGACAAATGTCCACATAAAATTAAGCAGTTCCCGGCCATACAAATGGTAATTAAGGCATGGCAAAAGATTCTTATACAATTAAATATATCAGTAACCTACTCAAAATACCTTCCTATTCAAGGAAACCCTAATTTTACACCAGGAATAGAATCTAAAATTTTTAAAAACTGGGCAGCGAAAGGACTAATTAAGGTAAATCAACTAATAGAGGATGACTTAAAGGTCTGTAAGTCTTTCTCTCAAATACAACAGGAATTAGAGTTATCAAGCAAAGAATTTTACGCATACCTACAAATAAGACACTATCTCCAGGGAACACTACAGACAAATATAATGGTAGAGACATGGGATAAAATGGACCCGGCCATAATTCTCTTTAGGGCAGGGAAGTATAGTATTTCAACCATCTACAAAATAATTAATAGCACGTATGGACAGCGTAATATTGAAAGAATAGCAGACATTTGGCAAGTTTCAATTGCTTCTTCGTGGAGAGAATCACACATAAAAATTATAAATCGCACTTATATTACACCTCAAGTAAAGGCTAGATGGGACAAAACATTGGCACGTTGTCACAAATGTAAAACTATTAACGCTGACTTAGATAATTGTTTTTGGAGCTGTACAAAAATTAAAAAATTCTGGTTTAAAATAACAAACTGGGCAAGCAAAATAAATCAAAGCAAGATACAATTTAATGATAACATTTTCTTTTTAATTAACCAGGAGGAGTTAGAATATAAAAATATCCGCCAATTAAATACGCTAATCATTACGGGTAGATTACTGATTTTGAAACACTGGAAATCGCACCAAGTTCCAAGTCTGAAAGAATTTATACAAAAACTCAAAAACCAATTAATCCTAGAACAAATGGATACATCAATAGACTCAGAGCATAGAATGAAACAATTCTTCTATAAATGGAAAAGCATAATCTACAGCTTCCCTACAGAAATACAAAAACAAATCATTTCTCCATTTAAGGGCTCTATCTATATGGAAACTGCCATAGCAAACGGCGAATTCCCTGATTAATGATAAGAGTAGAATTGGGGGTGGTGGGAGGTTCGGAGGGGTGTGGAGGCTTGTTTGGTTTTTTTGGGGGGTTTTTTGGGGTTTTTTTTTTATTTTTTTTATTTTTTTCGTTTTCAGTTTTCTTCTGTTAAGTGTGATCAGTCCACGGGTCATCATTACTTCTGGGATATTACTCCTCCCCAACAGGAAGTGCAAGAGGATTCACCCAGCAGAGCTGCATATAGCTCCTCCCCTCTACGTCACTCCCAGTCATTCTCTTGCACCCAACGACTAGATAGGATGTGTGAGAGGACTATGGTGATTATACTTAGTTTTATATCTTCAATCAAAAGTTTGTTATTTTAAAATAGCACCGGAGTGTGTTATTACCTCTCTGGCAGAGTTTGAAGAAGAATCTACCAGAGTTTTGCTATGATTTTAGCCGGAGTAGTTAAGATCATATTGCTGTTCTCGGCCATCTGAGGAGTGAGGTAAACTTCAGATCAGGGGACAGCGGGCAGATGAATCTGCATAGAGGTATGTAGCAGTTTTTATTTTCTGACAATGGAATTGATGAGAAAATCCTGCCATACCGATATAATGTCATGTATGTATACTTTACACTTCAGTATTCTGGGGAATGGTACTTCACTAGAATTACACTGTAAGAAATACATAAAGCTGTTTAATAACTAGAGATTATGTTTAACGTTTTTGCTGGAATGTAAAATCGTTTTCATTTGCTGAGGTACTGTGTGAATAAATGTTTGGGCACTATTTTTCCACTTGGCAGTTGCTTAATCTGTTTTTCTGACAGTTTCTGTTCTCCCTCACTGCTGTGTGTGAGGGGGAGGGGCCGTTTTTTGGCGCTTTTTCTATGCATCAAATATTTCAGTCAGCAACTCATTGTATTCCCTGCATGATCCGGTTCATCTCTACAGAGCTCAGGGGTCTTCGAAACTTATTTTGAGGGAGGTAATTTCTCTCAGCAGAGCTGTAAGAATTATAGTTTGACTGAGATAAAAAACGTTTATTCTGTAATTTGTTTCCTGCTTTCAGAATTTGTTATCTTTGCTAATGGGATTAAACCTTTGCTAGATGCTCTGACAGCACCTTGGGACTTCAGGATGGCTTACGTGTTTCCACCCTTCCCGTTGCTTCCTCGATTGATTGCCAGAATCAAACAAGAGAGAGCATCAGTGATTCTAATAGCACCTGCGTGGCCACGCAGGACTTGGTATGCAGACCTGGTGGACATGTCATCCTGTCCACCTTGGTCTCTACCTCTGAAACAGGACCTTCTGATACAGGGTCCCTTCAAACATCAAAATCTAACTTCTCTGAAGCTGACTGCTTGGAAATTGAACGCTTGATTTTATCAAGACGTGGATTTTCTGAGTCAGTTATTGATACCTTAATACAGGCTAGGAAACCTGTTACCAGAAAGATTTACCATAAGATATGGCGTAAATACCTATATTGGTGTGAATCCAAAGGTTACTCTTGGAGTAAGGTTAGGATTCCTAGGATATTGTCTTTTCTACAAGAAGGTTTAGAAAAGGGTTTATCTGCTAGTTCATTAAAGGGACAGATCTCAGCTCTGTCCATTCTGTTACACAAACGTCTGTCAGAAGTTCCTGACGTCCAGGCTTTTTGTCAGGCTTTGGCCAGAATTAAGCCTGTGTTTAAAACTGTTGCTCCACCATGGAGTTTAAACCTTGTTCTTAATGTTTTACAGGGCGTTCCGTTTGAACCCCTTCATTCCATTGATATAAAATTGTTATCTTGGAAAGTTCTATTTTTAATGGCTATTTCCTCGGCTCGAAGAGTCTCTGAATTATCAGCCTTACATTGTGATTCTCCTTATTTGATTTTTCATTCGGATAAGGTAGTCCTGCGTACTAAACCTGGGTTCTTACCTAAGGTAGTTACTAACAGGAATATCAATCAAGAGATTGTTGTTCCTTCTTTATGCCCAAATCCTTCTTCAAAGAAGGAACGTCTACTGCACAACCTGGATGTAGTCCGTGCTCTAAAATTTTACTTACAGGCAACTAAGGAATTTCGACAAACGTCTTCTCTGTTTGTCATTTACTCTGGGCAGAGGAGAGGTCAAAAAGCTTCCGCTACCTCTCTTTCTTTTTGGCTTCGTAGCATAATTCGTTTAGCTTATGAGACTGCTGGACAGCAGCCTCCTGAAAGAATTACAGCTCATTCTACTAGAGCTGTGGCTTCCACTTGGGCCTTCAAGAATGAGGCCTCTGTTGAACAGATTTGCAAGGCTGCAACTTGGTCTTCGCTTCATACTTTTTCCAAATTTTACAAATTTGACACTTTTGCTTCATCGGAGGCTATTTTTGGGAGAAAGGTTCTTCAGGCAGTGGTTCCTTCTGTATAAAGAGCCTGCCTATCCCTCCCGTCATCCGTGTACTTTTGCTTTGGTATTGGTATCCCAGAAGTAATGATGACCCGTGGACTGATCACACTTAACAGAAGAAAACATAATTTATGCTTACCTGATAAATTCCTTTCTTCTGTAGTGTGATCAGTCCACGGCCCGCCCTGTTTTTAAGGCAGGTAAATATTTTTTAATTTATACTCCAGTCACCACTTCACCCTTGGCTTTTCCTTTCTCGTTGGTCCTTGGTCGAATGACTGGGAGTGACGTAGAGGGGAGGAGCTATATGCAGCTCTGCTGGGTGAATCCTCTTGCACTTCCTGTTGGGGAGGAGTAATATCCCAGAAGTAATGATGACCCGTGGACTGATCACACTACAGAAGAAAGGAATTTATCAGGTAAGCATAAATTATGTTTTTTGGTTTTAGTTCTATTTATCAAGGAAAATACCATACGGAATGCAAGTTAACACAAGTTAATGCAAGTTTCTTGTAATAGTATTTATTTTGTTTTTCTTCATATAAATGTTTATTGAAAGTTGTAATTAACGATAATGCAGGAATTAACTGTATAACTCCTTGGAACCATTGTGTGATATGGTTTTTCTTTCTTTCATGTAATTAGCAAGAGTCCATGAGCTAGTGACGTATGGGATATACATTCCTACCAGGAGGGGCAAAGTTTCCCAAACCTCAAAATGCCTACAAATACACCCCTCACCACACCCACAAATCAGTTTTACAAACTTTGCCTCCTATGGAGGTGGTGAAGTAAGTTTGTGCTAGATTCTACGTTGATATGCGCTCCGCAGCAGGTTGGAGCCCGGTTTTCCTCTCAGCGTGCAGTGAATGTCAGAGGGATGTGAGGAGAGTATTGCCTATTTGAATGCAATGATCTCCTTCTACGGGGTCTATTTCATAGGTTCTCTGTTATCGGTCGTAGAGATTCATCTCTTACCTCCCTTTTCAGATCGACGATATACTCTTATATATATATACCATTACCTCTGCTGATTCTCGTTTCAGTACTGGTTTGGCTATCTGCTATATGTAGATGAGTGTCCTGGGGTAAGTAAGTCTTATTTTCTGTGACACTCTAAGCTATGGTTGGGCACTTTTTTATAAAGTTCTAAATATATGTATTCAAACATTTATTTGCCTTGACTCAGGATGTTCAACATTCCTTATTTTCAGACAGTCAGTTTCATATTTGGGATAATGCATTTGAATCAATCATTTTTTCTTACCTTTAAAAATTTGACTTTTTTCCTGTGGGCTGTTAGGCTCGCGGGGGCTGAAAATGCTTCATTTTATTGCGTCATTCTTGGCGCGGACTTTTTTGGCGCAAAAAATCATTTCTGTTTCCGGCGTCATACGTGTCGCCGGAAGTTGCGTCATTTTTTTTTTTTTTTTTTTTTTTTAAATTTTTTTATTGAGGAAAAAATAAAACATACAATATTTATAAACAGAATGCAATATAATATCTACATTTTATAGTAATAGTGAATATTTTGCCTTAAAGTCCTCATTTTTCTTCCCCAGCTGTAATATATTAGGTCACTCTTGGACCTTTCAGGTGATATAGCAAGAGTCCAGGGGATATTATTACGCAATGAACAAAAAGTATCTAACTATGACAAAATCATTACAAGTATGATATAAACAAGTTGTATTCCAGATACTTAAACCAGAGCTGTACATAATGTATGGACATAACGTCTTGACACATTTTATTAACCATTGAACAGCTTCAATATAAATTTAATACAATAAACCATTGTGACCTGATAGTGTAAGAATTAGGATCTACGCCTACTGTAGTTATCCTAAGAAAGTTGTACAAAACCCAATGGAAAAAAAACAAACTTCCCATTTATGCAAGTATATCTGTGGGGTCAGTCTGGAGGTACATATTGGGATACCGTATTTGAAGAGAGTGAACATTAAGGGAAAGAGAGAAAGGTGATTAACTATAGGTGGTATGCTATCCTATTACAATTTACATATATGCCTAAAGTTAGTAGTGTGGTCATGGATGCCAAATGCCATGTGCCTTGTGTCTGTCTCGCGGTCCCGGCCGCGGACCGCCCGACCTGACAGTTCATGTGAGTCTACACTACTTGGTGACACAGCTTTTCTTAAGATCCAGTGTCCCTCCTTCTATATAACTTGAGCAGTGTCTTCTTAGGGGCCCCCCCTTAACCCCCATGATACACATCTATTTGCTTTGTTTGAGGAAGGATTATAACACTTCACCCAGCGACATACTGTTTAAAAACTCACATTAAAATAAAACTATATGATACAGACATCCCACTGGTGATTCTGCTTTCTTTGAACTTATTATCGTGCATATGAAGCTATAGAGGTTCAATATACATAAGAGTTGAAGTGTGCTGGTTATATCATGCAATGTTACATAAACAAATTTGAGCCCTATGCACATAGTGAATAACATTCCTAAACAAAATATCTACAAAGAGAACAAAACTTTCTTTAACTTAAGGTATAGCAGGATCGCAATATTTAGTTATAGTCCTAGGGGTCTTATCCCTGCTTGACTCTTGTAAGAGTTGTTAAGTAACAGCTAGACCCCTTATTAAATGTCCTGCTTTTGGTCTTGATCCCGGCGCGGCCAGAGCAATGCTGAAGTGCTTACCTAGTGGGCCTGATCGGTAGCTGGTTCTTAGATCACTGTGCGGCGCTCCATTTTGCAGGGTATAAATCTTGGTGATTTCTAGAGAATCACCGCATAGTGAGGGATTTAGGATCTCTGGAATCACAGACCCTCCGGAGTCACCCCCCGGGCCCAGAGGCAACTCCCGCGGTCTCGACCAGTGCCCGCCCAGATGTAATAGCTGAGCTGTCTTCTTGTGAAAACAAGGCGGCTCCTTCGCGCCTTCTTTGCGGCCTCCATCACCGCTGCTCGATGCTTCTAATTTATCAGGCGCCATCTTAACTTGAAGACCATGCCGATGTAGCCCGTCTCTCCGCGCCGGGAAAAGCCGCTCCGCACCAGGAGAGCCCCGGTAAGCTTTGTCTTCCCAGTCTTGCAGCTTTGTTGGTATAGATAGATAAAGTAGAGTATCAGTTCGTTGAAAAGGCTCCCTCTTTATCTGAGTGCTAAGGGATTCAACCTTCATGGGCCTTGTGTAAGATTCAGGTCTGTGAGCAAAAATTTGCTGCGTAGTTTTCATTGTTGATGTAGCCTGTGGTAATCTATCCATAAGTAGCTGCAGATCACTCTCAGATAGCGCTTTTTCAATGAGAGGTTGAAAGAGGCTCTCTAGCCTTATGAGAAAAACGTCCCATTTGTCTGGAAGGGTATTACCTCTCATGGTAGTTATGATGTTCAGCAGCCTTTCTAATTTCTGATAATTTGCGCAGTTGTCCACTGTCAACAGTAATGTTGTAAAAAGTTACGAGCACTCTCGTGTGTCAGCAATATATAGTTGTGTGATCAGTTCTGGTCAAACACCCCAGCGAAGCTGGGGGGAAGGCGCTGCCTGCAAGTTTGCCACGACCACAGGCCTCAGGTGTCCTTTTCCGACCCCGGGGTCATTAATACAGCAAACAAGTATAATTTTGATTAATGTTCAGTAATATTCACGAATCCAGTCGTGTAGGCTCTTGATGCTGTGTAAATCAAGCAATAACTGGCATATTATTAGCTCTTCTCCCAGGAGCACTAGAAAAATGCGACCGCTCAGAGTCACTTCGTGGACACGCCCCCCGTTGCGTCATTTTTTTGACGTTCTTTTGCGCCAAAAATGTCGGCGTTCCGGATGTGGCGTCATTTTTGGCGCCAAAAGCATTTAGGCGCCAAATAATGTGGGCGTCTTATTTGGCGCTAAAAAAATATGGGCGTCGCTTTTATCTCCACATTATTTAAGTCTCATTTTTCATTGCTTCTGGTTGCTAGAAGCTTGTTACTTGGCATTTTTTCCCATTCCTGAAACTGTCATTTAAGGAATTTGATCAATTTTGCTTTATATGTTGTTTTTTCTCTTACATATTGCAAGATGTCTCACGTTGCATCTGAGTCAGAAGATACTTCAGGAAAATCGCTGTCTGGTGCTGGAACTACCAAAGCTAAGTGTATCTGCTGTAAACTTTTGGTAGCTGTTCCTCCAGCTGTTGTTTGTATTAATTGTCATGACAAACTTGTTAATGCAGATAATATTTCCTTTAGTAATGTTACATTACCTGTTGCTGTTCCATCAACATCTAATATTCAGAGTGTTCCTGATATCATAAGAGATTTTGTTTCTGAATCCATCAAGAAGGCTATGTCTGTTATTCCTCCTTCTAGTAAACATAAAAAATCTTTCTTCTGTTAAGTGTGATCAGTCCACGGGTCATCATTACTTGTGGGATATTAACTGCTCCCCTACAGGAAGTGCAAGAGGATTCACCCAGCAGAGTTGCTATATAGCTCCTCCCCTCTACGTCACCTCCAGTCATTCTCTTGCACCCAACGACTAGATAGGATGTGTGAGAGGACTATGGTGATATATTTAGTTTTTATATCTTCAATCAAAAGTTTGTTATTTTATAATAGCACCGGAGTGTGTTATTCCTTCTCTGGTAGAATTTGAAGAAGAATCTACCTGAGTTTTTCTATGATTTTAGCCGGAGTAGTTAAGATCATATTGCTGTTTCTCGGCCATCTGAGGAGAGGTAAACTTCAGATCAGGGGACAGCAGGCAGATTAATCTGCAAAGAGGTATGTAGCAGTTTATTATTTTCTGACATGGAATTGATGAGAAAATCCTGCCATACCGTTATAATGTAAACTCAGCCTTGAATGCAGTAGATGTAGCTGATATCAGGCTGTCATGTATGTATATTTTACACTTCAGTTTTCTGGGAAATGGTACTTCTCTGGCTTTTAAACTGTATACATAGACTTAACCTATTTTGCAGGGACTTGCAATAGGTTTTAAATGACAATTAATTATTGAGGTAAAACGTTTTTTTGCTGGCATGTAAAAACGTTTTTTTCTCTGAGGTACTGGGTGAAAAAATGTTTGGGCACTTTTTTTCCACTTGGCAATAGTTTTGATTTAAATTAGAGCAGTTCACTGATCCCTCTCACTGTTATGTGTGTGGGGGAGGGGCCATTTTGGTGCTTTCACTATGCATCAGAAAAACTCAGTCAGAAGTTCATTTTCTTCCTGCATGATCCGGTTCATCTCTACAGAGTTCAGGGATCTCAAGAGTCTTTTTTGAGGGAAGTAATCATTCACAGCAGAGCTGTGCTGATTGTATTGACTGTGATATAAAAAACGTTTATTTGTGTATTTTTTTCTGCTGCCTGGGTTAGTTATCATTTGCTGAGGGGAACAATCCTTTGCTAAAACTGTATATTCTGACAAAGATTGATGCTATAACTTAATTATTTTATCTGTTATAATATTTTCTGTGCTTCTTAAAGGCACAGTTCGTTTTCATATTATTTGTAAATTACTTTGAAAAGTATTTCCAAGTTGCTGTTTATTTGCTAGTGTGTTAAACATGTCTGATTCAGAGGAATATCTCTGTGCTATATGTGTTAATGCCAAAGTGGAGCCCAATAGAAATTTATGTACTAAATGTATTGATGCTACTTTAAAAAATAGTCAATCTGTACAAATTGAACATATTTCACCAAACAACGAGGGGAGAGTTATGCCGACTAACTCGCCTCACGTGTCAGTACCTGCATCTCCCGCTCAGGAGGTGCGTGATATTGTAGTGCCGAGTGCATCTGGGCGGCCATTACAAATCACATTACAAGATATGGCTACTGTTATGACTGAAGTTTTGGCTAAACTACCAGAACTAAGAGGTAAACGTGATCACTCTGGGATGAGAACAGAGTGCGCTGATAATGCAAGGGCCATGTCTGATACTGCGTCACAGTTTGCAGAACGTGAAGACGGAGAGCTTCATTCTGTGGGTGACGGTTCTGATCCAAATAAACTGGACTCAGACATTTCAAATTTTAAATTTAAGCTTGAGAACCTCCGTGTGTTACTAGGGGAGGTATTAGCGGCTCTGAATGATTGTAACACAGTTGCAATCCCAGAAAAAATGTGTAGGTTGGATAAATATTTTGCGGTACCGACGAGTACTGACGTTTTTCCTATACCTAAGAGACTTACTGACATTGTTACTAAGGAGTGGGATAGACCCGGTGTGCCTTTCTCACCCCCTCCTATATTCAGAAAAATGTTTCCAATAGACGCCGCCACACGGGACTTATGGCAAATGGTCCCTAAGGTGGAGGGAGCAGTTTCTACTTTAGCTAAGCGTACCACTATCCCAGTGGAGGATAGCTGTGCTTTTTCAGATCCAATGGATAAAAAATTAGAGGGTTACCTTAAGAAAATGTTTGTTCAACAAGGGTTTATATTGCAACCTCTTGCATGTATTGCGCCTGTCATGGCTGCAGCAGCATTTTGGTTTGAGTCTCTGGAAGAGACACTTCAATCATCCACACTAGATGACATCACACACAAACTTAAATTCCTTAAGTTAGCTAATTCATTTATTTCAGATGCCGTAGTACATTTAACTAAACTTGCGGCTAAAAATTCAGGATTCGCCATTCAGGCACGCAGAGCTCTGTGGCTAAAATCCTGGTCAGCTGATGTTACGTCTAAATCTAAATTGCTTAATATTCCTTTCAAAGGGCAGACCTTATTCGGGCCCGGCTTGAAAGAGATTATTGATGACATTACAGGAGGTAAAGGTCATGCCCTGCCTCAGGACAAGGCCAAAGCCAAGGCTAGACAGTCCAATTTTCGTTCCTTTCGTAATTTCAAAGCAGAAGCAGCATCAACTTCCTCTGCACCAAAACAGGAAGGAGCTGTTGCTCGCTACAGACAAGGCTGGAAACCTAACCAGTCCTGGAACAGGGGCAAACAGGCCAGAAAACCTGCTGCTGCCCCTAAGACAGCATGAATTGAGGGCCCCCGATCCGGGACCGGATCTAGTGGGGGGCAGACTTTCCCTCTTCGCCCAGGCTTGGGCAAGAGATGTTCAGGATCCCTGGGCGTTAGAGATCATATCTCAGGGATACCTTCTGGACTTCAAATCCTCTCCCCCAAGAGGGAGATTTCATCTGTCAAGGTTGTCAACAAACCTAACAAAGAAGGAAGCGTTTCTACGCTGCGTACAAGATCTTTTATTAATGGGAGTGATCCATCCAGTTCCGCGGTTGGAACAAGGACAAGGGTTTTACTCAAATCTGTTTGTAGTTCCCAAAAAGAGGGAACCTTCAGGCCAATCTTGGATTTAAAGATCCTAAACAAATTCCTAAGAGTTCCATCGTTCAAGAAGGAAACTATTCGAGCAATTTTGCCCATGATCCAAGAGGGTCAGTACTTGACCACAGTGGATTTAAAGGATGCTTACCTTCACATACCGATTCACAGAAGTCATTACCGGTATCTAAGGTTTGCCTTTTTAGACAGGCATTACCAGTTTGTAGCTCTTCCATTCGGACTGGCTACGGCTCCAAGAATCTTCACAAAGGTTCTGGGCACTCTTCTGGCGGTACTAAGACCGCGAGGAATTTCAGTAGCTCCGTACTTAGACGACATACTGATACAAGCTTCAAGCTTTCAAACTGCCAAATCTCATACAGAGATAGTACTGGCATTTCTAAGGTCGCATGGATGGAAAGTGAACGAAGAGAAAAGTTCTCTCTTTCCACTCACAAGAGTTCCCTTCCTGGGGACTCTGATAGATTCTGTAGAAATGAAGATTTACCTGACAGAGGACAGGTTAACAAAACTTCAAAATGCATGCCGTGTCCTTCATTCCATTCAAGAGACCAGAAATTCTCTTCTATGGTGGCTTTATCGGCCACATCTGTCCAGGGGAATGCCATTCAGCAGGCCAGACTGGTCAATTGTAACAACAGACGCCAGCCTACTAGGTTGGGGCGCTGTCTGGAATTCTCTGAAGGCTCAGGGACTATGGAATCAGGAGGAGAGTCTTCTTCCAATAAACATTCTGGAATTGAGAGCAGTCCTCAATGCTCTTCTGGCTTGGCCCCAGTTAGCAACTCGGGGGTTCATCAGGTTCCAGTCGGACAACATCACGACTGTAGCTTATATCAACCATCAGGGAGGGACAAGAAGCTCCCTAGCAATGATGGAAGTATCGAAGATAATTCGCTGGGCAGAGTCTCACTCTTGCCACCTGTCTGCAATCCACATCCCGGGAGTGGAGAACTGGGAGGCGGATTTCTTAAGTCGTCAGACTTTTCATCCGGGGGAGTGGGAACTTCATCCAGAGGTCTTTGCCCAAATACTTCCACGTTGGGGCAAACCAGAGATAGATCTCATGGCGTCTCGACAGAACGCCAAGCTTCCGCGCTACGGGTCCAGATCCAGGGATCCGGGAGCGGTCCTGATAGATGCCTTGACAGCACCATGGACCTTCAGGATGGCTTATGTGTTTCCACCTTTCCCGATGCTTCCTCGATTGATTGCCAGAATCAAACAGGAGAAAGCATCAGTGATTCTAATAGCGCCTGCATGGCCACGCAGGACTTGGTATGCAGATCTGGTGGACATGTCATTCTGTCCACCTTGGTCGTTACCTCTGAAACAGGACCTTCTGATTCAGGGTCCTTTCAAACATCAAAATCTAACTTCTCTGAAGCTGACTGCTTGGAAATTGAACGCTTGATCTTATCAAAGCGTGGTTTTTCTGAGTCAGTTATTGATACCTTAATACAGGCTAGGAAGCCTGTCACCAGAAAGATTTACCATAAAATATGGCGTAAATACCTATATTGGTGCGAATCCAAAGGTTACTCTTGGAGTAAGGTTAGGATTCCTAGGATATTGTCTTTTCTACAAGAAGGTTTAGAAAAGGGGTTATCCGCTAGTTCCTTAAAGGGACAGATCTCAGCTCTGTCCATTCTGTTACACAAGCGTCTGTCAGAAGTTCCAGACGTTCAGGCTTTTTGTCAGGCTTTGGCCAGGATTAAACCTGTGTTTAAAGCTGTGGCTCCACCATGGAGTTTAAACCTTGTTCTTAACGTTTTACAGGGTGTTCCGTTTGAACCCCTTCATTCCATTGATATAAAGTTGTTATCTTGGAAAGTTCTATTTTTAATGGCTATTTCCTCGGCTCGAAGAGTCTCTGAGTTATCAGCCTTACATTGTGATTCTCCTTATTTGATTTTTCACTTGGATAAGGTAGTTCTGCGTACTAAGCCTGGGTTCTTACCTAAGGTAGTCACTAACAGGAATATCAATCAGGAGATTGTTGTTCCATCCTTGTGCCCAAATCCTTCTTCGAGGAAGGAACGTCTTTTGCACAATCTGGATGTAGTTCGTGCCCTTAAATTTTATTTACAGGCAACTAAAGATTTTCGACAAACGTCTTCCCTGTTTGTCGTTTACTCTGGTCAGAGGAGAGGTCAAAAAGCTTCTGCTACCTCTCTCTCTTTTTGGCTTCGTAGCATAATTCGTTTAGCTTATGAGACTGCTGGACAGCAGCCTCCTGAAAGAATTACAGCTCATTCCACTAGAGCTGTGGCTTCCACTTGGGCCTTTAAGAATGAGGCCTCTGTTGAACAGATTTGCAAGGCTGCAACTTGGTCTTCGCTTCATACTTTTTCCAAATTTTACAAATTTGACACTTTTGCTTCCTCGGAGGCTATTTTTGGGAGAAAGGTTCTTCAGGCAGTGGTTCCTTCTGTATAAAGAGCCTGCCTATCCCTCCCGTCATCCGTGTACTTTTGCTTTGGTATTGGTATCCCACAAGTAATGATGACCCGTGGACTGATCACAGTTAACAGAAGAAAACATAATTTATGCTTACCTGATAAATTCCTTTCTTCTGTAGTGTGATCAGTCCACGGCCCGCCCTGTTTTTTAAGGCAGGTAAATATTTTTTAAATTATACTCCAGTCACCACTACACCCTTGGCTTCTCCTTTCTCGTTGGTCCTTGGTCGAATGACTGGAGGTGACGTAGAGGGGAGGAGCTATATAGCAACTCTGCTGGGTGAATCCTCTTGCACTTCCTGTAGGGGAGCAGTTAATATCCCACAAGTAATGATGACCCGTGGACTGATCACACTACAGAAGAAAGGAATTTATCAGGTAAGCATAAATTATGTTTTTAAAACTTCTCTTTATACAGATGAATTTTTAAATGAACATCATCATTCTGATTCTAATGACTCTTCTGGTTCAGAGGACTCTGTCTCAGAGGTTGATGCTGATAAATCTTCATATTTATTTAAAATGGAATTTATTCGTTCTTTACTTAAAGAAGTACTAATTGCTTTAGAAATTGAGGATTCTGGTCCTCTTGATACTAAATCTAAACGTTTAGATAAGGTCTTTAAATCTCCTGTGGTTATTCCAGAAGTTTTTCCTGTTCCTGGTGCTATTTCTGAAGTAATTTCCAGAGAGTGGAATAATTTGGGTAATTCATTTACTCCTTCTAAACGTTTTAAGCAATTATATCCTGTGCCATCTGACAGATTTGAATTTTGGGACAAAATTCCTAAAGTTGATGGGGCTATTTCTACCCTTGCTAAACGTACTACTATTCCTACGGCTGATGGTACTTCGTTTAAGGATCCTTTAGGTAGGAAAATTGAATCCTTTCTAAGAAAAGCTTACCTGTGTTCAGGTAATCTTCTTAGACCTGCTATATCATTGGCTGATGTTGCTGCAGCTTCAACTTTTTGGTTGGAAACTTTAGCGCAACAAGTAACAGATCATGATTCTCATAATATTATTCTTCTTCTTCAACATGCTAATAATTTTATCTGTGATGCCATTTTTGATATTATCAGAGTTGATGTCAGGTTTATGTCTCTAGCTATTTTAGCTAGAAGAGCTTTATGGCTTAAAACTTGGAATGCTGATATGTCTTCTAAATCAACTTTACTTTCCCTTTCTTTCCAGGGTAACAAATTATTTGGTTCTCAGTTGGATTCTATTATCTCAACTGTTACTGGTGGGAAAGGAACTTTTTTACCACAGGATAAAAAATCTAAGGGTAAAAACAGGGCTAATAATCGTTTTCGTTCCTTTCGTTTCAACAAAGAACAAAAGCCTGATCCTTCTTCCTCAGGAGCAGTTTCAGTTTGGAAACCATCTCCAGTCTGGAATAAATCCAAGCCTTCTAGAAAAGCAAAGCCAGCTTCTAAGTCCACATGAAGGTGCGGCCCTCATTCCAGCTCAGCTGGTAGGGGGCAGGTTACGTTTTTTCAAAGAAATTTGGATCAATTCTGTTCACAATCTTTGGATTCAGAACATCGTTTCAGAAGGGTACAGAATTGGTTTCAAGATAAGACCTCCTGCAAAGAGATTTTTTATTTCCCGTGTCCCAGTAAATCCAGTGAAAGCTCAAGCATTTCTGAAATGTGTTTCAGATCTAGAGTTGGCTGGAGTAATTATGCCAGTTCCAGTTCTGGAACAGGGGCTGGGGTTTTATTCGAATCTCTTCATTGTACCAAAGAAGGAGAACTCCTTCAGACCAGTTCTGGATCTAAAAATATTGAATCGTTATGTAAGGATACCAACATTCAAAATGGTAACTGTAAGGACTATATTGCCTTTTGTTCAGCAAGGGCATTATATGTCCACAATAGATTTACAGGATGCATATCTGCATATTCTGATTCATCCAGATCACTATCAGTTCCTGAGATTCTCTTTCCTGGACAAGCATTACCAGTTTGTGGCTCTGCCGTTTGGCCTAGCTACAGCTCCAAGAATTTTTACAAAGGTTCTCGGTGCCCTTCTGTCTGTAATCAGAGAACAGGGTATTGTGGTATTTCCTTATTTGGACGATATCTTGGTACTTGCTCAGTCTTTTCATTTAGCAGAATCTCATATGAATCGACTTGTGTTGTTTCTTCAAGATCATGGTTGGAGGATCAATTCACTAAAAAGTTCATTGATTCCTCAGACAAGGGTAACCTTTCTGGGTTTCCAGATAGATTCAGTGTCCATGACTCTGTCTTTGACAGACAAGAGACGTCTAAAATTGATTTCAGCTTGTCGAAACCTTCAGTCGCAATCATTCCCTTCGGTAGCCTTATGCATGGAAATTCTAGGTCTTATGACTGCTGCATCGGACGCGATCCCCTTTGCTCGTTTTCACATGCGACCTCTTCAGCTTTGTTTGCTGAACCAGTGGTGCAGGGATTACACAAAGATATCTCAATTAATATCTTTAAAACCGATTGTACGACACTCTCTGACGTGGTGGACAGATCACCATCGTTTAATTCAGGGGGCTTCTTTTGTTCTTCCGACCTGGACTGTAATTTCAACAGATGCAAGTCTTACAGGTTGGGGAGCTGTATGGGGATCTCTGACGGCACAAGGAGTTTGGGAATCTCAGGAGGTGAGATTACCGATCAATATTTTGGAACTCCGTGCAATTTTCAGAGCTCTTCAGTCTTGGCCTCTTCTGAAGAGAGAATCGTTCATTTGTTTTCAGACAGACAATGTCACAACTGTGGCATACATCAATCATCAAGGAGGGACTCACAGTCCTCTGGCTATGAAAGAAGTATCTCAAATTCTGGTTTGGGCGGAATCCAGCTCCTGTCTAATCTCTGCGGTTCATATCCCAGGTATAGACAATTGGGAAGCGGATTATCTCAGTCGCCAAACGTTGCATCCGGGCGAATGTTCTCTTCACCCAGAGGTATTTCTTCAGATTGTTCAAATGTGGGAACTTCCAGAAATAGATCTGATGGCGTCTCATCTAAACAAGAAACTTCCCAGGTATCTGTCCAGATCCCTGGATCCTCAGGCGGAGGCAGTGGATGCATTATCACTTCCTTGGAAGTATCATCCTGCCTATATCTTTCCGCCTCTAGTTCTTCTTCCAAGAGTAATCTCCAAGATTCTGAAGGAATGCTCGTTTGTTCTGCTGGTAGCTCCGGCATGGCCTCACAGGTTTTGGTATGCGGATCTTGTCCGGATGGCCTCTTGCCAACCGTGGACTCTTCCGTTAAGAGCAAACCTTCTGTCACAAGGTCCTTTTTTCCATCAGGATCTCAAATCCTTAAATTTAAAGGTATGGAGATTGAACGCTTGATTCTTGGTCAAAGAGGTTTCTCTGACTCTGTGATTAATACTATGTTACAGGCTCGTAAATCTGTATCTAGAGAGATATATTATAGAGTCTGGAAGACTTATATTTCTTGGTGTCTTTCTCATCATTTTTCTTGGCATTCTTTTAGAATACCGAGAATTTTACAGTTTCTTCAGGATGGTTTAGATAAGGGTTTTTCCGCAAGTTCCTTGAAAGGACAAATCTCTGCTCTTTCTGTTCTTTTTCACAGAAAGATTGCTAGTCTTCCTGATATTCATTGTTTTGTACAAGCTTTGGTTCGTATAAAACCTGTCATTAAGTCAATTTCTCCTCCTTGGAGTTTGAATTTGGTTCTGGGGGCTCTTCAAGCTCCTCCTTTTGAACCCATGCATTCATTGGACATTAAATTACTTTCTTGGAAAGTTTTGTTCCTTTTGGCGATCTCTTCTGCCAGAAGAGTCTCTGAATTATCTGCTCTTTCTTGTGAGTCTCCTTTTCTGATTTTTCATCAGGATAAGGCGGTGTTGCGAACTTCTTTTCAATTTTTACCTAAGGTTGTGAATTCCAACAACATTAGTAGAGAAATTGTGGTTCCTTCATTATGTCCTAATCCTAAGAATTCTAAGGAGAAATCGTTGCATTCTTTGGATGTTGTTAGAGCTTTGAAATATTATGTTGAAGCTACTAAGTCTTTCCGAAAGACTTCTAGTCTATTTGTTATCTTTTCCGGTTCTAGAAAAGGCCAGAAAGCTTCTGCCATTTCTTTGGCATCTTGGTTGAAATCTTTAATTCATCATGCCTATGTCGAGTCGGGTAAAACTCCGCCTCAAAGGATTACAGCTCATTCTACTAGGTCAGTTTCTACTTCCTGGGCATTTAGGAATGAAGCTTCGGTTGATCAGATTTGCAAAGCAGCAACTTGGTCCTCTTTGCATACTTTTACTAAATTCTACCATTTTGATGTGTTTTCTTCTTCTGAAGCAGTTTTTGGTAGAAAAGTACTTCAGGCAGCGGTTTCAGTTTGAATCTTCTGCTTATGTTTTCATTAAACTTTATTTTGGGATATTATTTTTATGCCTGATGAAACGACCGTGTTGTGTGGTCGAGAAACGCGTTGCAGCAACATTAAACTTGTCTTTTAACCTTTTTATATGGAGGAGTATTTCTGCCTGATTATTCAGATTGAATTTGCTCTATCTGCACACATAAATTTACAAACCATTACATCACAATTGGTTTGCCTGCACCATATCTCCAGCCTGTTGTTTGATACTTGGATTCAAACTTCCCTGTGATCTTACCTGTGACCTAAGAACTGGTCTCCACCTTGATACAGGATCAGTATCCAGTTAGCTGACTACTGCAAGTGTTAGCCTGTCTGTTCGCACTATCTAGTGCCTTCAAAAATTTGTTATCTATGGAGGTATGGCTGGATTGAGCCTGTTCGTTGGGAGTCTTTGCCATTCCGTGGGATTGCAGCACCACCTGGGGAGAATGTGGCCCCTCCGGATATATCTGCTCTTATAAGTGAGGGTCGTTCCTCTGCTGTACCAGACCGTCTCCCAGTTCCTGAACCCAGTCTGAGTCCACGGTTCCTGGGCGCACTGCTTAAATTCCAGATGGCCAATGGTTTGAAGGTGACAGGGGAACTAGATGATGCTACACGAAAAGCAATGAATGCACCACGCTGTGGCGTACCTGATCTCAAAACATCTGAAGACTATATCACCCAAACAAGATCACAGGAACTTAGGCAAGAGGAAAATGGCAACACCTCTGAAAGAGGACAGGGTGGATGGGAATCTAAGTATGGAGAAGGAAAGGGTCTCTCGTGGCAGGGAAAAAGCTTAGGCCTTCAGCTGGTGCAACGTGCAAGGAGGAGACACAGTCACCTGCTCAGTGCTGGAGTGAAGAAATCAGCATTTGCCAAACACACTGTAAAATGGCGACTGCTTGGGGAGGGCTACAGTGTCAAGTTGTCAGTAGACCAGCAGCGATACGTACTAAGGCTTGCGTCCCGTATCTGGAGCGAGGTTGTCCCACTCAATTTTGAGGAAGACCAGACCTCCCCAGCTCACCTTATTGACATCAAGTTAGGCTTTGGGACACGTCGGCACCTGGGTTGTTCTCAGGTTTTTGATGGAATGGGTAGAGAGTTTGCTCATGCTTGGCAGCTGGGGGATATTCACTTCAATGACGACGAGCATTTTGTGACTCTGAACAGTGAGCAGGGCATCAGCCTCCTTAAGGTTGCAGTTCATGAAATCGGCCACGTTCGTGGTCTCAGTCACATGAACCAGCTGGGCTCTGTCATGCAGCCCAATTATATCCCGGATAATACTAACACAGAGCTGGACCACGTAGACCGGAAAGCCATCCAACGGATCTATGGTCGGTGCTCCGGGAGATTTAACACCGTATTTGATTGGGTACTTCAGGAGCGTGGACCGTGGGGGGAGCCTGTGATACGGTTCTACACCTACTTCTTCCGCCATGGCTGGTATTGGCGCTATGAGAATCACAGCAACAGGACCCGGCGTGGGGACCCTCGGAAGGTGGAGCTTGGCTGGACTGGGATTCCTCGCTCTGACATTGATGCATTTCTACAAATTCGAATAAGGAATAAAGACCTAACTCTGTTCTTCAAAGGTATCACCCTGTGTAATGTACCCCTCATATGACTTCTGTATTTAATGGTATCACCCTGTGTAATGTAACCCCTCATATGGCTTCTGTATTTAATGCTATCACCCTGTGTAATGTAACCCCTCATATGGCTTCTGTATTTAATGGTATCACCCTGTGTAATGTAACCCCTCATATGGCTTCTGTATTTAATGGTATCACCCTGTGTAATGTAACCCCTCATATGGCTTCTGCATTTAATGGTATCACCCTGTGTAATGTAACCCCTCATATGACTTCTGTATTTAATGGTATCGACCTGTGTAATGTAACCCCTCATATGACTTCTGTATTTAATGGTATCACCCTGTGTAATGTAACCCCTCATATGGCTTCTGTATTTAATGGTATCACTCTGTGTAATGTAACCCCTCATATGGCTTCTGTATTTAATGGTATCACCCTGTGTAATGTAACCCCTCATATGGCTTCTGTATTTAATGGTATCACCCTGTGTAATGTAACCCCTCATATGGCTTCTGCATTTAATGGTATCACCCTGTGTAATGTAACCCTCATATGGCTTCTGCATTTAATGGTATCACCCTGTGTAATGTAACCCCTCATATGGCTTCTGCATTTAATGGTATCACCCTGTGTAATGTAACCCCTCATATGGCTTCTGTATTTAATGGTATCACCCTGTGTAATGTAACCCCTCATATGGCTTCTGTATTTAATGGTATCACCCTGTGTAATGTAACCCCTCACATGGCTTCTGCATTTAATGATATCACCCTGTGTAATGTAACCCTCATATGGCTTCTGTATTTAATGGTATCACCCTGTGTAATGTAACCCCTCACATGGCTTCTGCATTTAATGATATCACCCTGTGTAATGTAACCCTCATATGGCTTCTGCATTTAATGGTATCACCCTGTGTAATGTAACCCCTCATATGGCTTCTGTATTTAATGGTATCACCCTGTGTAATGTAACCCCTCATATGGCTTCTGTATTTAATGGTATCACCCTGTGTAATGTAACCCCTCATATGGCTTCTGTATTTAATGGTATCACCCTGTGTAATGTAACCCTCATATGGCTTCTGCATTTAATGGTATCACCCTGTGTAATGTAACCCCTCATATGGCTTCTGCATTTAATGGTATCACCCTGTGTAATGTAACCCTCATATGGCTTCTGCATTTAATGGTATCACCCTGTGTAATGTAACCCCTCATATGGCTTCTGCATTTAATGGTATCACCCTGTGTAATGTAACCCCTCATATGGCTTCTGTATTTAATGGTATCACCCTGTGTAATGTAACCCCTCATATGGCTTCTGTATTTAATGGTATCACCCTGTGTAATGTAACCCCTCACATGGCTTCTGCATTTAATGATATCACCCTGTGTAATGTAACCCTCATATGGCTTCTGCATTTAATGGTATCACCCTGTGTAATGTAACCCCTCATATGGCTTCTGTATTTAATGGTATCACCCTGTGTAATGTAACCCCTCATATGGCTTCTGTATTTAATGGTATCACCCTGTGTAATGTAACCCCTCATATGGCTTCTGTATTTAATGGTATCACCCTGTGTAATGTAACCCTCATATGGCTTCTGCATTTAATGGTATCACCCTGTGTAATGTAACCCCTCATATGGCTTCTGCATTTAATGGTATCACCCTGTGTAATGTAACCCCTCATATGGCTTCTGTATTTAATGGTATCACCCTGTGTAATGTAACCCTCATATGGCTTCTGTATTTAATGGTATCACCCTGTGTAATGTAACCCCTCATATGGCTTCTGTATTTAATGGTATCACCCTGTGTAATGTAACCCTCATATGGCTTCTGTATTTAATGGTATCACCCTGTGTAATGTAACCCTCATATGGCTTCTGCATTTAATGGTATCACCCTGTGTAATGTAACCCTCATATGGCTTCTGCATTTAATGGTATCACCCTGTGTAATGTAACCCCTCATATGGCTTCTGCATTTAATGGTATCACCCTGTGTAATGTAACCCCTCATATGGCTTCTGTATTTAATGGTATCACCCTGTGTAATGTAACCCCTCATATGGCTTCTGTATTTAATGGTATCACCCTGTGTAATGTAACCCCTCATATGGCTTCTGCATTTAATGGTATCACCCTGTGTAATGTAACCCCTCATATGGCTTCTGCATTTAATGGTATCACCCTGTGTAATGTAACCTCTCATATGGCTTCTGTATTTAATGGTATCACCCTGTGTAATGTAACCCCTCATATGGCTTCTGTATTTAATGGTATCACCTTGTGTAATGTAACCCTCATATGGCTTCTGCATTTAATGGTATCACCCTGTGTAATGTAACCCCTCATATGGCTTCTGTATTTAATGGTATCACCCTGTGTAATGTAACCTCTCATATGGCTTCTGCATTTAATGGTATCACCCTGTGTAATGTAACCCTCATATGGCTTCTGTATTTAATGGTATCACCCTGTGTAATGTAACCCTCATATGGCTTCTGTATTTAATGGTATCACCCTGTGTAATGTAACCCTCATATGGCTTCTGTATTTAATGGTATCACCCTGTGTAATGTAACCCCTCATATGGCTTCTGTATTTAATGGTATCACCCTGTGTAATGTAACCCCTCATATGGCTTCTGTATTTAATGGTATCACCCTGTGTAATGTAACCCCTCATATGGCTTCTGCATTTAATGGTATCACCCTGTGTAATGTAACCCTCATATGGCTTCTGTATTTAATGGTATCACCCTGTGTAATGTAACCCTCTTATGGCTTCTGCATTTAATGGTATCACCCTGTGTAATGTAACCCTCATATGGCTTCTGTATTTAATGGTATCACCCTGTGTAATGTAACCCCTCATATGGCTTCTGCATTTAATCGTATCACCCTGTGTAATGTAACCCTCATATGGCTTCTGTATTTAATGGTATCACCCTGTGTAATGTAACCCTCTTATGGCTTCTGTATTTAATGGTATCACCCTGTGTAATGTAACCCCTCATATGGCTTCTGCATTTAATGGTATCACCCTGTGTAATGTAACCCCTCATATGGCTTCTGCATTTAATGGTATCATCCTGTGTAATGTAACCCCTCATATGGCTTCTGCATTTAATGGTATCATCCTGTGTAATGTAACCCCTCATATGGCTTCTGCATTTAATGGTATCATCCTGTGTAATGTAACCCCTCATATGGCTTCTGCATTTAATGGTATCACCCTGTGTAATGTAACCCCTCATATGGCTTCTGCATTTAATGGTATCACCCTGTGTAATGTAACCCCTCATATGGCTTCTGCATTTAATGGTATCATCCTGTGTAATGTAACCCCTCATATAACTTCTGCATTTAATGGTATCACCCTGTGTAATGTAACCCCTCATATGGCTTCTGCATTTAATGGTATCACCCTGTGTAATGTAACCCCTCATATGGCTTCTTCATTTAATGGTATCACCCTGTGTAATGTAACCCTCATATGGCTTCTGTATTTAATGGTATCACCCTGTGTAATGTAACCCTCATATGGCTTCTGCATTTAATGGTATCACCCTGTGTAATGTAACCCTCATATGGCTTCTGCATTTAATGGTATCACCCTGTGTAATGTAACCCCTCATATGGCTTCTGCATTTAATGGTATCACCCTGTGTAATGTAACCCCTCATATGGCTTCTGTATTTAATGGTATCACCCTGTGTAATGTAACCCCTCATATGGCTTCTGTATTTAATGGTATCACCCTGTGTAATGTAACCCCTTATATGGCTTCTGTATTTAATGGTATCACCCTGTGTAATGTAACCCTCATATGGCTTCTGTATTTAATGGTATCACCCTGTGTAATGTAACCCTCATATGGCTTCTGCATATAATGGTATCACCCTGTGTAATGTAACCCTCATATGGCTTCTGTATTTAATGGTATCACCCTGTGTAATGTAACCCTCATATGGCTTCTGTATCTAATGGTATCACCCTGTGTAATGTAACCCTCATATGGCTTCTGCATATAATGGTATCACCCTGTGTAATGTAACCCCTCATATGGCTTCTGTATTTAATGGTATCACCCTGTGTAATGTAACCCCTCATATGGCTTCTGTATTTAATGGTATCACCCTGTGTAATGTAACCCCTCATATGGCTTCTGTATTTAATGGTATCACCCTGTGTAATGTAACCCTCATATGGCTTCTGCATTTAATGGTATCACCCTGTGTAATGTAACCCCTCATATGGCTTCTGCATTTAATGGTATCACCCTGTGTAATGTAACCCTCATATGGCTTCTGCATTTAATGGTATCACCCTGTGTAATGTAACCCCTCATATGGCTTCTGCATTTAATGGTATCACCCTGTGTAATGTAACCCCTCATATGGCTTCTGTATTTAATGGTATCACCCTGTGTAATGTAACCCCTCATATGGCTTCTGTATTTAATGGTATCACCCTGTGTAATGTAACCCCTCACATGGCTTCTGCATTTAATGATATCACCCTGTGTAATGTAACCCTCATATGGCTTCTGCATTTAATGGTATCACCCTGTGTAATGTAACCCCTCATATGGCTTCTGTATTTAATGGTATCACCCTGTGTAATGTAACCCCTCATATGGCTTCTGTATTTAATGGTATCACCCTGTGTAATGTAACCCCTCATATGGCTTCTGTATTTAATGGTATCACCCTGTGTAATGTAACCCTCATATGGCTTCTGCATTTAATGGTATCACCCTGTGTAATGTAACCCCTCATATGGCTTCTGCATTTAATGGTATCACCCTGTGTAATGTAACCCCTCATATGGCTTCTGTATTTAATGGTATCACCCTGTGTAATGTAACCCTCATATGGCTTCTGTATTTAATGGTATCACCCTGTGTAATGTAACCCCTCATATGGCTTCTGTATTTAATGGTATCACCCTGTGTAATGTAACCCTCATATGGCTTCTGTATTTAATGGTATCACCCTGTGTAATGTAACCCTCATATGGCTTCTGCATTTAATGGTATCACCCTGTGTAATGTAACCCTCATATGGCTTCTGCATTTAATGGTATCACCCTGTGTAATGTAACCCCTCATATGGCTTCTGCATTTAATGGTATCACCCTGTGTAATGTAACCCCTCATATGGCTTCTGTATTTAATGGTATCACCCTGTGTAATGTAACCCCTCATATGGCTTCTGTATTTAATGGTATCACCCTGTGTAATGTAACCCCTCATATGGCTTCTGCATTTAATGGTATCACCCTGTGTAATGTAACCCCTCATATGGCTTCTACATTTAATGGTATCACCCTGTGTAATGTAACCTCTCATATGGCTTCTGTATTTAATGGTATCACCCTGTGTAATGTAACCCCTCATATGGCTTCTGTATTTAATGGTATCACCTTGTGTAATGTAACCCTCATATGGCTTCTGCATTTAATGGTATCACCCTGTGTAATGTAACCCCTCATATGGCTTCTGTATTTAATGGTATCACCCTGTGTAATGTAACCTCTCATATGGCTTCTGCATTTAATGGTATCACCCTGTGTAATGTAACCCTCATATGGCTTCTGTATTTAATGGTATCACCCTGTGTAATGTAACCCTCATATGGCTTCTGTATTTAATGGTATCACCCTGTGTAATGTAACCCTCATATGGCTTCTGTATTTAATGGTATCACCCTGTGTAATGTAACCCCTCATATGGCTTCTGTATTTAATGGTATCACCCTGTGTAATGTAACCCCTCATATGGCTTCTGTATTTAATGGTATCACCCTGTGTAATGTAACCCCTCATATGGCTTCTGCATTTAATGGTATCACCCTGTGTAATGTAACCCTCATATGGCTTCTGTATTTAATGGTATCACCCTGTGTAATGTAACCCTCTTATGGCTTCTGCATTTAATGGTATCACCCTGTGTAATGTAACCCTCATATGGCTTCTGTATTTAATGGTATCACCCTGTGTAATGTAACCCCTCATATGGCTTCTGCATTTAATGGTATCACCCTGTGTAATGTAACCCTCATATGGCTTCTGTATTTAATGGTATCACCCTGTGTAATGTAACCCTCTTATGGCTTCTGTATTTAATGGTATCACCCTGTGTAATGTAACCCCTCATATGGCTTCTGCATTTAATGGTATCACCCTGTGTAATGTAACCCCTCATATGGCTTCTGCATTTAATGGTATCATCCTGTGTAATGTAACCCCTCATATGGCTTCTGCATTTAATGGTATCATCCTGTGTAATGTAACCCCTCATATGGCTTCTGCATTTAATGGTATCATCCTGTGTAATGTAACCCCTCATATGGCTTCTGCATTTAATGGTATCACCCTGTGTAATGTAACCCCTCATATAACTTCTGCATTTAATGGTATCACCCTGTGTAATGTAACCCCTCATATGGCTTCTGCATTTAATGGTATCACCCTGTGTAATGTAACCCCTCATATGGCTTCTTCATTTAATGGTATCACCCTGTGTAATGTAACCCTCATATGGCTTCTGTATTTAATGGTATCACCCTGTGTAATGTAACCCTCATATGGCTTCTGCATTTAATGGTATCACCCTGTGTAATGTAACCCTCATATGGCTTCTGCATTTAATGGTATCACCCTGTGTAATGTAACCCCTCATATGGCTTCTGCATTTAATGGTATTACCCTGTGTAATGTAACCCCTCATATGGCTTCTGTATTTAATGGTATCACCCTGTGTAATGTAACCCCTCATATGGCTTCTGTATTTAATGGTATCACCCTGTGTAATGTAACCCCTCATATGGCTTCTGTATTTAATGGTATCACCCTGTGTAATGTAACCCTCATATGGCTTCTGTATTTAATGGTATCACCCTGTGTAATGTAACCCTCATATGGCTTCTGCATATAATGGTATCACCCTGTGTAATGTAACCCTCATATGGCTTCTGTATTTAATGGTATCACCCTGTGTAATGTAACCCTCATATGGCTTCTGTATCTAATGGTATCACCCTGTGTAATGTAACCCTCATATGGCTTCTGCATATAATGGTATCACCCTGTGTAATGTAACCCCTCATATGGCTTCTGTATTTAATGGTATCACCCTGTGTAATGTAACCTCTCATATGGCTTCTGTATTTAATGGTATCACCCTGTGTAATGTAACCCCTCATATGGCTTCTGCATTTAATGGTATCACCTTGTGTAATGTAACCCCTCATATGGCTTCTGTATTTAATGGTATCACCCTGTGTAATGTAACCTCTCATATGGCTTCTGTATTTAATGGTATCACCCTGTGTAATGTAACCCCTCATATGGCTTCTGCATTTAAAGGGACGTGAAACCCAAAACTTTTCTTTCATGATTCAGACAGAGCATGGGATTTTAAACTACTTTGCAGTTTTCTTCTATTATCTAATTTACTTTATTCTATTGATATCCTTAGCATATTTAGATAGGCTCAGGAGCAGCAGTGCATTACTGGGAGCTAGCTGCTGATTGGTGCTGGATGTAAATACCTCTTGTAATTGGTTCAGTTAGCTCCCAGTACAGCAATACTGCTCTTTCAACAAAGGATACAAAATAAAAAAATCTGACAATAAAAGTATATATGAAATTTGATTTAAATGATATGATCTTTCTGAAATCTGACAGAAAATGTTTTGGTTTCATGCCCCTTTAATATCTTCTCAAATAGAGATCACATAGTTAAAGGGACAGTCAAGTCCAAAAAGAACTTTCATGATTCAGATAGAGCATGTAATTTTAAACAACTTTCCAATTTACTTTTATCACCAATTTTGCTTTGTTCTCTTGGTATTCTTAGTTGAAAGCTAAACCTAGGAGGTTCATGTGCTAATTTCTTAGACCTTGAAGGCCGCCTCTATTCTAAAGGCATTTTGATAGTTTTTCACCACTAGAGGGCATTAGTTCACGTGTTTCATATAGATAACATTGAGCTCATGCATGTGAATTTACCATGGAGACAGCTCTGATTGGCTAAAATGCAAGTCTGTCAAAAGAAATGAAATAAGGGGGCAGTCTGCTGAGACTTAGATACAAGGTTATTACAGAGGTAAAATGTGTATAATTATAACTGTGTTGTTTGTGCAAAACTGGGGAATGGGTAATAAAGGGATTATCTATCTTTTAAAAAAACAAAAAAAAACAAAAAAAAAAAAAAAAAACTTTATTTTGGGTGTGGTTATTTTCAGCAGGAATTGGCTGTCTTTATTTTATCCCTCCCTCTCTAGTGACTCTTGCGTGGAAAGATCCACATCTTGGGTAGTCATTATCCCATACGTCACTAGCTCATGGACTCTTGCTAATTACATGAAAGAAAACATAATTTATGTAAGAACTTACCTGATAAATTCATTTCTTTCATATTAGCAAGAGTCCATGAGGCCCACCCTTTTTTTGTGGTGGTTATGATTTTTTTGTATAAAGAACAATTATTCCAATTCCTTATTTTATATGCTTTCGCACTTTTTTCTTATCACCCCACTTCTTGGCTATTCGTTAAACTGATTTGTGGGTGTGGTGAGGGGTGTATTTGTAGGCATTTTGAGGTTTGGGAAACTTTGCCCCTCCTGGTAGGAATGTATATCCCATACGTCACTAGCTCATGGACTCTTGCTAATATGAAAGAAATGAATTTATCAGGTAAGTTCTTACATAAATTATGTTTTTTGTTTTCCTGTCCTGCCTCTGTGACTTTAAAGGTATGGAATTGCATTCTGTTATGGTCAATAAAAAGCTATAAAAAAAAAAAAAAGAATTGATGTCAGGTATATGTCTTTAGCTATTTTAGCCAGAAGAGCTTTATGGCTTAAGTCTTGGAATGCAGATATGACTTCTAAGTCAACTTTGCTTTCTCTTTCTTTCCAAGGTAATAAATTAATGGTTCTCAGTTAGACGCAATAATTTCAACTGTTACTGGGGGGAAGGGAGCCTTTTTACCTCAGGATAAAAAATCTAAAGGTAAATATAGGGCTGTTAATCGTTTTCGTTCCTTTCGTCAGAATAAGGAACAGAAGCCTGACCCTTCCTCTAAAGGAACAGTTTCCGTTTTGGAAACCTCCAGTCTGGAATAAATCCAAGCCTTTTAGAAAATCAAAACCAGCTCCCAAATCCACATGAAGGTGCGGCCCTCATTCCAGCACAGCTGGTAGGGGGCAGGTTACGATTTTTCAAAGATGTTTGGATCAATTCGATTCAAAGTCTTTGGATTCAGAACATTATTTCACAAGGGTACAGAATAGGTTTCAAGGTAAGACCGCCTGTGAGAAGATTCTTTCTTCCACGCATTCCAGTAAACCCAGTAAAGGCTCAAGCGTTTCTGAAATGTGTTTCAGATCTGGAGTCAGCTGGGGTAATTGTGCCAGTTCCAGTTCTGGAACAGGGCCTGGGGTTTTATTCAAATCTGTTCATTGTTCCAAAGAAAGAGAATTCTTTCAGACCAGTTCTGGATCTAAAAATATTGAATCGTTATGTAAGGATACCAACATTCAAGATGGTGACTATAAGGACTATTCTGCCTTTTGTTCAGCAAGGGCATTATATGTCCACAATAGACTTACAGGATGCATATCTTCATATTCCAATTCATACGGGCCATTATCAGTTCCTGAGATTCTCTTTTCTAGACAAGCATTACCAGTTTGTTGCTCTTCCTTTTGGCCTAGCAACAGCTCCAAGGATCTTTTTGAAGGTTCTCGGTGCCCTTCTTTCTGTAATCAGGGAGCAGGGTATTGCGGTATTTCCTTATTTGGACGATATCTTGGTACTTGCTCAGTCTTTACATTCTGCAGAATCTCACACAAATCAACTTGTGTTGTTTCTTCAAAGACATGGTTGGAGGATCAATTTACCAAAGAGTTCCTTGATTCCTCAGACAAGGGTAACCTTTTTGGGTTTCCAAATAGATTCAGTGTCGATGACTTTGTCTCTAACAGAAAAGAGACGTCTGAAATTGGTTTCAGCTTGTCGAAACCTTCAGTCTCAATCTTTCCCTTCGGTAGCTTTGTGCATGGAAATTTTAGGTTTCATGACTGCTGCATCGGACGCAATCCCTTTTGCTCGTTTTCACATGAGATCTCTCCAGCTTTGTATGCTGAACCAATGGTGCAGGGATTATTCAAATATATCACAATTAATATCCTTAAATCCCAATGTTCGTTCTTCTCTGACTTGGTAGTTAGATCACCATCGTTTAGTTCAAGGGGCCTCTTTTGTTCGTCCAACCTGGACTGTGATCTCAACAGATGCGAGTCTTTCAGGTTGGGGAGCTGTATGGGAATCTCTGACAGCGCAGGGGGTTTGGGAATCTCAGGAGGCGAGATTACCAATCAACATTTCTTTCATGTAATTAGCAAGAGTCCATGAGCTAGTGACGTATGGGATATACATTCCTACCAGGAGGGGCAAAGTTTCCCAAACCTCAAAATGCCTATAAATACACCCCTCACCACACCCACAATTCAGTTTTACAAACTTTGCCTCCTATGGAGGTGGTGAAGTAAGTTTGTGCTAGATTCTACGTTGATATGCGCTCCGCAGCAAGTTGGAGCCCGGTTTTCCTCTCAGCGTGCAGTGAATGTCAGAGGGATGTGAGGAGAGTATTGCCTATTTGAATGCAGTGATCTCCTTCTACGGGGTCTATTTCATAGGTTCTCTGTTATCGGTCGTAGAGATTCATCTCTTACCTCCCTTTTCAGATCGACGATATATTCTTATTTATATACCATTACCTCTGCTGATTTTCGTTTCAGTACTGGTTTGGCTTTCTACAAACATGTAGATGAGTGTCCTGGGGTAAGTAAGTCTTATTTTCTGTGACACTCTAAGCTATGGTTGGGCACTTTATTTATAAAGTTCTAAATATATGTATTCAAACATTTATTTGCCTTGACTCAGAATGTTCAACATTCCTTATTTTCAGACAGTCAGTTTCATATTTGGGATAATGCATTTGAATCAATCATTTTTTCTTACCTTAAAAATTTGACTTTTTTTCCCTGTGGGCTGTTAGGCTCGCGGGGGCTGAAAATGCTTCATTTTATTGCGTCATTCTTGGCGCGGACTTTTTTGGCGCAAAAAATCTTTTCTGTTTCCGGCGTCATACGTGTCGCCGGAAGTTGCGTCATTTTTTGACGTCCTTTTGCGCCAAAAATGTCGGCGTTCCGGATGTGGTGTCATTTTTGGCGCCAAAAAGCATTTAGGCGCCAAACAATGTGGGCGTATTATTTGGCGCCAAAAAATATGGGCGTCGCTTTTGTCTCCACATTATTTCAGTCTCATTTTTTCTTTGCTTCTGGTTACTAGAAGCTTGTTTATTGGCATTTTTTCCCATTCCTGAAACTGTCATTTAAGGAATTTGATCAATTTTGCTTTATATGTTGTTTTTTCTCTTACATATTGCAAGATGTCTCACGTTGCATCTGAGTCAGAAGATACTTCAGGAAAATCGCTGTCTAGTGCTGGAACTATCAAAGCTAAGTGTATCTGCTGTAAACTTTTGGTAGCTATTCCTCCGGCTGTTGTTTGTATTAATTGTCATGACAAACTTGTTAAAGCAGATAAAATTTCCTTTAGTAATGTACCATTGCCTGTTGCAGTTCCCTCAACATCTAAGGTGCAGAATGTTCCTGATAACATAAGAGATTTTGTTTCTGAATCCATCAAGAAGGCTATGTCTGTTATTTCTCCTTCTAGTAAACATAAAAAATCTTTTAAAACTTCTCTCTCTACAGATGAATTTTTAAATGAACATCATCATTCTGATTCTGATGACTCTTCTGGTTCAGAGGATTCTGTCTCAGAGATTGATGCTGATAAATCTTCATATTTATTTAAAATGGAATTTATTCGTTCTTTACTTAAAGAAGTACTAATTGCTTTAGAAATAGAGGATTCTGGTCCTCTTGATACTAATTCTAAATGTTTAGATAAGGTATTTAAATCTCCTGTGGTTATTCCAGAAGTTTTTCCTGTTCCTAATGCTATTTCTGAAGTAATTTCCAGAGAATGGGATAAATTGGGTAATTCATTTACTCCTTCTAAACGTTTTAAGCAATTATATCCTGTGCCGTCTGACAGATTAGAATTTTGGGACAAAATCCCTAAAGTCAATGGGGCTATTTCTACCCTTGCTAAACGTACTACTATTCCTACGTCAGATGGTACTTCGTTTAAAGATCCTTTAGATAGGAAAATTGAATCCTTTCTAAGAAAAGCTTATCTGTGTTCAGGTAATCTTCTTAGACCTGCTATATCTTTGGCTGATGTTGCTGCAGCTTCAACTTTTTGGTTGGAGACTTTAGCACAACAAGTAACAGATCATGATTCTCATAATATTATTCTTCTTCTTCAGCATGCTAATAATTTTATCTGTGATGCCATTTTTGATATTATCAGAGTTGATGTCAGGTTTATGTCTCTAGCTATTTTAGCTAGAAGAGCTTTATGGCTTAAAACTTGGAATGCTGATATGGCTTCTAAATCAACTCTACTTTCCATTTCTTTCCAGGGTAACAAATTATTTGGTTCTCAGTTGGATTCCATTATCTCAACTGTTACTGGTGGGAAAGGAACTTTTTTACCACAGGATAAAAAATCTAAGGGTAAAAACAGGGCTAATAATCGTTTTCGTTCCTTTCGTTTCAGCAAAGAACAAAAGCCTGATCCTTCATCCTCAGGAGCAGTTTCAGTTTGGAAACCATCTCCAGTCTGGAATAAATCCAAGCCTTCTAGAAAGGCAAAGCCTGCTTCTAAGTCCACATGAAGGTGCGGCCCTCATTCCAGCTCAGCTGGTAGGGGGCAGGTTACGTTTTTTCAAAGAAATTTGGATCAATTCTGTTCACAATCTTTGGATTCAGAACATTGTTTCAGAAGGGTACAGAATTGGTTTCAAGATGAGACCTCCTGCAAAGAGATTTTTTCTTTCCCGTGTCCCAGTAAATCCAGTGAAAGCTCAAGCATTTCTGAATTGTGTTTCAGATCTAGAGTTGGCTGGAGTAATTATGCCAGTTCCAGTTCTGGAACAGGGGCTGGGGTTTTATTCAAATCTCTTCATTGTACCAAAGAAGGAGAATTCCTTCAGACCAGTTCTGGATCTAAAAATATTGAATCGTTATGTAAGGATACCAACGTTCAAAATGGTAACTGTAAGGACTATCTTGCCTTTTGTTCAGCAAGGGCATTTTATGTCCACAATAGATTTACAGGATGCATATCTGCATATTCCGATTCATCCAGATCATTATCAGTTCCTGAGATTCTCTTTTCTGGACAAGCATTACCAGTTTGTGGCTCTGCCGTTTGGCCTAGCTACAGCTCCAAGAATTTTTACAAAGGTTCTCGGTGCCCTTCTGTCTGTAATCAGAGAACAGGGTATTGTGGTATTTCCTTATTTGGACGATATCTTGGTACTTGCTCAGTCTTTACATTTAGCAGAATCTCATACGAATCGACTTGTGTTGTTTCTTCAAGATCATGGTTGGAGGATCAATTCACCAAAAAGTTCATTGATTCCTCAGACAAGGGTAACCTTTCTGGGTTTCCAGATAGATTCAGTGTCCATGACTCTGTCTTTAACAGACAAGAGACGTCTAAAATTGATTTCAGCTTGTCGAAACCTTCAGTCACAATCATTACCTTCGGTAGCCTTATGCATGGAAATTCTAGGTCTTATGACTGCTGCATCGGACGCGATCCCCTTTGCTCGTTTTCACATGCGACCTTTTCAGCTCTGTATGCTGAATCAATGGTGCAAGGATTACACAAAGATATCTCAATAATATCTTTAAAACCGATTGTACGACACTCTCTAACGTGGTGGACAGATCACCATCGTTTAATTCAGGGGGCTTCTTTTGTGCTTCCGACCTGGACTGTAATTTCAACAGATGCAAGTCTCACAGGTTGGGGAGCTGTGTGGGGATCTCTGACGGCACAAGGAGTTTGGGAATCTCAGGAGGTGAGATTACCGATCAATATTTTGGAACTCCGTGCAATTTTCAGAGCTCTTCAGTCTTGGCCTCTTCCGAAGAGAGAATCGTTCATTTGTTTTCAGACAAGCAATGTCACTACTGTGGCATACATCAATCATCAAGGAGGGACTCACAGTCCTCTGGCTATGAAAGAAGTATCTCGAATTCTGGTTTGGGCGGAATCCAGCTCCTGTCTAATCTCTGCGGTTCATATCCCAGGTATAGACAATTGGGAAGCGGATTATCTCAGTCGCCAAACGTTGCATCCGGGCGAATGGTCTCTTCACCCAGAGGTATTTCTTCAGATTGTTCAAATGTGGGAGCTTCCAGAAATAGATCTGATGGCGTCTCATCTAAACAAGAAGCTTCCCAGGTATCTGTCCAGATCCCGGGATCCTCAGGCGGAAGCAGTGGATGCATTATCACTTCCTTGGAAGTATCATCCTGCTTATATCTTTCCGCCTCTAGTTCTTCTTCCAAGAGTAATCTCCAAGATTCTGAAGGAATGCTCGTTTGTTCTGCTGGTAGCTCCGGCATGGCCTCACAGGTTTTGGTATGCGGATCTTGTCCGGATGGCCTCTTGCCATCCGTGGACTCTTCCGCTACGACCAGACCTTCTGTCGCAAGGTCCTTTTTTCCATCAGGATCTCAAATCCTTAAATTTAAAGGTATGGAGATTGAACGCTTGATTCTTGGTCAAAGAGGTTTCTCTGACTCTGTGATTAATACTATGTTACAGGCTCGTAAATCTGTATCCAGAGAGATATATTATAGAGTCTGGAAGACTTGTATTTCTTGGTGTCTTTCTCATAATTTTTCTTGGCATTCTTTTAGAATTCCGAGAATTTTACAGTTTCTTCAGGATGGTTTAGATAAAGGTTTATCCGCAAGTTCTTTGAAAGGACAAATCTCTGCTCTTTCTGTTCTTTTTCACAGAAAGATTGCTAATCTTCCTGATATTCATTGTTTTGTACAAGCTTTGGTTCGTATAAAACCTGTCATTAAGTCAATTTCTCCTCCTTGGAGTTTGAATTTGGTTCTGGGGGCTCTTCAAGCTCCTCCGTTTGAACCTATGCATTCATTGGACATTAAATTACTTTCTTGGAAAGTTTTGTTCCTTTTGGCAATCTCTTCTGCCAGAAGAGTTTCTGAATTATCTGCTCTTTCTTGTGAGTCTCCTTTTCTGATTTTTCATCAGGATAAGGCAGTGTTGCGAACTTCTTTTGAATTTTTACCTAAAGTTGTGAATTCTAACAACATTAGTAGGGAAATTGTGGTTCCTTCATTATGTCCTAATCCTAAGAATTCTAAGGAGAAATCATTGCATTCTTTGGATGTTGTTAGAGCTTTGAAATATTATGTTGAAGCTACTAAGTCTTTCCGAAAGACTTCTAGTTTATTTGTTATCTTTTCTGGTTCTAGAAAAGGCCAGAAAGCTTCTGCCATTTCTTTGGCATCTTGGTTGAAATCTTTAATTCATCTTGCCTATGTTGAGTCGGGTAAATCTCCGCCTCAAAGGATTACAGCTCATTCTACTAGGTCAGTTTCTACTTCCTGGGCGTTTAGGAATGAAGCTTCGATTGATCAGATTTGCAAAGCAGCAACTTGGTCCTCTTTGCATACTTTTACTAAATTCTACCATTTTGATGTATTTTCTTCTTCTGAAGCAGTTTTTGGTAGAAAAGTACTTCAGGCAGCGGTTTCAGTTTGAATCTTCTGCTTATGTTTTTCATTAAACTTTATTTTGGGTGTGGATTATTTTCAGCAGGAATTGGCTGTCTTTATTTTATCCCTCCCTCTCTAGTGACTCTTGCGTGGAAAGATCCACATCTTGGGTAATCATTATCCCATACGTCACTAGCTCATGGACGCTTGCTAATTACATGAAAGAAATCATAATTTATGTAAGAACTTACCTGATAAATTCATTTCTTTCATATTAGCAAGAGTCCATGAGGCCCGCCCTTTTTTTGGGGTGGTTATGATTTTTGTATAAAGCACAATTATTCCAATTCCTTATTTTATATGCTTTCGCACTTTTTTCTTATCACCCCACTTCTTGGCTATTCGTTAAACTGAATTGTGGGTGTGGTGAGGGGTGTATTTATAGGCATTTTGAGGTTTGGGAAACTTTGCCCCTCCTGGTAGGAATGTATATCCCATACGTCACTAGCTCATGGACTCTTGCTAATATGAAAGAAATGAATTTATCAGGTAAGTTCTTACATAAATTATGTTTTTGGATTTTCAGAGCTCTTCAGTTCTGGCCTCTTCTGAAGAGAGAATCGTTTATTTGTTTTCAGACAGACAATGTCACAACCGTGGCATATGTCAATCATCAAGGGGGGACTCACAGTCCTCAGGCTATGAAAGAAGTATCTCGGATACTTGTATGGGCGGAATCTAGCTCCTGTCTAATTTCTGTAGTTCACATCCCAGGTATAGACAATTGGGAAGCGGATTATCTCAGTCGCCAGACGTTACATCTGGGCGAATGGTCTCTTCACCCAGAGGTATTTCTTCAGATTGTTCAAATCTGGGGGCTTCCAGAAATAGATCTGATGGCCTCTCATCTAAACAAGAAACTTCCCAGGTATCTGTCCAGATCCAGGGATCCTCAGGCGGAAGCTGTGGATGCGTTGTCACTTCCTTGGAATTATCAACCTGCTTATATCTTTCCGCCTCTAGTTCTTCTTTCAAAAGTGATTTCCAAAATCCTAATGGAGCGTTCGTTTGTACTGCTGGTGGCTCCAGCATGGCCACACAGGTTTTGGTATGCGGATCTCGTTCGGATGGCAAGTTGCCAACCTTGGACACTTCCGTTAAGGCCAGACCTTCTGTCTCAAGGCCCATTTTTCCATCAGGATCTCAAATCATTAAATTTGAAGGTATGGAGATTGAACGCTTAATACTTAGTCATAGAGGTTTCTCTGACTCAGTGATTAATACTATGTTACAGGCTCGTAAATCTGTGTCTAGAAAGATCTTTTACTGAGTCTGGAAGACTTACATTTCTTGGTGTTCTTCACATAAATTCTCTTGGCATTCTTTTAGAATTCCTAGAATTTTACAATTTCTTCAAGATGGTTTGGATAAGGGTTTGTCTGCAAGTTCCTTGAAAGGACAAATCTCTGCTCTTTCTGTTCTTTTTCACAGAAAGATTGCTAATCATCCTGATATTCATTGTTTTGTACAGGCTTTGGTTCGTATCAAGCCTGTCATTAAGTCAATCTCTCCTCCTTGGAGTCTCAATTTAGTTCTGAGGGCTTTACAGGCTCCTCCGTTTGAACCTATGCATTCTCTGGATATTAAATTACTTTCCTGGAAAGTTTTGTTCCTTTTGGCCATCTCTTCTGCTAGATGAGTTTCTGAGTTATCTGCTCTTTCTTGTGAATCTCCTTTTCTGATTTTTCATCAGGATAAGGTGGTGTTGCAGACTTCATTTAATTTTTTACCTAAAGTTGTGAATTCTAACAACATTAGTAGAGAAATTGTTGTCCCTTCATTGTGTCCTAATCCTAAGAATTCTCTGGAGAGATCTTTACATTCTTTGGATGTAGTAAGAGCTTTGAAATATTATGTTGAAGCTACTAAAGATTTCAGAAAGACTTCTAGTCTATTTGTTATCTTTTCTGGTTCTAGGAAAGGTCAGAAGGCTTCTGCCATTTCTTTGGCGTCTTGGTTAAAGTCTTTGATTCATCATGCTTATGTAGAGTCGGGTAAATCCCCCGCCTCAAAGGATTACGGCTCATTCTACTAGGTCAGTTTCTACTTCCTGGGCTTTTAGGAATTAAGCTTCTGTTGATTAGATTTGCAAAGCAGCAACTTGGTCTTCTTTGCATACTTTTAATAAATTCTACCATTTTGATGTTTTCTCTTCTGAAGCAGTTTTTGGTAGAAAAGTACTTCAGGCAGCTGTTTCAGTTTGATTCTTCTGCTTATAATTTCAGTTTTTTTCATTATAAGATTAAAACTTTTTGATTTGGGTTGTGGATTATTTTTTCAGCAGAATTGGCTGTCTTTATTTTATCCCTCCCTCTCTAGTGACTCTTGCGTGGAAGTTCCACATCTTGGGTATCTGCTATCCCATACGTCACTAGCTCATGGACTCTTGCTAATTACATGAAAGAAAACATAATTTATGTTAGAACTTACCTGATAAATTCATTTCTTTCATATTAGCAAGAGTCCATGAGGCCCACCCTTTTTGTGGTGGTTATGATTTTTTTTGTATAAAGCACAATTATTCCAATTCCTTGTGTGGGTGTGGTGAGGGGTGTATTTATAGGCATTTTGAGGTTTGGGAAACTTTGCCCCTCCTGGTAGGAATGTATATCCCATACGTCACTAGCTCATGGACTCTTGCTAATATGAAAGAAATTAATTTATCAGGTAAGTTCTTACATAAATTATGTTTTTTCATTGTTTCCTTCCAAAATTTTCTCTGGGATCGATGTTTACTTCTGCGGAAGTTGTTAGGGACATGTTCGTCCCATGTTGGTTTGTTTTTTCTTCCTCCCCGAGGGTGGATTTAAGCAGCTTGACAGTTATGATGCTCGTTGCAGGCTGGTTCTGCTTGGGTTCAGATCCTCTGTCTCGCGGCTTATTCAGACACGTGGCGCTGGTTCTACCTGGCTGGTCAGGTTAAAGCGCCGAGTGCTTACAATATTGTTTGTGTTTCTTCTTATTTTATTTTACAAGTTTCAGCAAAGCATTCTGAAGAGGACTTGCGGGTTCTTGCGGCTCACAGGATTGGTTCAGTCCTTAGCCACTTATTCAGACACGTGGCGCTGTTCTACCTGGCTCGTCAGGTTGAGGTGCTGAGTGCTCACAATATTATTTGTGTTTCTTGTTATTTAATTTTACAAGTTTAAGCTAAGCATCTGAAGAGGACTTGCGGGTTCGTGTGGCTCACGGGATTGTTTCAGTCCTTAATAGCCGTCTATCGGGTGACTGGGTCAGTGAATTCTGCTGCATCACTCTCTGTTGCTTCCGATGTCCTCGGGACCTAGAGTATGCCTTCCCACGTGGTTGGAGGGTTTAGCTCCTCTTTTCCACCGGCAGGACGGTTTTGCCTTTCGGAAGCTCAGGGAATTGTCCTTTTTTGGGACTTGTTCCTTTAGTGGTTCTCTCTTTTATTAAGACCTTTTTGGACTATGTCTGTTTCTCCTTGTGGGTTAGGTCATCTTCTGGGGACCTGGGTTTCCCTTCATAGGTGTTGGTTGTTCCCTATTAGGGACGTTAGACAGTGTGGCCTCTCTGGGCTTTGTTTAGGGTTCCCTTCCCAGAGTTGGGTATGCTCTTCATCTCTTTTCTTGGGTAGTAGAGGTCCTAGTGGCCTTTCCACACTTACATGGTTCAGGTATTGCCATCTATTTGTGGCATTTTTACCCATGTTTTTTCCTGCCCTCTAATTTTGTTTCTGAGTTAATGCGGAGTTTAGCTGTGGCTCTGTTCGGGTGACTTTGTCCTCGATGCCCCTCATTGTTCTTGCATGGATGGCTGTTCGGCTCTAGAGTCTTTATATGACCTTGTGAGGCCTTAGCTCTTTTGGAGTCCTGGGCTCCTGCAAGGGGTGGTCTCTTCCCTTTGGGTCGGGACTTCTTTCTCTTATCTGGGTTAATCTGGATATTTACCTGTGGGTGTGTATTTTATATTAGACGGGGTATTTAAGTTCCTGGAATACTGTTTTATTCTAAAACAATTGTGGGGCTTGGGCTTCTAGTCCTGGTTCACCCGGTTGTCGAGTTTTTACTCTGCGTTTTCACTTTGTGAACCCTGCTGTGGGTTGTTCCAGACTTTTATGTTCCTAAGGCTGGTTCAGGGTGCTCCAGTTCCAGTGTAGTTGGGTTGTGCTCTTGTTCTGTCTGGCTGCTCTGTTTTTCAACTTGGCCAGATTTCCTGAGAGACGAGGCTCTTTCGGCGATACGGTTTCCCTTCGGACAGCCTACTGATGTATCCTGAGGGTTGACTTGCTGCCTAGCAAGCGGTAGGTTGCTGTTGCACAGCTGTCACTTATGCGCCTTGATGGTATGCTAGCAAGCTGGCTTTTTAAGTGGTCTTCCGTGTTCGTCAGTGTCGGGACCTTGAGTTTCTCGGGTTCCGCCTCGGCTTCCTGTCTTATGGGCAGGCGCTCTATCCTTATCAATGCTCTCCCTCTCAGGGGGCTGGTTGTCCTCCTTACGGAGGTATGGTTCCTATTTCAGGGGCCTCTCTTGTGTACGGGAGGTTGGAACAGATGTTTTATCTGCTTCAGGGAACGGTCTGCTCTTCGAGTTCTTTCCATCTGGGAAGTCGCTGGCTCCGTGTTGAGACTTAAGTGGGTTTGCTAGAACCCTTTTGGTCTAAGACCCGTTTGACTCTCTAGAGAGGAGTTTTCAGGTTGACACCCGAGCTCTGTTGGAAGTTGCTATGTCCATTCTTCTGCCCTTTTGGGGGCTGGTCTTGGGGTCCCTTTTATTCCCCTGCTTTTAGATCTGCTGTCGCTTGGGCTAGTCCGACTGGGTGTAGGATCTGAGTTCTGTTGCCCATCCTTGAGTCTTGGAGGTGCCTGTGAGCCTTTTTTTGAGGTTCTGTGCTTCTCCCTTTTCAGATATGTAAGTAGGTCTGGCGGACTGGATTGTCTGGTATGTGCCCTCTGTCTTGGGGGTTTGGCAATCCTATTTTGTCCGGCCTCTTCCTTACGGATGGTATTTTCTTCCGTTTCTCCCTACTGATGGCAGCGTGTTGCTGGATTCTGAGGTTTACTTTTCTGGGTTTGCTTTACGTTGTTTGTTTGCTCAGTATTCTGAATTCCGACGATTGAGGACTTCGTCTTCAGCTGTCTCTTGGTGCTGTTGCACGATGTTCGGGAGATGTTCTTCTTCTGGCCGATGCCCGGTCTTGATCCCTTGGGGTTTTGCCTGGTCTGGGCGTGGTCTCCCCTGGCTTCTCAGGACCCATTCGGGTCTCTGTGGACTTGGCTTCCTATGGGGGGTTTTCCTTTATGGTTCTTGCTGTGACCTTTGGAATCCCTGTGGTTCCTCCTTGTCCTCTCCCTTTGGGGATTTTGGCTGTTACTGCTTTTGCTAGTAAGGGGTGTGTGGGGACCGACTGCTGGGCGATGGTTTCTCCTGGAGGAGTGTTGGATCAGTGAATCTGCTTTTGTGGTCTCTAGTTAGGCTTACGGACTATCTGCAGGTCAGTGTCCTTAGGGCCTTTTCATTTTAGTTTTTTCTCGGCTTCGAACGAAGCAGGGCTTTGTTTGGGTTGTGTTTTTTTTCAGGCCTGGTGCCCTCAGAATTGGCTGCCTTTTGTACCCTCCCGTTTTAGCATTCAGTGTCCTCTATAGCTTGGGTATTGTATTCCCAAAAGTTATGAATGCAGCTGTGGACTTTTTTCATTTATGAAGACAAACTTAAATTATGCTTACCTGATAATTTTCTTTTCTTCAGATGGAAAGAGTCCAGAGCTCCCCGCCCTTATTTTCTTTCATGTAATTGGCAAGAATCCATGAGCTAGTGACGTATGGGATATACATTCCTACCAGGAGGGGCAAAGTTTCCCAAACCTCAAAATGCCTTTAAATACACCCCTCACCACACCCACAATTCAGTTTTACAAACTTTGCCTCCCATGGAGGTGGTGAAGTAAGTTTGTGCTAGATTTCTACGTTGATATGCGATTCGCAGCAGGCTGAAGCCCGGTTTTCCTCTCAGAGTGCAGTGAATGTCAGAGGGATGTGAAGAGAGTATTGCCTATTTGAATACCATGGTCTTCCTCTAGGGGATCTATTTCATAGGTTCTCTGTTATCGGTCGTATAGATTTCTTCTCCTACCTCCCTTTTCAGATTGACGATATACTCTTATATGCCATTACCTCTACTGATTCTCGTTTCAGTACTGGTTTGGCTATCTACTTTATGTAGATGAGTGTCTTTGGGTAAGTAAGTCTTATTTTATTTATGACACTCTCAGCTATGGTTTGGCACTTTATATGTAAAGTTCTAAATATATGTTTTATACTTATATTTGCCATGATTCAGGTCAATCAGTTTATTTTCCTTCTTTCAGACTGTCAGTTTCATTTTTGGGAAAATGCATATGAATGAAATATTTTTCTTACCTAAAATTTTCAATTGACTTTTTTACTTTAAACTGCAGGCTGTTAGGCTCGCGGGTGCAAAAAAGGTTAGAATTTATTGCGTCTTTTTTGGCGCAAGACTTTTTTGGTGCGAGATTGACGTTTGTCTGACGTCAATTACGTCATTTCCGGCGTCGTAGTTGACGCCGGAAGTTTTCACGTAGTTGCGTCATTTTTGACTCTCGTGTTTGTTAGACGTTTTTGGCGCCAAAAAATATGTGGGCGTCATACTTGGCGCCAGTTTTTTTACATTATTTAAGTCTCACTTTTTAGTTGCTTCTGGTTTCTAGAGGCTTGTTCTGTTTGCATTTTTTCCCATTCCTGAAACTGTCATTTAAGGAATTTTATAATTTTGCTTTATATGTTCTTTTTCTATTGCATATTGCAAGATATTCCAAAAACTGTTCCTGTTTCAAAAAATACTGTTGGATTCCTGATGACTGATATCAGTCCTACCAAAGCTAAGTTCATTTATTTTAATGTTATGAATTTTATCTTTAGCTATGGTTTGTAATAAGTTATCATGATAAACTTTTACATGCAGAGTCCATTAGTATTTATGCATTATCTATTGCTATTCTTTTTACATCTAATGTACAAGATATACCTCGGAATCTATAAGAATGTTTTTCTGATTCTATCCTAAAGGCTTTGTCTGACATCCCGCCTTCTAATAAAATTTTTAGGTCTTTTTTAAACTTCTCATTTAGTTGATGAATTTTCAAATGACCGACAACATACTAAATTATCCTTTTCTGATGATGTTTTTTCTCATTTAGAATATACTTCATCAGATATTTGACACTAACAAATCTACTTTTTTATTTTTAAATAGAGTACATTCGTTGTTGAAAAGGTGTTGATTATATTTATTGAGGAGTCTAGTTCTTTTGATTTAAGACTAGCTAACATTTAAATTCTGCTCATTAACCTCCTGTGGTTTCTTCAGAGGTTTTTTTCCCAGTTCATGATACTAGGGAATGGAATAGGCCTGGGACTTCTTTTATTCCTTCTTTAAGGTTTTTAAATTGTATCCTTTGCCGGCAGTTAGTTTAAAAGTTTTGTGGAAAGATCCCCAAAGTTAATGGGGCTATCTCTACTCTTGCTAAACATACTACTATTCCTATAGAAAATAGTATTTATTTTTTTCCTTCAGATGGGAAACTTGTATCTTATTTAAGGAAAAATATTTTATTTCAGGTCCTTTTCTTAGGCCTGCAATTTATTTGACTGATGTTGCAAATGCTTCAACTTTCTGGTTGGATACTTTAGTGCAACAAGTATCGGATTATGATTTGTTTTAGCATTGTTAAGTTGATCAACATGCTAATAATTTCATTTGTGTCGTCATTTTTTTGATATTTTCACAATTGAGGTTAAATCTATGTCTTTAGCTATTTTTAGCTAGAAGAACTTTGTGACTTAATCTTGGAATGCTAATTTGATTTCTAAAATCCATATTTCTTTTTTTCCAAGGTAATCAATTATTTGGTTCACAATTGGATTTATTTTTTCAAACTGTTACTCTGGGGAAGGGAGTTTTTTTGTTGCTTCAAGATTGAGTTCTTAGAGTAAATCTTAAGCTTATATTAGTTTGTTCTTAATAAGGAACGGAATCCTAATTCTTCCCCAAGTAACATGTTTATAATTGGAAGCTTTCTTCAACATGGAATGAATTTAAGCTATTTAAAAGATCAAAGTCAGCCCCCCAAATTTGCATGTAGGTGCGTTTTTTTATTCCAGCTGGTAACGGGCAGGTTAAGACTTTTTTAAATTTGTTTGGTTCAATTCGGTCCAAACTTCTTAGATTGGGGTACTGAATAGGATTCAGAGTAAAACCGCCTGTGAGAAGTTTTTTTCTCTCTAGCATATTCCAGCTATTCCAGTACAGGCTCACACTTTTCTGAAGTATGTTTCAGATCTGTATGTGTTGGGTACTTGTGAGGCGCGGCTGGTTACCCGTTGGGGTCTCAAGGCGCTGCTCAGACCTGGAGTTATCTGAGGTATTCATACCAGTTCCATTTCAGGAACAGGGTTTGGGGTTTTGTTCAAAACTATTCATTGTCCCAAAGATAGAAAATCTTTTTGATTTGTCATATAAGAGTTCCTTCTTTCAGAATGGTGTTTATATGGTCTATTCTGCCTTTTTGGTCAGTAAGGGCATTATTTGTATACAATAGATGCATATCTTCTTCTGTTTTCATTCAGATTATTTTCATTTTCTGAGATTCTCTTTTTTAACAAGCATTACCAATTTGTTGCTTTTCCTTCTGGTCTAGCGACAGCTCTGAGAATCTTTTCAAGGTTCTCAGTGTTTCCTTATTTGGACGATCTCGTGGTACTAGCTCAGTCTTTTCGTTCTCCAGCATCTCATACGATTCAACTTCTGTTGTTTCTTCTAAGACATGGTTGGAGGATCTTTTTATCACCTTTTTTAGGTTTCCAGATAGATTGTGTCAATGTCTTTGTCTCTAACAGACAGGAGACAATTATATTGGGTTCAGTTTGTCGGAACTTTCAGTCTCTATTATTTCCTTCAGTAGCTATATGCATGGAAGTTTTAGGTCTCATGGCTGCAGCATTGGATTCGATTCCCTTTGCTCATTTTCATATGAAACCTTTCCAGTTTTTTATGCTGAATTAATGGTGCAGGGATTCTAGGATATCATTTTTAATATCTTTGAATTCCAATGTTCAACTATCTTTGACTTGGTGGTTAGATCACCATCATTTAGTTCTACGGGTCTCTTCGATTCATCCAACCTGGACCTTGATCACTACAGATGCGAGTCTTTTAGGTTGGGAGGCTGTCTGGGGATCTCTGTCAGCACAAGGGGTTTGGAAATCTCAGGAGGCGAGATTACCATTCAATATTTTGGAACTCCGTGCATTCTCAGAGTTCGTCAGTTTTGGCTTCTTTTTGAAGAGAGAGACGTTATTGTTTTTCAGACAGACAATGTCACAACTGTGGCGTATGTCAATCATCAGGGTAGGACTCTCAGTCCTTAGGCTGTGAAAGAAGTATCTCGGATACTTGCTTGGGCTAAATCCAGCTCCTGTCTAATTTCTGCGGTCCATATCCCAGGTTTAGACAATTGGGAAACAGATTATCTCTGTCAATCAAGCTTTACATCCGGGAGAATGGTCTCTTTACCCAGATGTGTTTTTTCAAATTGTTCAGATGTGAGGGTTTCCAGTAATAGTTCTGATGGCATCTCATCTTAACAAGAAAACATCCCAGGTACCTATTCAGGTCCGGGGATCCTCAGGCGGAAGCAGTGTATGCATTGACACTTCCTTGGAGTTATTAATTTGCCTATATTTTTGCTCCTTCTGGTTCTTCTTTTTAAGAGTGATTTTTCAAAATGATCATGGAGCAATTGTTTGTGCTGCTGGTGGCTCCAGCATGGCCACTCAGGTTTTGGTATATGGTTCTTATTCGGATGTCCAGTTGCCAACCTTGGTCACTTCCATTTAGGCCAGACCTTATGATTAGTTTTTTTCCGTCAGGAAATCAAATTATTAAATTTGATGGTATGGAAATTAAAACGCTTAGTGCTTAGTCATAGAGGTTTCTCTGACTCAGTGATTAATACTATGTTGCAGGTTCGTAAATCTGTGTCTAGAAAGATTTATTATTGAGTTTGGAAGACTTACATCTTATGATGCTCTTCTCATAATTTCTCTTGGCATTCTTTTAGAATTCCTAGGATTTTATAGTTTCTTCATAAGGTTTTGTCTGCAAGTTCCTTGAAAGGACAAATCTCTGCTCTTTCTGTGCTGTTTCACAGAAAATATTGCTAATCTTTCTGATATTCATTGTTTTGTTCAGGCTTTGGTTCGTATCAAGCCTGTCATTAAGCCAATTTCTCCTCCTTGGAGTCTTAATTTGGTTCTGAGGGCTTAACAGGCTCTTCCGTTTGAGCATATGCATTCTTTGGACATTAAATTACTTTCATGGAAAGTATTGTTCCTTTTGGCCATCTCTTCTGCTAGAAGAGTTTTTTGAATTATCTGCTCTTTCTTGTGAGTCTCCTTTTCTGATTTTTCATCAGGATAAGGCGTTTTTTGCTGTCTTTATTTAAAATTTTACCTCCAGTTGTGAATTCTAACAACATTAATAGAGGAATTATTGTTCCTTCCTTGTGTCCTAAATCCTAAGAATTCTTTGGAAATATCCTTACATTCTTTGGATGTGGTCAGAGTTTTGAAATATTATGTTGAAGCTACTAAGATTTCAGTAAGACTTCTAGTCTATTTGTTATCTTTTCTGGTTTTAGGAAAGGTCAGAAGGCTTCTGCCATTTCTTTGGCGTCTTGGTTAAAGCTTTTGATTCATCATGCTTATGTGGAGTCGGGTAAATCCCCGCCTCAAAGGATTACGGCTCATTCTACTAGGTCAGTTTCTACTTCCTGGGCCTTGTAAGAATGAAGCTTCTGTTGATCAGATTTGCAAAGCAGCAACTTGGTCTTCTTTGCATACTTTTACAAAATTCTACCATTTTGATGTTTTTTCTTCTTCAGAAGCAGTTTTTGGTAGAAAAGTACTTCAGGCAGCTGTTTCAGTCTGATTCTTCTGCTTATAATTTCAGTTTTTTTCATTATACATTATAAAGATTAAAACTTTTGATTTGGGTTGTGGATTGTTTTTTCATCGGAATTGGCTGTCTTTATTTTATCCCTCCCTCTCTAGTGACTCTTGCGTGGAGTTCCACATCTTGGGTATTTGCTATCCCATACGTCACTAGCTCATGGACTCTTGCCAATTACATGAAAGAAAACATAATTTATGTAAGAACTTACCTGATAAATTCATTTATTTCATATTGGCAAGAGTCCATGAGACCCACCCTTTTTTGTGGTGGTTATGATTTTTTTGTATAAAGCACAATTATTCCAATTCCTTGTTGATGCTTTCGCTCCTTTCTTATCACCCCACTTCTTGGTTATTCGTTAAACTGAATTGTGGGTGTGGTGAGGGGTGTATTTATAGGCATTTTGAGGTTTGGGAAACTTTGCCCCTCCTGGTAGGAATGTATATCCCATACGTCACTAGCTCATGGACTCTTGCCAATATGAAAGAAATGAATTTATCAGGTAAGTTCTTACATAAATTATGTTTTTTTTTGTTGCAGCATTTGTTAATTTTATTCTTCTGGCATCTTTTCACCCTGGTATTTCTTCTACTGTTCCTTGTTCCCCTGCAAAATGACTGGGGGATGAGGGAAGTGGGAGGAGTATTTATGCCTTTGGCTGGGGTGTCTGCCTCCTCCTGGTGGCCAGCTTCTTATTTCCCAAAAGTAATGAATGCATCTGTGGACTCTTTACATCTGAAGAAAATAAAATTATCAGGTAAGCATAATTTAAGTTTTTATCTGGAGTGATGAATCTACGCTTCACTATTGAGCAGTCTTATGGAAGAATCTGAGTGTAGTGGTTGCCAGGATAATAATAACTACCAGAATGAATAATGCCTGCTGTTAAGTTTGTTGGAGTATGGTTCATAATCTAGGGATGTTTATTAGGTTTTGTGCTAGCCTTCTTTGTTACATTGAAGGGTCATCTTAATGCTACAGGATTCAAAGACATTTTAAACAAATTTGGGTGTTTCAAACTTTGTGGCAACAGTTTAGGGAAGGCCCTTTCTTGTTCCTGAATGACTGTACCACTGAGCAAGGTACGTGAAGACATGGTTTGACAAATTTGGTGTGGAGGAATTTCTTTCCAATGGCATGGAGTCCACGAATTCCATTCATTACTGTTGGGAATTCAGCACCTGGCCACCAGGAGGCGGCAGACACCCCAGACAAATCTTAAAATCCCTCCTTCTTCCTATAATCCCCAGTCATTCTTTGCCTCAGTAACCTGAAGGTATGGTGAAGATGGTACTCTGAAGAAGATTGGCTTTTAAGTCCTTTAATGGGTAGCTTCACTTCAAGATAGGCTTGGGTTAATGCTATATCCATGTAAACCTCTTTGTAAGAGTATTGGTAGCTGTTAGCTACTGCAGGGAGCTTCTCTGTCCTTCTGGTCAGCAATCTTTGCTAACACCCCGACTAGGCAACCAGTGTTACACTTACACTGCTTTCCTCTGTTTCCAGGTTCCTGTCAGAAGTCTGGGTGAAGCTGGCAGACCTGGATGTGCTGCGTCACCTCAAGAGCCACTGCTGTGGGGTAAAGTGCCTTGTCTTCCTTTTCAGGGATAACTGGAGGCACACATGGGGTTAATACCTATATATTTATTTAGAGAGCCTGGGGACAAAATTCTATAGAGCTCATTATACAGGGGAGTAAGAGTTTGGGCAGTCTGGATTCAGGGCACTGTTCACTTAATACTCTTTCTACATTAGCTGGAGAATCCTTTCTACAGGATCTCACAGCTAGGGACAGAGGCACTCAGGGTCCTATCAAGAGGCGACTGTTTTTTTATTGGGGCTCTGATCCTTGGGGACAATGTGTGGATACTGTTATTTAGTGGTTCTCTCATACTGAGAGCCACAAGTTGACACTTTATTCTGGCTTTGGTTTAGCCGGTCAGTATTAGAAAGCGCCGTGGCTATTTTAGCACACTTTTTTTCCGGCAGTCAGGACCTCCCACAAAATCACGTGATCGATTGCACGCTCTGCTCCATTCCGTCTTTCAGAACTCAGCATGGAGGGACACGAGCAGCACGATCTCAGGCCGAACTCGGAAATTTATCTGTGGGAGGTTGGTGAGTCACCCCAGACATTGCTGGGGATTATACTGGTGCCAGTTTGTGGGAATTTGCCAGCATTTTTTTTCATTCCAATTTTTTTTTCTCCTTACATATTACTTTATTTTATTTTGTCTGGAAATCCTTGCCTTAGCATGGAGGATCTCAGTAGGGAGGGAAGCAAATCTATGAATTTAACATCTGGTGATAAATGTTTATACTGCAGAGTGTCAGGTGATTCATTCTGCGCAGTTATGTTCCACATGTTTAACTTCTATGTTACAGTCCAAGGAATTGGCTGCTACAAAATGTGTTAACCTCTTAGAGCCTTCTACCTCTCAGGACTCTATCAGTCCCCGTCCCATGTAGCTCCATTGGCCCTGCGTCTCAGTCTCTTAAGGGAGGAGTTGTTCTTTCTGGAGATTTTGCAGCACACCTCAGGTAAGAGAAAAATGAAGCATTCTGTTCCTGAAGCTGCAACCTCTTCTCTGTCAGTGACTAATTTGGCTGGTCTGTCTCAAGACTCTGAGGACGATCGCTCCTCATAAGCCACTGAAGGGGATTTAAGTTAGAACACTTTGTCTTCTGCTCAAGGAGGTCTTATCTACTTTGTATGTTCCTGATCTTACGCCATCAGAGGAACCAAAGATTCCAAAACTTGACAGGGTCCATGACATTAAGCCTAGGACTCTTGAGTTTTTTCCATTTCCTGCCCATATGATGGAGATTATCTCTAAGTTATGGGAAAAACCGGGAATTCCTTTCTCTCTGTCATCTAATATCAAAAAGATGTTTCGGGTGCCGGACTCTAATCTGGAGTTATGGAGTTCTACTCCTAAGGTGGACGGAGCAATTTCCACCCTGGCTAAGAGAACCACTATTCCCTCAGAGGATAGTACCTTGTTCAAGGATCCTATGAACAGAAAGCTCGAGGGCTATCTAAGGAAAATGTGTCTTCAAATGGGACTCCTCTGGCAGCCTGTGGCAGTAGCAGGTGCCGCTTTTTATTTGTGTGACTTCTTGTCAGACATGGTTTTGGAGGAGACTCCTTTAGAGAAGATCCAGGATAGAATCAAGACTTTAAAGATAGCTAATTCTTTTATTTGTGATGCCAACATGCAGGTTTTTCAGTTAAGTGCTAAGGCTTCTGGCCTTACCGTCTTAACACGTAGGGCCTTATGGCTGAAATCCTAGTCTGCAGACATGGTGTCAAAATTCATTCTTCTTTTTTTTACCTTTCAATGGGAAGTAGCTATTTGGCCCCGGCCTGGATTCTATTATCTCTACGGGGACAGGTGGGATGGGATCTTTTCTTCCTCAGGACAAGAAAGCTAGGTCCAAAGGCCAACAATCTGGTCATTTTCGTTCCTCCAAGGGACAGAGGAATTCGAACTCTTCCAAGTTGGATCAGTCCAAGAGTTCCTGGAAGCCAAATCAACCTTAGAACAGGAATAAGCAGTCCAAGAAGACCTCTTCTGACAATGTCTGCATGAAGGGAAAGCCCCCGATCTGGGACCGGATCATTTGGGGGCAGACTTTCTTTCAGGATGCCTGGTCTTGAGACGTTTCAGATCCTTGGGTCCTAGACATAGTTTCCCAGGGGTACAGGATAGGCTTAAAAGCTCACCCTCCAAGGGGCAGATTCATTCTGCCCTGGCTCTCTTCAAACCCTGTGAAGAGGGAAGCCTTCCTCAACTGTGTACAAGACCTATCGTCCCTGGGAGTCATAGCTCCTGTCCCTCCTTTAGAATGGGGCCTAGGGTTTTAATCAAACCTCTTTGTGGTTCCAAAGAAAGAGGGGACTTTCCATCCAATCCTGGATTTAAAATGTCTCAAGTTCCTCAAGTTCCCGTCCTTCAAAATGTAAGCTATCAGGTCCCGTCTGCTGTTGGTTCAGGAAGGTCAGTTCATGACCACCATAGACCTGAAGGACACATATCTTCATGTTCCGATCCACAAGGATCATTTTCAATTTCTGAGATTTGCATTTCTGGACGAGCATTTTCAATTGATCATAGACTGTGTTTATGAAGAAAGATCTTTCTAACGGATTTAAAAAAATCGAACATTCTTTCTTCTTTCCTATCCCTCCAAACAACTTCACGACCTTCGGTGGCTCAATGCATGGAGGTAGTTGGTCTCATGGTGGTGGCAATGGACATTTATTCCTTTTGCTTGTTTTCATCTTGGACCTCTACCACTATGCTCACAGTGGAACGGGGACCATTCTGACCTGTCTCAGTTGATCGTCCTGGACAGCCATACGAGAGAATCTCTCGGGGGCTCTGTCGGAATCATTCGTCCCAAGGTGTATTCTTTTGGAGACCATTGTGGGAGATTGTTACCATGGATGCCAGTCTTGTGGGTTGGGGTGCAGTCTGGGGTTCCCTGAGAGCCCAGGGAACTTGGTCCCATAAAAATCTTGGAATTGAGAGACATTTACAATGCTCTGAGGTGGTTGCCCCAACCGAGTTCAGTCCAATCTATAAGATTTCAGTCTGACAACATAACCACTGTGGCCTATATCAATAATCAGGGAGGAACAAGGAGTCCTCTTGCTATGGAGGAGGTTTCTCGTATTCTTCTATGGGCAGAGTCCCACAATTGCATCATCTCGGTAATTCACATTCCGGGAGTGGACAATTGGGAGGTGGACTTCCTGAGCAGACATTCCTTTCACCCAGGGGAGTGGGACCTTCATCCGGAGGTGTTCTCTGAGATAACTCTCAGATGGGGAGTCCCGGAGATAGACCTCATGGCTTCTCGTCTCAACTTCAAGCTTCCCAAATATGGTTTGAGATCCAGGGGACCCTCATGCTGTGTTTGTGGATGCATTAGAGGTTCCCTGGAGGTTCAATCTCATTTATCTATTCCCTCCATTTGTTCTTCTTCCCAGGGTGATAGCCCGCATCAAACAGGATCGAGTGTCGGTGATCCTGCTTGCTCCATCCTGGCCACGCAGGACTTGGTATGCCGACCTAGTGAAGATGTCCTCTTTCACTCCATGGAAATTACCTCTGAGGCCAGACCTTCTACTTCAGGGTCCCTTCTATCTATCTAGAATCTCTGAGATTGACTGCATGGAGATTGAACACTTATTTCTATCCACGAGAGGTTTCTCAGATAGGGTCATTGATACGTTTATCCAAGCTCGTAAGCCAGTGACCCGTAAGATGTATCACAGGGTTTGGCGCACTTATAGTGGTGAGAAAGTCTGTTTTTTTTGTGGCACAAGGTGCGAGTTCCCCGAATTCTTCTTTTTCTTCAAGACGGTTTGGAGAAGGGGTTATCGACAAGTTCTATAAATGGTCAGATCTCTGCCCTGTCTGTTATTACACAGAAAGTTAGCTATCCTTCCCGGAAGTTCAGTCTTTTGCTCATGCCCTGGTCAGAATCAGACCAGTGATTAAGTCGGTTGCTCCTCCGTGGACCCTTAATCTTGTTCTTCGTGTTCTGCAACAGGCCCCATTTGATCCTATGCATTCCGTGGCCATCAAGCTTTTGTCTTGGAAAGTTTTGTTTTTGTTAGCCATTTCTTCTGCTTGTAGAGATTCAGAATTATCAGCTTTACAGTGTGATCCTCATCTATTTTTTTATGCTGATAAGGCTGTTCTTCGGACCAAGTTGGTTTTCTTCCTAAGGTGGTTTCTGACCGCAATATTAATCAAAAAATTGTAGTTCCTTCCTTCTGTCCTAATCAGTCCTATCAGGAGGAGTGTCTCTTGCATGATTTAGATGTAGTTTAGATGTGCTGTTTACTCTGGCAAATGCAGGGGTCAGAAAGTCACTGCTACTACTCTGTCCTTTTGGCTGAGGAGTGTGATTAGTAGGGCTTATGAGGAAGCAGGCCAGCAGTCTCCTGAGAGGATTACTGCTCATTCTACTCATGCAGTTTCTTCTTCTTGGACTTTTTAGAATGAAGCTTCTGTGGAACAGATCTGTAAGGCGGCTACCTGGTCCTTTTTGCAAACTTTTTCAAAATTCTATAAATTTGATGTTTTTGCCTCAGCTGAGCCTTCTTTTGGAAGGAAAATGCTTCAAGCGGTGGTGCCTTCAGTTTAGGTCTACCTGCCTTTCCTTTCCCCTCCGTGTCCATTTTGTGTCCTCTCTAGTTTGGGTATTGGATTCCCAACAGTAATGAATGGAATTTGTGGACTCTCCATGCCATTGGAAAGAAAACAAGATTCATTCTTACCTGATAAATTTCTTTCTTTCATGGCATGGAGAGTCCACAAACCCGCCCTTGTTAGTTATTTTTTAAGGCGGTGTATATTCCCTAAACTTCTGGTACCTCTATATCCCTAGTTTTGTGTCTCCTACTTCTTTTTTCCCTCGATTGAATGACTGGGGATTATGGGAAGTGGGAGGGATTTGTCTGGGGTGTCATTGCCTCCTCCTGGTGGCCAGAGGCTGAATTCCCAACAGTAATGAATGCAATTCATGGACTCTCCATGCCAGGAATTAAATAAATTTATCAGGTAAGCATAAATTGTGTTTTTCGAGAGGCCTGCAAAGAGCCAAGGGGGCATATTTATCTAGCTCTGTATGGAGCTTGATGCCCCATGTTTCCGGCGAGCCAGACCGCTGCTCCATAACCTGTCCGCCTGCTCTGAGGCGTCGGACAGAAATCAAACCGAACGAATACGATCGAGTTGATTGACACCCCCTGCTATCGGCCGATTGGCCGCGAAACTGCAGGGGGCGGCATTGCACCAGCAGTTCACCAGAACTACTGTTGGCATTTATCGATGTGCAGCGGACATGATCCGCAATATCGGATCATGTCCGCTCGCATATTAATAAATAGGCCCCTTGGTCTCAACCCCAATTAACACTTTTGAGATGAATTGGAATGTTGATTGTGAGCCAGACCCTCTTGTTCAACATCCGTGCCTATTTCTAAATGGGCACGAATTCCCACAGACACACTCCAAAATGTTATGGAAAGCCTTATCAGGAGTGTTGTGACTTTTATAATCACAAAGGGGAGGAGGCCACTCCATATTAATGTCCATGGTTTTTGGAATTGGATGTCCAACAAGATCATAAAGGTGTGTTGGTTAGGTGCCCACATACTTTTGTTTTTGTTTTTCTTCTCTATGACTGTCATACTTTGTATACTATGTATTCTCTTAGAAATTGGTTTTAAGGATGTTATACAAGATAACATTGTTTACTACTTCCAAAGTATTAAAGGGACAGTCTAGTCAAAATTAAATCAGATAGGGCATGCAATTTTAAACAACTTTCCAATTTACTTCTATTATCTAATTTGCTCAATTCTTTAGATATCCTTTGTTGAAGAAATGGCAATGCACATGTGTGAGCCAATCATACAAGGCCTTTATGTGCAGCAACCAATCAGCAGCTACTGAGCATATCTAGATATGCTTTTCAGCAAGTGATATCAAGAGAATGAAGCAAATTAGATAATAGAAGTAAATTAGAAAGTTGTTTAAAATGGCATGCTCTTTCTAATTCACAAAAGAAAAAAATTGGGTTTCATGTCCCTTTAAGTATTTGATATAAAGAATTTTATATCTGAAATGTGATTTTGATTGAATAATTATTTTAATAAGGGATCTTTTTCTGTGTTTTTTTAGTGCAATTACATTACACTGCGAAGAGTTAAGTGGACTTTTTTTAACCAGTGAAATTTGAATTAATTTTATTTATGCACATATATAGCTGTGTTGGTCTATGATTACAGTACAAGCTAAAATGTGTCAGGTTGAGTTTGTGGTTTTCATATTTGTTCTGTTATGTTAGTTTCAGCCATACAGTAAAGATATTTAATAGTTTTGGAGTGCCAGTCTGAGCCTTTTTGTGGATACACATTTTCTTAGACCTAAAATGAACTGAAAAGTGATTAAGGATATGACCAACAGCTCTAAACAGCTAAACAATAAGTCATTAATAGACTTTGTAGCATAGCATATACAATGCACAACATGTTTACGTGATTTGGAGTTTAGGTTCCTTTGAGGACTAATTAATTTTGTTTTTCTCTCCGCTATAAAATTGATTTTTCTAAGCACACACATAGGCCTAGATTTGGAGTTCGGCGGTAGCCGTCAAAACCAGCGTTAGAGGCTCCTAACGCTGGTTTTGGGCGCCCGCTGGTATTTGGAGTCAGTGATTAAAGGGTCTAACGCTCACTTTTCAGCCGCGACTTTTCCATACCGCAGATCCCCCTACGCCATTTGCGTAGCCTATCTTTTCAATGGGATCATTCTAACGCTGGTATTTAGAGTCGTTTCTGAAGTGAGCGTTAGAGCTCTAACGACAAGATTCCAGCCGCCTGAAAATAGCAGGAGTTAAGAGCTTTCTGGCTAACGCCGGTTCATAAAGCTCTTAACTACTGTACCCTAACGTACACTAACACCCATAAACTACCTATGTACCCCTAAACCGAGCTCCCCCCACATCGCCGCCACTCGATTAAAATTTTTAACCCCTAATCTGCCGACCGCCACCTACGTTATACTTATGTACCCCTAATCTGCTACCCCTAACACCGCCGACCCCTGTATTATATTTATTAACCCCTAACCTGCCCCCCACAACATCGCCGCCAGCTACTTAAAATAATTAACCCCTAATCTTCCGACCGCAAAGCGCCGCCACCTACGTTATCCCTATGTACCCCTAATCTGCTACCCCTAACACCGCCGACCCCTATATTATATTTATTAACCCCTAATCTGCCCCCCACAACGTCGCCGACACCTGCCTACACTTATTAACTCCTAATCTGCCGAGCGGACCTGAGCGCTACTATAATAAAGTTATTAACCCCTAATCCGCCTCACTAACCCTATCATAAATAGTATTAACCCCTAATCTGCCCTCCCTAACATCGCCGACACCTACCTTCAATTATTAACCCCTAATCTTCCGATCGGAGCTCACCGCTATTCTAATAAATGTATTAACCCCTAAAGCTAAGTCTAACCCTAACACTAACACCCCCCTAAGTTAAATATAATTTACATCTAACGAAATTAATTAACTCTTATTAAATAACTTATTCCTATTTAAAGCTAAATACTTACCTGTAAAATAAACCCTAATATAGCTACAATATAAATTATAATTATATTATAGCTATTTTAGGATTAATATTTATTTTACAGGCAACTTTGTAATTATTTTAACCAGGTACAATAGCTATTAAATAGTTAAGAACTATTTAATAGTTACCTAGTTAAAATAATAACAAATTTACCTGTAAAATAAATCCTAACCTAAGATATAATTAAACCTAACACTACCCTATCAATAAAATAATTAAATAAACTACCTACAATTACCTACAATTAACCTAACACTACACTATCAATAAATTAATTAAACACAATTCCTACAAATAAATACAATTAAATAAACTAGCTAAAGTACAAAAAATAAAAAAGAACTAAGTTACAGAAAATAAAAAAATATTTACAAACATAAGAAAAATATTACAACAATTTTAAACTAATTACACCTACTCTAAGCCCCCTAATAAAATAACAAAGCCCCCCAAAATAAAAAATTCCCTACCCTAAATTAAAAAAGTTACAAGCTCTTTTACCTTACCAGCCCTGAACAGGGCCCTTTGCGGGGCATGCCCCAAGAATTTCAGCTCTTTTGCCTGTAAAAAAAAACATACAATACCCCCCCCCCAACATTACAACCCACCACCCACATACCCCTAATCTAACCCAAACCCCCCTTAAATAAACCTAACACTAATCCCCTGAAGATCTTCCTACCTTGTCTTCACCATCCAGGTATCACCGATCCGTCCTGGCTCCAAGATCTTCATCCAACCCAAGCGGGGGTTGGCGATCCATAATCCGGTGCTGAAGAGGTCCAGAAGAGGCTCCAAAGTCTTCCTCCTATCCGGCAAGAAGAGGACATCCGGACCGGCAAACATCTTCTCCAAGCGGCATCTTCGATCTTCTTCCATCCCGAGCGAAGTGGCAGGATCCTGAAGACCTCCAGCGCGGAACATCCATCCGGACCGACGACTGAACGACGAATGACTGTTCCTTTAAGGGACGTCATCCAAGATGGCGTCCCTCGAATTCCGATTGGCTGATAGGATTCTATCAGCCAATCGGAATTAAGGTAGGAATTTTCTGATTGGCTGATGGAATCAGCCAATCAGAATCTAGTTCAATCCGATTGGCCGATCCAATAAGCCAATCAGATTGAGCTCGCATTCTATTGGCTGATCGGAACAGCCAATAGAATGCGAGCTCAATCTGATTGGCTGATTGGATCAGCCAATAGGATTGAACTTGATTCTGATTGGCTGATTCCATCAGCCAATCAGAAAATTCCTACCTTAATTCCGATTGGCTGATAGAATCCTATCAGCCAATCGGAATTCGAGGGACGCCATCTTGGATGACGTCCCTTAAAGGAACAGTCATTCGTCGTTCAGTCGTCGGTCCGGATGGATGATGGAAGATCGAAGATGCCGCTTGGAGAAGATGTTTGCCGGTCCGGATGTCCTCTTCTTGCCGGATAGGAGGAAGACTTTGGAGCCTCTTCTGGACCTCTTCAGCACCGGATTATGGATCGCCAACCCCCGCTTGGGTTGGATGAAGATCTTGGAGCCAGGACGGATCGGTGATACCTGGATGGTGAAGACAAGGTAGGAAGATCTTCAGGGGATTAGTGTTAGGTTTATTTAAGGGGGGTTTGGGTTAGATTAGGGGTATGTGGGTGGTGGGTTGTAATGTTGGGGGGGGGTATTGTATGTTTTTTTTTACAGGCAAAAGAGCTGAAATTCTTGGGGCATGCCCCGCAAAGGGCCCTGTTCAGGGCTGGTAAGGTAAAAGAGCTTGTAACTTTTTTAATTTAGAATAGGGTAGGGAATTTTTTATTTTGGGGGGCTTTGTTATTTTATTAGGGGGCTTAGAGTAGGTGTAATTAGTTTAAAATTGTTGTAATATTTTTCTTATGTTTGTAAATATTTTTTTATTTTCTGTAACTTAGTTCTTTTTTATTTTTTGTACTTTAGCTAGTTTATTTAATTGTATTTATTTGTAGGAATTGTGTTTAATTAATTTATTGATAGTGTAGTGTTAGGTTAATTGTAGGTAGTTTATTTAATTATTTTATTGATAGGGTAGTGTTAGGTTTAATTATATCTTAGGTTAGGATTTATTTTACAGGTAAATTTGTTATTATTTTAACTAGGTAACTATTAAATAGTTCTTAACTATTTAATAGCTATTGTACCTGGTTAAAATAATTACAAAGTTGCCTGTAAAATAAATATTAATCCTAAAATAGCTATAATATAATTATAATTTATATTGTAGCTATATTAGGGTTTATTTTACAGGTAAGTATTTAGCTTTAAATAGGAATCATTTATTTAATAAGAGTTAATTTATTTCGTTAGATAAAAATTATATTTAACTTAGGGGGGTGTTAGTGTTAGGGTTAGACTTAGCTTTAGGGGTTAATCCATTTATTAGAATAGCGGTGAGCTCCGATCGGAAGATTAGGGGTTAATAATTGAAGGTAGGTGTCGGCGATGTTAGGGAGGGCAGATTAGGGGTTAATACTATTTATGATAGGGTTAGTGAGGCGGATTAGGGGTTAATAACTTTATTATAGTAGCGCTCAGGTCCGCTCGGCAGATTAGGGGTTAATAAGTGTAGGCAGGTGTCGGCGACGTTGAGGGGGGCAGATTAGGGGTTAATAAATATAATATAGGGGTCGGCGGTGTTAGGGGCAGCAGATTAGGGGTACATAGGGATAATGTAGGTAGCGGCGGTTTACGGAGCGGCAGATTAGGGGTTAAAAACATATGCAGGGGTCAGCGATAGCGGGGGCGGCAGATTAGGGGTTAATAAGTGTAAGGTTAGGGGTGTTTAGACTCGGGGTACATGTTAGAGTGTTAGGTGCAGACGTAGGAAGTGTTTCCCCATAGGAAACAATGGGGCTGCGTTAGGAGCTGAACGCTGCTTTTTTGCAGGTGTTAGGTTTTTTTTCAGCTCAAACAGCCCCATTGTTTCCTATGGGGGAATCGTGCACGAGCACGTTTTTGAGGCTGGCCGCGTCCGTAAGCAACTCTGGTATCGAGAGTTGCATTTGCGGTAAAAATGCTCTACGCTCCTTTTTTGGAGCCTAACGCAGCATTTGTTTGAACTCTCGATACCAGAGTTAAATTTATGGTGCGGCCAGAAAAAAGCCTGCGGAGCGTTAACAGCCCTTTTACCGCCGAACTCCAAATCTAGGCCTAAGTGAGGTAAAAAAGCAAAACTACTCTACAATAACAGATAAGATTCCAGCTTTATCGCCATTATTATTTAAAATCCCCATCCCCACCTTTTAATTAAAGGGACATTGAATACGTTTTATAAGCATAGTATTAAGGTTATTCCCAGCCTCCCTCTAGTCATAGGTCCCGCCATTTTGAAATGCATTCCAGTGGTAACCTGTTTGCACATGTGCAGTAACTCTCCTTCAGGTACCTGCAGTGTAACCTAGGATCCCACAATGGCGGCATCCATAATTAGAGGGAGGTGCATAAAATGTGTTTTGTGTCCCTTTTAATAGAAAAAAACTAGTAGAAGCTGCTCCACCAATAAATAAGTATAGCAATTCAAAACTACTGTGTGTGAAGAGTAAAAGGTTTTCTAAGGGGATTGTGGCAGTGAGGTTCACTGATTGAAGTCAGCACCACGCAAACATCTTTGTTTTGAATAGGATGTGCTTGTCAGGTACTACACCAGTGCATACATGGATACCAGTCTAACCAAACATTTTGATTAAAACTTACATTTATTTTGAGACACCAGGATCCTACATTAAAATGTGCCATGTCTACCCTAAAGGGGTTAACAAACAAAAAGCTGAGTGCTTTAAGCTAACGGACTCAGTGCACTTTTTAGCGCACCTTTTCTGTGTTATAATACTTTCCTGGTCCTGTGTTGCTGTAACATTCTCAACATGTAAGGGGGTTTATACATTAACTATTTGTGTTCTTTATATAGCTTATTTACTTCTGTACATCTCTGAAACGTTTTTTCCATACTGGTACTGTGGAGCAAACTGGTGCAATTCAGGCCTCTAGTTCATCGGCTGATCATCTAGAAGGGAAATCCTCTGCTACTTCAACCCCTTTAGTTTGTGTTTACTTTGTAAGGATTCTCAGGTTTGTCCCACTGCTTAGCTTTGTATTTCATGTGCTAAGTCTTTTGCTAATCCTAAAAAGGGTTTACTGTGCTTCAGGGTGTGCACGTTTTTTTGTTTTTTTTAACAATCATAATGTTTATTAATAATGTTAACCAATTCTTTATTCTGTTCACTGTAGTCAAAAACTATTGGCCAACCTCATTATTTGATACTTTCTCTTTTTCATTATATTGAAGAAACTCTGATCTATCTTTTTGCCAAACATCTTTAATGATCTCAACTATAAATGTTTCTGTATATGCTTTTTTCCATAAATCTACTCTTGAATACTTCAGCCTGTATAGTGAAGGTTTCATTTTCACTGCAATTTCTTTTCTGTCTATGGAATTAGCTTTTTGGTACATTAAGTAACCATCTTTTTAGATGGTAACTATTCAATTCTATATAATTATTGACATCTACAGGTTTGAAATAGTTATTTGTGTAAATATTAGCATTTTTGATTATATATCAAATATGTTCAAAAATTAGGAGCCAGGCATATTTTTAGGAGCCAGACATTTGGATTTGTATATAGATATATGGAGAATAACCCAAAAAAGTTAGGAGCCAGGGGTAAAATTCTAGGAGCCAGTGGCTCCCAGGCTCCTGGGTTTGTCAAGCCCTGTTCTAAATCTAAAAATAGGACAGAGGTTTGACTGAATTCCCATTTTAGATCAATGTTCCACTCATTGATATTCAATCCCTTCATAAACTGTTCCAAATCCAACCTAGATCCCCTCCAAATAAAAAAACAAATCTATGTACCGCTTATAGGACACCAGATCCGCACCAAGGGGGAGAGTTTTACACAAAAATGTCTTCCCATGCTGCCATAATTAGGTTAGCATAACTTGGTGAAAATCTGGTGCCCATAGCGGATCTTTCTTACTTTTATGAATCTTGGGTAATATGTAAAAGGTTGGTACCTTAGGGAATTTAGGGCAAATACATTTGTATTCTTTTTTTTATCTAGAATGCCCTTTTCCAGTCCCTCTTAAATTTAACCGAGATATTATTAAATTAATTCATAGGATTAGTCTTAAGGACCCTATATTTTGTTGGGTCACTTCATTGTCTCAGACATTCCTTATTATATTTATCTAGGAGAACAATCCCTGCGCCCTTATCTGCAGGTTTAATGACTATGTTCTTATCATTTCCCAATTCTCTTAGGGCCTCACTTTCATTTATATTAAGGTTATATTTATAGTACTTTTTTTACCTTATGTATATCTTTCATTATTAAATGTGTAAAAATGTCCATTGGACTAGTTCTTAATCTCTGGATAGAATTTAGAGTTATTTTTTAAATTAATATGTTTAAAAGAGTCATTGTTGGTTGTGTTTGAAACAATGGGATTATTAACCTCTTAAGGACATATGACGGAATTTTTCCATCATAAAACAATTGAGCAAACTGAAAGCTGTGTCCTTAAAGGGTTAATGAAGACTTTTTTCAAAATTAAATTTCTTATAAATTTATTAATACCGATATATGTATCAAACTTATTCACCTGTTTAGTGGGCACAAACTTCATACCTCTATTCAAAACTTTTATTTGTTAAAACTTTTTTACTAAGTTTAAAAATTATTTTCTTTTTTTTTTTGTTCTGTTCTCCTGTCTTTCCCTGCTTCCGCTGTTCTTTCTTTACTTTGGTGTGGTGGTGGGGATCATATTTCTCTTTTCTCTTTCCAAAAACATATTATTCTCACTTATATCATCTTTCTTATCTCTTAGAATCTCAAAACGATTATGGATAGTGATCTGTTCTCTTGACTTCTGGGGTTGTTTTTTATTGTATCTTTGTTCTGGGATACAGTTTAAATTTTGAGCTTTATATGCATTGTTTTGAATTTTCTACCTTTTTTTTTTTGTCCAAAATGGTCTTTTTCTTCCTTTCTATATGATTCAACTTGTGTTAGGCATATTTCTACCATTTTTATCATTCCTTCTATAATTGGATAGGGTATTTCTTTTCTCATTTTCCTCTCTTTCATATAGCTTCTTTACTTCCTTTCCTTATAGTCCATTTTATCTCTCCTATATTTTTTCTTTTTTGTTTCTTTTATTTCTTTAATTTGTTTATTGTTAATTTTTTTCTTAAAACTCGCTTGTTTCTATATACTTGGCTAATTGCTCTTCCAACAAACCTATTTCTAAATTAATTGTGCATAACTCTTTTCCTCTCCTGAATAATCAGTGTGATAAGTTTTATTGTGCAGTTTATAGTGTTCCATTTACTCCATTTACTTTTTAATTATCCCTAATCCTCTTGGTGTGATCCCTTCATTAAGATCTCTCTCTCTAAAGTAATAACTTCTAAATTTAATTGTATATCTTTTGTCATAAGTTTCTCCAGTCATTTTATGAACACATCAAAATCATTAGTGATATGTGACATCATATTATCATCCTCACAAAATGAGGCTGCATTAAGTGACCTTTTTCTTATTTCAAATTCAAATATTAAAAGATCAAATTGTGAAAAACAGAATCAAAGTAATACCTAAAAGTGTAAAATAATGAGTTAAAATTAAAACCTGTAAATAATTTGCAAAAGTATACAAAATAAGGATATGTGTCAGTCCGAACAAACAGGGAACAAAAGCTGCTTCACAAAGACTTGATTGTAGAAACTCACGGTAGGTATATATAAGGAAGAGAAGGAAAAAACAATAGTGAAATCCGGTAAAGGAATGGTATTCATACTTTGAAGAGCTATATCTAAGCTCTCAGGGAATCAGCAGGCAGGTTTATAGCCCTACGGCATTCATGAAAACTCCTGGGCTCCAAAGGTAGGTAAAATACCATTTTTTAAAATCAAAGGACAGGTTACACATACTGCATCGGCCAGGAAACAATAACACATAAACAAACCGTTCAAATAACAGCCTATAAATACTACAACAAAATACTTCAGGGACCTGCCATATGATACAAATGTCCTTATTAGTCCAGCAAATATCCGACGTACGTATCACTGGTATATAACCAGCTTTTTTCAAGGATAATTCCGTTCATTATTTCCAGCTTTTTTATATGCCAAGACAGTTCCTAATTGGTGGAGGATCATCATCATCACTGGTTACGTAATAATCACATTATCGTCTTTGTTTTGTTTGATCTATACAATAATATATCTAGATTTAATTTAGGAATTGAATACATCAATTGGAAACATTTAAGCAAAATATAAAAAGATTTCAGAAATTCCAGAATGCAAAATGAAACATAAAACTTAAAAATGTTAAAATCTAAAAAAAACATGTATTCAATAGAACAATTGATAACCTGCCACTCAAATTTTTATGTATATTTATGTATGTGGGTTGTACCTTTAGAAGACTGGCCAAATGTTTCCAGGAACATGTTTACAACATCTAGAGGGGATACAACCTACACACTGTATCAGAGCATTTCAAGAGGGTACATAATGACCGGGTTGTATAGTGAAATATATTGGCATTAAAAGATTAGAACCCCATTGAAGAGGGGGTAATTTGGCTAATGCCTTAGGACAATCAGAAATGCTTATACCTAGTGGGCTTAATAAGAATTTCGAAGCAAAGCTGTTACGTGTCACTTCCCTTACCCATAACCCCCAGTCATTTTCTTTGCCTCTGTCAATGGAGGAGGGGAAGTTAGGTGTCTGAAGATATTTATTCCTTTTTTGGGTACTTTTCCCTGCAAGCAAGGATTTGGGTTTAGCTGTGTCCACGTCAATTTCTTGAGTAAGAGTAGTGGTGGCTTTTAAGCAGTTAGGAAGTGGTGAGGTAGTCCTTACTTTGTTTTCCTAGCATCTTGCTGCCCTAGTCATAGAAAGCCAAAGTTGGTTACTCTATTCTTTCTTTTTTCTACAGGTCTCGGTATGGAGTATGTGTCCTTTCACGCCTTGTGAGCTGTCTTCCTGCCGGACAGCTAGACTGCAGGTTAGTGCTTTTTGTCTTCTAGGTTGTGGAGACTTGTACTTAATAAAAATAGTTAACTCTGCAGAAAAATGGGACAATGATATATCCTTTATGTACAGGATTACATGGGCAGTGTGCAGGCACATTTGTATGTTGAGACTTGGATCTTCCCTTGATATGGGGGCGTTTCATATGTGGCTGTTTAGTTAATTCACTATGGTAGTGTGTTTATATGGGCATTTTATTAGAGGCATTTCTCTAATTGGGCATATTTATTTTTAAAGTTGCTTGTGACTTTTATTGTAAAGCGGCAAAACCTTTTGCTTCAGTTTTTTCTTGGAACGCACACTTTTAATTGCTGCGCAGTTCCTGTTGAAGCCGATCATGTGACTTCCCACTCATCTGACTCTGAGCGGAGTGGCGTCACTTTTTCTATACATTGTCGGTACCGGCTCGTTGAAGGAGTCGCTTGTGAGCTCTGTGCATATGTCAGTTGTGGAGTACGGTAGTGCACTCAGTTGATCTGATGTGTAGAGGTCCTGAAGTTGTTTTTCTGTCTATGGGGCAATCAAATTGTATAGCATAAATCTCTCTGAGGAATCGACTTGTATTAAAGTGACAGTAGTCTTCTTTTCTAACTTTTAATTACTCATTTATTTTTGGGGGAATTTTTTATTTTGTGCTAACATGGACATGGAACAAGTATCTGTTTCTTGTGATAGATGCTTATTATGCCTAGAGAATCAAATTGTTTGGCCTATGCAATTTTGTGCTACATGTTTAGCTAGAACGCTTGAGTGTAAAGATAAATTATTGCCCTCTGAGCCCAATGTCTCTCAGGATGATGCTGTTCAGGCAATTCCACAGCTTTCTCCTTAAATGTCCCAAGCCTTAATGGCGTCACATACAGTGCCCTGCGGTTCCTCTTAGCCTCCTGGAGGAGTATATTTGCCATCAGATTTTTCTGCTCAGATATCTTCTGCTGTATCTGCAGCATTATCTGCCTTTCCTATGTTAGGGAAACACAAGAGAAAATCTAAACATTTGTCAGATGGTAAGGTGTCTGTCCCATCTGCTGCCGTGAAGGTTGACCTCCCTCATACGTCTGATGAGGAGATATCTCGGTAGCCTCTGAGGGTGAAATCTCAGATTCTGACAGTAAAATTCCTTTATCTGATTCTGAAGAGATAAATTTCAGATTTAAACTTGAGCACCTCTGCTTACTGCTAAATGAGGTTCTGGCTACTTTGGACAACTCCGACACTTCTGTCGCTGTCAATCCTAAGAAATCTAGTAAACTTTACAAGTACTATGATGTTCCTTCAGCTGTGGAAGTATTTTCTGTTCCAGACCGTGTGTCGGAGATCTCCCCGTCTCCAATTTTTAAAAAAGATGTTTCCTGTTGCTGACTCCATTCGAGACTCATGGCGCACAGTTCCTAAAGTAGAAGGGGCTATTTCTACTCTGGCTAGGAGAACCACGATTCCTATTGAGGAGAACTGTTCTTTTAAGGATCCCATGGACAAAAAGCTGGAGGCCTATTTAAAGAAAATGTATGTTGATTAGGGTTTACAATGGCAACCTGCAGTTTGTATTGCCACAGTAGCAAGTGCAGCATCTTATTAGTGCAATGCCCTGTCGAAACCGATTTTAGAGGATACTCCATTGGAGGAGATCCAAGATAGGATTAAGGCTATCAAATTAGCCAATTCCTTTATCTCTGATGCTAACATGCAAGCCATTAGAATGGGAGCCAAGATGTCTGGCTTCACTGTCCTAGCCTGCAAGGCTCTGTGGCTAAAATCATGGTCAGCTGATGTTACCTCCAAGTCCAAACTCCTTTTGTTACCTTCAAGGGTAAGACCCTGTTTTTTCCTGGTCTGGCGGAGATAATTTCTGAAATTATGGGTGGAATGGGGACTTTTCTACCACAAGACAAGAAGAATAGACCTAAAGGACGTCAGAGTAATTTTCGTTCCTTTCGTTACTTCAAAGGTCAAAATTCTTCCTCTCCCTCCTCCAAGCAGGAACAGTCCAAGTCTCGCTGGAAACCTAATCAGTCTTGGAACAAGGGAAAGCAACCTAAGAAACCCTCTGCTGAGACTAAATCAGCAATAAGGGTCTGCCACCGGTCTGGGATTGGATCAAGTGGGATGCAGACTTTCCTTGTTTCGTCTAGCATGGATATGAGATGTCCCAGATCCTTGGGCTGTTGACATAGTATCTCAGGGGTATAAAATATAATTAAAATCTTGCCCTCCCAATGGCAGATTTCTTCTCTCAATGTTATCTGTGGATCAGGTTAAAAAGAGAGGCATTCTAAAGGTGCGTTCAGGACTTTTCCTCACTGGGAGTGATTGTTCCAGTTCCGGTAAGAGAACAGGGTCTAGGATTTTATTCAAATCTGTTTGTGGTCCCAAAAAAAGAGGTAACTTTTCGACCCATTTTATACCTAAAGTATCTCAACAAGTTTCTTCAGGGTTCCATCCTTCAAAATGGAAACCATTCGTTCTATTCTTCCTTTGGTGCAAGAGGGTCAGTTCATGACGACCATAGACCTGAAGGACGCATATCTTCATGTTCCCATGCACAGGGATCATTAGCAGTTTCTGAGATTTGCTTTTCTAGACAAACACTTTCAGTTTGTTGCACTTCCGTTTGGCCTTGCCACAGCTCCCAGAATCTTCTCAAAGGTTCTGGGGGCTCTCTTGGCAGTTGTCAGGTTCCAGGGAATTGCGGTGGCTCCTTACCTGGACGACATATTGGTTGAGGTGCCATCTTTTCAACATGCATACTCTCATACAGAGATCTTGTAGTCTCTTTTACGTTCCCACGGATGGAAAGTGAATCCGGAGAAGAGTTTCCTTGTTCCAGCTACAAGGGTGGTTTTCTAAGGGACCATCATCGATTCCCTATAAAGATTTTTCTGACGGAGGTCAGAAGATCCAAGCTTCTCACTTCTTGCCTCTCTCTTCAGTCTACTGTTCGGCCATCAGTAGCTCAATGTATCGAGGAAATTGGTCTGATGGTCGCTTCCATGGACCTCATTCCCTTTGCTCGATTCCATTTGAGAGCTCTGCAATTATACATGCTCAGACAATGGAACGGAGATCATTTGGATCTGTCTCAGAGGATAGATCTAGACCAGTTGACAAGAGACTCTATCGTGGTGGATATCTCAGGATAATCTGTCTCAGGGCTCATGCTTGCGGAGACCCTCCTGGGTGATTGTGACCACAGATACCAGTCTGCTGGGCTGGGGAGCAGTCTGGGACTCGTTAAAGGCTCAGGGCCTATGGACTCGGGAGGAGTCTTCTCTCCCAATAAACATTTTGGAGTTGAGAGCGATCTTTAATGCCCTGATGGCTTGGCCTCAGTTGTCCTTAGCCCAGTTTATCAGGTTCCAGTCGGATAACATCACCTCAGGGGCTTACATCAACCACCAGGGAGGAACTCTGAGTTCCTTGGCTATGAAGGAGGTGACTCACATTCTGCAGTGGGCATAAGCCCACAATTGTCATATCTGCCATCCACATTCCAGAAGTGAACTGGGAGGCGGATTTCTTGAGCAGACAGACCTTTCATCTTGGGGAGTGGGCTCTCCATCCGGAGGTGTTCTCCAGGTTAACCCTCAAGTGGGGGGTGCCAGAGTTGGATCTGATGGGTCTCATCAGAACACCAAGCTTCCAAGGTATGGTTCAAGGTCAAGAGATACTTAGACTGCCCTGATAGATGCTCTGGCGGTTCCTTGGGATTTCCGTCTAGCATACCTGTTTCCTCCGTTTACTCTCCTTCCACGAGTCATTGCTTGTATCCAACAGTAGAGAGCATCTGTAATTCTGATAGATCCTGCATGGCCTCGCAGGATCTGGTTTGCAGAACTGGTGAGGATGTCATCTCTTCCTCCTTGGAGGTTACCTCTGAGGAAGTACCTTCTAACTCAGGGTCCTTTCCTCCATCCAAATCTCGTTTCTCTGAAGCTGACTGCATGGATATTGAACGCTTAGTTCTGTCTAAGCGTGGGTTTTATGAGTCAGTCATTGATACTATGATTCAGGCTTGCAAACCTGTTACTCGTAAGATTTACCATAAGGTATGGCGTAAATACCTCTATTGGTGTGAATCAATGGGCTACTCTTGGAGTAGGGTCAGGATTTCTAGAATTTTGTCTTTTCTCCAGGATGGTCTGCAGGAAGGGTTGTCAGTCAGTTCTCAGAAAGGTCAGATTTCTGCCTTATCTATTCTTTTACATAAACATCTGGCAGATGTGCCACATGTTCAATCTTTTTGTCAGGCCCTGGTTAGAATCAGGCCTGTGTTTAAACCTGTTGCTCCTCCTTTGAGCCTTAACCTAGTTCTTGCAGCAGGCTCCATTTTAACCAATGCATTCCATAGATATTAAAGGGACATGAAACCCAAATTTTTTCTTTCATGATTCAGATAGAGGATACAATTTTAAACAACTTTTTAATTTACTTCTATTTAATTTGTTTCATTCTCTTGGTATAATTTGTTGAAGTAGCAGCAGTGCACTACTGGTTTCTAGTTGAACACATGGATGAGCCAATGACAATCGGTAAATATATCCAGCCACCAATCAGCAGCTAGAGCCTAGGTTCTTTGCTGCTCCTGAGCTTGCCTAGATAAATCTTTCAGCAAAGGATAACAAGAGAAGAAAGCAAATTAAATAATAGAAGTAAATTAGAAAGTTGTTTAAAATTGTATGCTCTATCTGAATCATGAAAGACAATTTTTGGGTTTCATGTCCCTTTAAGCTATTATCTTGGAAGGTTTTTTTCTTACTGCTATTTCTTCTGCTCGGAGAGTTTCTGAACTTTCGGCTTTGCAGATAAGGTGGTCCTTCATACTAAATTGGGGTTTCTCCCTAAAGTGATTTCGGATAGAAATATTAATCAGGAAATTGTTGTTCCTTCTCTTTGTCCTAATCTTTCCTCTCATAAGGAACGTCTGTTGCGCAACTTGGATGTGGTGCACGCTCAAAAATTCTACCTACAGGCTACTAAGGATTTTTTCCAGTCTTCTGCCCTGTTTGTTTGTTTCTCTGGAAAGAGTAAGGGTCAGAAGGCTACTTCTACTTCTCTTTCCCTTTAGTTAAAAAGTATGATTCGTTTTGCTTCTGAGACTTCCTGAGAGAATTTTTGCTCATTCCACTAGGGCTGTCTCCTCTTCTTGGGCTTTCAAAAATGAAGCTTCTGTGGAACAGATTTGCAAGGCTGCAACTTGGTCCTCTCTGCATACTTTTTCCAATTTCTACAAATTTGATACTTTTGCCTCGGCTGAGGCTTCCTTTGGGAGAAAGGTTCTTCAAGCGGTGGTGCCTTCTGTTTAGGTCTGCCTGTCTTGTTCTCCCTCCCTATTCATTCTGTGTCCTCTAGCTTGGGTACTGGTTCCCACTAGTAATTGGAATGACATAGTGGACTCCCCAAAATGTATGCTTACCTGATAAAAGTCTTTCTTTCCGGACATAGAGAGTCCACGACCCCACCCTTTAGATTAGACAGTATTTTTTTTCTAAACGTCAGGCACCTCTACACCTTTGTGTTATCTTCTTTTTCCATTTCCCTTTGGCTGAATGACTGGGGGTTATGAGTAAGGAAAGTGACACTTAACAGCTTTGCTGTGTTGCTCTTTGCCTCCAACTGCTAGCCAGGAGTGAATATCCCACTAGTAATTGGAATGACGTTGTGGACTCTCCATGTCCGGAAAGAAAGAAATTTATCAGATAAGGTAAGCATAAATTTAGTTTTTTATGTACCATTGTACCTATGTAATTTTATACTTATTATTTGTTCATTGTGTCCTGACTGAAATGTACAAGGGGAATTGAAGTAAAGATTAAGATTATGGTCTAATTTCATACATATGTAGAAGCACCTTAACTTCCTTTGCTGATTCTAATTTAAGAATGGCAGAGTGGTAGAACACTTACCTTGTAACTATATACTTTTATCCTGATGGAAGTAGTTCAAATCCCAAGGTAGTTTGTTAGATTTTCAAATTTTTACATTTTATGTTTAATGTTGCATTCTGGAATTTCTGTAACCATTTTTTTTATTTTTCTTAAAGGGACAGTCAAGTCCAAAAAAACTTTCATGATTTAAATAGGGAATGTCATTTTAAACAACTTTCGAATTTACTTTTATCACCAATTTTGCTTTGTTCTTTTGGTATTCTTAGTTGAAAGCTAAACCTAGGAGGTTCATATGCTAATTTCTTAGATCTTGAAGACTGCCTCTAATCTGAATGCATTTTGACCACTAGAGGGCATTAGTTCATGTGTTTCATATAGATAACATTGAGCTCATGCATGTGAAGTTACCCTGGAGTGAGCACTGATTGACTAAAATGCAAGTCTGTCAAAAGAACTGAAATAAGGGGGCAGTTTGAAGCGAAGATATAAGATAATCACAGAGGTAAAAAATCATATTAATTTAACAGTGTTGGTTATGCAAAACTGTGGAATGGGTCATAAAGGGATTATCTTTCTTTTTAAACGCCAAAAATTCTGGTGTTGAATGTCCCTTTAAATGTTTCCAATTGATGTATTCAATTCCTAAATGAAATATAGATATATTTTATACATCAAACGAAATGAAGACGATCATGTGATTATTACGTAACCAGTGACAATGATGATGCTCCACCAATTGGGAACTGTCTTGGCATATAAAAAGGCTGGAAATAATGAATGGGATTATCCTTGAAAAAGCTGGTTATATACCAGTGAAACGTACCTCAGATATTCATATGGCAGGTCTCTGAAGCATTCCTTTGTAGTATTTATAGGCTGTTATTTGAACGTATGTTTATGCTTCATTGTTTCCTGGTCGATGCAGTCTGTGTAATTTGTCCTTTGATTGGAATAAAGTGAAGGAAATACACAGAAAGTATATCATGAGTTACATAAAGAAAAACAGAATTTATGCTTACCTGATAAATTACTTTCTCCAACGGTGTGTCCGGTCCACGGCGTCATCCTTACTTGTGGGATATTCTCTTCCCCAACAGGAAATGGCAAAGAGCCCAGCAAAGCTGGTCACATGATCCCTCCTAGGCTCCGCCTACCCCAGTCATTCGACCGACGTAAAGGAGGAATATGCATAGGAGAAATCATATGATACCGTGGTGACTGTAGTTAGAGAAAATAATTCATCAGACCTGATTAAAAAAACCAGGGCGGGCCGTGGACCGGACACACCGTTGGAGAAAGTAATTTATCAGGTAAGCATAAATTCTGTTTTCTCCAACATAGGTGTGTCCGGTCCACGGCGTCATCCTTACTTGTGGGAACCAATACCAAAGCTTTAGGACACGGATGATGGGAGGGAGCAAATCAGGTCACCTAGATGGAAGGCACCACGGCTTGCAAAACCTTTCTCCCAAAAATAGCCTCAGAAGAAGCAAAAGTATCAAATTTGTAAAATTTGGTAAAAGTGTGCAGTGAAGACCAAGTCGCTGCCTTACATATCTGATCAACAGAAGCCTCGTTCTTGAAGGCCCATGTGGAAGCCACAGCCCTAGTGGAGTGAGCTGTGATTCTTTCAGGAGGCTGCCGTCCGGCAGTCTCATAAGCCAATCGGATGATGCTTTTAAGCCAAAAAGAGAGAGAGGTAGAAGTTGCTTTTTGACCTCTCCTTTTACCAGAATACACAACAAACAAAGAAGATGTTTGTCTGAAATGCTTTGTAGCCTCTAAATAGAATTTTAGAGCACGAACTACATCCAAATTGTGTAACAAACGTTCCTTCTTTGAAACTGGATTCGGACACAAAGAAGGCACAACTATCTCCTGGTTAATGTTTTTGTTAGAAACAACTTTCGGAAGAAAACCAGGTTTAGTACGCAAAACCACCTTATCTGCATGGAACACCAGATAAGGAGGAGAACACTGCAGAGCAGATAACTCTGAAACTCTTCTAGCAGAAGAAATTGCAACCAAAAACAAAACTTTCCAAGATAGTAACTTAATATCTACGGAATGTAAGGGTTCAAACGGAACCCCTTGAAGAACTGAAAGAACTAAATTGAGACTCCAAGGAGGAGTCAAAGGTTTGTAAACAGGCTTGATTCTAACCAGAGCCTGAACAAAAGCTTGAACATCTAGCACAGCCGCCAGTTTTTTGTGAAGTAAAACAGATAAAGCAGAAATCTGTCCCTTCAAAGAACTTGCAGATAATCCTTTCTCCAAACCCTCTTGTAGAAAGGATAGAATCTTAGGAATTTTTATCTTGTTCCATGGGAATCCTTTAGATTCACACCAACAGATATATTTTTTCCATATTTTATGGTAAATTTTCCTAGTTACAGGCTTTCTAGCCTGGACAAGAGTATCAATGACAGAATCTGAAAACCCACGCTTTGATAAAATCAAGCGTTCAATCTCCAAGCAGTCAGTTGGAGTGAAGCCAGATTCTGATGTTCGAATGGACCTTGAACAACAAGGTCCTGTCTCAAAGGTAGCTTCCATGGTGGAGCCGATGACATATTCACCAGGTCTGCATACCAAGTTCTGCGTGGCCACGCAGGAGCTATCAAGATCACCGAAGCCCTCTCCTGATTGATCCTGGCTACCAGCCTGGGAATGAGAGGAAACGGTGGGAATACATAAGCTAGGTTGAAGGTCCAAGGCGCTATCAGTGCATCTACTAGAGTCGCCTTGGGATCCCTGGATCTGGACCCGTAGCAAGGAACCTTGAAGTTCTGACGAGACGCCATCAGGTCCATGTCTGGAATGCCCCATAATTGAGTTATTTGGGCAAAGATTTCCGGATGGAGTTCCCACTCCCCCGGATGGAAAGTCTGACGACTCAGAAAATCCGCTTCCCAATTTTCCACTCCTGGGATGTGGATTGCAGACAAGTGGCAGGAGTGATTCTCCGCCCATTGAATTATTTTGGTCACTTCCTCCATCGCCAAGGAACTCCTTGTTCCCCCCTGATGGTTGATATATGCAACAGTCGTCATGTTGTCTGATTGAAACCTTATGAATTTGGCCTTTGCTAGTTGAGGCCAAGCTTTGAGAGCATTGAATATCGCTCGCAGTTCCAGAATGTTTATCGGGAGAAGAGATTCTTCCCGAGACCATAGACCCTGAGTTTTCAGGGGTTCCCAGACCGCGCCCCAGCCCACGAGACTGGCGTCGGTCGTGACAATGACCCACTCTGGTCTGCGGAAGCTCATTCCCTGTGACAGGTTGTCCAGGTTCAGCCACCAACGGAGTGAATCTCTGGTTCTTTGATCTACTTGGATCGTCGGAGACAAGTCTGTATAATCCCCATTCCACTGTCTGAGCATGCACAGTTGTAATGGTCTTAGATGAATTCGTGCAAAAGGAACTATGTCCATTGCCGCAACCATCAAACCTATTACTTCCATGCACTGCGCTATGGAAGGAAGAAGAACAGAATGAAGTACTTGACAAGAGCTTAGAAGTTTTGATTTTCTGGCCTCTGTCAGAAAAATCTTCATTTCTAAGGAGTCTATTATTGTTCCCAAGAAGGGAACTCTTGTTGACGGGGACAGAGAACTTTTTTCTATGTTCACTTTCCACCCGTGAGATCTGAGAAAGGCTAGGACAATGTCCATATGAGCCTTTGCTTTTGACAGAGACGACGCTTGAATCAGTATGTCGTCCAAGTAAGGTACTACTGCAATGCCCCTTGGTCTTAGCACCGCTAGAAGGGACCCTAGTACCTTTGTGAAAATCCTTGGAGCAGTGGCTAATCCGAATGGAAGTGCCACAAACTGGTAATGCTTGTCCAGAAAGGCGAACCTTAGGAACCGATGATGTTCCTTGTGGATAGGAATATGTAGATACGCATCCTTTAAATCCACCGTGGTCATGAATTGACCTTCCTGGATGGTAGGAAGAATTGTTCGAATGGTTTCCATTTTGAACGATGGAACCCTGAGAAATTTGTTTAGAATCTTGAGATCTAAAATTGGTCTGAATGTTCCTTCTTTTTTGGGAACTATGAACAGATTGGAGTAAAACCCCATCCCTTGTTCTCCTAATGGAACAGGATGAATCACTCCCATTCTTAACAGGTCTTCTACACAATGTAAGAATTCCTGTCTTTTTATTTGGTTTGAAGACAATTGAGACCTGTGGAACCTCCCCCTTGGGGGTAGTTCCTTGAATTCCAGGAGATAACCTTGAGAAACTATTTCTAGCGCCCAAGGATCCTGAACATCTCTTGCCCAAGCCTGAGCAAAGAGAGAGAGTCTGCCCCCCACCAGATCCGGTCCCGGATCGGGGGCCAACACTTCATGCTGTTTTAGTAGCAGTGGCAGGTTTCTTGGCCTGCTTACCCTTGTTCCAGCCTTGCATCGGTCTCCAGGCTGGTTTGGTTTGAGAACTATTACCCTCTTGCTTAGAGGGTGTAGAATTTGAGGCTGGTCCGTTTCTGCGAAAGGGACGAAAATTTGGCTTATTTTTAGCCTTAAAAGACCTATCCTGAGGAAGGGCGTGGCCCTTTCCCCCAGTGATGTCTGAAATAATCTCTTTCAAGTCAGGGCCAAACAGCGTTTTACCCTTGAAAGGGATGTTAAGCAATTTGTTCTTGGAGGACACATCCGCTGACCAAGACTTTAGCCAAAGCGCTCTGCGCGCCACAATAGCAAAACCTGAATTTTTCGCCGCTAATCTAGCTAATTGCAAAGTGGCGTCTAAGATAAAAGAGTTAGCCAATTTAAGTGCTTGAACTCTGTCCATAACCTCCTCATACGAAGATTCTTTATTGAGCGACTTTTCTAGTTCTTCGAACCAGAAACACGCTGCTGTAGTGACAGGAACAATGCATGAAATTGGTTGTAGAAGGTAACCTTGCTGAACAAACATCTTTTTAAGCAAACCCTCTAATTTTTTATCCATAGGATCTTTGAAAGCACAACTATCTTCTATAGGGATAGTAGTGCGTTTGTTTAGAGTAGAAACCGCCCCCTCGACCTTGGGGACTGTCTGCCATAAGTCCTTTCTGGGGTCGACCATAGGAAATAATTTCTTAAATATAGGGGGAGGAACAAAAGGTATGCCGGGCCTTTCCCATTCCTTATTTACAATGTCCGCCACCCGCTTGGGTATAGGAAAAGCATCGGGGGGCACCGGGACCTCTAGGAACTTGTCCATCTTACATAATTTCTCTGGAATGACCAAATTGTCACAATCATCCAGAGTAGATAACACCTCCTTAAGCAGAGCGCGGAGATGTTCTAATTTAAATTTAAAAGTAATAACATCAGGTTCAGCTTGTTGAGAAATTTTTCCTGAATCTGAAATTTCTCCCTCAGACAAAACCTCCCTCCTGGCCCCTTCAGATTGGTGTGAGGGTATGTCAGAACCATTATCATCAGCGTCCTCATGCTCTTCAGTATCTAAAACAGAGCAATCGCGCTTTCTCTGATAAGTGGGCATTTTGGACAAAATGTTTTTAATAGAATTATCCATTACAGCCGTTAATTGTTGCATAGTAAGAAGGATTGGCGCACTAGATGTACTAGGGGCCTCTTGTGTGGGCAAGACTGGTGTAGACACAGAAGGGGATGATGCAGTACCATGTTTACTCCCCTCGCTTGAGGAATCATCTTGGGCAACATCATTATCAGTGGCATCATTGTCCCTACTTTGTTTGGACACTATGTCACATTCATCACATATATTTAAATGGGGAGGAACCTTGGCTTTCAAACATACAGAACATCGTCTATCTGATGGTTCAGACATGTTAACAGGCATAAACTTGATAACAAAGCACAAAAAACTTTTTAAAATAAAACCGTTACTGTCACTTTAAATTTTAAACTGAACACACTTTATTACTGAATATGTGAAAAAGTATGAAGGAATTGTTCAAAATACACCAAATTTCACCACAGTGTCTTAAAGCCTTAAAAGTATTGCACACCAAATTTGAAAGCTTTAACTCTTAAAATAACGGAACCGGAGCCGTTTTTACATTTAACCCCTATACAGTCCCTGGTATCTGCTTTGCTGAGACCCAACCAAGCCCAGAGGGGAATACGATACCAAATGACGCCTTCAATAAGCTTTTTCAGTGGTTCTTAGCTCCTCACACATGCATCTGCATGCCTTGCTTTCCAAAAACAACTGCGCGAAAATGAGGCTCTGCCTATGACTAGAAAAGGCCCCCAGTGAAAAAGGTGTCCAATACAGTGCCTGCCGTTTTTTTAATACATCCCCAAGATTAAAAGAACTATTTATAGTTATAATCCACTAAATATACTTATAAAGTAATCGTTTTAGCCCAGAAAAATGTCTACCAGTCTTTAAAGCCCTTGTGAAGCCCTTTATTCTTATACTAAACTAAGAAAATGGCTTACCGGTTCCCATAGGGAAAATGACAGCTTCCAGCATTACCAAGTCTTGTTAGAAATGTGTCATACCTCAAGCAGCAAAAGTCTGCCCACTGTTTCCCCCAACTGAAGTTAATTCATCTCAACAGTCCTGTGTGGAAACAGCCATCGATTTTAGTAACGGTTGCTAAAATCATTTTCCTCTTACAAACAGAAATCTTCATCTCTTTTCTGTTTCAGAGTAAATAGTACATACCAGCACTATTTTAAAATAACAAACTCTTGATTGAAGAATAAAAACTACATTTAAACACCAAAAAACTCTTAACCATCTCCGTGGAGATGTTGCCTGTGCAACGGCAAAGAGAATGACTGGGGTAGGCGGAGCCTAGGAGGGATCATGTGACCAGCTTTGCTGGGCTCTTTGCCATTTCCTGTTGGGGAAGAGAATATCCCACAAGTAAGGATGACGCCGTGGACCGGACACACCTATGTTGGAGAAAATAACAATGCGTATTGTACCAGGATAGTTGGAGTTTTACAGCAGAGTGGTCCGACCATGATGTGGGAGATATGTCACACCTAATAGGGCTAGTGCTGCTTGATTCAAGAGTATATAATCAAGACGGCTGTAGGATTTGTTGATTTGGAGAAAAAGGTGTAGTCACGTGTTTCTTGGTGAATAAGACGCTAAGTGTCATACAGGTTAAGGTTTCTCATTCCTTTCCAAAGAGTGTTTGTAATTTTTTTTTGATATTTTAATGTTAAGATTTCAGCTATCCTTAGAGGGGTGTAAGGGGATATTAAAATCTCCAGCGATAAAGGTGGGTCCTTTAGTAATGTCTGTAATTTTGTTAAAAATATTTTTAAATAATGCAGTTTGGTTAGTGTTCGTGGCGTATATGTCTATAAGTGTGATGGGTCTGCCGTAAAGTAAGCCTACCAGGCTCAAATATCTGCCTTCAGAGTCTTTAGGGGATTGTATAATTATGAAAGGAATTGATTTATTGATAAGGATGCTAACTTCACCCCTCTTAGAGCTGTTGCAACTATGGTAGTGGGTGGTAAAAGTCTTACCAAAATATTTGGGCTCTTTGTTACACTTAAAGTGTGTCTCCTGGAGAAACAAAATATCCACTTGTCTTCTTGATAGATCTAGCAGGGCTTTCGATAGTTTCTGGGGTGAATTCAGACCTTTTGCATTTTGGGAAAGAAGGGTTAACTTCTGCACTGCTTTTTTGGTATCGTTAGCCATCAATGTTGCAGGGAAGGTAATGAGATATCTGGTAATTAAGGAAGGAGAACCCTACTGTAATGCAGTGTATGTATAAGTGAGTGGTTTCCTGCAAATGAGAATAATACATTTAACGTACATTTTAGGAATAAAAAAGTAATGGAAGACAATAAAATATTAACGATAATACAAAACATGAAATTACCAACAAGGTAAACAAAAGGAGAAAAAAACTCTCTTCCTATTATAGGGCATAAATGAGAGTACTTAGAGGGTATGACCACTACTAGCCCTAAAGTGTGTGGATCTAGTAGTATTGGTAGAGCAGAATACCCTGGCCAAAGGGATTTCAGAATGGGAGGGGTAGGGGGGTAGAGGGAATGGAAGGGTGGGAAGGCTGGAACAGGGAAGGGAAGGAAGATTGGGAGAGCGGGAATTATTGTGCGAAGGTGTAAGTACAGAGACCTGTAAAAGGATTACAAACACATGGTACATTTACTTGCCCGATCTGGCGGGGAACTGCAGTCACGAGTCCGTACAATGTACAAAGTCTTTACAAACTAATGGTGAAGAAGTTTTTAGGTAGAGTGGGTCAGAGAAGCGAGACTGGAATCGGTTTGGCTCCTAGCAAGGCAACAGTTTGTTTGTTTTTCTTTGGTAAGACGGTGTGCCATGATTCGGCTGGTAGGTTTTGTCTCTTGTGTGGAGAAGACATGGTGTGGGCGGGAGAGGAGGACCCAGAAGGGGGATCTAGGTCTAGTGTGGAGCATAAATTTGGGATATCCTCTGGAGTCCTACATATGTGGCGGGAATTGTTCCTGATAGTCCAGATGTGCGTCGGGAATCTCCAATGATATGGAATCTTTTTATTCCTTAATAAGGTATTGATTGGAGCGAACTCTTTCCTCTGTTGCAGTGTCCGTGTTGAAAGGTCTTGGAAGAATTGCAGAACATTTCCTCTAAATCTCACAGGTTGATTCTTTCTGGATTGAGATAAGAGCATCTCTTTTTCTTGGAAATTCTTAAAGTGAATTACGTCTCTGGGTGGCGCTAAGTCCGGTGGTTTAGGCTTTAAAGTACTGTGTGCTCTGACCCAGGGGATCTCTACTGTATAAGAGGGGTCCTTTAGATGTTGGAACAAGGCTTGAAGATAGACCGGAAAATCCCTCGGTAACACAGACTCAGGTACGCCTCTAATGCACATATTTTTGTGTCTGCTGCGGTTCTCCAAGTCATCCAATTTTTCCTGGAGTGACACTATGATTTCTTGCTGTGAGGTAAGCTGTTCTGTGAGGTGCTGAATGTCCTATTTCATGGTGTCTTGGTTACCTTCCAAGGTTTCCACTTGAAAGCCAAGGGTATGTATATCCTCCCTCATCAGTTGTGAGTCTGCTGCTTGGGGCCTGCAGTGTTGCGAGTCTTGAGCAGCATTTGCTGCAAGTTTTTATTTTTTCTTTATGATTGGTGGGAGACATATCTGCTGTGTCTGAACATTGTAGGAATGAGGACATTGTTTGGAGTTTACCTGTTGCAGGTTTCACCAGCTTATCTTGTTTTAAGGTACATCTAGTTGACATGTTAAATTACATGTATGTATAGTTGAACAAGTATAAATGATGTTTAAGGACTCCAGTCCTAGGAAAGTAGTGATTGAAAACTCCAAGGCAGTTACAAATGAAAGAAGCAGCTTTTGCTATTCTCAGAATTCTGACAGTCTCTATAACAGTGAACAGAGATCTCAGTAATTAGGATGTAGGTTATCCCTTTTTTCTTTGCAAGGAGTGGATGTAAGGTAGGTAAACTCTATGAAGTAATACTTTATGGGCCTTAAATATTCTCAGAGCTGGGAGCTAGTAGCTGATAGGATTTATGGCCTTTTTTTATGATTCCCCCCTGTTGTAACCACCACCAGGCTGAGTTAGGGAAGGAACATGGCAAGCTACTACCTCTTGTGCTATGTATGCTCAATGTGTAGAGGTGTAGATGTAGATGGCTTACCCTCTCCGGTCTGTTGTAGGCCCAAGCCAGGGGCTAAATTTGTAGCCGATATCCGGATCGAAGTGTGCTACCTCCTGTTCATGACCGGATCGTTTTTGGAGTCCCTGAGCCTCTGGATTGCAAGGAGGGACTCTTGTCTGTGCGGTCTGTTGGCTGGGGAGTCCTTAATTTATCTTGGCATTAGTGGCGGCTGGCATTACGGCTTGGAGGGTCCGGGTAGGCCTAAATAGGCCTGATTCAAAAGTGAGCAATTTTATCCCAATCCTCGCAGGCAAAGTTGCTGGGTAACAGAGGAGCTAGATTGAAGTAGTTTAGAGGTGTTTAAAGGCAGGATGGCCAGGATAACCAGCTAGATATGGGGCTTTGGTGGCTCCGGTGTTATGCTGCTCTCATGTCAGCAGCCGGCTCCGCCCCCAATTTGTAAATAAATTTTTTTTCTTTTTGATATTCATTTTAAACCAGAAAACGTTTAGATATCAAAGACAAAATTTGGAATTTGTTTCATTCTACTATGACCTTTGAGAAAATGTCAAACTTGTATAAAAAATGTTTTAATCAGACCAGCCACCAACACAATCTAAAAATTGTTTTCCTTAAAAGTGCATGAACCCCAAATTGTTTATTTTGTGATTCAGATAGAGAAAACCATTTTAAGAAACTTTCTATTTTACTTCTATGATCAAATTGCTTTTTTCTCATGGTATTTTTTTAAAGAGATATCTAGATCGGCAGCTTGCACGTGTCTGGAGCACTATATGGCAGGAAATAGTGCTCCTATGTAGTGCTCATGCAAATGGATAACATTCTTACAAACCTGCTGCCATATAATGTGCAAACACCTGCACACTCCTGAGCTTATCTCCCTGCTTTTCCACAAAGAATACCAAAAGAACAAAGAAAACATATTATTAGAAATAAATTGGAAAGTTGTTTAAAATAACATGCTCTATCTGAATCATGATTAAAAATGTTTGGCTTTCATGTCCCTTTGTTACAATTCTTCTCCATATATTTGAGCACAAGCACCTACTTGAGTCACTCTTGATTCTTATGAGCCACCATTTTAAAAATGATCAGCAGCACCAGTGTACAACAAACTATTCTCCATTCTTGCACATATTGCCCCTGATATTATTATGCCTAGGGGTATTTTTTTTGCCTCTCCCTCCATGAACATTCCTGTAGACATCCACGACTACCCTCGCTCCTCTTCCTCATGGAGAAACATTAGAGAACAACCCAAAGAGCTTTCAGTAGACCAATTTTTCATTTTCTTCAAGGAAGGGAAATCACAAATCAAGAAAGTCTTGTAGATTCTGGAACTGATGAGATTAAACACCATCATATTCTTTGTTACTTTTTTAAATAATATTTTTAATTTGCCTTAATAATTGTGGATTTGTCAATCAGAAAGGCTTAAGGTATGTCTATTAAGTTTTGGGTTAATCACAATCACCTAGATTACGAGTTGTCATTGGTAAGGATCATTGGTAGTTTATTCTAGATTATGTTTTTATTTTGGGATTAGTTTTTTTTTTTTTTTATAGGTATTAGAATATGAATATTTTTTTTATTTTTGATCATTTGTTATTTTGTGTAGGGTTGCACCGATACCATTTTTTTTATGACTGAGTACAAGTACCGATACTTGTTTTCAAATACTCGCCGATACCAGTTACCGATACTTTTGTTTTTGTCATGTGACAGTTTACCAAGCACAACACAGACTAATTATTTAAAGGGACAGTCTACACCAGAATTTTTATTGTTTTAAAAGATAAATAATCCCTTTATTACCCATTTCCCAGTTTTGCATAACCAACACAGTTATAATAATATACTTTTAACCTCTGTGATTATCTTGTATCTAAGCCTCTGCAAACTGCCCCTTTTTTCAGTTCTTTTGACAGACTTGCAGTCTAGCCAATCAGTGCCTGCTCCCAGATAACTTCTCGTGCACGAGCACAGTGTTATCTATATGAAATACGTGAACTAACACCCTCTAGTGGTGAAAAACTGTTAAAATGCAATCTGAAAGAGGTGGGCTTCAAGGTCTAAGAAATTAGCATATGAACCTCCTAGGTTAAGCTTTCAACTAAGAATACCAAGAGAACAAAGCAAAATTGGTGATAAAAGTAAATTGGAAAATTGTTTAAAATGACATGCTCTTTCTGAATCATGAAAGTTTATTTTGGCCTAGACTGTCCCTTTAAGATTCCTTCTTTATAATTATAAAGGACTGTAATTCAAAAGACATTATGAAATAATAAAAAAGTTCACTGAACATGTTTATAAATAAAAAATATTACAATAAAATATTAAATTTAAAGGGGTGATACAATTGGGTTGTATGGCTGTTATATAACATCAATCTGACATTTGTATGGAGGTTCGACTCTAAGCTGAAGAGTCTTTCACTTTCCACACTACTGCATGGGGCAGAAAGATATTTTTGGGCCATTATAGCCAGAGCTGGAAATCTGTTTATTAACTGCCCAGTACTTCAGGGGTTTGTCTGAATGAGGTACAGTGATCTCTCCTACAATAATACAAATAACAGCAATTTGTATTGGTAGAACAGTAGTAAACAATTTTTAGTTTAGTCTCCACCCCAGTTTAAAATGAAATGGGAATATGCAGTTTGAAAAAACGCCACAAGATAGCATATGGGTAGGAAGTGGAGGTATCGGTTTAAGTATCGGTGCATTTGCACGAGTACAAGTACTCATGCAAATACTTGGTATTGGTACCGATACCGATACTAGTATTGGTATAGGTGCATCCGTAATTTTGTGTAATGTATCATTTTAGGGGGTGTTTTTTTGTAGCAAAATAGCTGTTTAACTTATGGCAATGCCCTAAAAAAGGCCCTTTTCATGGCCCCCCAAAAGGGCCTTTTAAGAGCCCTTGGTAGTTTAGGGAGTGGGGGTTTGTATAGTGTTAGGGGGTGTTTGTATTTTTTTTGAGCAAAATAGCTGTTTAACTCAGGGCAATGCCCTACAAAAGGCCTTTTTAAGGGCCCCCCAAAAGGTCCTTTTAAGGGCCCTTGGTAGTTTGGGGGGGTGGGGGTTTGTATAGTGTTAGGGGGTGTTTGTAAAAATTTTTTAGCAAATGAGCTGTTTAAAGGGCCACTAAACCCAAAATCTTTCTTTCATTATTCAGATAGAGAATAGAAATTTAAACATTACAATTTACTTCCATAATTTATTTTTCTTCATTTGTTAAATATCCTTATTTGAAGAAAAAGCAATGTACATGGTGAGCCAATCACATGATGCTTCTATGTGCAGCAACCAATCAGCAGCTAGTGAGCATATCTAGATATGCTTTTCATCAAAGAATATCAAGAGAATAAAACAAATTAGATAATATAAGTAAATTAGAAAGATGTTTAAAATTGCATTCTCTTTCTAAATCATAAAAGAAAAAATGTGGGTGGCATGTCCCTTTAACTCAGGGCAATGCCTTACAAAAGGCCCCTTTAATAGCCCATGGTAGTTTATTCTAGATTAGGCTTTTTTATTTTTTGGTGTTTTTTTTAAAGGGTATTAGAATAGGAATAATCTTTTTTTTATATATTTTTGTTTGTTTTTATAATTGTAGGTTTTTTATTTTTTGTAATGTTAGGTTTTAGTGTAAGGCAGCTTAGGTTTTATTTCACAGGTAAGTTTGTTTTTATTTTAGCTAGGTAGTTAGTAAATAGTTAATAACTATTTACTAACTAGTCTACCTAGTTAAAATAAATACAAACTTACCTGTGAATTAAAAATAAAACCTGTTAGCTACAATGTAACTATTAGTTATATTGTAGCTACCTTATGTTTTATTTCACAGGTTAAGTATGTATTTAGTTTTAAATAGGAATTATTTAGTTAATAATTGTAAATTTAATTTAGATCTAATTTCATTGTGTTACAGATAGGGGGTGTTAGGGTTAGGTTTAGAGGTTAATATAGTTTAATTTAGGTTGTTGCGATGTGGAGGCTGGTGGTTTAGGGGTTAATAGGTTTATTTAGTGGTAGTGATGTGGGAGGCCAGAGGTTTAGGGGTTAATAACTTTAATATAGTTGTGGCAGTGTTGGGGTGCGATGGAATAGGGGTTAATAACTTTAGTATAGTGACGGCGATAATTGAGAGCGGCACATTAGGGGTTAATCATTTTATTTAGGTGGCGGCGATATCAGGAGCGGCAGATTAGGGGTTAATAACTGTAGGCAGGCGTCGGTGATGTCAGGGGCAGCAGATTAGGGGTGTTTAGACTCGGGGCTTATGTTAAGGGTGTTAGGTTTAAACTGTATATTCTTTTTCCCATAGACATCAGTGGGGCTGCGTTACGGAGCTTTTGTTACAGCGATCGCAGGTGTTAGACTTTTTCTTTGCCGGCTCTCCCTATTGATGTCTATGGGGAATTCGTGCACGAGCACATCAAAACACTGCTTGTTTTTGGTGCGGTATGGAGCTCAAAATCTCCATATCGCCAGCGCAAGCCGGGTTTTTTTAAACTTGTAATGGCAGCTCTATAGGGGGTTAAATAACTCAACTTTTGTTGCGTTCTTTACTTTCCCTATAGCGCTCAATACTCGTAATCTAGGTGAATGTGTTTTAGACTAGTGTACATAGAGATGTATTTGTTTTTTAAAAAGGTAAATATTTGCTCCCTTTTCTTACACTACACACCTGACGCAAGCAAAGTATCACGGGTGATTAGACATGTAATATTCTTGACCTTTTCTTATGCTGATTGACCTGTTTTGGCCTCCACCCTTAATACGTGTCATGTTTATTTAAGCAATATGAGTCATTGCTAGCAACATGCTATTTATTAGAAAATATGTTTAAGCCTTCTATATTTTCGAAGAGTGACATATAAAGCAGCCAGTATTCTATTGCATTATAACATTGCATAATGCAGGCACACTGAGCATTGTTTATACCTGTATACTGTATGTATGTGTGTGTGTGTATATATATATATATATATATATATATATATATATATATATATATATAAAATTTTATTTTATTTTTACTAATTTTATTTGAAACCCCAAATTTTTATTTCATGAATCAGATACAGCAATACAATTTTAAACAACTTTCCAATGTACTTTTCTTATTTAATTAGCTTTGTTCTCTTGGCATTCTTTGTTGAAAAGCATAACTATATTGACCCAGGAGCTGTGAGCTAGCTGCTGATTGATGGCTGCACATATATGCCTCTTGTCATTGGCTTACCGATATGTTCATCTAGTTTCTAGAAAGGCATTGGTGCTCCTCCAACAAATTATATCAAGACAATGAAGCAAAATTGATATTAGAAGTAAATTGGAAAGTTGTTTAAAATTTTATGCTAAAAAAAAAATTGGGTTACATGTCCCTTTAAAATGGCTGTTGCATTCTCCAGACTAGATCTGAGCAGGATGACTGACAAGCCTTACGCATTTGCTTGTGCAATAATACAAATGCTCACCGTTGTGTAGAGTGAACAGATTCCCTGTTTTGAACCTTGCCCACCCATAGTATAATAAATGAAAATCAGCTGACTCATGAAAAGACATCTGTAAAATCGGTATGTTTGGAGAAAGGATGGAACCAAATGTAAATAACAACATCTTATATATTTTAGGCAATATCTATCTAAATAAATATCTATCTATATACAGAGTACCATCAGAAAGATAGTACAGTACTGTAATCAAAAAGGTAATAATTGGTTTAAATAAATATAGACCGTATTTGTATTTTAGAAAACAAAAAACAAACCAATAATGTCACGTTTTATGCTTCTTTGTTAGAAATATTTGTATCTTTTTCCCTGATACACTCTAGTTTACCCACCAGATGGCAGTATTGATTAAAAATACACTGTATTTCTCTAAATAATTATTTAGCTTGATCCAGGGTGTAATTGACATGTAATTTATATTTTAAAGATGTTTATGTTAACATCCATGTACCCAGAATAATAGAAATTAAAGATTATGAGTCTGTAGGCAGTCTACATATACAAATCACTACAAATATACATTTCCTTTACAACAATATTGGCTGCAAGAGAGGGCTGCACCTAAAGGGTTAAACAAAACTTATGTGGTATGTGGGAGTCTTTTCAGAGGGTAAAAATCAGAGGTTAAAGACAAAATAACCAGACTGGTATAATTGTTAGACATCTTAATTCAGGGCCTCTGTTAAGGAAATAATAAAAAAGCAGTTATAACATAATATAAATAGGATCAGCTGCACATACAGTTTTAAGGATTAGGGGGCATTTTCTAATTACTTCCAGGACTATTAAATACATTAGAATTGAATAATCAACGGTGGATAAAAAAAGATAATGCAATAGCATTTACTCTGAATTTTAAATGAGCAGTAGATTTTTTTTGACAAATTTCAAAGTTGACTTCAATTTTCCACCCCTTTTACCGTGTGACAGCCATCAGCCAATCAGAGATTCATATACGTATATACTGTAAGCTCTTGAATGTGTAAACATAAAAAAGACTGCAAAATATAAAAATGGAATTAGATTGTGAAGTCTCTTAAAAATGCATAATCTGTCTGCATCATGAAAGTGCACAGACAGTAATCTCACTGCACATCTGTTCTTAGAGGGACAGTAGAATAAGCTATGCATCATTCCTGCCTCATACATGGTGATATCACTGGCATGACATAATTCCCTTGTGTTAACAAACTTCTTGGTCACCTCATAAACCCCAGGAAATAAATGAGGGGCCGTAATCCTGTCCAAAAATCACCCCTCCCCGAGGATGACAACATAGTCATCTATCACATTCTGTGGTTGTGCAGAGGATGCTATGTGCATGTACTGTGTGCATTAGAATATTCCTTTAAAGGGACAGGCTAGTCAAAATTAAACTTTCATGACTCAGATAGGCCATGCAATTTTAAACAACGTTCCAATTTACTTTTATCATCAAATTTGGTGTGTTCGCTTGGTAGTCTTTGTTGAAAGCTAAAACTAGGTAAGCTCATATGCTAATTTCTAAGCCCTTAAAGGACGCCTCTTATCTCAGTCCACTTTGACAGTTTTTCACAGCTAGACAGCGCTAGTTCATATGTGCCATCTAGAAAACATTGTGCTCCCTCCCATGAAGTTATTTATGAGTCAGTACTGATTGGCTAAGATTCAAGTCAGTCAAAAGAACTGAAATAAGGGGTTAGCCTGCAGAGGCTTAGATACAATGTAATCATAGAGGTAAAAAGTATATTAATATAACCATGATGGTTATGCTAAACTGGGGACTGGTTAACAAAAAGGATTATCTATCTTTTTAAACAATAACAATGCTGGAGTAGATTGATCCTTTGTTATAATCTTTACTTCTCATAGATGAAAAGATTTTCAATATCTTTTTCTTGCAAAATGCAGAACAGGCTTTAAGGTTTAAAAACTTGTATTGGTCCTTCTTCAATCAATCTTGCCCCTTCCGTTACTCTCTTAATCTTATGAATTCCTTCAGAGAAGACATAACTATTAATATTCTATTTTTACTTCATAATTTTTAAGCTTGGAAATTATAGCAATTGAGGTATATTATAAATGGTAATGTGATGCTGGTTCTTGGGTATTTATAATATTTACAATTTATAGTTCTCCACTGGGTTTTTATGGCATTTAGGCAGTCTGTGATAAATTATGTTTTATGTTACTATACCGTTTACCATCTTTTTTATTTTTGAAATACTCTGTGTTTTTTTTTATTTTATAATTGAAATTGGTAATTAATCAATATATAGTACTGGTTTTAAAAACTGTCTTCAGGACTCCCTAACAGGTCAGATTTTGAGGATATCTTAACTAGAGCACAGGTGAAATAATCAGCTGATTAATAAACTTGGTTACTTTACCTGTTCTCAACCAAGGTAATCCTGAAAATCTGGCCTGTTAGGGAGGCCCGAGGACAGGTTTGAAAATCGGTGATCTATAGTAATAATTCATGATATGTACAACAGCTATGCCAGGGGTTATCAACCTTTTATGAGTTCTGTAGCCTGCAGTGCCAGCCTCATTTGAAATTGAATAAAGAAATAAGCCCAATTCACATATTAAATCAGACATTGGCCTTTATCACCACTATGTCAGCCACATGCCCATATTCTCTTGATATTCCTTCCTGAAAAGCATATCTAGATAGGCTCAGTAGATTACGATTGGTGGCTGCACATATTTGTCTCATGTGATTGGCTCACCCATGTGCATTGCTATTTCTTTAACAAAGGATATCTAAATATTGAAGCAAATTAGATAGTAGAAGTAAATTGGAATTTTGTTTAAAATTGTATTCTCTGTCTGAATCATGAAAGAAACATTTTGGGTTTAATGTCCCTTTAAATACTATGCCCTGCAGCCCCTCTTTCAGCGACATACTAACATCAGATTAGGCCAATGGCCCTGCAGATTTGTAGTTATGAAAGAATCTTTTTTTTTCATATTCATACTAGTAACATAGTAAAGCCTGCCTAGATATTATTTGTGTGTCTTATTTCTCAGGCCTTGATACTCAAAGATTCTCCAGCTTGGAGAGAAATTGTAGTTTAGGGCTGAACTCACTGAATTTTCCAAAGAAAAAGGGCAGAACTCTCCAGCACTTTGAGATCTCTCTCATTTCTGTATCTGAAGCAGAGACATGCCCAGTGCAATACAGCACTGCATTATATAAGAGTTTTGTTACACTTACACTTTGTGCATTGTATTTTATATTACTATACATTTCAGATTGGGTCCTTTCAGTATTAGCAGTGGTTGAACACATTTTAATTATACTTTGAAAGTGTCTGTGTTACTTTAATAATTTAGGATTTTACTTTGTATATTTCTGTGTAGCTTTTACAAATTACATTGCAGAAAGTGGGAGGGGCAGGGCAGTTTCCTCTGCTGAGCAGGAGAGTTCCCAGGGTATATCTGAAGCTCTTTCATAAGTCGTGAAATTTTGTAAGCATTTTAAACAAGCTGGTCTCATTGATTTATTTTGCCAGCTGTATGCAGGTGAAGTTTGCTCAAAATTCACAATACACTTATTTTAACAAACAGGAAAATAATATCTATTAAAATATTGACTAAAGAAAATTAAATTCTAGTGAATATATTTCAGTTTAATTTGGAATTGATTTGGACCTTATATATCAGCCCCAGGGGTTCTCCATTTACCTTCTCTCTCCCATGTGAAATTTTCTATCCCAGAGAGCTTTATTACTTTCTATGGAAGGCATCTCTCTGAAATGTCCAGGTTCCTCCCATTTTCTTTGAAAATTCAGTGAGTTCTTCCCTGGTTAAGTCAACACTATAATTTCTCTCCAAATTAGAGAATGATTGATTATCTGGGAAACTGAAGCTGACAGTATTTCAGTTTTAATTTAAATAAAAGACATGCAAATTTGTAAAAAATACAAATAAATATACAAAATATAAGCCTAATTTGCTAAAGTTACACATAAACCGTGAAGGAATAATCAGAATTTGTAAAATCAAAATCCTAAATACACTGCTGTATACAAAATAAAATACAAAATTGAAAATGCAAAGTTTAAATGTAATAAAATTTAATCTGAAGTGTAAAGTGATAATAAATAGAAAGCACAAAGAGTAAATGAAGCAGAACTGTCATGTCATTTTGCTATACAAAAATGCAGGGAATGGCCCCTTGAGAAGTAAAGCAAAATTTACCTTTTTAATATTTCACTAGGGATCTCACAGTGCTGGAGGATCATTTTAGAATATCTCACCTGAGCAGAGAGGTTTTTAATATCAGAGCCTCAGAGAGATGTTTAGAAACCATCCTTGTTCTCTGTTTAAATTGAAAGATTTGCAAACTTCTCCCTTCCTCAAATAAGCATGTAACTAAATATTCAAGGTACATTAGACATCACTGAAGATAAAGAAATTAATGCATTGGCAAGAATTAATCACAGTGTATTGATTAATCATGCAACTATTATTCATATAACAATAGTCAAAACCAGAAGTGGAATTAGAGGGCCCTGGTGCAAACATGTGGACCCCCCACAAAGGTAACTCAGTAATAAGCAATAGTAATAATATAGATGCTTCTCTACATAATGATTTTTGAGTATTCACATACAAACACTGATAAGAATGCTACACTTTATAATAATATGATACCCTAAGTACACTACTCTGTATAAATAGGATGAGTATGTATGAATAAACTGTGCTGTATAATGACAAAATATCTATACACTGATGCTGTACTGTATGCTGTACTGTTTAATGATGTATCTAAACAATGATAAGTATAATGTACTGTATAATGTTGTGAGTATCTATACACTGATATGCTGTACTGTATAATGATGTATCTATACACTGATATATCTATACACTGTCCTCCCTGCTTCATGCTCCCTCCTCTCTCCTCCCTCTGCCGGTTTCAGAGGAGGGAGCTTGGAGTTTTAGAGAGTGGAAGAGGTAGTCTTACAGGAGGGAGGAGAAAGGGGGGGGGGGGTTCTACAGGAGGGAGGAGAAAGGAAGGGGTTTTACAGGAGGGAGGAGAAAGGAGGGGGTTTTACAGGAGGGAGGAGAAAGGAGGGGGTTTACAGGAGGGAGGAGAAAGGAGGGGATTTTACAGGAGGGAGGAGAAAGGAGGGGGTTTTACAGAAGGGAGGAGAAAGGAAAGGGTTTTACAGGAGGGAGGAGAAAGGAGGGGGTTTTACAGGAGGGAGGAGAAAGGAGGGGGTTTTACAGAAAGGAGGGGGTTTTACAGGAGGGAGGAGAAAGGTGGGGGTTTTACAGAAGGGAGGAGAAAGGAGGGGGTTTTACAGGAGGGAGGAGAAAGGAGGGGATTTTACAGGAGGGAGGAGAAAGGAGGGGGTTTTACAGAAGGGAGGAGAAAGGAGGGGGTTTTACAGGAGGGAGGAGAAAGGAGGGGGTTTTACAAGAGGGAGGAGAAAGGAGGGGGTTTTACAGGAGGGAGGAGAAAGGAGGGGGTTTTACAGGAGGGAGGAGAAAGGAGGGGGTTTTACAGGAGGGAGGAGAAAGGAGGAAGTTTTACAGGAGAAAGGAGGGGGTTTTACAGCAGGGAGTAGAAAGGAGGGGTTTTACAGGAGGGAGGAGAAAGGAGGGGGTTTTACAGGAGGGAGGAGAAAGGAGGGGGTTTTACAGGAGGGAGGAGAAAGGAGGGGGTTTTACAGGAGGGAGGAGAAAGGAGGGGGTTTTACAGAAGGGAGGAGAAAGGAGGGGGTTTTACAGGAGGGAGGAGAAAAGAGGGGGTTTTACAGGAGGGAGGAGAAAGGAGGGGGTTTTACAGGAGGGAGGAGAAAGGAGGGGGTTTTACAGAAGGCAGGAGAAAGGAGGGGGCTTTACAGGAGGGAGGAGAAAGGAGGGGGTTTTACATGAGGGAGGAGAAAGGAGGGGGTTTTACATGAGGGAGGAGAAAGGAGGGGGTTTTACAGAAGGGAGGAGAAAGGAGGGGGTTTTACAGGAGGGAGGAGAAAGGAGGGGGTTTTACAGGAAGGAGGAGAAAGGAGGGGGTTTTACAGAAGGGAGCAGAAAGGAGGGGGTTTTACAGGAGGGAGGAGAAAGGAGGGGGTTTTACAGGAGGGAGGAGAAAGGAGGGGGTTTTACAGGAGGGAGGAGAAAGGAGGGGGTTTACAGGAGGGAGGAGGGAGGAGAAAGGAGGGGGTTTTACAGAAGGGAGGAGAAAGGAAAGGTTTTTACAGGAGGTAGGAGAAAGGAGGGGGTTTTACAGGAGGGAGGAGAAAGGAGGGGGCTTTACAGGAGGGAGGAGAAAGGAGGGGGTTTTACAGGAGGGAGGAGAAAGGAGGGGGTTTTACAGAAGGGAGGAGAAAGGAGGAGGTTTTACAGAAGGGAGGGGAAAGGAGGGGGGTTTACAGGAGGGAGGAGAAAGGAGGGGGTTTTACAGAAGGGAGGAGAAAAGAAAGGGTTTTACAGGAGGGAGGAGAAAGGAGGGGGTTTTGCAGGAGGTAGGAGAAAGGAGGGGGTTTTACAGAAGGGAGGAGAAAGGAGGGAGTTTTACATGAGGGAGGAGAAAGGAGGGGGCTTTCTCCTCCCATTATATGCTCTAGAGCAGGATTCTTCAAACCACGAGTCGGGACGCATTACTGCATCGCAACACCATGTTTACTCTATCGCGACTTGTGTGTGTGTGTGTTTTGTATGAGAGTGTGTGTGTGGTGTGTGTTGTATGAGGGTGTGTGTGGTTTGTGTGCTGTATGAGAGTGTGTTGTATGAGAGTGTGTTGTATGAGAGTGTGTATGTATTTGTGTGTTGTATGTGAGTGTGTGGTTGTGTGTGTGTTGTATAATAGTGTGTGTGTGTGTTATATAAGAATGTTTGTGGTGTGTTATATTACCTTTTACAATACTTTCAAGTTTGACTACAATCAGGAGCAAAATACGTACATATTTTAGTCATTTTGACAAAAATTGCAGCTATCTTGTATATTACTTCATATATTTTAGACCAAGCATAAAAATAGGTGTGCGAAGGTATGTGGTATCATTGCGCTGGGTCTTGGGAAAAAAGTTTGAAGAAGGCTGCTCTAGATTTCCTATGGTGAGGCTGCCTTACACTTTGAAAACCACTGCTATACATGGATGAGTGTTCTGCCAAGTATAATGATGATGAATATACATAGATAATGACCACATAGCCATACACCTATGTATAGACTGGCTGCTATGCCAACCTCAGAACTTGGGCATAGGTGCTATCATGTATATTTAGAAGACCATGTAACCCATGATTTGAAAGTAGGGACTCTGCTCCTTATAATGTGAGGTTTGAAGTATGTGTATATCTATTTTTAGTAAAAGTGTGGGACAGTTTCCTTGACCTATCTATTTTATTAATCTAAACCTGGTCTCTAGTATATTAAATATTATTATTCACTATTTTTTTCAACCTTTTAAGTTTCAACTTAGCTTTTACTTTAAAGAGGTGTCCTTTGTCTTTTATGATAGGGATTTAAAGCCTTTTATGGATTACAAAAGACCCAAACAGTCATATTGTTAGAATGGAATTACTGGTATTTTTCCTTAACATATAATATTAAAGATTCAAACCTAATACATTTCCACACATTTATCATGATCGAGTTCCTTTATTTTTTCAAAAAGAATAGGTGATTTGCATTATTGGCTCTTCAGCAACATCACTTATGAATTATGCAGAGTCTCATAAAATACTTCTTCAGAAACACATTAAGTTAAATTTTCATCTTAGGGCGAAAATATAAAGAGAGCTCGGGTAATTATTTATTTCTGGCTTACAAGAAGAAAACAAATATCTGTAAATACAATTTTATTTTTTACAAATGATAATGTATTCCTCAATGTCACCTTAAAGGCAATAGCATACTGAGGATTATATGTCTACATAAATGTATGTCAAGGTCATTGTGTTGACTTGAATATAGAGAGATGTCATTGTCTCCAGAAGTACATGATGTAATAACTTGATTAATATAACTATGATTGACAGTTTTGCAGAAGGCAATTTTCTTTGTCCAGGAGTCATAATAGCATTTATTACAAATACAAGTTTAAAGTAAATATGCAGCAAATATATACAATCTGATCATATCAATATCTTAGCTTCCTCAGGGAAAAGCATTCAGTCATGCTGTGTCATGGTGTCATAAATCTACACAGACCATTCCCAGCATAAAAGCCCCATATAAGTAATTTTATCTAGGCAAAGAGTAAAATATGCACAATTATCAGCTGAGCTCTTGGGAGATGAATGTTTTTTTATAAAGTCTGCATGTGATAAAATAATATAGCTGTATAGAACTCTTTTTATTTATTTTTAACATACTTAAAGGGACATGAAACCCGAAATTCTTCTTTAGCGATTCAGATAAAACATACGTATCTTTCATACAAGTGATGAGAGTCTATGATCCATTACTCCTGGGAATTCATCTTCCATACTATTAGGAAGAGGCAAAGATTCCCAAACCCTAAGAGCTCCATAAAACCCCTCCTACTTCACAGGTACCTCAGTCTTGTCTTTGCCTTCGCTGGAGGTGGTCGAAGAATGAAGATGTGCATTTGATTCTTCTGAAAGAGGGGCATTCAGTCTATGTTGAGGCCTATTTACCCCTCAGAGTACAGGGTTTGTCAGAGGAATGTATATGGATTATGGTTTGTGACTCTTTTTTTCACCTCATGGGATATTTTGTCACAAACCTTCTATAGTGTCTGCAGGGACTTGTCTTTTGCCTCCTCTTATGGATCTACAATATACTCCTATTCCATAACCTCTGCTGATATGTTTTGGTACTGGTCTGGCTGTTTACTTTACTAGTAGATGAGTGTCTTCTGGTAAGTATGATATTTTTTATTTATATGAAACTCTGTAGCCTAGTTTGGGCTTTCATAATTTTATATTTATTTGATATATATATATATATATATATATATATATATATATATATATATATATATATATATATATATATATATATATTCCTTGAAAATAAATGCACTCACAGGTCTTTTTCAGGTGAAAAAATCAAAGCTTTCTTTAATGAAACGTTTTCGGGGATGTTTTCCCCTTCATCAGCATGACAAAATGTGAAACAACAAACCAATTTATACATATGTGTACACTCAACAAACAATTCCCACCTGTGTTATTTCAGTGAAAGTGCGGTAAAAACTATCAGTGGAACGCATACTCTGCGTTCCAACATCGCTAACCCGGAAGTGTCTATCTCTACTACATCCGGTAGGTTACGTCAAATATTGTATATCTTTTAAATATGTATTTCTTAAATCATATGTGTCAAAATTTGAAATCAAACTCATATTCATGCTTTATACATGTGCTAATTTTCTTTTGCATCCACTCAATGCTTTTATAAATATTTATAGTGCACTATCGGAGTTTGCATTTTCTATTTCTATGTACCATCTATGTCTCATTGTGTATCTATAGACAACCCACTGTGCCACGGTCTTATTATATATTTGCCACACTGCTCGAGTCTCTGTTTTTTCTCATGGTTAGTGTACTTACTATGTTAGTTATATTCCGTGTTTCGTGTTTAGTTATTCTGGTGGTCATAGTAACATCCCTCTGCCGGGCCTATTTGGCGTAGGAATCTTGGGTTGGTACTTACTTTTAGATCACTCTGTTGCTGTATATATGATCTAAACTTACTATCTATGTAGGTACTATATTTTTACTCATACTATGCTGTCTATTTAACCCACATATGGTTGCCAAATCACCACATTCATACAGCACTTTGCACTATATACATCCTGTACATATTGACACAAAAACGAAAGAAAATAAACATAAAAACAACAAATGTAAAAACATAAATAAAAGTAAAGTGTTAGTGTACATACTAACAGTTATGCACTACTACATTGGCTACTATTTACTACTGCAAGAGTTGGCCCCTGATGACATTATGTTAAATTAATTAGATTAAATTAATTAGATGCTCGAATAGAGTTATATATGGAGAGATCAAAATTTATCTCATGTACAGTTCTTGTGTTCCAATGTTTCCCATCATGTTATAGTGTTGTAGATGTACTTCATCTCTTTCTTGGTGTGCACCATTCAATGTCCTTAATTGGAAGTCCTTAGTTACAAGGTACAATTTCTTCTTCCTGCATCCTTTTCTAGTGTGACTCTACATGCTCCTTGTTTCGTCTTCAGCTCATTTTATATAGATATAGGAGATAAGCTGTATAAAAAGCGCAATGTGCCTTCGTGGACCACTTGTTTCATGAGTGGTGCGTGGCACCTTGGTGTCTCCCTCCTACTCAGGTTTTGGTATATGTTAGACAGCTTGCCCCCACTGGGGATAAGCTCGCTAAACTACCAAAACATACTAGTGTTTACCACTGGCTATGCCTCGTAATGTGTCTCCAATCTATATGAGCACTTTATAGTCAGGTGGGGAGTTCAGTCCCCCTGGGCCTATAGTACCCAGTCTGTACATCCACTCTGCTTCGCGCCTCAATAGGGTCTTGTTCCGGTCGCCCCCTCTATCCAGGGGGGGGGATGTGGTCGATGAGGATGTACCTGATGGTCGATACTTGATGTGATTTTACTGCACAGTGTCTCGCCACCGGCTGGTCTGAATCCCCTTCCTTGAGTGCTACTCGGATAGCTCTCCTATGATTGGCCATCCTTTCTCGGAGTGTACCACTTGTTTTTCCGACATAGAATTGGGAGCACGGACAATAGAGTAGATATATCACATGTGTTGTGTTGCAGGATATGGAGTGTTGAATGGTGTACACCTTATTCGTTTGTGGATGGTGAAACATTTTGGTAGATATCAGACCATTGCATGTGGTGCATCCCAGGCACTTGTATGAACCTTTGATATTTTTATGTGTAGCTCCTATGTAGCTTTTTTTAGGGTCAGTGCGGACCAAGATGTCTCGCAAATTGGTTCCTCTTTGGTAGGCTATCATGGGTGTCATTCTCTCTGCAAATTTTAACTTTGTGTCCGATTGTATCAGGGGCCAATGTGTCCTCAATATTTTGCCAGCTTGTGTGGTATTTGGGGCAAAGGTGGTAGCCATTATTAATTTATTCTCTGCTTTTGCTTTCGCTGCTTTGTAAATGAGAGTATCCTGTGTAAGTGGTAGGATCTCATTTAAGGTATCCTCGATTATCCTCTTCTTATAGCCCCTCTGAAGGAATTTGTCCCTCATTTCTTGCAGCTGGGAGACCCCTGCAAACTGGTTTGAATTATTTCTAATGACTCGAATCATCTGGGATTTAATGATCCCCCTTTAGGAGTGCAGGCGGATGGCAGCTGTTGGCACTCAGTATAGAATTTCTATCTGTAGGCTTGTGGTAAAGTGTGCTTCCCAGTTTTTGTCCCTGTATGTAGATATTTAGATCTAGGAACTGTATTTCTTTCTCATTGTGGGTAATTTTAAATCTCACAGTGGTTTCTGTGTTGTTTAGATGGTTAAACCAATCAAGTAATGTTCTTTGCCCCCCTCGCCAGATCAAAAAAACATCATCGATGTATCTCACATAAAATACTATCGAGGATGTGTCCGTATTCCACAAGTAACTATTTTCGAACTGGGACATAAATATGTTGGCATAGGATGGGGCCATATTCGACCCCATCGCCATGCCTGCTATCTGTAAGTAGAATTTTGTCTCAAATCGAAAATAGTTATGGCTGAGGCAGAATTCTAAAAGGGTAAGTAAATATTCTACCGGTGGCCCCTCATATAGCCTGCCTTCTGTCAAATGGGTTCTTACTGCATCCATGCCCTTATCATGGGGGATGATTGTGTAGAGACTGTTGACATCCAGGGTTACCAGGATGTCACCAGTCTCCACACTCACATCCCTCATTTTTCTGATCAGATCGTTAGTGTCAGCTATGTATGATCTGACCCCCTTTACAGTTGGTTGTAAGAGGATGTCGATCACCTGCGCAACCGGTTGGGTAAGCGATTGCACTGCTGACACTATGGGACGTCCCGGAGGTTTATGTAAGGTTTTATGTATTTTTGGAGTTGTGTATAGGATAGGTATTCGTGGATATTGAGTGACAAAAAAATCATACAATCTATCTGTTAAATAACCTTGTTGTAGACCCATCTCTAAGATACCATCTATCTGTTTCTTGTACATAGATGTAGGGTCTTTTGGTAGCATAGTGTATGTGTCTGCATCTGCCAATTGTGTCAGGATGTCTTCCCTATAGTCATTATAGTTCATTAATACAATCGCCCGCCTTTGTCCGCGGGGCGAATTATGAGACTATGATCATCCTGCAATGTCTTAATGGCTGCTTTTTCAATATTGGTCAAATTATGTTTCCATGTTTTAGTAATCCTTTCCTGTTCCATGTCTTGGGTAACTAACCTCACATACGTCTTAGTACTTGCACTGCAGTTGTGAGGCTCAAATGTGCTGGGTTTCCTACATTCATGCAAAGGGTCATGTGTATAATGACTATAGGGAAGACTTCCTGACACAATTGGTCAGATGCAGACACATACACTATGCTACCAAAAGACCCTACATCTATGTACAAGAAACAGATAGATGGTATCTTAGAGATGGGTCTACAACAAGGTTATTTAACAGATAGATTGTATGATTTTTGTGTCACTCAATATCCACGATCCCCCATGATAAGGGCATGGATGCAGTAAGAACCCATTTGACAGAAGGCAGGCTATATGAGGGGCCACCGGTAGAATATTTACTTACCCTTTTAGAATTCTGCCTCAGCCAACTATTTTCGATTTGAGACAAAATTCTACTTACAGATAGCAGGCACGGCGATGGGGTCGAATATGGCCCCATCCTATGCCAACATATTTATGTCCCAGTTCGAAAATAGTTACTTGTGGAATACGGACACATCCTCGATAGTATTTTATGTGAGATACATCGATGATGTTTTTTTGGATCTGGCGAGGGGGGCAAAGAACATTACTTGATTGGTTTAACCATCTAAACAACACAGAAACCACTGTGAGATTTAAAATTACCCACAATGAGAAAGAAATACAGTTCCTAGATCTAAATATCTACATACAGGGACAAAAACTGGGAAGCACACTTTACCACAAGCCTACAGATAGAAATTCTATACTGAGTGCCAACAGCTGCCATCCGCCTGCACTCCTGAGGGGGATCATTAAATCCCAGATGATTCGAGTCATTAGAAATAATTCAAACCAGTTTGCAGGGGTCTCCCAGCTGCAAGAAATGAGGGACAAATTCCTTCAGAGGGGCTATAAGAAGAGGATAGTCGAGGATACCTTAAATGAGATCCTACCACTTACACAGGATACTCTCATTTACAAAGCAGCGAAAGCAAAAGCAGAGAATAAATTAATAATGGCTACCACCTTTGCCCCAAATACCACACAAGCTGGCAAAATATTGAGGACACATTGGCCCCTGATACAATCGGACACAAAGTTAAAATTTGCAGAGAGAATGACACACATGATAGCCTACCAAAGAGGAACCAATTTGCGAGACATCTTGGTCCGCACTGACCCTAAAAAAAACTACATAGGAGCTACACATAAAAATATCAAAGGTTCATACAAGTGCCTGGGATGCACCACATGCAATGGTCTGATATCTACCAAAACGTTTCACCATCCACAAACGAATAAGGTGTACACCATTCAACACTCCATATCCTGCAACACAACACATGTGATATATCTACTCTATTGTCCGTGCTCCCAATTCTATGTCGGAAAAACAAGTGGTACACTCCAAGAAAGGATGGCCAATCATAGGAGAGCTATCCGAGTAGCACTCAAGGAAGGGGATTCAGAGCAGCCGGTGGCGAGACACTGTGCAGTAAAATCACATCAAGTATCGACCATCAGGTACATCCTCATCGACCACATCCCCCCCCTGGATAGAGGGGGCGACCGGAAAAAGACCCTATTGAGGCGCGAAGCAGAGTGGATGTACAGACTGGGTACTATAGGCCCAGGGGGACTGAACTCCCCACCTGACTATAAAGTGCTCATATAGATTGGAGACACATTACGAGGCATAGCCAGTGGTAAACACTAGTATGTTTTGGTAGTTTAGCGAGCTTATCCCCAGTGGGGGAAACTGTCTAACATATACCAAAACCTGAGTAGGAGGGAGACACCAAGGTGCCACCCACCACTCATGAAACAAGTGGTCCACGAAGGCACATTGCGCTTTTTATACAGCTTATCTCCTATATCTATATAAAATGAGTTGAAGACGAAACAAGGAGCATGTAGAGTCACACTAGAAAAGGATGCAGGAAGAAGAAATTGTACCTTTTAACTAAGGACTTCCAATTAAGGACATTGAATGGTGCACACCAAGAAAGAGATGAAGTACATCTACAACACTTTAAAATGATGGGAAACATTGGAACACAAGAACTGTACATGAGATAAATTTTGATCTCTCCATATATAATTCTATTCGAGCATCTAATTAATTTAATCTAATTAATTTAACATAATGTCATCAGGGGCCAACTCTTGCAGTAGTAAATAGTAGCCAATGTAGTAGTGCATAACTGTTAGTATGTACACTAACACTTTACTTTTATTTATGTTTTTACATTTGTTGTTTTTATGTTTATTTTCTTTCGTTTTTGTGTCAATATGTACAGGATGTATATAGTGCAAAGTGCTGTATGAATGTGGTGATTTGGCAACCATATGTGGGTTAAATAGACAGCATAGTATGAGTAAAAATATAGTACCTACATAGATAGTAAGTTTAGATCATATATACAGCAACAGAGTGATCTAAAAGTAAGTACCAACCCAAGATCCCTACGCCAAATAGGCCCGGCAGAGGGATGTTACTATGACCACCAGAACAACTAAACACGAAACACGGAATATAACTAACATAGTAAGTACACTAACCATGAGAAAAAACAGAGACTCAAGCAGTGTGGCAAATATATAATAAGACCGTGGCACAGTGGGTTGTCTATAGATACACAATGAGACATAGATGGTACATAGAAATAGAAAATGCAAACACCGATAGTGCACTATAAATATTTATAAAAGCATCGAGTGGATGCAAAAGAAAATTAGCACATGTATAAAGCAAGAATATGAGTTTGATTCACAATTTTGACACATATGATTTAAGAAATACATATTTAAAAGATATACAATATTTGACGTAACCTACCGGATGTAGTAGAGATAGACACTTCCGGGTTAGCGATGTTGGAACGCAGAGTATGCGTTCCACTGATAGGTTTTACCGCACTTTCACTGAAATAACACAGGTGGGAATTGTTTGTTGAGTGTACACATATGTATAAATTGGTTTGTTGTTTCACATTTTGTCATGCTGATGAAGGGGAAAACATCCCCGAAAACGTTTCATTAACCCCTTAATGACCGGACCATTTTTCAATTTTCTTACCCTTAATGACAATGGCTATTTTTAAATTTCTGCAGTGTTTGTGTTTAGCTGTAATTTTCCTCTTACTCATTTACTGTACCCACACATATTATATACCGTTTTTCTCGCCATTAAATGGACTTTCTAAAGATACCATTATTTTCATCATATCTTATAATTTACTATAAAAAAAAAATACAAAATATGAGGAAAAAATGGAAAAAAACACACTTTTTCTAACTTTGACCCCCAAAATCTGTTACATATCTACAACCACCAAAAAACACCCATTCTAAATAGTTTCTAAATTTTGTCCTGAGTTTAGAAATACCCAATGTTTACATGTTCTTTTTTTTTTTTGCAAGTTATAGGGCAAAAAATACAAGTAGCACTTTGCTATTTCCAAACCCCTTTTTTTCAAAATTAGCGCTAGTTACATTGGAACATTGATATCTTTCAGGAATCCCTGAATATCCCTTGACAAGTATATATTTTTATTTAGAAGACATTCCAAAGTATTGATCTAGGCCCATTTTAGTATATTTCATGCCACCATTTCACCGCCAAATGCGATCAAATAAAAAAAATTGTTGACTTTTTCACAAACTTTAGGATTCTCGCTGAATTTATTTACAAACATCTTGTGCAATTATGGCATAAATGGTTGTAAATGCTTCTCTGGGATCCCCTTTGTTCAGAAATAGCAGACATATATGGCTTTGGCGTTGCTTTTTGGTAATAATAAGGCCGTTAAATGCTGCTGCGCACCACACTTGTAATATGCCCAGCAGTTAAGGGGTTAATTAGGTAGCTTGTAGGGTTAATATTTATCTTTAGTGTAGAGATCAGCCTCCCACCTGACACATACCACCCCCTGATCCCCCCCTGACCTCCCTCAAACAGCACTCTTCCCTCCCCCACCTCACAATTGTCACCGCCATCTTAAGTACTGGCAGAAAGTCTGCCAGTACTGAAATAAAAATCATTTATTATTTTTTTTTATTTTTTTTCTTCATACTGTCTGCAGTCTGCATCCCCCCTTACCCCACAACCTCCCTGATCCCCCCATACATCTCTCTAACCCCCCCTCTACCTATTTGCCGCCATCTTGGGTACTGGCAGCTGTCTGCCAGTACCCAATTTGCCCCCAAAAATAGTTTTTTTTTTACTTTTTTAGATTAAAAATTTGTTTTCTGTAGTGTAGCTGGCCCCCCTTAAAACATCTACATCCCTCCCCTCCCAGATCACTTACTAAACAAGAAGATCCCCATGCATCTGCATTGATTATTTTTATTTTTTTTTCATTTTGTACCGGTATATTTTGCGTGCACGCGCGCGCACCCGCCCCCCGCCCCCGGCGCAACCGCCGAAATTGCCATTCAAGATCGGGAGTTAGCCTAATATGGAGCATATCCTTACCGCTCCACAAACAAGATGCTCCCACCCACCAACAAATGTAAGATCGCCATATTCCAATGCAGAGAGGGCCCTCTCTGCATCGGTGGGTAAAATAAGGGATTGCAGTGATGCCTCAATATTGAGGCATCACTACAATCCCTTGTAAGCAGCTGGAAGCGATCATGATCGCTTCCAGCACTTCTAAGAACAGAGGACGTACCAGGTACGTTAATTGTCATTAAGGGAATGTTTTTCTATGACGTACCTGGTAAGTCCTCTGTCATTAAGGGGTTAAAGAAAGCTTTGATTTTTTCACCTGAAAAAGACCTGTGAGTGCATTTATTTGCAAGGAATATTTGAATCATTTTTTGCACCCAGGCAGCTGTCCCAAAGGAGGGTAACACAGTAAAGAGGACGGTATTTTTATATATATATATATATATATATATATATATATATACATACATATCTTTCAAAAGCATTTATCCTGTTCAAGAATAAAACGCTGCACTCACCGGTCTTCGTGAAAATATTCAATTTAATAATATCGAATTATCATCTTTAATATACAAATACCCCAAACGTTTCAGTACTGGACTAGTACCTTTCTCAATGGGTGTTCAATATGCGTCCCAGTGTTCTCTAACAAACCCACACACACCTGATCCGTAATAAACCACACCATGCTCAGACTTTCGGTCCAGCAATGCTACTGCACGTATGCCACGTCACTGGTGATCACTCACATGGCTTGCAGTAAGAGTGCATGGCTAATTTACATAGCCTCGCTTCTAGTGACGAAAAATCACATACGTCACTGTTCATACATTGATGCGGTCAATACTCACATTAGTACAGCTGTTACCGGAACTCTTAATCCTAAATTAAAAACATGGTATATAGGGTCTGTTTTCCAAGTTAATATATTATCTGTTCTCCTATAGCTGGCTTCAGTTCTCATAGCGGACATGGTATGAAATCTGGCACCCTTCAGCCTCCACCTCTCAGTCAGTATACAGGTAGGTGGAGTGGGGTCCCCCCTCCCTCTCCTTCTTGTCTCATTTTCTCTTCTGTTTCTTGTGTCTGGCTCCTACCCCCCCTCTTCTCTCAAGATGAGGAGCGCTCCTAGTAACTTCACCTTTGCCTCTTTGAATTGCAAGGGTCTCAATTCCTCCACCAAGAGAAGTCTACTGGGCAACTACATGAAAGCTTATAATATACAGATTGTGTTTGCACAGGAGACTCATTGGTTGAACAGCCTCCCCTCCACATTCAAGTTCCAACATTTTTCTAATTATGTTTCGACCTCACACTCAGACAAAACCAGAGGCGTAGCAATCCTCATCCATCGACTAGTTAGTTATGAGCAAATCTACCTTGAAACTGACGCTGATGGTAGATACCTCATTCTTATTTGTAAACTAGATGGCCAAGTATACATGTTGATAAATGTATATGCTCCTAACAAAAATCAGCCCAGATTCCTTAAGAACATGTTACAAAATATATGTAGAATAAAGACCGGAAGACTCCTACTGGGAGGTGACTTCAATATGATATGGGATCCCTCTCTAGATAAAAAAGTCAGCCAGGGCAAAACTGTAGATTCATACTCAATTTCTACGGCAAAAAAATTCAGAGACCTTATCTCACAGCACAATCTATTTGATGTTTGGAGGTCTTGCCACCCAACCACCAAAGATTATACATATTTCTCTAGACCACATAACTCATAGTCAAGACTTAATTATATTTAGTGTCCAGGTATCTGTAAAAATATAGTCAAGGACGCTTCGATTAGGCCTTGCTCCTGGTCAGACAATTGATGCCCTTACGATATCCCTAGATTCTGGCTTGGGTTCTTCTCCGTGCCCGAGTTGGAAGCTTCTGGACTCACTGTGGGCCAATTCTGACTCACAACAGACACTCCACTCCCTCTCACCAAACAATCTGGGCTGCTCTCAAAGCCTACATTAGAGGAGTTTGTATTTATAAACAAGCCTCTATTAAAAGACTAAAGGGGGCCACCCTGGGCCTCCTAGTTGCCAAACTTCATACTAAAGAAAGACTTCACAAAGATAGTCCTACCCCTGAGTTAGCTATGCAACCAAATTAAGGAAATAGAGATGACCAGAGTTCGAGAGGCAGTGCGTAGATTTAAGCAACTTTTATATTATCAGGGAAATAAAGTGTCTACTATTCTGGCCCGGAAGTTGAGGGGTAGAGTTGCCTCCTCCCGCATTTTGTCCATAAACTGTGGGAATAATAGAGTGACCTCCCCCAGAGACATAGGAGAGGCCTTTGCAGCTTTCTATTCTAATTTGTACAACCTACATCAAACTGAAAAAGAGAGTTCCTCCCTCCATGCTAAGATTTGAACCTTCCTAGAAGGTTTACATCTACCCACGCTGTCCCAGGCAGAGGTAGACCAGTTATTGGCCCCTTTCTCGGTCTCTAAGTTGAAGGAAGTGATCACCCAACTCCAGGATGGAAAGGCTCTGGGACCTGACGGGTTCCCGGCTATGTTCTATAAGACCTTCAGACTAGACCTCTCGACATTGCTCCTTCAGATCTTTGCGGAGGCCAGAGAGAGAGGCTCCTTTAGGAGTGAACTCCTCGAAGCAACGGTTCTCACTATCCGGAAACCCAATAAAGAACCTTCCCTGTGTGGGAGTTACCATCCCATCTCCCTTATTAATGTTGATGTAAAGCTCTACTCTAAATTGTGGGCTAACAGATTACACCTTATTGTCCCCAACTTGCTTCATCCAGATCAAGTGGCGTTCACCTGGGGAAGAGAAAGACCAGATAATACCAGGCGCATTCTTAACATCTTTTCAGAAGCAAGTAGAAGTGAGGTACCCATGGTGGCCCTGTCGCTCGACGCAGAAAAAGCGTTTGACAGGGTCAGATGGGAATATCTTTGGGAGGCTGTCCTTAGCTTTGGGTTCCCCAGAGAGATAGTTTTGGCTATCCAGGCTCTTTATAGTTCCCTGAGTGCCAAAGTTAGATGTCTAGGCTTTTGCTCCTCGAGTTTTCCCATAACTAATGGAACGAGGCAAGGCTGTCCTCTCTCACCCATTGTATTTGCTCTGGCTATAGAGCCACTGGCCCAAGCTATTAGGAACTTCCCTTTGATTAGGGGTGTCCCTTTAAGCCACTGAGAGGGGGAGAAGGGTGGAGGAGGAGAAAAGATTGTGCTGTTTGCAGATGACATTACCCTCTTCTTGACCAACCCCTTGGGATCCCTCCTGGCACTATTTGAGATTATCTCTCAGTTCAGCTCCCTAAGCTTCTACAAATTAATCTTGCCAAAACGGAAGTACTTCCAATCCATATCCCACAATTTGAACTTGAGATCCTTCGAGAGTCTTTCCAATTTCAGTGGGCCTCAGACACTATTACCCACTTGGGAATCCAATTAGGGCCGAACATAGATGTAGTTCGGTCAAAAAGCTATGACAAACTCCTAACTGAGATTAGAACGCAGCTCAATTCATGGATCTTTCGTGAAGTGTCCTGGTTGGGACGCATGGCTTCAGTAAAAGTGACCATTTAACCGAAGATATTGTATTATTTCCGCTGTCTCCCACTAAATCTCCCCCAAGCTCTCTTAGATAAGTTCAATGCCCTGAAAGACAGATATATTTGGCAGGGGGAAAAGCCAAGAATTTCCAGGAAATCGCTACAAAGGCCCCATCACTCATGAGGTGTGTCTCTCCCCAACATAGCCATTTATTATGAGGCAGCGTAGCTATCTCATATATCCTACTGGGGGACAACAGACATGACACAGGGCTGGAAGAGGGTTGAGCAGTTCTCCCTTCCACCTGGCGTCACTCTCAGCGACTTACCCTGGGTACCAGACTATAAAATTGATAATTTACTTATTCAGAATCCAATAATCAAACAGGCCCTGGACTGCTGGAGAAATATCAGACACTATTCGGAAATAGCCCCATACCCATCCCCAATCCATTCGATTGCTGGTCTGCTCAGAAGTCTCCCAGATTCCCATGTCTCCCAGTGGAGGCAATGGGACCTATTAAGGGTCTCCGACCTTTACCAGCAGAATATCTTACAACTGGCTGAACCGGGACTTCAGGGAGGAGATACCCATCTTCCCCTATGGTTCCTATTTAAAAGATTTAGACTGCACAAATTCCTATCTAGCTGGGGGTTCCCATCTTCAGATCTTAGGGAATTAACCATTTGGGAATGGAAATGGAAATCTAGTGCCTCTTTGTTGAGGTCTTTATGCATTATTCACTGATTATGAAAGGCGTGAGTGCAGGAGAGGTGTGGCAACTAAGGGCCTGGGAGCAGGACCTAAGAATCCAAGTCTCTGAAAAGACTTGGGCACAAACGTTCTTACTCACAAAAAAGACTCTACGCTGTGCCAACTCATTAGAACTCTATGTGAAAGTTGGCCATCTTTATTTTTGCTGCGTCTCAATAGCTAGAATGTGGAGACAGACAAGTTCGCCTTCCCTGACTGCCGTTAAACAGACTTTAGAGACTTATGCTTTGATGGAAAGAGGATTCTACCACCATCTGACAAAAATTGAGTCATACTGGAAAATATGGGACCTCTGGGTCCACAGACAGCAAGGCCCTGGGGACTCATAGGCTGTCTGATGACTAATGGAGCTTCCTTGATTGATAGGCTTCAAGATGTGAGTCCTCTCATATGGGAGGAGCCCCCTCTTCCCTTTCCTATGTGTGCCTCTCCCTTTTGTCTCTTTGTTTGACCTCTCCCTTCCCTGCCCTCCCAGCTCTCCCTTCCCCTCCCCACATCATTCATTTCTCCTCCATCCTCCACTCCACCTGCTTGGACAAACCGAGAACTAGCCAGAGATGATATAATCAGTCTAAGTCCCTTCCAGCTTAGCATTGTTTCCCTTTCAATCGACATATCCTATAATTTTATAAGACTCTCTTAGAGGGTATATAATCCATTAATGAAGGTTACAGGCCTACATAGATCTATCCAATATAGTAGACAAAGTCTCTACAACTGGGGACATAGTCAGCTAGCAGAAGATGATGTACCGCAAAATACTTGTTTTGTTTTATAGTTTTTGGTCTGTGATTTTAGAATACAAAGGGTAATAGGGATGTTTGAGATGACATGATTCGGGACATTAATACACAGAAAATTTATATTGAGGGGTTTGGTTACAGTCAAAACAGATGTTAGAGTTATGTGTCATTGTTGTCCATGTTCCAGTATGATGTTTTAACACATGTATTGTTGTATTTCTTTGTGTAATCAGATGTCTCTGATCTATGCTGTAACCCAAAGAGACATAATTGTCTTAAATATGTTTGTACTCAGTTCAGTTTACCCCAATAAAAGAAAAATATTCTTTTAAAAAAAACAAAACAAAAAAACATGGTATATAGAAAAAGACTTTAATTACTAAACTATACTCCAGATTTAAAATATTTGAAGATCTAATGTTAAAAAGGAAGAAACCTAAGAATCCAAGTCTCTGAAAAGACTTGGGCACAAACGTTCTTACTCACAAAAAAGACTCTACACTGTGCCAACTCATTAGAACTCTATGTGAAAGTTGGCCATCTTTATTTTTGCTGCGTCTCAATAGCTAGAATGTGGAGACAGACAAGTTCGCCTTCCCTGACTGCCGTTAAATGACATTATTAAGATTATAAATTGTTAGGGATAGAAATGATTGGGTTTGTATCCTATCATTTCTACTATTACTAAAAAACTAAAGGGGCTTTTCTTCCTAAGTGCAAAGCACTTATGGCTCAGTCTGGAGGCCTAGTGCAGATTGGAACAGACCTAAGTAAGCCAAAAAATCCAGCCCTACTTCCAACTCTGCAAGAAGGTGTGACCCCTGATCCAGAGGCTCTGGTAGGGGGCAGGTTATGCCTTTTTCAGGAAGCTTGGTTTCAGTCTGTTCCAGATCCCTGCATTCTGAATATAGTTTCCCAGGTTTATCAGATAGGTTTTAGAACAAGGCATCCCAAAGGAAGTTTTTTCTGTCCAATGTTCCAAAGAATCCATTAAAGGCCCAAGCCTTTTTTCAGTCAGATCTTGAAACTATTGGAGTGATTGCTTGTGTTCCTTTGCAGGAACAGGGGATGAGAATTGATTCAAATCTTTTCATTGTTCAAAAGAAGGAAGACAATTTTAGACGACTTCTGGATCTGAAGTCTCTGAACAAGTTTGTCAGAATTCCTACTTTCAAAATGGAATCTATTTTGGACTATTCTGACTTTTGTTCAGCAAGGTCCGTTTATGTCTACAATAGGGCCCGGATGGAGCTTGAGGGCCCGTGTTTCTGGCGAGCCTGCAGGTTCACCAGAAACAGCCGTTATGAAGTAGCGGTCTAAAGACTGTTGCTCCATAACCTGTCCGCCTGCTCTGAACATATGATTGCAGCTTCAGATGCAATTCCATTTGCTTGATTTCACATGAAACCTCTTCAGCTTTGTATACTTTGTCAGTGGTTCAGGGATCATACTCACCTATCTCAAAATATTTGTCTGGATCATAGTAGAAGTCAGTCTCTTCAGGGGGCTTCTTTTGCTCCTCCTACCTGGACTGTCTTCACTACAGATGCAATAATTTATGGTTGGGGAGCTGTTTGGTGGTCTTTGAGAGCACAAAGGGTTTGAGCTCCTCGGGAGGCGAGGTTGCCAATAAATGTTCTAGAACTCTGTGCTTTTTTCAGGGCTCTTCAGGCTTGGTCTTTGTTGAAAAGAGAACCCCATCTCCACTTTCAATCAGATGTCACAGCAGTGGCTTAAATCAGATATCAGGTGGAACCCACACTTCCCTAGCCATGAGAGAAGTGTCCTAAATTCTCTCATAGGCAGAAGTCTATTCCTGTCTAGTGTCTGCAGTTCATATTCTAGAAGTGAACAACTGGGAAGAAGAATGTCTGTCTAGTCTCTGCAGTTCATATTCCAGGAGTGAACAACTGGGAAGAAGATATTCTAAGTCGTCAGTCTCAGCATCCAGGAGAATGGTCTCTTCACCAGGATGTACTCAATCAGATTGTGGATCTCTGCCAGATATAGATCTGATGTCTTCTTGTTTAAACAACAAGCTTTCCAGGTACTTTGTAATGTCCAGGGATGCTCTAGTAGCTGATTGATCATTTCAGCTTGCTTATCTGTTTCCTGCTCTGGTATTTCTTTCCAGAGTGATTTCCAAGATAAGGCTAGAGAACTCGTCAGTAATCCCGATTGCCCCTGCTTCACCTCGCATGATTTGGTATGCAGATCTTGTTCAGATGTCCAGTTATTCTCCTTGGCCTCTTCCGCTTCAACTAGACCTTTTGTGCCAAGGTCGGTTTTTCCATCTGAATCTCAAATCTCTAAGCTTGATGGCTTGGTGATTGAACAGTTATTTCTTAAGCATAGAGGTTTCTCAGATTCTGTGATTGAAACTGTAATGCAGGCTCGTAAGCCTGAACCTAGGAAGATTTATCATAAGTTCTGGAAGTCGTTTATTGCTTGGTGTATAGATCATGCTTTACCTGTCATTCTTCTAGATTTCCTAGACTTGTGCAGTTCTTACAGGATAGTTTGTATAAGGACATATCTGCCAGAACTCAGTTTAGTTTCTTACACCTAGATTACGAGTCTTGCGTTAGCCTTAAAAAGCAGCCCAGCCCATCCACTAAGATCCAACAATGACCTTCTCCTTGCATCTGCGACTATCATCTCCTCTCATGCTAGACTGCAGGACTTCTGTCATGCAGCACCTACCCTCTGGAACACTCTCCCTCATGTTGTCAGGCTTTGCCCTAATCGTTCTTCCTTTAACTGCTCTCTGAAGACTTTTCTGTTCAGAGAAGCCTACCACCCAACTCAATAATAACTTAATTTCACTTACCTATTAACATTTCCCTCATCTAACCCTGCATTAATATCTTTCTCAATCTTGCAGTCCTCACCTCCTGTTTCTCAACCCCCTACCCTTCTAGATTGTAAGTTCCCATGGGAATAGGGCCCTCAATTTCTCCTGTATGTGTTTGTAAATTTTATCCTGTGTCTTACAAGTTTTATATTATTGTTTTATTTAAATGAACTGTATCCATGGACAGTGCTGCGGAATATGATGGTGCTTCATAAATAAAGTATAATAATAATAATAATTTTGTGAGAGTACATTAGAATAGTTTGGATACCTTCAAATGGTGTTCTATTGAAAGGGTACGGACACCAACTAGTGCTGGAGACAAATGTAAAAATATTGAATAAAGAGATGTTTTCGATATGGACACGGTCGCCCCAGGGCTTGAATTCTGAATATGATTTAATTAACTACTGGGAATTAAATGTTTACTTCATTGTTTAATGATTTTGTAATTTGTTACTTTAAACCCAATCAGTTTGTCTATTAACAGTAGTAGTACACATATAGATTTTGGTACATAGATGAGCATACTAATCATGTGAAATGATGAATCTGTTCAGGATGACTGACACTATTGTTTACTATTTTTTAATAATATTAGATATGCAATAATTGGTATTTAAATTTTGGTTAAGCCGTGTATTACAGGTTATCTAGTACAATATCAAGTATTAGTGTGTTCAATTTCATTATCAATTATGCGCTGTTTAGCCACACTGTTTCCAAACTGTAATTGTGATTTATCTATTTATTTATTTTTATTACCCCCTTATTTTCTATACATTAGACAGTGGGTTTTGTCCAATTTGGCAACATTGTTGCGATTTCTAAGTAAAGAGGAATGTAACTTTAAGATTTAAGTTAGGTGGAGTAATAGCTTCAGTGCAATAGCCAATCGTGCACTTTTAACTCCTTGTTAAATGTGATTGTAAAAATAAGACACTATGGCCTAGATTTGGAGTTCGGCGGTAGCCGTCAAAACCAGCGTTAGAGGCTCCTAACGCTGGTTTTGGCCGCCCGCTGGTATTTGGAGTCAGTGATTAAAGGGTCTAACGCTCACTTTTCAGCCGCGACTTTTCCATACCGCAGATCCCCCTACGCCATTTGCGTAGCCTATCTTTTCAATGGGATCTTTCTAACGCTGGTATTTAGAGTCGTTTCTGCAGTGAGCGTTAGAGCTCTAACGACAAGATTCCAGCCGCCTGAAAAAAGCAGGAGTTAAGAGCTTTCTGGGCTAACGCCGGTTCATAAAGCTCTTAACTACTGTACCCTAAAGTACACTAACACCCATAAACTACCTATGTACCCCTAAACCGAGCTCCCCCCACATCGCCGCCACTCGATTAAAATTTTTAACCCCTAATCTGCCGACCGCCACCTACGTTATACTTATGTACCCCTAATCTGCTGCCCCTAACCCCGCCGACCCCTGTATTATATTTATTAACCCCTAACTTGCCCCCCACAACGTCGCCGCAAGCTACTTAAAATAATTAACCCCTAATCCACCGACCGCAAATCGCCGCCACCTACGTTATCCCTATGTACCCCTAATCTGCTACCCCTAACACCGCCGACCCCTATATTATATTTATTAACCCCTAATCTGCCCCCCTCAACGTCGCCGACACCTGCCTACACTTATTAACCCCTAATCTGCCGAGCGGACCTGAGCGCTACTATAATAAAGTTATTAACCCCTAATCCGCCTCACTAACCCTATCATAAATAGTATTAACCCCTAATCTGCCCTCCCTAACATCGCCGACACCTAACTTCAATTATTAACCCCTAAACTTCCGATCGGAGCTCACCGCTATTCTAATAAATGGATTAACCCCTAAAGCTAAGTCTAACCCTAACACTAACACCCCCCTAAGTTAAATATAATTTTTATCTAACGAAATAAATTAACTCTTATTAAATAACTTATTCCTATTTAAAGCTAAATACTTACCTGTAAAATAAATCCTAATATAGCTACAATATAAATTATAATTATATTATAGCTATTTTAGGATTAATATTTATTTTACAGGCAACTTTGTAATTATTTTAACCAGGTACAATAGCTATTAAATAGTTAAGAACTATTTAATAGTTACCTAGTTAAAATAATAACAAATTTACCTGTAAAATAAATCCTACCCTAAGATATAATTAAACCTAACACTACCCTATCAATAAAATAATTAAATAAACTACCTACAATTACCTACAATTAACCTAACACTACACTATCAATAAATTAATTAAACACAATTGCTACAAATAAATACAATTAAATAAACTAGCTAAAGTACAAAAAATAAAAAAGAACTAAGTTACAGAAAATAAAAAAATATTTACAAACATAATAAAAATATTACAACAATTTTAAACTAATTACACCTACTCTAAGCCCCCTAATAAAATAACAAAGCCCCCCAAAATAAAAAATTCCCTACCCTATTCTAAATTAAAAAAGTTACAAGCTCTTTTACCTTACCAGCCCTGAACAGGGCCCTTTGCAGGGCATGCCCCAAGAATTTCAGCTCTTTTGCCTGTAAAAAAAAACATACAATACCCCCCCCCCAACATTACAACCCACCACCCACATACCCCTAATCTAACCCAAACCCCCCTTAAATAAACCTAACACTAATCCCCTGAAGATCTTCCTACCTTGTCTTCACCATCCAGGTATCACCGATCCGTCCTGGCTCCAAGATCTTCATCCAACCCAAGCGGGGGTTGGCGATCCATAATCCGGTGCTCCAAAGTCTTCCTCCTATCCGGCAAGAAGAGGACATCCGGACCGGCAAACATCTTCTCCAAGCGGCATCTTCGATCTTCTTCCATCCGGTGCGGAGCGGGTCCATCTTGAAGCAGGCGACGTGGATCCATCCTCTTCTTCCGATGTCTCCCGACTAATGACTGTTCCTTTAAGGGACGTCATCCAAGATGGCGTCCCTCGAATTCCGATTGGCTGATAGGATTCTATCAGCCAATCGGAATTAAGGTAGGAATTTTCTGATTGGCTGATGGAATCAGCCAATCAGAATCAAGTTCAATCCGATTGGCTGATCCAATCAGCCAATCAGATTGAGCTTGCATTCTATTGGCTGTTCCGATCAGCCAATAGAATGCGAGCTCAATCTGATTGGCTGATTGGATCGGCCAATCGGATTGAACTAGATTCTGATTGGCTGATTCCATCAGCCAATCAGAAAATTCCTACCTTAATTCCGATTGGCTGATAGAATCCTATCAGCCAATCGGAATTCGAGGGACGCCATCTTGGATGACGTCCCTTAAAGGAACAGTCATTAGTCGGGAGACATCGGAAGAAGAGGATGGATCCGCGTCGCCTGCTTCAAGATGGACCCGCTCCGCACCGGATGGAAGAAGATCGAAGATGCCGCTTGGAGAAGATGTTTGCCGGTCCGGATGTCCTCTTCTTGCCGGATAGGAGGAAGACTTTGGAGCACCGGATTATGGATCGCCAACCCCCGCTTGGGTTGGATGAAGATCTTGGAGCCAGGACGGATCGGTGATACCTGGATGGTGAAGACAAGGTAGGAAGATCTTCAGGGGATTAGTGTTAGGTTTATTTAAGGGGGGTTTGGGTTAGATTAGGGGTATGTGGGTGGTGGGGGGTATTGTATGTTTTTTTTTACAGGCAAAAGAGCTGAAATTCTTGGGGCATGCCCCGCAAAGGGCCCTGTTCAGGGCTGGTAAGGTAAAAGAGCTTGAAACTTTTTTAATTTAGAATAGGGTAGGGAATTTTTTATTTTGGGGGGCTTTGTTATTTTATTAGGGGGCTTAGAGTAGGTGTAATTAGTTTAAAATTGTTGTAATATTTTTATTATGTTTGTAAATATTTTTTTATTTTCTGTAACTTAGTTCTTTTTTATTTTTTGTACTTTAGCTAGTTTATTTAATTGTATTTATTTGTAGCAATTGTGTTTAATTAATTTATTGATAGTGTAGTGTTAGGTTAATTGTAGGTAATTGTAGGTAGTTTATTTAATTATTTTATTGATAGGGTAGTGTTAGGTTTAATTATATCTTAGGGTAGGATTTATTTTACAGGTAAATTTGTTATTATTTTAACTAGGTAACTATTAAATAGTTCTTAACTATTTAATAGCTATTGTACCTGGTTAAAATAATTACAAAGTTGCCTGTAAAATAAATATTAATCCTAAAATAGCTATAATATAATTATAATTTATATTGTAGCTATATTAGGATTTATTTTACAGGTAAGTATTTAGCTTTAAATAGGAATAAGTTATTTAATAAGAGTTAATTTATTTCGTTAGATAAAAATTATATTTAACTTAGGGGGGTGTTAGTGTTAGGGTTAGACTTAGCTTTAGGGGTTAATCCATTTATTAGAATAGCGGTGAGCTACGATCGGAAGTTTAGGGGTTAATAATTGAAGTTAGGTGTCGGCGATGTTAGGGAGGGCAGATTAGGGGTTAATACTATTTATTATAGGGTTAGTGAGGCGGATTAGGGGTTAATAACTTTATTATAGTAGCGCTCAGGTCCGCTCGGCAGATTAGGGGTTAATAAGTGTAGGTAGGTGTCGGCGACGTTGTGGGGGGCAGATTAGGGGTTAATAAATATAACATAGGGGTCGGCGATGTTAGGGCAGCAGATTAGGGGTACATAGGGATAACGTAGGTTGCGGCGGTTTACGGAGCGGCAGATTAGGGGTTAAAAAAAATATGCAGGGGTCAGCGATAGCGGGGGCGGCAGATTAGGGGTTAATAAGTGTAAGGTTAGGGGTGTTTAGACTCGGGGTACATGTTAGGGTGTTAGGTGCAGACGTAGGAAGTGTTTCCCCATAGGAATCAATGGGGCTGCGTTAGGAGCTGAACGCTGCTTTTTTGCAGGTGTTAGGTTTTTTTTCAGCTCAAACAGTCCCATTGTTTCCTATGGGAGAATCGTGCACGAGCACGTTTTTGAGGCCGGCCGCGTCCGTACTCTGGTATCGAGAGTTGCATTTGCGGTAAAAATGCTCTACGCTCCTTTTTTGGAGCCTAACGCAGCATTTGTTTTAACTCTCGATACCAGAGTTAAATTTATGGTGCGGCCAGAAAAAAGCCCGCGGAGCGTTAACAGCCCTTCTACCGCCAAACTCCAAATCTAGGCCTATGGCTATAAACGCGCAAAACAGTCTCATTCCTACCTTCTTACATTGTGAGTTCCTTATGACTTAATTAAGTTTTAAAAGAATGGCGAACAAATTCTCTTTGTTCCTTCTCTACATATATACACCTATTCATTAAAGGGACACGGAACACAAATGTTTTCTTTTGTGATTCAGATAGAGCATGACATTTTAAGCAACTTCCTAAATTAGTCCTATTATCAAATTTTCTTTATTCTCTTGGTATCTTTATTTGAAATGCAAGAACATAAGTTTAGATGCCGGCCCATTTTTTGCGAACAACCTTGGTTGTTCTCGCTGATTGGTGGATAAATTCATCCACAGATAAAAAAAGTGCTGTCCAGAGTACTAAACCCCCAAAAAAGTTTAGATGTCTTCTTTTTCAAATAAAGATAGCAAGAGAACAAAGAAACATTGATAATAGGAGTAAATTAGAAAGTTGATTAAAATTGCATGCTCTATCTGAATCACGAAAAAAAAAAAAATTTGGGTTCAGTGTCCCTTTAAGTAACATGACCCATTGCAGTGTATAGATACTTGGCATAATTATACAGTGCAATGTGTTCATTTTCAGTGTATAAATGTTCTGCATCATTATGCAGCACAGAGTATTCACCATCAGTGGATATGCCCCCATCATCAGTATTACAGGGCTGTTCTGTTTTCTTATGAACCCTCAACATCATTATACAGTGCAGTATATATGTTATCAGTGTATATGTACTCTGCATTAATTGTACAGTGCAGCATGTTTATTAGTGTATAGATGCCTTGCATTATCATATAGTGTAGAGTGTTGTGTTAATGCATGTATAAATGATCACTATACAATGACACAAGTCTGAGTTGTACTGGTCCCTGGGACAAAACCTGCCAGTACTCCACTCCAAGTGATAGTGATCTATTGTAGGGCTTGAAAAATGTATCAAGATGCATTCACAGCTTCTGAGAACTTACAGTTCAGGCTTGCGAGAGGGAGTCTGCAAACACAAATGTTAGACACAATCTCTGCTTTTTATCCTAGGTGCCAGAGATAAAACATCTCAAATTCCCTTGTTCATGGTGATTGACAGGCCCCGCTCTCATGCAATTGGTTGCCCAAGTGCAGAGGTCTGAATGTAACAACAGAGCTATTCTGCAGTCTTAAATTTTACCAAGTGACGATTGCAAGTGGACAAGTTCTGTGCTTCAGAACTTGTCTGAATGCCATATTTACAAAGTAGGACTATACTTGCTGGGTAAGCAAGTTAGTTCAAAAAGAAAAATGCTTATGTACACTGATACACACTTGTGTTGATTTATTATGTTTATTACTGGAGCCTTGAAGCACAAAAAATAATATAAATTAAGATATAACCTTTATTTATAAAATAAAGAAGACAGCATTAAGTATGTGTGTATGCTGCCCTGAAAATGTTAAAAACACACTCCCTGTTTGTTATTCAGTATTCTGCATTAACAGTACTATGTGTAAGAAGCACTTAACGGAAAATCCTAAGTCACAGATTAGATTGCAGGCATAATATATTTGAAACTGTAGTGGGTCTATGTGGCCTTGAGTCTGGCCTGTAACATAGATTCCACTGACTAATATTCATACATTTAATACATGTATTTATATACCACTATGACCTATTATTGTTATTTTGTTTTAGTTTCAGCTCATAATTGAGCAACACGTGACCAAAAAAGTGTATGGCTCAGCTCACTGTTGTAGTTGGTATTACTTATAAATCCCCACTTATCATCAGCTGCTGGGAAGTAGAACTAAACACAGTAGGATAATACTGAAAATAAGTGAAGATACCACTCTCTATAGTGTACGATTTTTGATTGTATATAACTATTCATAAAGGGCTGATAAATAATACAAGTAATGGTATCAAGAGTTGATAGCAATATATAAATTACTAGAGAGTTAAAAGGAATCGTCTGGGGATAGCTGGCATGATTCTAAGAGTATTTTCAGTTGTATGTTAAGGCTAGATAGCAGTTGTACTACTGTAAGTATTTGGTATCACTCTATTCTAATAGCTGCATTGTCATAATGCTGACTTTCAACTTAATTTTGTTGCTGGTAATACGAATTATGTATTGTATATCCCTTTAAACTGGTAAGTTTGCTAGTGCACACTGCTGCTTAGATAAGCGGATCGTATAACCGCTAAGTATTAATTAATATCTTCCCTTCAGGAATTTATCCTGAGATACAGTGCTCATGCTAGTTACGGTACTAACTAAAATATTAATAAAGTTTGGGCTGAGGTGAATCACAGGAAACGCTGCCCATGACGATAGAGAGCTTCAACAATTGAGTGCTAAATTCTAAAGTTACTGGTCATGCTAAAGTTAGATATATTGTTAACAACAAGAGAGGCAATTAAAAAGGAGGACCCCTGACGCAGCGTTTCACTAACGCATCCTCAGAGGGTCTGAGTTAGTCCTTTTAACTTTCTAGTAATTTATATATTGCTATCAACTCTTGATACCATTACTTGTATTATTTAAAGGTACAGATAACCACAACTAAATATTAGCATTTGTTTGGCAATATATTAGAAGTTATAAACATCTAACTATCCACTATTTGGCTTAACAATACTGAGTGATATGCTCACACAACACTAATTGATCAGCCCTTTATGAATAGTTATATACAATCAAAAATCGTACACTATAGAGAGTGGTATCTTCACTTATTTTCAGTATTATCCTACTGTGTTTAGTTCTACTTCCCAGCAGCTGATGATAAGTGGGGATTTATAAGTAATACCAACTACAACAGTGAGCTGAGCCATACACTTTTTTGGTCACGTGTTGCTCAATTATGAGCTGAAACTAAAACAAAATAACAATAATAGGTCATAGTGGTATATAAATACATGTATTAAATGTATGAATATTAGTCAGTGGAATCTATGTTACAGGCCAGACTCAAGGCCACATAGACCCACTACAGTTTCAAATATATTTATGCCTGCAATCTAATCTGTGACTTAGGATTTTCCGTTAAGTGCTTCTTACACATAGTACTGTTAATGCAGAATACTGAATAACAAACAGGGAGAATGTTTTTAACATTTTCAGGGCAGCATACACACATACTTAATGCTGTCTTCTTTATTTTATAAATAAAGGTTATATCTTAATTTGTATTATTTTTTGTGCTTTAAGGCTCCAGTAATAAACATAATAAATCAACACAAGTGTGTATCAGTGTACATAAGCATTTTTCTTTTTGAACTAACTTGCTTACCCAGCAAGTATAGTCCTACTTTGTAAATATAGTACCCTTTATGCTTACGCACTGCTCCTTAAGTGTTTAGTTATTTACTCCAGATATTGATACTAATATTATTAATATTAACTAACATTGACAAAACACTTAGGTAGACATATTTTTGTCTTTCACTATATAAGGTTCCAACTTCTTTCCTAAATACTTGTCTGAATGCCGCTTGAAAATTTTTCTTGTTAGACATGCCAGTATCATTCTAGTTGTAGTGGTTGAAATGAAAAGAGGCAATCCTGTCTCCAGATTCATGTGTTTTTTATATATTGTCACCACTTTTTGATTCATTATATAGAGCCACCACTGATTTGCTATGTTGTGCAGAGCCACTACTTTTGTACGTTATATTATGTAGCAATAAATAATTATAACTATTATAGTTTTAATAAATTAAACAGTCAAGAGTTTGATGTGATATCAGAAATCTTTTTTTCTGTATCACAGATAAAACAGTTAGCTATAGCTGCTGAACATATCCCTATAACATTTTGGCAGGGTATGTTTTTTATATGGGGAGGCAGCAAAATGTGCATTCGCCTGTGTAACCAAAAATCCTAGCACCGTCCCTGTCAGCAACTATGTAAACACAGCTTTAGGGGCCTATTTATTATGGTACGAGCGGACATGATCCGATATAGTGGATCATGTCCGCTGCACATCGATTAATGCCGACAGCATACGCTGTTGGCATTTATCAATGCTCCAGCAGTTCTTGTGAACTGCTGGTGCAATACCACCCCCTGCAGATTTGTGGCCGCTAGCATGGGGTGTCAATCAAACCGATCGTATTCAATCGGGTTGATTTCTGTCCGCCACCTCAGAGCAGACGGACAGGTTATGAAGCAGCAGTGTTTAGACCGCTGCTTCATAACTTCTGTTTAGGCTCGCCGGAAACACGGGGCATTAAGCTCCATACGGTGCTTGATAAATATGCCCCTTTGTATTTTTAAGTAGTTTCTTGAAACACTGGAATTTGTTTTAACTCTTACAATTGCTATCTTTTCTCCCTATATGCATGCATCCTGGTTTAATAAACTGATAGTGTATGTGCATTGCCCTTTCAAATCTAGGGAAATCGTTAATATTTTGGGCGATTTTAACACAACACAAATCCATAAGCTTTCATTATATTATAATTTTGGATAATATTTTAGTATTTTCTTTGAGAGTTCAAGGTCCGGTAATAATTCTGAGATGGCCAATATATTGTAAAGGCAAAAACAGACAGGGCACTAGCTGTTAGAAAAGAGATATTTGTTATGAGATACAGTTGCTTTAAATATGTAAATATTGAGGGGGAAAGATTATTGTCATGGGAATTAGATATGTGCAATTCGTTTCGGATCGATTCGGCAAATTCGGAGATTCGGATCGAACCGAATTTCGGAATTAAAATACTGCCGAATTTACCGAATAAATCCGAATTAGTTCGGATTTATTCGGTAAATTCGGAAGGCCATGGATTACACTAGTATTGTACAGTATATTAGTTATATCACTCTGCTATGGGTTACACCTAATATACAGTACATAATACTAGTCTAATCCCACCAAACACTTACCGAAATTCCGAATTTCCAAACCGAATCAGCCGAATTTCTTTGAATCCGAATGAATCTGAAACGAATCCGAACCGAAACGATTCAAAATTTTCCGAATTCGAATTGATCCGAACCGAAATTCAAAAAATTCCGAATCGATCATCGATCCGAACCGAATTTTTTCGCCATGCACTTATCTAATGGGAATATTTTATTCATTAAAAACTATACTTGAGAAAAGCCACACACACTGTATGTTGGAAAAGGAATGCAGAATTGATCTTTCATGTATTAAAATTTTATCAACTTGTATCTTTTTAAGAGTGTTCTCAATTAAGAAATATTATCCGTGCATTTAGTTTTATTTAGTAATAAAGGTTTAATAGGTGTGAAATTGTTTTATCTTTGTTATTCTTTGGGCAAACATAATCCTAGTATAATAAAATTATTCTATTAGGGCAATGGTAATTCCAGTATTCGAGGACAGATTTCTAGAGATTTGTATTTTGATACATCCCTAGGATTAGAATGTAGAAGAAGGCGTCCGCTTGCGAAATTTGGCTTTTTTTGGGGGGCCGGATTTATTCTTGTAAAAGGTAAAAACACACTAAAGTCTGAATTTGCACCGAGCTTAGTGTGTTGCACTTTCACAAGAAAAAATCCAGCTCTGAAAAGAGCTGAATGCCACGAGTCGTCACCTTCTTCCACATTTGGATTTTAACAAAGAATACGAATGCACATCCCTACAGATTTCCTCTAAGGATTTCCCTACCTGAACACAGACAAGACAGTTATAAAGATTGAGTTTATGGGAAATGCTTACAATTTGGCCTTGTAGGGTTCATTGAATTGAGAAACATTGCGTTAGGAAACTTTCAAAGGCTACTGTTATGAGCAACAGATTGTATACATAGCTTTAAGATTAGTATTAATAGTAATATTTTGGTATTTCCAAATCTATTTATATAACGGTTAAAAAAATTCAAACAAGGCCCCAGTGAGATTTGAACTCACGACCCCTGGTTTACAAGACCAGTGCTCTAACCCCTGAGCTATGGAGCCATATCTAAGTCTTTGGTAGATGTTTTTCTACTCACACTAATGCATCTGCTTACTCATGTGCCACACCTATGATTATGTCAGCAGACAATTACTGATGTATTTACTTTTTTGTATGCTTCCTTTTCTAGTCTTGAGGCTTGTTTGTAAGCTAAATTGTAGATTGAAGAAAAAAAACTTAAAGCTTACAAATACAAAATATTAAAGGCAATTTAAGCAAAGCTTTATAATTTTAAGTCTAGCAAATAAATTTATAGTCTAGTTTCCCTTTAATTGCAGCCATGCTTTACTGATGTATTTATTTACTTTGTTCTGTACTTTGTTCTGTATTTTCTGTATTTAAAGAGATTCTATACACACAAAAAATCCATATGAATAAGCAATATTTAAACATGCTGATTTTTATTCCATGAAAAAAATGTTAAGAGCGCAATCGAATTTAACGTGCGTCAGGTTGGCACAACTTCAGAGCTCTGTTAACTGTTACTCGAGACAAAAAGTTGCTCATAATAATAATAATATTATATTTACTTTCCCCAAATATGAAACTGACAATCTGCAAAAGGAAATACATGAACCTGACTCAAGGCAAATATAAGTACAATACATATATTTAGAACTTTATATTAACGCATAAAGTGCCAAACCATTGCTGAGGTGTCTTAAGTAATAAAAAACATACTTCCCAAAAGACACCCATCCACATATAGCAGATAGCCAAACCAGTACTGAAACAGTTATCAGTAGAGGTAATGGTATATGAGAGTATATTGTCGATCTGAAAAGGGAGGTAGGAGATGAATCTCTATGACCGATAACAGAGAACCTACGAAATAGACCGCCGTTAGGAAAATCATTGCATTCAATAGGTGATACTCTCCACGTCCCTCTGACATTTGCTGTACTCTGAGAGGAATAGGGCTTCAAAATGCTGAGAAGCGCATGTCAACGTAGAAATCTTAGCACAAACTTACTTCACCACCTCCATAGGAGGCAAAGTTTGTAAAACTGAATTGTGGGTGTGGGGAGGGGTGTATTTATAGGCATTTTGATGTTTGGGAAACTTTACCCCTCCTGGTAGGATTGTATATCCCATACATCACTAGCTCATGGACTCTTGCCAATTACATGAAAGAAATATATATGCTGTATACCCTGACCCAGAGGACTATCAGAAACCCAACAGACAGGTGGTGCAAGATGCAAATAGTTACAATCATATACAAGGAAAGAAAAAGTAGCATCCCATAAGCACTCTAAAGGAACAAAATCCAATAAGTCCAAAAACAAAAACATGGAGAAAGGGGGGTCTCAACCCTCAAAAAATGAGGAAGATGAAAAAATAATAACTAAAACTTAGCTTTTATTATATCAACAGAATAAAAAAGAAAAGTTAAAAGCAATTAAAAGCACTAAAAAAGTTATCAACATACAGGGGCATGAATGTTCCAATTTACAGTATTGATCCTATAAGCACAATATAAGTCTATAATCTGATATTGGGAGATATTTATCAAAGCGTCAACTGATAATATGCTGGAATCCCACATCGTATGTGATACGAGATTGATCCGCCGTAGTTGAAATGTGTGACGAAATATACGCTCCCGCGATCTCAATTCGACGCAGATCGATGCTTGCGTCATTACAGATGTTTCAAATTCACTTTCAACTCTATTTGACACTTTTCTCAATATATCATACATTTAACAGGTACACTCACGTCTATTCCGACGCAGCGTACCGAGTTTTCAAACCGCCACCCTTGAGGCCGCCGATGCCATAGAATGAAGCATATTACAAAATAAAAGTAAATGAGAAACTCTATTAAAATTGTATACCCTTTCTAAATCAAACAATATTATTGCTCCACATTTGGTGTACTAGTAGATATAGGGATACAAATTAAAAATACATTACTACTTATGGATTATAATACAACTTTGTCTCTCATTACAAAGCAAGGGGACAATATTATTTCTCCAAATTTGTTGCAAAGTTTTGCCCCAAACTTGTTGCACTAATAGATATAGAGATAAAAATGAAATAAATACACAACATAATATAGCTAACTTCCTTTTTATTTTTTTTGAAAAATCTATTTGCACCATGTTTAAACCATGTAATACAAGTCCCACTCTCCACTTCGCACCAAATTTGACGCAACACTTTTCGCACCAATTATGACGCAAACTCCTAAACAACCCACACACTAGTGATTTTTTTAACCACTTTTGATTTGAATATGCATAATCACATGATTTATGACATCAGCCAATCTGATTAAAATATACATTTAAACTATCACTAACTAATCAAATTGCTCAATACTTGTGTCATTGATCACTCATTAGAACTTGTAAGTGTCATTTGTTACATTGTGTATTATACTTTGAAAGTATGTATATGTGAAATTAGTATTAAAGATAAACATTGATGTTGACATTAGGACACACAGTGTAATATTTTAGACAATGATTTTAAAATTTGAATTGATGTTTGATTCAATATAATCTTAAGCTAATAGCTCAAAGGGATAGCCCACTTAACATTAAACTGTCACGATTCAGATACAGCATAAATTAAAATCACCTCTTTACTGTTATGCTATTTTCAGTGTATTTCTTCCTTCTCTTGAATTTATTTTTCAGTAAGAAATGTCATCTTATATACCAGCCCATTTTAAAACACCTGTGTAGGGGTGGTTTTTAAAACTAGATTAAAATCAGGAGGGGTTACACAGGTACAGAGAGAAAAATGGCCCATCTCTTAAAATATCCATTGAGTGCAAATAAATACATATGATATCCTGATTACATGTTATATTCACAATTATTCCTGCTCATAATAATAATACATTTACACTATATACATATAGAGGTATAAATAAACACAGAAATATGAAAGACAACATTGTTTAGAACAAAAAAAGGAATTTAGGGACATGTAAATATGTTTGCAAAAGATTTCTGACATAACACACACACACACACACACATATATATGTATATACTGTATATACTGTATATATATATACTGTATATAAACAAGTATGTGCAAAGATATATGTACAAACTCTAACATTAATAATCATGGGATAAAAGCATATCATGACTTCTAGAAATACAAATACACATTCATTTATGTGAAAGTATCATATAACAAATATACAAATAACTTTCTATGAGATATTGTTTGTTGAGGTATAAATGTAGCTATTTCTTGGACATAAACAGATGAAAAATAAAAGATTAGCTTTAGAGAAATGTGCTTGTTCATGGACTGTAATGAAATGGTATAAATAAAGTTGGGAAAAAACACAATAACCGCAACATAGATGACTGTTAGTTAACAACAGCCCAATGCTCATTGCGCCGTACTTGACGCGTGTGTTTTTGATGGGTTTTTTTTTAATAAATAAGGGCATCGTATGTGGATCCGCGGCAGTGATGTCTGGTGAGCGTATTGACGCCGGCGAATGCACCGAGATTGATGCTTTCTGACAACAAAGTTGCAACAGCACTACACTAATGACTTGGGGATGCCTTATCTGGTTATATTTATATATATATATCTTTTCTTAATGAAGTCATGTAGGATCTTTTTCAATTTTTTTCTATTATGTGCCTGTATATTTATTAGTTACTTGGTTAATATTAACAATCACATATCTATACAATGAATGATAGAGTTAATTTAATTGAGTGTTTATTGTGCCCTCTAGTGGGGATGGTGTATAAATAGAAGTTGTTGTACAGTGTGAAAATTAGCTTGATAAAGGGATCATTCCTAAAACGTTGCTCTGTTATCCCTTGTGTGTTTTCGAATAAACTCCTTTTTTTTGCAACCACTCCTAGACGTTTTATGACAAATTAGCAAGTCAGATAACTCTAATGAGATTGTCCACCATGATGCAATCTAACACCCCCAATCAAAATTAAGCACATTGCCAAACATGTGAGAAACACATTAAAGAGTATATATAATGTATAACATATGTCCCTCCCCCATGTTGCACAACCAATCATCTGCAAATTGCAATAATTTATCAATAATTCAAATATTATAAATAATGTTCAAACATATCAGAGACATTGAGGCCTATTTATCATTGTGCCAATCTCTACACATTCGCAGGAGTCAATACGCTCGCCAGACATCGCTGCCGCAAATCTAAAAACACGCGCTTCAAGAACGGAGCGATGAGCATCGGACTATTGATAAATAAGAGTCATCGATGTTGTGGATATTCTGTTTTTTTCCAACTTCATATATACCATTTTATTACTGTCCATGAACAAGCACATTTCTCTAAAGCTAATCTTTTATTTTCCATCTGTTAATGTCCAAGAAATAGCTATATTTATACCTGAACAAACAATAATATTTCATAGAAAGGTATTTTCTATGTATTTGTTATACAAAAAAACTGATAAATTATATTTTCACATAAACTAGTGTATATTTGTATTTCTAGAAATCATTATATGCCTATCTTATGTTTTTTTGTTTTTTAAAATGATTATTAATGCTAGAATTTGTACATATATCTTTGCACATATTTTATAAATATGTGTTATGTCAGAATTTTTTTGCAAACATATTTACATGTCCCTAAATTCCTTTTTTTTGTTCTAAACAATGTTGTCTTTCATATCTCTATGTTTATTTATACCTCTATATGTATATAGTGTAAATGTATTATTATTCTGAGCAGGAATAATTGCAAATATAACATTTAATCAGGGTATCATATGTATTTATTTGCAATCAATGGATATTTTAAGAGCTGGGCCAGTTTTCTCTCTGCACCTGTGTAACCCCTCCTGATTGAAGTCTAGTTTTAAACACCACCCCTACACATGTGTAAAAAAATGGGCTGGCATATAAGATTACATTTCTTAATGAAAATTAAATTCAAGAGAAGGAAGAAAAACACTGAAATTGTGTATTGTATTTTTGATCGGGTAGATTACGAGTTTTGTCGGTAAAGCTGTGCGGGGCCAACGAGCATTTTATGCTCACCGCTCACTTGCAGACAACGCTGGTATTAAAGGCTTTTTTAAACCCGGCGTTAGCCGCAGAAAAGTGAGCGGAGAGCAAAATTTTGCTCCACATCTCACCTCAATACCAGCGCTGCTTAAGGTAGCGGTGAGCTGACTAAACGTGCTCGTGCACGATTTCTCCATAGGGATCAATGGGGGAGAGCCGGCTGAAAAAAAACCTAACACCTGCAAAAAAGCAGCGTTCAGCTCCTAACGCAGCCCCATTGATTCCTATGGGGAAATACATTTTATGTCTACACCTAACACCCTAAAATGAACCCAGAGTCTAAACACCCCTAATCTTACACTTATTAACCCCTAATCTGCCACCCCGACATTGCCGACACCTGCATTATATTATTAACCCCTAATCTGCCGCTCCGGACACCGCCGCCACCTATATTATAATTATGAACCCCTAATCTGCTGCCCCCAACATCGCAGACACCTACATTATATTTATTAACCCCTAATCTGCCGCCCCCAATGTCGCCGCAACCTAACTACATTTATTAACCCCTAATCTGCCGCCCACAACGTCACCACCACTATAATTAAGTTATTAATCCCTAAATCTAAGTCTAAACCTAACTCCCCCTAACTTAAATATAATTTAAATAAATCTAAATAAAATTACTACAATTAACTAAATTATTCCTATTTAAAACATAATACTTACCTATAAAATAAACCCTAAAATAGCTACAATATAACTAATAATTACATTGTATCTAGCTTAGGGTTTATTTTTATTTTACAGGCAACTTTGTATTTATTTTAACTAGGTACAATAGTTATTAAATAGTTATTAACTATTTAATAGCTACCTAGTTAAAATAAAGACAAATTTACCTGTAAAATAAAAAATTTACCTAAGTTACAATTACACCTAACACTACACTATAATTAAATAAATTAAATAAACTAAATACAATTAATTACAATTAAATTAAATTATCTAAAGTATGAAAAAAACACTAAATTACAGAAAATAATAAAATAATTACAAGTTTTTTAAACTAATTACACCTAATCTAATCCCCTAATAAAATAAAAAAGCCCTCCAAAATAATAAAAAGCCCTACCCATACTAAATTACAAATAGCCCTTAAAAGGGCCTTTTGCGGGGCATTGCCCCAAAGTAATCAGCTCTTTTACCTGTAAAAAAAAGTACAATACCCCCCCAACATTAAAACCCACCACCCGCACAACCAACCCTACTCTAAAACCCACCCAATCCCCCCTTAATAAAACCTAACACTAACCCCTTGAAGATCACCCTACCTTGAGAAGTCTTCACCCAACCGGGCAGAAGTCTTCATCCAAGCCGGGAAGAGGTCCTCCAGACGGGCAGAAGTCTTCATCCAAGCCGGGAAGAAGAGGTCCTCCAGACGGGCAGAAGTCTTCATCCAGACGGCATCTTCTATCTTCATCCATCCGGCGCGGAGCGGGTCCATCTTCAAGACATCTGACGCGGAGCATCCTCTTCAAACGACGTCCAACTGAAGAATGAAGGTTCCTTTAAATGACGTCATCCAAGATGGCGTCCCTTCAATTCCGATTGGCTGATAGAATTCTATCAGCCAATCGGAATTAAGGTAAAAAAAATCCTATTGGCTGATGCAATCAGCCAATAGGATTGAGCTTGCATTCTATTGGCTGATCCAATTAGCCAATAGGATGCCAGCTCAATCCTATTGGCTGATTGGATCATCCAATAGGATTGAACTTCAATCCTATTGGCTGATTGCATCAGCCAATAGGATTTTTTCTACCTTAATTATGATTGGCTGATAGAATTCTATCAGCCAATCGGAATTGAAGGGACGCCATCTTGGATGACGTCATTTAAATGAACCTTCATTCTTCAGTTGGACGTCGTTTGAAGAGGATGCTCCGCGTCAGATGTCTTGAAGATGGACCCGCTCCGCGCCGGATGGATGAAGATAGAAGATGCCGTCTGGATGAAGACTTCTGCCCGTCTGGAGGACCTCTTCTGCCCGGCTTGGATGAAGACTTCTGCCCGTCTGGAGGACCACTTCGCCTGGCTTCGTTGAAGACTTCGGCCCGGGTTGGGTGAAGACTTCTCAAGGTAGGGTGATCTTCAAGGGGTTAGTGTTAGGTTTTATTAAGGGGGGATTGGGTGGGTTTTAGAGTAGGGTTGGGTGTGTGGGTGGTGGGTTTTAATGTTGGGGGGGTATTGTTTTTTTATTTACAGGTAAAAGAGCTGATTACTTTGGGGCAATGCCCCGCAAAAGGCCCTTTTAAGGGCTATTTGTAATTTAGTATGGGTAGGGCTTTTTATTATTTTGGGGGGCTTTTTTATTTTATTAGGGGGATTAGATTAGGTGTAATTAGTTTAAAAAACTTGTAATTATTTTATTATTTTCTGTAATTTAGTGTTTTTTCCGTAATTTAGTTAATTTTATTTAATTGTATTTAATTGTAGTTAATTTAGGGAATTAATTTAATTATAGTGTAGTGTTAGGTGTAATTGTAACTTAGGTAAGGTTTTATTTTACAGGTAAATTTGTCTTTATTTTAACTAGGTAGCTGTTAAATAGTTAATAACTATTTAATAACTATTGTACCTAGTTAAAATAAATACAAAGTTGCCTGTAAAATAAAAAATAAATTCTAAACTAGCTACAATGTAACTATTAGTTATATTGCAGCTATCTTAGGGTTTATTTTATAGGTAAGTATTTAGTTTTAAATAGGAATAATTTAGTTAATTGTAGTAATTTTATTTAGATTTATTTAAATTATATTTAAGTTAGGGGGGGTGTTAGGGTTAGACTTAGGTTTAGGGGTTAATACATTTAATATAGTGGCGGCGACGTTGGGGGTGGCAGATTAGGGGTTAATTAATGTAGGTAGGTGTCGGCGATGTTAGGGACGGCAGATTAGGGGTTAATAAAATTTAACTATTGTTTGCAATGCGGGAGTGCAGCGATTTAGGGGATAATATGTTTTTTATAGTGGTGGCGATGTCCGGTTCGGCAGATTAGGGGTTAAATATTTTATTTTAGTGTTTGTGATGTGGGGGGCCTCGGTTTAGGGGTTAATAGGTAGTTTATGGGTGTTGGTGTACTTTTTAGCACTTTAGTTAAGAGTTTTATACTATGGCGTTAGCCCATAAAACTCTTAACTACTGACTTTCAAATGCGTTAGGGATCTTGGAGGTAGAGGGTGTACCGCTCACTTTTAGGAAGACTTGTAATACCGCCGTTAGGAAAATCCCATTGAAAATTGAAAATCCACTTACAGATTGATGTAAGTGGATTTGCTGTATTTTCGAGTTGCGCCAAAAAAAAAAGTGAGCGGTACACCTGTACCTGCAAGACTCATAATACCAGCTGGCGTTAAAAAGCAGCATTGGGACCTCTCAGCGCTGCTTTTTAACCCTAATGCAAAACTCGTAATCTAGGCGAATGTGTTTTGTGACCCTTTTTTGTTTTGCAAAACAGTTTTGAGGACATGCTAACCCATATAGCTTTAACTTAAATTGCACTCAAGCAAACGCGTTTCAACTTGTAATATAAGAGCAATTTAACTTGCACACAAACTAATTCAAAAACCTGATAACGCTTGCGAGCAAACGTTAGCATTCAATTCGTAATCTGGCCTTTAGTGTTTTGTAAGTAGGTCCTTTAGACACTGAAATTTCTTCCCTTTATACATGATTCCTAGTTTAATAAACTTATGATGGGGGAATAATATGTTTTTTAAATCTTTAATATTGGGGCAGTTTTAATAACGTTGTTTTGTATTTGTTATTGATGTTTTATTTTGCTACTTATTTCTGACAGAAATCCCTAAGCTTTCATTATATTGTAATTTTGAGTATTTTCTTTGAGAGTTGAAGGTCCGGTAGTAATTCTGACAATGCTAATATATTGTAAAGGGAAAAACAGGGTACAAGCTGTCAGGAAAGAGATATTTGGTATGAGATACAGTTACTTTATATATGTACATTTTGAGGGTAAAAGATTATTGTGATGGGAATATTTAATCCTTTAAAAACTATACTTCAGAAAAGCAACGCATATGTGGGGAAAAGGAATGTAGCAGAGTTGATATTTCATAAAGAATATATTATTAAAATATTATCAACATCAATCTATTTAAGTCTCCTCAATTAAGCTATAAATATGTGCATTTTAGTGTTACTATAGTAATTAAAGGGCCATGATACCCAATGTTGAAACACTTGAAAGTGATGCAGCATAGCTGTAAAAAGTGACTAGAAAATATCACCTGAACATCTCTATGTAAAAAAACAGAATTTATGCTTACCTGATAAATTTCTTTCTCTTGTTATGTATCGAGTCCACGGATTCATCCATACTTGTGGGATATTCTCCTTCCTAACAGGAAGTGGCAAAGAGAGCACCCACAGCAGAGCTGTCTATATAGCTCCTCCCTTAGCTCCACCCCCCCAGTCATTCGACCGAAGGCTAGGAAGAAAAAGGAGAAACTATAGGGTGCAGAGGTGACTGAAGTTTTTAAAATATATTACCTGTCTTAAACAGACAGGGCAGGCCGTGGACTCGATACATCACAAGAGAAAGAAATTTATCAGGTAAGCATAAATTCTGTTTTCTCTTGTAAGATGTATCGAGTCCACGGATTCATCCATACTTGTGGGATACCAATACCAAAGCTTTAGGACACGGATGAAGGGAGGGACAAGACAGGTACCTTAAACGGAAGGCACCACTGCTTGTAGAACCTTTCTCCCAAAAATAGCCTCCGAAGAAGCAAAAGTATCGAAGTTGTAAAATTTGGAAAAAGTATGAAGCGAAGACCAAGTCACCGCCTTACAAATCTGTTCAACAGAAGCCTCATTTTTAAAAGCCCATGTGGAAGCCACAGCTCTAGCAGAATGAGCAGTCATCCTTTCAGGAGGCTGCTGTCCAGCAGTCTCATAAGCCAAACGGATGATGCTTTTCAGCCAAAAAGAAAGAGAGGTAGCCGTAGCTTTTTGGCCTCTCTGCTTACCAGAATAAACAACAAACAATGAAGATGTTTGACGGAAATCTTTGGTTGCTTGTAAGTAGAACTTTAAAGCACGAACCACATCAAGATTGTGCAACAGACGTTCCTTCTTTGAAGAAGGATTAGGACACAGCGAAGGAACAACAATTTCCTGATTGATATTCCTATTAGAAACAACCTTAGGAAGGAGTCCAGGTTTGGTACGCAAAACCACCTTATCTGCATGGAAAACAAGATAAGGTGAGTCACACTGTAAAGCAGATAACTCAGAAACTCTTTGAGCCGAAGAGATAGCTACTAAAAACAGAACTTTCCAAGATAGAAGTTTAATATCTATGGAATGCATAGGTTAAAACGAAACCCCTTGAAGAACTTTAAGAACTAAGTTTAGGATCCATGGCGGAGCAACAGGTTTGAATACAGGCTTGATTCTGACTAAAGCCTGACTAAACGCTTGAACGTCTGGGACATCTGCCAGACGCTTGTGTAAAAGAATAAACAAAGCAGAAATCTGTCCTTTTAAGGAGCTAGCTGATAATCCCTTCTCCAATCCTTCTTGGAGAAATGACAATATTCTAGGAATCCTAATCTTACTCCATGAGTAACCCTTGGATTCACACCAATATAGATATTTGCGCCAAATCTTATGATAGATTTTCCTGGTGACAGGCTTTCTAGCTTGAATCAGGGTATCAATGACCGATTCAGGGAAACCACGCTTTGATAAAATCAGGCGTTCAATCTCCAAGCAGTCAGACGTAGATAAATTAGATTTGGGTGCTTGAATGAACTTTGGATTAGAAGGTCCTGCCTCATTGGCAGAGTCCACGGTGGAACAGATGACATGTCCACTAGGTCTGCATACCAAGTCCTGCGTGGCCACGCAGGTGCTATCAGAATCACTGAAGCTCTCTCCTGCTTGATTCTGGCAACCAGACGTGGGAGGAGAGGAAACGTTGGAAATACATAGGCCAGATTGAAGGACCAAGGCACTGCTAGGGCATCTATCAGTACCGCCTGGGGATCCCGGGACCTGGACCCGTAACAAGGAAGCTTAGCGTTCTGACGGGACACCATCAGATCCAATTCTTGTGTGCCCCATAGCTGAGTCAGCTGGACAAATACTTCCGGATGGAGCTCCCACTCCCCCGGATGAAAAGTCTGACGACTTAGGAAATCCGCCTCCCAGTTCTCTACCCCTGGGATATGGATTGCTGAAAGATGGCAAGAGTGAGTCTCCGCCCATCGGATTATTTTGTTTACTTCCATCATCGCTAGAGGACTCTGTATTCCTCCTTGGTGATTGATATAAGCTACAGTCGTGATGTTGTCCGACTGAAATCTGATGAATTTGGCCACAGCAAGCTGAGGCCATGCCTGAAGCACATTGAATATCGCTCTCAGTTCTAGAATGTTTATTGGAAGGAGAGTTTCCTCCCGAGACCATAAGCCCTGTGCTTTCAGGGAGTTCCAGACTGCACCCCAGCCTAGCAGGCTGGCATCTGTCATTACAATGATCCACTCTGGCCTGCGGAAACTCATTCCCTGAGCCAGGTGGTCCTGAGACAACCACCAGAGAAGAGAATCTCTGGTCTCCTGATCCAGATGTATTTGACGAGATAAATCTGCATAATCCCCATTCCACTGTTTGAGCATGCATAGTTGCAGTGGTCTGAGGTGTAGGCGGGCAAAAGGAACTATGTCCATTGCCGCTACCATGAGTCCGATTACCTCCATACACTGAGCCACTGATGGCCGAGGAATGGAATGAAGAGCTCGGCAAGTGGTTAAGAGTTTTGATCTTCTGACCTCCGTCAGAAATATTTTCATTTCTACCGAGTCTATCAGAGTCCCTAGGAAGGAAACTCTTGTGAGAGGGAAGAGAGAACTCTTTTGTATGTTCACTTTCCACCCGTGAGATCTTAGAAAAGCCAACACGATGTCCGTGTGAGACTTGGTTAGCTGGAAAGACGACGCCTGAATCAACATGTCATCTAGATAAGGCGCCACTGCTATGCACCGCGGTCTTAGAAAACGCCAAAAGGGACCCTAGCACCTTTGTGAAAATTCTGGGAGCCGTGGCCAACCCAAAGGGAAGGGCCACAAACTGGTAATGCCTGTCCTGAAAGGCGAATCTGAGGAATTGATGATGATCTCTGTGAATAGGGATGTGTAGATACGCATACTTTAAGTCCACGGTAGTCATATATTGACCCTCCTGGATCAGAGGTAGGATAGTCTGAATAGTCTCCATCTTGAATGATGGTACTCTGAGGAACTTGTTTAGAATTTTGAGATCCAAGATTGGTCTGAAAGTGTTTGGGAACCACAAACAGGTTTGAGTAAAACCCTAGCCCTTGTTCCGCTTTTGGAACTGAACGGATCACTCCCATGGTATGTAGTTCTTCTACACAGCGTAAGAATGCCTCTATTTTTGTCTGGTTTGCAGACAATTGAGAAATGTGAAATCTCCCCCTTGGGGGGGAGTCTTTGAAGTCCAGAAGATATCCCTGGGACACAATTTCTAAAGCCCAGGAATCGTGAACATCTCTTGCCCAAGCCTGAGCGAAGAGAGAGAGTCTGCCCCCTACTAGATCCGGTCCCGGATCGGGGGCTACCCCTTCATGCTGTCTTGGAGGCAGCTGCAGGCTTCTTGGCCTGTTTACCCTTGTTCCAAGCCTGGTTAGGTCTCCAGACTGACTTGGATTGGACAAAATTCCCCTCTTGCTTTGCAGAAGGGGAAGCTGAAGCGGGACCACTCTTGAAGTTCCGAAAGGAACGAAAATTATTTTGTTTGGTCCTCATTTTATTTGTTTTATCCTGAGGGAGGGCATGGCCTTTCCCTCCAGTGATGTCTGAAATAATCTCTTTCAGTTCAGGCCCGAATAGGGTCTTTCCTTTGAAAGGGATGTTCAAAAGTTTAGATTTTGATGAAACATCAGCAGACCAGGACTTAAGCCATAATGCCCTGCGTGCTACAATGGCAAAACCTGAATTCTTTGCCGCTAATTTAGCCAGTTGGAAAGCGGCATCTGTAATGAAAGAATTAGCCAACTTAAGGGCCTTAATTCTATCCATAATATCCTCTAATGGAGTCTCCAACTGAAGAGCCTCGAACCAGAAAGCAGCTGCAGTAGTTACAGGAACAATGCACGCAATAGGTTGGAGAAGAAAACCTTGATGAACAAAAATTTTCTTTAGGAGACCCTCTAATTTTTTATCCATAGGATCTTTGAAAGCACAACTGTCTTCGATAGGTATAGTTGTACGCTTAGCGAGAGTAGAAACAGCTCCCTCCACCTTAGGAACCATCTGCCACGAGTCCCGTACGGTGTCAGATATGGGAAACATTTTCTTAAAAACAGGAGGGGGAGCGAACGGTATACCTGGTCTATCCCACTCCTTAGTAACTATATTCGTAATCCTCTTAGGGACTGGAAAAACATCAGTGTAAACAGGAACCTCTAAGTATTTGTCCATTTTATACAATTTCTCTGGGACCACTATAGGGTCACAATCATCCAGAGCCGCTAATACCTCCCTGAGCAACAAGCGGAGGTGTTCAAGCTAAAATTTGAAGGCCGTAATATCAGAATCTGTCTGAGGGAGCGTCTTTCCTGAGTCAGAAATCTCTCCCTCAGATAGCAAATCCCTTACCCCTACTTCAGAACATTGTGAGGGTATATCGGATACGGCTAATAAAGCGTCAGAAGGCTCAGCAGTTGTTCTTAACCCAGAGCTGTCACGCTTTCCTTGTAAACCAGGCAGTTTAGATAAAACCGCTTTGAGGGTTGTATTCATAACTGTGGCCATGTCTTGTAAAGTAAATGAAGTCGACGCACTAGAGGTACTTGGCATCACTTGTGCGGGCGTTACTGGTTGTGACACTTGGGGAGAGCTAGATGGCAAACCCTCAATTCCTTCTGTCTGAGAATCATCTATTGCTATATGTTTAAGTGCTATAATATGCTCTTTATAATTTATAGACATATCAGTGCAAGTGGGACACATTCTAAAAGGGGGTTCCACAGTGGCTTCTAAACACATTGAACAAGGATTTTCCTTGGTGTCAGACATGTTAAACAGGCTAGTAATGAAACAAGCAAGCTTAGAAAACACTTTATTCAAAGTAAATAATACTTAGAAAAAAACGGTACTGTGCCTTTAAGAGAAAAAAAGATGCACAAACTCTGCAAAACAGTGTAAAAAAGCAGTAAACTTTACGAAATTTTTACAGTAGAATCATAAAGCCTTAGTAAGTTTGCACAGCCAGTCCAATAAACAATTAACCCCTTAATGTAAAAACCGGATTGACAAAACGTCAAAAACCGGTATAAAAACGTTCAGCACCATGCCACAGCTCTGCTGTGGCGCCTACCTGCCCTTTAGGATAGATTTGTGGGGAAAAACCTTCAATCAGGCCCTCAAACACAGCAGGAACCTCTGGAGAAGCAGCTGGATGTCTTCAGAGTAAAAGAAACTACGCAACTGAGGCGCGAAAATAGGCCCCTCCCACCTCACTCGATGTTAGTGGGGCCTAAAAGAAACACACCAAAGTGTTTCTAAACTAGCCATGTGGGTTAATAACCCTTAAACAAGCCACAAGACCCCTTAAAGTCCCTCAAAAAAATGTTAAGTATTCAATAGAAAAAACGTTTTTTCCATAAGTGCCACCAGTAACAAATGAGCCCTTAATGTAAGCTGGGATTCTTTCTATTAAGTGTCTGAATACAGCATACCCTTCCCTCATGGGGATATTGTCAGCCTTTTCTGGAATTATCAAAGTCTGTCTAGAAAAAAATTGACTGAACATACCTCAATGCAGCTTAGCATGCAAACCGTTCCCCCAACTGAAGTTTTCCTGTACTCCTCAGCCTCTGTGGGAACAGCAGTGGATCTTAGTTACAAAGTGCTAAGATCATCAACCTCCTTGCAGAAATCTTCATCCCTTTTCTGCCAGAGAGTGAATAGTACACACCGGTACCATTTAAAATAACAAACTTTTGCTTGATAAAATAAAAACTAACATTTTTGTCACCACACTCACTTTACCCTTCCTAGCAGTTAAGCAGGCAAAGAGAATGACTGGGGGGTGGAGCTAAGGGAGGAGCTATATAGACAGCTCTGCTGTGGGTGCTCTTTGCCACTTCCTTTTAGGAAGGAGAATATCCCACAAGTATGGATGAATCCGTGGACTTGATACATCTTACAAGAGAAAACAAAATTTATGCTTACCTGATAAATATCTTTCTTTTGCGATGTACCGAGTCCACGGATTCATCCTAACATGTGGGATATTGTCCTTCCTGACAGGAAGTAGCAAAGAGAGCACCACAGCAGAGCTGTCTATATAGCTCCCCCCTTAACTCCACCCCCCAATCATTCGACCGAAGGCCAAGGAAGAAAAGGAGAAACTATAAGGTGCAGAGGTGACTGAAGTTTACATAAAAAAATACTATCTGTCTTGAATAGACAGGGTGGGCCGGTGTATTCTGTACATCGCAAAAGAAAGAAATTTATCAGGTAAGCATAATTTTTGTTTTCTTTTGCATGATATACCGAGTCCACGGATTCATCCTAACTTGTGGGATACCAATACCAAAGCTTTAGGACACGGATGAAGGGAGGGACAAGACAGGAACCTAAACGGAAGGCACCACTGCTTGTAAAACCTTTCTCCCAAAAATAGCCTCAGAAGAAGCAAAAGTATCAAATTTATAAAATTTTGAAAAGGCATGAAGCGACGACCAAGTTGCAGCCTTACAAATCTGTTCAATAGAAGCATTATTTTTAAAAGCCCATGTGGAAGCTACCGCTCTAGTAGAATGAGCTGTAATCCTTTCAGGAGGCTGCTGTCCAGCAGTCTCATAAGCCAAACGGATGATGCTTTTCAGCCAAAAGGAAAGAGAAGTCGCCGTAGCCTATTGACCCCTACGCTTTCCAGAATATACAAAAAACAAAGAAGATGTTTGACAAAAATCTTTGGTTGCCTGCAAATAAAATTTCAAAGCATGAACCACGTCCAAGTTGTGCAACAGACGTTCCTTCTTACAAGAAGGATTAGGACACAGAGAAGGAACAACAATTTCTTGATTGATATTCCTGTTAGTAACAACCTTAGGTAGGAACCCAGGCTTTGTGCGCGAAACCACCTTATCAGCATGGAACACAAGATAAGGAGAGTCACATTGTAATGCAGATAGTTCAGAAACTCTTCGAGCTGAAGAGATAGCAACTAGGAACAAAACTTTACAAGATAAAAGCTTAATATCTATGGAATGCATGGGTTCAAATGGAACCCCCTGAAGAACTCTAAGAACTAAATTTAGACTCCATGGCGGAGCAATAGGTTTAAAAACAGGCTTAATTCTAACTAAAGCCTGACAAAAAGCCAGAATGTCTGGAACATCTGCCAGATGCTTGTGCAACAAAATAGACAGAGCAGATATCTGTCCCTTTAGGAAACTAGCTGACAATCCTTTCTCCAATCCCTCTTGGAGAAAAGACAAAATCCTAGGAATCCTGATTTTACTCCAGGAGAAGCCTTTGGATTCGCACCAAAAACGATATTTACGCCATATCTTATGATACATTTTCCTGGTAACAGGCTTTCGAGCCTGAATCAAGGTATTTATGACTGACTCTTGAGAAACCCCGCTTTAATAGAATCAAGCGTTCAATCTCCAAGCAGTCAGTTGCAGAGAAATTAAATTTGGATGCTTGAATGGACCTTGAATCAGAAGGTCCTGTCTCAATGGCAGAGACCATGGTGGAAGGGATGACATGTCCACCAGGTCTGCATACCAAGTCCTGCGTGGCCACGCAGGCGCTATCAAAATCACTGATGCTCTCTCCTGTTTGATTCTGGCAATCAGACGTGGAAACACATAAGCCAGGTTGAACGACCAGGGTACTGCTAGAGCATCTGTCAGTACAGCCTGAGGATCCCTTGACCTGCAGCCGTAACGAGGAAGTTTGGCGTTCTGACGAGATGCCATCCGATCCAACTCTGGTGTGCCCCATAGCCGAACCAGCTGAGCAAACACCTCCGGATGGAGTTCCCACTCCCCCGGATGAAAAGTCTGATGACTTAGAAAATCTGCCTCCCAGTTCTCTACACCTGGGATATAGATCGCTGACAGATGGCAAGAGTGAGCCTCTGCCCATTGGATTATCCTTGAGACCTCTATCATCGCTAAGGAACTCTTTGTTCCGCCCTGATGATTGATATAAGCCACAGTCGTGATGTTGTCCGACTGAAACCTGATGAATGTTGCGATCGCTCAGCTGATCGCTCTTTCCCTTTCCGGATTTCTTCAGCGCTGTTGCGCTACACTCTGTTGCCTAGCAACTTGACTGAAGCCGTCCCTCTTCTCTGACGTCAGAATGGCTTCTTATTCCGGCGTCTTCTCTCCTCCGGTGCCTGTTTGTTTTCACTCGTTGGCTTGTGAGTATTTCTCATATTTCTGAACCTGTGCTTATCGTTATTCTGAATCCTGAACCCATATCTGACTGATCCCTTGTTGCTGGACTTGGCTTGTTTGAAAACTCTATTGCCTTATCCCTGCCTGTCTGATTACACGCTGCTGGACACTGCTTGTTGGCTTTCTCTATTGTTTAACCCCTACCTGCCTGATTACACGTTGCTGGACATTGCTTGTTGGCTTACTCTACTGCTTAACCCCTACCTGCCTGATTATACGTTGCTGGACTTTGCTTGCTGGATTATTCTATTGGTTAACCCTTATCTGCCTGATTACACGTTGCTGGACATTTGCTTGTTTGATTAATCTATTGGTTAACCTCTACCTGCCTGATTACATGTTGCTGGACATTGCTTACTTGACAACTCTCTTGATTAACCCTATGTACTCGAAGTTTCTCCTCCTGACCCTGCTGTGCCATCTTCCAGCCTATCTCTGTGAGTATTTTATACTGTAGCTGTCGCAGGGTCAGGTCCTGGTATATACTCACTGTGCTAGGGTGTTATTACCCTCATTCTAGCATTTGGGTCTTACTCTGGACTTTACCTATCCTGACAATGAATTTGGCCGAAGCCAGCTGAGGCCATGCCTGGAGAGCATTGAATATCGCTCTTAATTCCAGAATATTTATCGGTAGGAGAGCCTCCTCCCGAGTCCACAAACCCTGAGCTTTCAGGGAATTCCAGACTGCACCCCAGCCCAGAAGACTGGCGTCTGTCGTCACTATAACCCATTCTGGCCTGCGGAAACACATTCAATGGGACAGATGATCCTGTGACAACCACCAAAGAAGAGAGTCTCTGGTCTCTTGATCCAGATTTATCTGAGGAGATAAATCCACATAATCCCCATTCCACTGATTGAGCATGCATAGTTGCAGTGGTCTGAGATGCAAGCGAGCAAACGGTACTATGTCCATTGCAACTACCATTAGTCCGATTACCTCCATACACTGAGCCACGGATGGCCGAGGAATGGAATGAAGAGCTCGGCAGGTGGACAAAATCTTTGATTTCCTGATCTCCATCAGAAATATTTTCATGTCCACTGAGTCTACCAAAGTACCTAGAAATGAAACTCTTGTGAGGGGGGAAAGAGAACTCTTTTTTTATGTTCACTTTCCACCCGTGAGACCTTAGAAAGGCTAACACTAAGTCTGTGTGAGACTTGGCTAGTTGGAAGGACGACGCTTGAATTAGAATGTCATCTAGATAAGGCGACACTGCTATGCCCCGTGGCCTTAGAACCGCCAGAAGGGACCCTAGCACCTTCGTGAAGATTTGCGGTGCCGTGGCCAACCCGAAAGGAAGAGCCACAAACTGATAATGCTTGTCCAGAAAGGCGAACCTGAGGAACTGGTGATGATCTTTGTGGATAGGAATGTGCAGATACGCATCCTTTAAGTCCACGGTGGTCATATATTGACCCTCCTGGATCAATGGTAAGATAGTCCGAATGGTCTCCATCTTGTAAAGATGGAACTCTTAGGAATTGGTTTAGGATCTTGAGATCTAGAATTGGTCTGAAGGTTCCCTCCTTTTTGGGAACTATAAACAGATTGGAGTAGAACCCCTGCCCCTGTTCTGCTTTTGGAACTGGGCAGATCACTCCCATGGCAAAAAGGTCTTCTACGCAGCGTAAGAACACCTCTCTTTTTGTCGGGTTTACAGACAATTGAGAAAGATGGAACCTCCCCCTTGGAGGGGAATCCTTGAAATCTAGAAGGTATCCCTGGGTTACAATTTCTACTGCCCAGGAATCCTGAACGTCTCTTGCCCAGGCCTGAGCAAAGAGAGAGAGTCTGCCCCTACTAGATCTAGTCCCGGATCGGGGGCTACCCCTTCATGCTGACTTAGTGGCAGCAGCAGGCTTTTTGGCCTGTTTACCCTTGTTCCAAGCCTGATTAGGTCTCCAGGTTGGCTTGGATTGAGCAAAGTTCCCCTCTTGCTTTGCAGCAGGGGAAGAGGTAGAGGGACCACTCTTGAAGTTTCGAAATGAACGAAAATTATTTTGTTTGGTCCTTGTCTTATTTGACTTATCCTGAGGGAGGGTATGACCCTTCCCTCCAGTAATGTCTGAAATTATCTCTTTCCATGCAGGCCCGAATAGGGTCTTACCTTTGAAAGGGATGGACAAAAGCTTAGATTTAGATGACACATCAGCTGACCAAGACTTAAGCCATAACGCTCTACGCGCTAAAATGGCAAAACCTGAATTCTTAGCTGCTAATTTAGCAAGATGAAAAGCGGTGTCTGTAATAAAAGAATTAGCCATCTTAAGAGCCTTAATTCTGTCCAAAATATCATCTAGTGGGGTCTCCATCTGAAGAGCCTCTTCTAGAGCCTCAAACCAAAAGGCAGCTGCAGTGGTTACAGGAACAATGCACGCTATAGGTTGAAGAAGAAAACCTTGATGAACAAAAATTTACTTTAGGAGACCCTCTATTTTTTTATCCATAGGATCAATGAAAGCACAACTGTCTTCAATAGGTATAGTTGTACGCTTAGGAGGGGTGTGGGTTTAAGGAGTGTGTGGTGCAACTTAATGCTTATACCCTTATGTTTTTTAAATGAACAGAAATAATACAGTCTATTTTAAATTATATCGTATATATTGAAAAAATTACCAAGTACTAGAAAAAAATCTGTTTGATTGTTTTTTTAATTAGCTCAAGGATAAACAAAAATAAATATACATTAAAAACATATATATGTCTATACCTCAAATATTGGGTATATGGAAGGCCCTGTATGTAGTGTAGGCAATTGTGCTTGTTAATTGGGTCTTTAGGCAGTTTCGACGGTTATACTATTTATTATATGGTGTTTTTTCTAGTTGATATATTTAGCTGATATATTCAGCTGCGTTGTATTGAGGAATCTTAGTGTTAAAAGCTAATCTAAGTTTTTGTACCTAGTACATAGAAATACCTAGTGCAATCCCTAAAAATGTCAAGAAACACGAATGGTTTATCTTAATATATTGATGTTGATGTTAGCATGGGAAAAACGTATAAGTTTGTCTAGCAGAATTCGTATAGTGGGTATGCTATGAAGAGCTCTTAGTTTGTTTTGGGGAGTAGATCAAAAAATAAATCAAAAAATAAATCAATAAAAATATATAAAGTGAAACGATGGAAATAAAAATAAAAATATGTAAAAATATGTAAGCCTAAAAATGTAAGCCTAAAAATGCAATATTGATATTAGGCAGAAATATGGTTAAAGATAAAGTTCTCCTTCTACTGGTCGGCCGACACTTTACAAAATGGTATATAAATGTGAAGGTTGTTTTAAAAGTTCATGCCCAAGATTTGGGTTAAAAACCACCGGTGGATTTAATATTAAAAAGTTCAAAATAACTTTTGGCAGTATGCGTGAATATTTTTTGCAACTAATTTAGTGAAAAAGTACTCCTTATATTGTAATAATGTTATATTATGTTGCAAAAAATGTTGCAAAGTCTGTTTGTATGTCCTTCTTTCGATGTGGATGTGAGGTCCGTGTTTTAAATGTTGCCAGAGCTCTACGGTCTAAAGAGGTTATGCAGTAAGGAGCGGTATTTTACTTACTGTACTCTTTGCCGATTATGGAGCCTGGTAGGAATGTTGCCGCTCGGGGTAGTCCTCTTTATCTGGTCTTTGATCCTCTGACGAAAGGGTTGGAAATGGTGTGTCCACCTCTGGGGTTGCGGTCCTCAGTTCAGGAAGCAGTTTCGGAGGGCGCAAAAACACCAATGTGTTTTTTGCCTGGTCTTTTCTCGCTTAAAGTTGGAAGCGGATGCGATATGAGAAGTTTAAAATCCAAGGTCGCTTATAGCGGATGGGTAATGGTTCTTTTTGTCACAATAGGTATATTTGTGACCCAGGGGTGTATCAAAAGAGATTGTCACAGTAGTTCGCTACGTGTTTCGGCCGTTACATTGGCCTTTTTCAAGCTGTACTACTGTTAGAGAGTTTGGCGGTCTTTTTATTTGTTCAAAATTGCACTTTGATTAGATTAATCAGATCAATTATTCAATTTGCCTTGAATACTTGCACGGATTTTTTGTTCATATATGTTCTTCTTGTTTTCCATTTGCAGGCATTTTTTGTATCAAAGTTAGTATACATAAGTGTTCTCAAGAAATCATAGTTCCAAAATTCATAACAAAATATATAAAAAAAACTTCCTAAGGTACATTAAATACATGAGAATCGATTTGGATAGAAAAAAAAACCTAATAGCAATAAAAAGTAAGATTATGTTTGTTTTTCTAAGATCGTTTGTTGAAAAAGTTTAGAGATAAATCTACTTAATTTCTTATTTGTGGGATATATATGTCTTTGTGGTTGAGTTTGGAAAACTTCCTAAGATACATTGCATACATAAGAATCGATTTGGATAGAAAAATAAAAAAATATAATAATAAAAAGTTATAATAATTAAAAAATTTATAATAATAAAAAGTTATGATTATGTTTGTTCTTCTAAGATCGTTTGTTGAAAAAGTTGAGAGATTTTTTTGGTTTTCATAATAAATCTACTTAGTTTCTTATTTGTGGGATATATATCTTTTGAAAAAGTAGTTATTTACTTTTAGTTTATTTTGGAGATTTATTTTGTAGACAGTTAAGTTTTTCTAATTGTGTATAGTATTCTTAAAAAATGATCTTCAAAAATAATAATCTGTGGTTGTTTCTAGAGCACACTTTCAGTTTATGAATATGTATAAGGAGAAATATTTGAGCTGTTTTAAAACCAGTCAAAAAGCACATCTAAATATCTATGCCCTCCTATGTCATTAGTACGCAAATATGCCGGCTAGCAGATATATAAATATTTTGTGAAAGCTTGGGATTGAGTAATTTTTATGAAAGGATTATGTGCGAAATTTTATTATTTAATTTTACATAGTCTGGTTTTGCAATAACAATGAAAATTGAATAAAAGAAGTAATACATTTAGGATAGTATTACTTCTTTTATTCAATTTTCATTGTTATTGCAAAACCAGACTATATAAAATTAAATAATAAAATTTCGCACATAATCCTTTCATAAAAATTACTCAATCCCAAACTTTCACAAAATATTTATATATCTGCTAGCCGGCATATTTGCGTACTAATGACATAGGAGGGCATAGATATTTAGATGTGCTTTTTGACTGGTTTTAAAACAACTCAAATATTTTCTCCTTATACATATTCATAAACTGAAAGTGTGCTCTAGAAACAACCACAGATTATTATTTTTGAAGATCATTTCTTTCATGTAATTAGCAAGAGTCCATGAGCTAGTGACGTATGGGATATACATTCCTACCAGGAGGGGCAAAGTTTCCCAAACCTCAAAATGCCTATAAATACACCCCTCACCACACCCACAAATCAGTTTTACAAACTTTGCCTCCTATGGAGGTGGTGAAGTAAGTTTGTGCTAGATTCTACGTTGATATGCGCTCCTCAGCAGGTTGGAGCCCGGTTTTCCTCTCAGCGTGCAGTGAATGTCAGAGGGATGTGAGGAGAGTATTGCCTATTTGAATGCAATGATCTCCTTCTACGGGGTCTATTTCATAGGTTCTCTGTTATCGGGTCCGTAGAGATTCATCTCTTACCTCCCTTTTCAGATCGACGATATACTCTTATATATATATACCATTACCTCTGCTGATTCTCGTTTCAGTACTGGTTTGGCTATCTGCTATATGTAGATGAGTGTCCTGGGGTAAGTAAGTCTTATTTTCTGTGACACTCTAAGCTATGGTTGGGCACTTTTTTATAAAGTTTTAAATATATGTATTCAAACATTTATTTGTCTTGACTCAGGATGTTCAACATTCCTTATTTTCAGACAGTCAGTTTCATATTTGGGATAATGCATTTGAATCAATCATTTTTTCTTACCTTAAAAATTTGACTTTTTTCCTGTGGGCTGTTAGGCTCGCGGGGGCTGAAAATGCTTCATTTTATTGCGTCATTCTTGGCGCGGACTTTTTTGGCGCAAAAAATCATTTCTGTTTCCGGCGTCATACGTGTCGCCGGAAGTTGCGTCATTTTTTTGACGTTCTTTTGCGCCAAAAATGTCGGCGTTCCGGATGTGGCGTCATTTTTGGCGCCAAAAGCATTTAGGCGCCAAATAATGTGGGCGTCTTATTTGGCGCTAAAAAAATATGGGCGTCGCTTTTGTCTCCACATTATTTAAGTCTCATTTTTCATTGCTTCTGGTTGCTAGAAGCTTGTTACTTGGCATTTTTTCCCATTCCTGAAACTGTCAGGAATTTGATCAATTTTGCTTTATATGTTGTTTTTTCTCTTACATATTGCAAGATGTCTCATGTTGCATCTGAGTCAGAAGATACTTCAGGAAAATCGCTGTCTGGTGCTGGAACTACCAAAGCTAAGTGAATCTGCTGTAAACTTTTGGTAGCTGTTCCTCCAGCTGTTGTTTGTATTAATTGTCATGACAAACTTGTTAATGCAGATAATATTTCCTTTAGTAATGTTACATTACCTGTTGCTGTTCCATCAACATCTAATATTCAGAGTGTTCCTGATAACATAAGAGATTTTGTTTCTGAATCCATCAAGAAGGCTATGTCTGTTATTCCTCCTTCTAGTAAACATAAAAAATCTTTTAAAACTTCTCTTTATACAGATTAATTTTTAAATGAACATCATCATTCTGATTCTAATGACTCTTCTGGTTCAGAGGACTCTGTCTCAGAGGTTGATGCTGATAAATCTTCATATTTATTTAAAATGGAATTTATTCGTTCTTTACTTAAAGAAGTACTAATTGCTTTAGAAATTGAGGATTCTGGTCCTCTTGATACTAAATCTAAACGTTTAGATAAGGTCTTTAAATCTCCTGTGGTTATTCCAGAAGTTTTTCCTGTTCCTGGTGCTATTTCTGAAGTAATTTCCAGAGAGTGGAATAATTTGGGTAATTCATTTACTCCTTCTAAACGTTTTAAGCAATTATATCCTGTGCCATCTGACAGATTAGAATTTTGGGACACAATTCCTAAAGTTGATGGGGCTATTTCTACCCTTGCTAAACGTACTACTATTCCTACGGCAGATGGTACTTCGTTTAAGGATCCTTTAGATAGGAAAATTGAATCCTTTCTAAGAAAAGCTTATCTGTGTTCAGGTAATCTTCTTAGACCTGCTATATCATTGGCTGATGTTGCTGCAGCTTCAACTTTTTGGTTGGAAACTTTAGCGCAACAAGTAACAGATCATGATTCTCATAATATTATTATTCTTCTTCAACATGCTAATAATTTTATCTGTGATGCCATTTTTGATATTATCAGAGTTGATGTCAGGTTTATGTCTCTAGCTATTTTAGCTAGAAGAGCTTTATGGCTTAAAACTTGGAATGCTGATATGTCTTCTAAATCAACTCTACTTTCCCTTTCTTTCCAGGGTAACAAATTATTTGGTTCTCAGTTGGATTCTATTATCTCAACTGTTACTGGTGGGAAAGGAACTTTTTTACCACAGGATAAAAAATCTAAGGGTAAAAACAGGGCTAATAATCGTTTTCGTTCCTTTCGTTTCAACAAAGAACAAAAGCCTGATCCTTCTTCCTCAGGAGCAGTTTCAGTTTGGAAACCATCTCCAGTCTGGAATAAATCTAAGCCTTCTAGAAAAGCAAAGCCAGCTTCTAAGTCCACATGAAGGTGCGGCCCTCATTCCAGCTCAGCTGGTAGGGGGCAGGTTACGTTTTTTCAAAGAAATTTGGATCAATTCTGTTCACAATCTTTGGATTCAGAACATCGTTTCAGAAGGGTACAGAATTGGTTTCAAGATAAGACCTCCTGCAAAGAGATTTTTTCTTTCCCGTGTCCCAGTAAATCCAGTGAAAGCTCAAGCATTTCTGAAATGTGTTTCAGATCTAGAGTTGTCTGGAGTAATTATGCCAGTTCCAGTTCTGGAACAGGGGCTGGGGTTTTATTCGAATCTCTTCATTGTACCAAAGAAGGAGAACTCCTTCAGACCAGTTCTGGATCTAAAAATATTGAATCGTTATGTAAGGATACCAACATTCAAAATGGTAACTGTAAGGACTATCTTGCCTTTTGTTCAGCAAGGGCATTATATGTCCACAATAGATTTACAGGATGCATATCTGCATATTCCGATTCATCCAGATCACTATCAGTTCCTGAGATTCTCTTTCCTGGACAAGCATTACCAGTTTGTGGCTCTGCCGTTTGGCCTAGCTACAGCTCCAAGAATTTTTACAAAGGTTCTCGGTACCCTTCTCTCTGTAATCAGAGAACAGGGTATTGTGGTATTTCCTTATTTGGACGATATCTTGGTACTTGCTCAGTCTTTACATTTAGCAGAATCTCATACGAATCGACTTGTGTTGTTTCTTCAAGATCATGGTTGGAGGATCAATTCACTAAAAAGTTCATTGATTCCTCAGACAAGGGTAACCTTTCTGGGGTTCCAGATAGATTCAGTGTCCATGACTCTGTCTTTGACAGACAAGAGACGTCTAAAATTGATTTCAGCTTGTCGAAACCTTCAATCACAATCATTCTAGGTCTTATGACTGCTGCATCGGACGCGATCCCCTTTGCTCGTTTTCACATGCGACCTCTTCAGCTCTGTATGCTGAATCAATGGTGCAGGGATTACACAAAGATATCTCAATTAATATCTTTAAAACCGATTGTACGACACTCTCTGACGTGGTGGACAGATCACCATCGTTTAATTCAGGGGGCTTCTTTTGTTCTTCCGACCTGGACTGTAATTTCAACAGATGCAAGTCTTACAGGTTGGGGAGCTGTATGGGGATCTCTGACGGCACAAGGAGTTTGGGAATCTCAGGAGGTGAGATTACCGATCAATATTTTAGAACTCCGTGCAATTTTCAGAGCTCTTCAGTCTTGGCCTCTTCTGAAGAGAGAATCGTTCATTTGTTTTCAGACAGACAATGTCACAACTGTGGCATACATCAATCATCAAGGAGGGACTCACAGTCCTCTGGCTATGAAAGAAGTATCTTGAATTCTGGTTTGGGCGGAAACCAGCTCCTGTCCAATCTCTGCGGTTCATATCCCAGGTATAGACAATTGAGAAGCGGATTATCTCAGTCGCCAAACGTTGCATCCGGGCGAATGGTCTCTTCACCCAGAGGTATTTCTTCAGATTGTTCAAATGTGGGAACTTCCAGAAATAGATCTGATGGCGTCTCATCTAAACAAGAAACTTCCCAGGTATCTGTCCAGATCCCGGGATCCTCAGGCGGAGGCAGTGGATGCATTATCACTTCCTTGGAAGTATCATCCTGCCTATATCTTTCCGCCTCTAGTTCTTCAAAGAGTAATCTCCAAGATTCTGAAGGAATGCTCGTTTGTTCTGCTGGTAGCTCCGGCATGGCCTCACAGGTTTTGGTATGCGGATCTTGTCCGGATGGCCTCTTGCCAACCGTGGACTCTTCCGTTAAGACCAGACCTTCTGTCACAAGGTCCTTTTTTCCATCAGGATCTCAAATCCTTAAATTTAAAGGTATGGAGATTGAACCCTTGATTCTTGGTCAAAGAGGTTTCTCTGACTCTGTGATTAATACTATGTTACAGGCTCGTAAATCTGTATCTAGAGAGATATATTATAGAGTCTGGAAGACTTATATTTCTTGGTGTCTTTCTCATCATTTTTCTTGGCATTCTTTTAGAATACCGAGAATTTTACAGTTTCTTCAGGATGGTTTAGATAAGGGTTTGTCCGCAAGTTCCTTGAAAGGACAAATCTCTGCTCTTTCTGTTCTTTTTCACAGAAAGATTGCTAGTCTTCCTGATATTCATTGTTTTGTACAAGCTTTGGTTCGTCTTAACTGTCTACAAAATAAATCTCCAAAATAAACTAAAAGTAAATAACTACTTTTTCAAAAGATATATATCCCACAAATAAGAAACTAAGTAGATTTATTATTAAAACCAAAAAAATCTCTCAACTTTTTCAACAAACGATCTTAGAAGAACAAACATAATCATAACTTTTTATTATTATAAATTTTTTAATTATTATAACTTTTTATTATTATTATATTTTTTTTATTTTTCTATCCAAATCAGTTCTTATGTATGCAATGTATCTTAGGAAGTTTTCCAAACTCAACCACAAAGACATATATATCCCACAAATAAGAAATTAAGTAGATTTATCTCTAAACTTTTTCAACAAACGATCTTAGAAAAACAAACATAATCTTACTTTTTGTTGCTATTAGTTTTTTTTTTTTTCTATCCAAATCGATTCTCATGTATGTAATGTACCTTAGGAAATTTTTTATATATTTTGTTATGAATTTTGGAACTATGATTTCTTATGAACACTTATGTATACTAACTTTGATACAAAAAATGCCTGCAAATGGAAAACAAGAAGAACATATATGAACAAAAAATCCGTGCAAGTATTCAAGGCAAATTGAATAATTGATCTGATTAATCTAATCAAAGTACAATTTTGAACAAATAAAAAGACCGCCAAACTCTCTAACAGTAGTACAGCTTGAAAAAGGCCAATGTAACAGCCGAAATGCGTAGCGAACTACTGTGACAATCTCTTTTGATACATCCCTGGGTCACAAATATACCTATTGTGACAAAAAGAACCATTACCCATCCGCTATAAGCGACCTTGGATTTTAAACTTCTCATATCGCATCCGCTTCCAACTTTAAGCGAGAAAAGACCAGGCAAAAAACACATTGGTGTTTTTGTGCCCTCCGAAACTGCTTCCTGAACTGAGGACCGCAACCCCAGAGGTGGACACACCATTTCCAACCCTTTCGTCAGAGGATCAAAGACCAGATAAAGAGGACCACCCCGAGCGGCAACATTCCTACCAGGCTCCACAATCGGCAAAGAGTACAGTAAGTAAAATACCGCTCCTTACTGCATAACCTCTTTAGACCGTAGAGCTCTGGCAACATTTAAAACACGGACCTCACATCCACATCGAAAGAAGGACATACAAACAGACTTTGCAACATTTTTTGCAACATAATATAACATTATTACAATATAAGGAGTACTTTTTCACTAAATTAGTTGCAAAAAATATTCACGCATACTGCCAAAAGTCATTTTGAACTTTTAATATTAAATCCACCGGTGGTTTTTTAACCCAAATCTTGGGCATGAACTTTTAAAACAACCTTCACATTTATATACCATTTTGTAAAGTGTCGGCCGACCAGTAGAAGGAGAACTTTTATCTTTAACCATATTTCTGCCTAATATCAATATTGCATTTTTAGGCTTACATTTTTAGGCTTACATATTTTTACATATTTTTATTTTTATTTCCATCGTTTCACTTTATATATTTTTATTGATTTATTTTTTGATTTATTTTTTGATCTACTCCCCAAAACAAGCTAAGAGCTCTTCATAGCATACCCACTATACGAATTCTGCTAGAAAAACTTATACGTTTTTCCCATGCTAACATCAACATCAATATATTAAGATAAACCATTCGTGTTTCTTGACTTTTTTAGGAATTGCACTAGGTATTTCTATGTACTAGGTACAAAAACTTAGATTAGCTTTTAACACTAAGATTCCTCAATACAACGCAGCTGAATATATCAGCTAAATATATCAACTAGAAAAAACACCATATAATAAATAGTATAACCGTCGAAACTGCCTAAAGACCCAATTAACAAGCACAATTGCCTACACTACATACAGGGCCTTCCATATACCCAATATTTGAGGTATAGACATATATATGTTTTTAATGTATATTTATTTTTGTTTATCCTTGAGCTAATAAAATACCAATCAAACAGATTTTTTTCTAGTACTTGGTAATTTTTTCAATATATCCGATATAATTTAAAATAGACTGTATTATTTCTGTTCATTTAAAAAACATAAGGGTATAAGCATTAAGTTGCGCCACACACTCCTTAAACCCAGACCCCTCCTGCACACCACAACCAGATATTTTTAAAAAAGTTTTAAAATTCTCCTACCAATAGTTGTACGCTTAGCCAGGGTAGAAATAGCTCCCTCCACCTTAGGGACCGTCTGCCATGAGTCCTTTATGGTGTCAGAAATGGGAAACATTTTCTTAAAAACAGGAGGGGAGAGAACGGAATACCTGGTTTATCCCACTCCTTAGTAACAATGTCCGAAATCCTCTAAGGGACCGGAAACACATCAGTGTAAACAGGAACCTCTAAATATTTGTCCATTTTACACAATTTCTCTGGAACTACAATAGGGTCACAATCATCCAGAGTAGCTAAAACCTCCCTGAGCAATAAGCGGAGGTGCTGTAGCTTAAATTTAAATGCCGTCATATCTGAATCTGTCTGAGAGAACATCTTTCCTGAATCAGAAATCTCTCCCTCAGACAGCAAATCCCTCATCCCTACCTCAGAACATTGTGAGGGAATATCGGATACGGCAACTAAAGTGTCAGAAGGCTCAGCATTTGTTCTTAACCCAGAGCTACTGCGCTTCCCTTGCAACCCTGGCAGTTTAGATAAAACCTCTGTGAGGGTAGTATTCATAACTGAAGCCATATCTTGCAAGGTGAAAGAATTAGACGCACTAGAAGTACTCAGCGTCGCTTGTGCGGGCGTTACTGGTTGTGACACTTGGGGAGAACTAGATGGCAAAACCTGATTTCCTTCTGTCTGAGAATCATCTAATGCCAAACTTTTATAAGTCAAGATATGCTGTTTGCAATTTATAGACATATCAGTACAAGTGGGACACATTCTAAGAGGGGGTTCCACAATGGCTTCTAAACAAATTGAACAATGAGTTTCCTCAGTGACAGACATGTTTAACAGACTAGTAATAAAGCAAGCAAGCTTGGAAAACACTTTATTTAATGAAAAAAACACAATTTACAAAAACGGTACTGTGCCTTTAAGAGAAAAAAAGGCATACACAAACTGCAAAACAGGTTAAAATTGCTTCAATTTTTCTGAAATTTTAACAGTGTACCCACTAAGCTTTAGAAGGATTGCACCACAAGTTAATAAGCAATAAACCCCCAAATGAAAAAACCAGATTGAAATATGTCTAAAACCGGTTAAAACCCCTGTTAGCACCTTGCCACAGCTCTGCTGTGGCCCTACCTGCCCTTAGGAAGTGATAATATGGGGTTTAAAGCTTCAATTAGTCCCTCAGAAGACTCTCAGGACCTCAGGAGAAGTTGCTTGCTGCTTGTAAATGTAGGCCCCGCCCACCTCACTCAATGTTGCTGGGGCCTACACAAAACTAACAAATCCTGCCTGAAAGCCATGTGGGTTATAAACAACCCCAAAGAACCCTCAAGCAAATGTCCCATAAAACAGAAAACGTTACTCCCAGACACAAAAACGTTTGTCCCAAATTCACATAACAAACTGAGTGCCCACAAAAAATTAACCCTTTATGCAAGCTAGTAAAAACCTCTGATAACACTAGGATTACTGCTTACCCTTCCCCTAATGGGGATACTGTCAGCCTTTCTGAGTTAACACAGTCTCTGCAGAAAAAATGACTGAACATACCTCATTGCTGTATAGCAAGAAACAGTTCCTCACACTGAAGTTTTCCTGTACTCCTCAGCTTCTGTGGGAACAGCAGTGGACCTTAGTTACAAATGCTAAGATCATCATCCTCCAGGCAGAAATCTTCATCTATGTCCTGCCTGAGAGTAAGTAGTAAAACACCGGTACCATTTAAAAATAACCAACACTTGATTGAAGATAAAATAAAACTAACAGTTTAACACCTCTTCTCTTTACTCTTCCTGCTTAGAGCCAGCAAAGGAGAATGACTGGGGGGTGGAGTTAAGGGGGGAGCTATATAGACAGCTCTGCTGTGGTGCTCTCTTTGCTACTTCCTGTCAGGAAGGACAATATCCCACAAGTTAGGATGAATCCGAGGACTTGGTACATCATGCAAAAGAAAGAAAGATATTTTACCTCAAAAATGTGCACACTCATTATTTCCCTATTCAGTTTAAGGAAGTTTACTATGAAATCTCATGAGAGTTAAGTGAAATCTCATGAGATCACAGTAAAAGAGTTCATGACCTCAGCACTGCTGATGCTGATTGGCTGCTGTTCATTTCTTATTTTTTTTTATTTTTTTTTACCTGCAGCTGGGCAGCAGCTGAGTATAACTTTTTACACAGAACATACTCTGCTGAGCTGAGGAAACTGTGAGGTAAAATATTTTCCTTTTTACATAGAGATGATCAGGTGATATTTTCCTGTCAGATTTTTACAGTAATGCTGAATCATTTTGAAGTAAAAATAGCATATGTGTATTATGTCCCTTTAAGTTATAATAGATGTCAAATAGTTTTAGCTTTGGTATTCTAGGTGCACACATAAAAAGGTCTATTTATTGAGCTCCAATGTCAGCTATGGATCTCTATCGGCTGCAGGTTCTTAACCCATTACATCACCTGTTATGTGGTGAATGTCAATCCCCCGCAGACTTTTCCGATCGGGGAGATTGACAGTCCATGGTCGCTCGCTAGTCGCTATTGGCTGCGTGTGAGCAGGGGACGGGTTTGCACCCTTCCACAAGTGTGCAATAATAAATGCAGGCAGAGTATTGCTGCCCGCCAGATGCGATGCTGGGTAGACAGGGGCGAACATCTACCCCAGATTGGCATCTTAGTTTGACATAATTATTCTATTAGGGCAGTGTTTCTTAATTCCATATTTCCCTAATATTTCCTTCCACTACCTAAGCATATATAAGACAATTATACTGAATGAGCTTATGAACAGTTTCAGAAGGGAAATACTTAAATGGATATAAAACAGTGCTCTTTTAGTAAAAACAAATATTTTTTGGTGCAAAAAAAACTAAGCAAAAAACCCCATACAATTTGCTTGTTTTCGTGGAAAATAAACACTTAGACATTCTCAATGAAGCCCTTGCCCTCAGGGAAACTAGAGAACTAATGTGTTTTGAACTTAAAGTGACATGAAAGCCAATATTCTCTTCCCTGATTCAGATATCGCATACAATTTAAAACAGAATTTATGCTTACCTGATAAATTACTTTCTCCAACGGTGTGTCCGGTCCACGGCGTCATCCTTACTTGTGGGATATTCTCTTCCCCAACAGGAAATGGCAAAGAGTCCCAGCAAAGCTGGCCATATAGTCCCTCCTAGGCTCCGTCCACCCCAGTCATTCGACCGACGGACAGGAGGAAATATATATAGGAGAAACCATATGGTACCGTGGTGACTGTAGTTAGAGAAAATAATTCATCAGACATGATTAAAAAACCAGGGCGGGCCGTGGACCGGACACACCGTTGGAGAAAGTAATTTATCAGGTAAGCATAAATTCTGTTTTCTCCAACATTGGTGTGTCCGGTCCATGGCGTCATCCTTACTTGTGGGAACCAATACCAAAGCTTTAGGACACGGATGAAGGGAGGGAGCAAATCAGGTCACCTAAACGGAAGGCACCACAGCTTGCAAAACCTTTCTCCCAAAAATAGCCTCCGAAGAAGCAAAAGTATCAAATTTGTAAAATTTGGCAAAAGTGTGCAGTGAAGACCAAGTCGCTGCCTTACATATCTGGTCAACAGAAGCCTCGTTCTTGAAGGCCCATGTGGAAGCCACAGCCCTAGTGGAGTGAGCTGTGATTCTTTCAGGAGGGTGCCGTCCGGCAGTCTCATAAGCCAATCGGATAATACTTTTAAGCCAAAAGGAAAGAGAGGTAGAAGTCACTTTTTGACCTCTCCTTTTACCAGAATAAACAACAAACAAGGAAGATGTTTGTCTGAAATCTTTAGTAGCCTCTAAATAGAACTTTAGAGCACGGACAACGTCCAAATTGTGTAACAAACGTTCCTTCTTTGAAACTGGATTCGGACACAAAGAAGGTACAACTATCTCCTGGTTAATATTTTTGTTAGAAACAACTTTAGGAAGAAAACCAGGCTTAGTACGCAAAACCACCTTATCTGCATGGAACACCAGATAGGGCGGAGAACACTGCAGAGCAGATAACTCTGAAACTCTTCTAGCAGAAGAAATTGCAACTAAAAACAAAACTTTCCAAGATAGTAACTTAATATCTATGGAATGTAAAGGTTCAAACGGAACCCCTTGAAGAACTGAAAGAACTAGATTTAGACTCCAGGGAGGAGTCAAAGGTCTGTAAACAGGCTTGATCCTAACCAGAGCCTGAACAAAAGCTTGAACATCTGGCACAGCTGCCAGTCTTTTGTGTAGTAAGACCGATAAAGCAGAGATCTGTCCCTTTAGAGAACTTGCAGATAATCCTTTCTCCAAACCTTCTTGTAGAAAGGAGAGAATCTTAGGAATTTTTATCTTATTCCATGGGAATCCTTTGGATTCACACCAACAGATATATTTTTTTCCATATTTTATGGTACATTTTTCTAGTCACAGGTTTTCTGGCCTGAACCAGAGTATCTATAACAGAATCTGAAAACCCACGCTTTGATAGAATCAAGCGTTCAATCTCCAAGCCGTCAGTTGGAGGGAGACCAGATTTGGATGTTCGAATGGACCCTGAACAAGAAGGTCCTGTCTCAAAGGTAGCTTCCATGGTGGAGCCGATGACATATTCACCAGGTCTGCATACCAAGTCCTGCGTGGCCACGCAGGAGCTATCAAGATCACCGAGGCCCTCTCCTGATTGATCCTGGCTACCAGCCTGGGAATGAGAGGAAACGGTGGGAATACATAAGCTAGGTTGAAGGTCCAAGGTGCTACTAGTGCATCTACTAGAGTCGCCTTGGGATCCCTGGATCTGGACCCGTAGCAAGGAACCTTGAAGTTCTGACGAGACGCCATCAGATCCATGTCTGGAATGCCCCATAATTGAGTTATTTGGGCAAAGATTTCCGGATGGAGTTCCCACTCCCCCGGATGGAATGTCTGACGACTCAGAAAATCCGCTTCACAATTTTCCACTCCTGGGATGTGGATCGCAGACAAGTGGCAGGAGTGATCCTCCGCCCATTGAATTATTTTGGTCACTTCTTTCATCGCCAAAGAACTCTTTGTTCCCCCCTGATGATTGATATAAGCAACGGTCGTCATGTTGTCTGATTGGAACCTTATGAATTTGGCCTTTGCTAGTTGAGGCCAAGCTCTGAGAGCATTGAATATCGCTCTCAGTTCCAGAATGTTTATCGGGAGAAGAGACTCTTCCCGAGACCATAGACCCTGAGCTTTCAGGGATTCCCAGACCGCGCCCCAGCCCACTAGACTGGCGTCGGTCGTGACAATGACCCACTCTGGCTTGCGGAAGCTCATTCCCTGGGACAGATGGTCCAGGGTCAGCCACCAACGGAGTGAATCTCTGGTCTTTTGATCTACTTGAATCATTGGAGACAAGTCTGTATAATCCCCATTTCACTGTTTGAGCATGCACAGTTGTAATGGTCTTAGATGAATTCGTGCAAAAGGAACTATGTCCATTGTTGCAACCATCAATCCTACTACTTCCATGCACTGCGCTATGGAAGGACGAGGAACAGAATGAAGCACTTGACAAGAGCTTAGAAGTTTTGATTTTCTGACCTCTGTCAGAAAAATCCTCATTTCTAAGGAATCTATTATTGTTCCCAAGAAGGGAACTCTTGTTGACGGGGACAGAGAACTTTTTTCTTTGTTCACCTTCCATCCGTGAGATCTGAGAAAGGCTAGAACGATGTCCGTATGAGCCTTTGCTTTTGACAGGGACGACGCTTGTATTAGAATGTCGTCCAAGTAAGGTACTACTGCAATGCCCCTTGGTCTTAGAACCGCTAGAAGGGACCCTAGCACCTTTGTGAAAATCCTTGGAGCAGTGGCTAATCCGAATGGGAGGGCCACAAACTGGTAATGTTTGTCCAGAAAAGCGAACCTTAGGAACTGATGATGTTCTTTGTGGATAGGAATATGTAGGTACGCATCCTTTAGATCCACGGTAGTCATAAATTGACTTTCCTGGATGGTGGGTAGAATCGTTCGAATAGTTGCCATTTTGAACGATGGTACCCTGAGAAATTTGTTTAGGATCTTCAAATCCAAAATTGGTCTGAACGTTCCCTCTTTTTTGGGAACTACGAACAGATTGGAATAAAATCCCATTCCTTGTTCCTTTATTGGAACTGGGTGAATCACTCCCATCTTTAACAGGTCTTCTACACAATGTAAGAATGCCTGTCTCTTTATTTGGTTTGAGGATAAGTGAGACTTGTGGAACCTTCCCCTTGGGGGTAGTTCCTTGAATTCCAGGAGATAACCTTGAGAAACTATTTCTAGCGCCCAAGGATCCTGAACATCTCTTGCCCAAGCCTGAGCAAAGAGAGAGAGCCTGCCCCCCACCAGATCCGGTCCCGGATCGGGGGCTACTCCTTCATGCTGTTTTGTTAGCAGTGGCAGGCTTCTTGGCCTGCTTACCCTTGTTCCAGCCTTGCATTGATTTCCAGGCTGGTTTGGGTTGTGAGGCATTACCCTCTTGCTTAGAGGATGCAGAATTAGAGGCTGGTCCGTTTCTGCGAAAGGGACGAAAATTAGGCTTATTTTTAGCCTTAAAAGACCTATCCTGTGGAAGGGCGTGGCCCTTTCCACCAGTGATGTCTGAAATAATCTCTTTCAATTCTGGTCCAAATAAAGTTTTACCTTTGAAAGGGATGTTAAGCAACTTTGTCTTGGATGACACATCCGCTGACCAAGACTTTAGCCAAAGCACTCTGCGCGCCACGATAGCAAACCCTGAATTTTTCGCCGCTAATCTGGCTAATTGCAAAGCGGCATCTAAAATAAAAGAGTTAGCCAATTTAAGTGCGTGAACTCTGTCCATAACCTCCTCATATGGAGTTTCTCTACTGAGCGACTTTTCTAGTTCCTCGAACCAGAACCACGCTGCCGTAGTGACAGGAACAATGCATGAAATTGGTTGTAGAAGGTAGCCTTGCTGTACAAAAATCTTTTTAAGTAAACCTTCCAATTTTTTATCCATAGGATCTTTGAAAGCACAACTATCTTCGATAGGAATAGTAGTGCGTTTGTTTAGAGTAGAAACTGCCCCCTCGACCTTGGGGACTGTCTGCCATAAGTCCTTTCTGGGGTCGACCATAGAAAATAATTTCTTAAATATAGGGGGGGGGGGGAACAAAAGGTATGCCGGGCTTTTCCCACTCCTTATTTACTATGTCCGCCACCCGCTTGGGTATAGGAAAAACGTCGGGGGGCACCGGAACCTCTAGGAACCTGTCCATCTTGCATAATTTCTCTGGAATGACCAAATTGTCACAATCATCCAGAGTAGATAACACCTCCTTAAGCAGTGTGCGGAGATGTTCTAATTTAAATTTAAATGTCACAACATCAGGTTCAGCTTGATGAGAAATTTTTCCTGAATCTGAAATTTCTCCATCAGACAAAACCTCCCTCATGGCCCCTTCAGATTGGTGTGAGGGTATGACAGAACAATTATCATCAGCGCCCTCTTGCTCTTCAGTGTTTAAAACAGAGCAATCGCGCTTTCTCTGATAAGTAGTCATTTTGGATAAAAGATTTGCTATGGAGTTATCCATTACAGCCGTTAATTGTTGCATGGTAATAAGTATTGGCGCACTAGATGTACTAGGGGCCTCCTGCATGGGCAAAACTGGTGTAGACACAGTAGGAGATGATGTAGTATCATGTTTACTCCCCTCATTTGAGGAATCATCTTGGGCAATATCATTATCTGTGGCAGTACTGTCCTTACTTTGTTTGGACGCTATGGCACAATTATCACATAAATTTAAATGGGGAGACACATTGGCTTTCATACATATAGAACATAGCTTATCTGAAGGTACAGACATGTTAAACAGGCTTAAACTTGTCAACAAAGCACAAAAAACGTTTTAAAATAAAACCGTTACTGTCACTTTAAATTTCAAACAGAAAACACTTTATTACTGAATATGTGAAAAAGTATGAAGGAATCGTTCAAAAATTACCAAAATTTCACCACAGTGTCTTAAAGCCTTAAAAGTATTGCACACCAAATTTCAGAGCTTTAACCCTTAAAATAACGGAACCAGAGCCGTTTTTAAATTTAACCCCTATACAGTCCCAGCTATAGTCTTTGCTAAGACCCAACCAAGCCCTGAGGGGAATACGATACCAAATGACGCCTTCTAGAAGCTTTTTCAGAGATTTTTAGACCCTCACACATGCATCTGCATGCCCTGCTCTCAAAAAACAACTGCGCATTAATGGCGCGAAAATGAGGCTCAGTCTATAACTAGAAAGGCCCCCTGACTGAAAAAGGTGTCCAACACAGTGCCTGCCGTTTTATAAGCGTTCCCCAAGATTATAAATGCCAATTGTTAGCCTAAATCTGAATAATATGCCTAAATAAAGCAATCGATTTAGCCCATAAAAATGTCTACCAGTTTTTTAGCCCATATTAAGCCCTTTATTCTGTTTGTTTGACTAAGAAAATGGCTTACCGGTCCCCATGAGGGGAAATGACAGCCTTCCAGCATTACACAGTCTTGTTAGAAATATGGCTAGTCATACCTTAAGCAGAAAAGTCTGCTAACTGTTTCCCCCAACTGAAGTTACTTCATCTCAACAGTCCTATGTGGATTTTAGTTACTGTCTGTTAAAATCATCTTCCTCTTACAAACAGAAATCTTCATCCTTTTCTGTTTCAGAGTAAATAGTACATACCAGCACTATTTTAAAATAACAAACACTTGATAGAAGAATAAAAACTACATTTAAACACCAAAAAACTCTTAACCATCTCCGTGGAGATGTTGCCTGTGCAACGGCAAAGAGAGTGACTGGGGTGGGCGGAGCCTAGGAGGGACTATATGGCCAGCTTTGCTGGGACTCTTTGCCATTTCCTGTTGGGGAAGAGAATATCCCACAAGTAAGGATGACGCCATGGACCGAAAACACCAATGTTGGAGAAAACAACTTTCCAATGTATTTATATTATCTAAATTATTTTGTTCTCTTAGTATCCTTTGTTTAAAAGGATACATAGGTAAGCTCAGGAGCTGGGAGTTAGCTGCTGATTGGTGGCTGAACATATATGCCTCTTGTCATTGGTTTACAAATGTGTTCAGCTAGTTCCCAGTAGTGCATTGCTGCACCTTCAATAAAGGATGCCAAGACAATGAAGCAAAATTGATAATTAAATGATATGCTCTGTCTGATTTAGGAAATACAAATTTTGTATTTCATGTCCCTTTAAGTTACATTCTGCTTGTCCTGAGCATGGGCAAAAAGGACTGCCTGCTTTTCTTGCATTCACTAAACATTAACCCCTTAGTGATCAGACCATTTTTAAATTTTCTTACCGTTAGGGACCAGGGCTGTTTTTACATTTCTGCAGTGTTTGTGTTTCGCTGTAATTTCCCTTACTCATTTACTGTACCCACACATATTATATACCGTTTTTCTCACCATTACATGGACTTTCTAAAGATACTATTATTTTCGTCATATCATATAATTTACTATAAAAAAAATATAAAATATGATCACAAAATTTAAAAAAAAACACACTTTCTAACTTTGACCCCCAAAATCTGTTACACTTCTACAAACACCAAAAACACCCATGCTAAATTGTTTCTAAATTTTGTCCTGAGTTTAGAAATACCCAATGTTTACATGTTCTTTGCTTTTTTGGCAAGTTAAAGGGCAATGAGTACAAGTAGCACTTTGCTATTTCTAAACCATTTTTTTTTTTCAAAGTTAGCAAAAGTTACATTGCAACACTGATATGTGTCAGGAATCCCTGAATAACCCTTTACATCTATATATTTTTTTGTAGACAACCCAAAGTATTGATCTAGGCCCATTTTGGTATATTTCATGCCACCATTTCGCCGCTATATGCGATAAAAAAAAAAGGTAGCTTTTTCACAAACTTTAGGTTTTTCACCAAAATTAATTTACAAACAATTATGGTTGTAAATGCTTCTCTGGGATCCCCTTTGTTCAGAAATAGCAGACATATATGGCTTTGGCATTGCTTTTTGGTAATTAGAAGGCCGCTAAATACTGCTGCGCACCACACTTGTATTATGCCCAGCAGTGAAGGGGTTAATTAGGTAGCTTGTCGGGTTATTTTAACTTTAGTGTACAGATTACCCTCTTACCTGACACATCCCACCCCATGATCCCTCTCTAATCCCTCTCAAACAGCTCTCAGAAAGTCTGCCAGTACAAAAATAAAAGGCTTTTTTTCTTTTATAATTTTTTAATATTGTTCCCTGAACCCCCCCAAACAGCTCTCTAACCCCCCCTCTACCTACTTGCGGCCATCTTAGGTACTGGCAATTTTTTTTTTGTAATAAACCCATTTTTTCTGTAGTGTAGCTGCCCCCCCTCAATATCCTCCCCTCCTCCTCCCAGAACTTATACCCCCTCTCCCTCCTTCCTCCTCACAAATCTTTTCAGTAGAGTAGCGGTCCCACCCGCTCCCGCCCCTCTCACATCCCCCTCCGGCCCCTCACACACCCACTCCCGCCCTCCTCCTGCCCTCCTCAAGCTCCCTTTAGCGATGGGCCGCCCACCCGTCTCCCTCCTATCCCTCCCACGCCAACAATGGTTGGCACAATCGCTGGCCGATGCAGAGAGGGCCACAGAGTGGCCCTCTCTTCATCGGTTGCTTACTAGTGGGTATTGCACGATGCCTCAATATCGAGAGGAGGTGTTTTGTTCTGTTCATTAGTGAGGTATATAAGGCAGTGAAGGGTAGCATGATTTATTATGATTTTTTATGCCTGATGAAACAGTCTGTGAACTGTGAAACGCGTTGCATGATTGGGTGATTATTGGACACCCTGTTATCCACTCTCATCAGCAATCATTGTGCTGTTGTTTTTAAACTTTTATGCTTTTTTAAATAAATTTGGATATATCTTTTATCCTTTGAGTGGATTCATTTCTACCCACCATCTGCCATTGTTCACCTATGAGAGACCAGCCCAGCACCTGAGGGAACACATTATCATACAAATATCAAGATACCTAGAGTTTGGGTGAGCTACCACACCTCTACCAATCTGCAGCCTGCTTCTACAAGCACATTGATGTGCTCTTGGAATATGTGAGTACCCTCCACATTAAGGAATCTGTTGTGGTTGTACCATTAATAGTCTGCACATGTGGTGCCCGTATTTCTTGTCTCCCTTATAGCACCACCATCTTACGCCAAGAGCGCCTTCAAGTGGGTGAGCTGTCACACCTTTCTAATTCTGCAGCCCGCCCCTACCAGCACATAAGTGTGCTCTCCAAATTTGTGAGTACCCATTTGGCAATAGTTCTGTGACTCGTTGTTAATTAATAGATGATACCACACATGAGGCGCCCCTCCATTCTGTTTTATCTTATATAGTACCACCTGGACCATCCAGTGAGGAGGAGGCATCCGCTACAGCAATCATTATCCTTTGAAGAACGTATAAAGGACTGTCTAATTTTTCACAATTGCAAGTGTATTTTCACTACAGTATCTAAGAATTTACTGTTTTCTGCCTTTATTGTGTATATAATCATCCATGATAGCTTAACATTGCCCCATCATATATACTTTTGTTCTAGATTATTGATTATACTGCATCTTGAGCGCCCCCTTCAGTGATTAGGTTTTTACAATACCAAGAAAGTGCCTGAAAGCGATTCCAGCACTCAAAACCCCTGAGGAAGTACAAGGTACGTCCTTGGTCGTTAACAACCTTTTTTCTTTACCCTTGGTCGATAAGAGGTTAAGCCAGTTTGAATGACTCTAGAAGATTTATTGCATCAAGCTAGATATTCCTTCCTGTAGAGACCCAGCCTACTTGAAGGGCTGTGACAGGAAGTAATGTACCCTGCACAAATTGAGTTAAAAAAATAAATAAAAGGTGAAATCCTTTTAAAATGATGTATAACACAGATTGCAATTATTTATATTAAGTATAACCCACTGCTGAGTGTTTGTTAATTACAAAAATAAAACAGATTGTTTTATATCATTTTAAAATCTGGCCTATAAGGGCTCCTTGAGGACTGAAATTGAGAAACACTGCATTAGAAAACCCTCAAAGACTACTATTATGTGCAACATGAATGTATAAATATCAAATCTCTTTCAGTGAATAGTTAGATTAGTATTTCCAAATCTTTTCATATTGTCAAAACATTTCAAGCAAGGCCCCAGTGAGATTTGAACTCACGACCCCTGGTTTACAAGACCAGTGCTCTAACCCCTGAGCTATGGAGCCATACACTAGTAATGTTTTGCCATTCTGCTTACATCAATACACCTGCTTACTCATTTTATGTAATTGCAGCCACACCTATTATGTCAGCAAACATTTACTGATGTATTTACATTCCTTAACGTGTGACTTGTAAGCTAAATTATAGATTGAGAGGTGTACTGTTTACACCCAAATTGTTATTTGAATAATTTAATTTACCGATAATATGGTTATGTTTGCATGTATGATTAACATCAAATCAGACTTACATTAAAAAAAGAAACAAAATGTTTCCCCCAAAACCAGCCTTATTGAAATAAAAGATGTACAGTACAAATAATGCAAAAATATTGTATTGCATACATTCCAAGATAAGGTCTGGAGGTCAGAAATTGGATCTTTACATAAAAAAAATTCCAAATGGAAAAGGTTTAATTTATTATAGGGGTTTGACAGTGGAAAGCCTGTTTGCCCCCTAGAGAGTTCCAACATAATGTACCCAGGTGGAGTGTGACACTTAAGTAATGTTCAAGTGGGGTCCAGAGTTTGTGGTCATAATGAATGTGCCAATCAACTACTATACTCAAGAAAAGGGCAAATTTATATAATTCTAGATTAGGAACTCCCAGACTGCCTAGTGGCCCAGTAATTTCCCTGGAACGTTTGTTAATAAGGGGGTTCCGCCCTATTCCAGAAGACGTCCCCAAATACCTTTTGCATAGAGGTTAAGAAGGAAGAAGGGGAATGGGCAAAGTTTGTAATGCAAAAAGTAGTCTAGGAAAGGCATTTATTTTAATAACATTGATTTTGCCCTACCAAGACAGTCTTTTCTTTCTCCATGAGGATAGTGCTCTAATAATAGCATTTTTAATTGGCATTTAATTCAAATAGTTTCTCTGTAAAGGTAGCTAGTTGTATACCCAAATATTTTTAATACTTAGGGCACTAGTGGAAGAGGCTAAATTCTCGAATTTCTCTTTCCTCATATAGCACGAAAGCAATGCCATTTTTTTGACGTTCTTTTGCGCCAAAAATGTCGGCGTTCCGGATGTGGCGTCATTTTTGGCGCCAAAAGCATTTAGGCGCCAAATAATGTGGGCGTCTTATTTGGCGCTAAAAAAATATGGGCGTCGCTTTTGTCTCCACATTATTTAAGTCTCATTTTTCATTGCTTCTGGTTGCTAGAAGCTTGTTACTTGGCATTTTTTCCCATTCCTGAAACTGTCAGGAATTTGATCAATTTTGCTTTATATGTTGTTTTTTCTCTTACATATTGCAAGATGTCTCATGTTGCATCTGAGTCAGAAGATACTTCAGGAAAATCGCTGTCTGGTGCTGGAACTACCAAAGCTAAGTGAATCTGCTGTAAACTTTTGGTAGCTGTTCCTCCAGCTGTTGTTTGTATTAATTGTCATGACAAACTTGTTAATGCAGATAATATTTCCTTTAGTAATGTTACATTACCTGTTGCTGTTCCATCAACATCTAATATTCAGAGTGTTCCTGATAACATAAGAGATTTTGTTTCTGAATCCATCAAGAAGGCTATGTCTGTTATTCCTCCTTCTAGTAAACATAAAAAATCTTTTAAAACTTCTCTTTATACAGATTAATTTTTAAATGAACATCATCATTCTGATTCTAATGACTCTTCTGGTTCAGAGGACTCTGTCTCAGAGGTTGATGCTGATAAATCTTCATATTTATTTAAAATGGAATTTATTCGTTCTTTACTTAAAGAAGTACTAATTGCTTTAGAAATTGAGGATTCTGGTCCTCTTGATACTAAATCTAAACGTTTAGATAAGGTCTTTAAATCTCCTGTGGTTATTCCAGAAGTTTTTCCTGTTCCTGGTGCTATTTCTGAAGTAATTTCCAGAGAGTGGAATAATTTGGGTAATTCATTTACTCCTTCTAAACGTTTTAAGCAATTATATCCTGTGCCATCTGACAGATTAGAATTTTGGGACACAATTCCTAAAGTTGATGGGGCTATTTCTACCCTTGCTAAACGTACTACTATTCCTACGGCAGATGGTACTTCGTTTAAGGATCCTTTAGATAGGAAAATTGAATCCTTTCTAAGAAAAGCTTATCTGTGTTCAGGTAATCTTCTTAGACCTGCTATATCATTGGCTGATGTTGCTGCAGCTTCAACTTTTTGGTTGGAAACTTTAGCGCAACAAGTAACAGATCATGATTCTCATAATATTATTATTCTTCTTCAACATGCTAATAATTTTATCTGTGATGCCATTTTTGATATTATCAGAGTTGATGTCAGGTTTATGTCTCTAGCTATTTTAGCTAGAAGAGCTTTATGGCTTAAAACTTGGAATGCTGATATGTCTTCTAAATCAACTCTACTTTCCCTTTCTTTCCAGGGTAACAAATTATTTGGTTCTCAGTTGGATTCTATTATCTCAACTGTTACTGGTGGGAAAGGAACTTTTTTACCACAGGATAAAAAATCTAAGGGTAAAAACAGGGCTAATAATCGTTTTCGTTCCTTTCGTTTCAACAAAGAACAAAAGCCTGATCCTTCTTCCTCAGGAGCAGTTTCAGTTTGGAAACCATCTCCAGTCTGGAATAAATCTAAGCCTTCTAGAAAAGCAAAGCCAGCTTCTAAGTCCACATGAAGGTGCGGCCCTCATTCCAGCTCAGCTGGTAGGGGGCAGGTTACGTTTTTTCAAAGAAATTTGGATCAATTCTGTTCACAATCTTTGGATTCAGAACATCGTTTCAGAAGGGTACAGAATTGGTTTCAAGATAAGACCTCCTGCAAAGAGATTTTTTCTTTCCCGTGTCCCAGTAAATCCAGTGAAAGCTCAAGCATTTCTGAAATGTGTTTCAGATCTAGAGTTGTCTGGAGTAATTATGCCAGTTCCAGTTCTGGAACAGGGGCTGGGGTTTTATTCGAATCTCTTCATTGTACCAAAGAAGGAGAACTCCTTCAGACCAGTTCTGGATCTAAAAATATTGAATCGTTATGTAAGGATACCAACATTCAAAATGGTAACTGTAAGGACTATCTTGCCTTTTGTTCAGCAAGGGCATTATATGTCCACAATAGATTTACAGGATGCATATCTGCATATTCCGATTCATCCAGATCACTATCAGTTCCTGAGATTCTCTTTCCTGGACAAGCATTACCAGTTTGTGGCTCTGCCGTTTGGCCTAGCTACAGCTCCAAGAATTTTTACAAAGGTTCTCGGTACCCTTCTCTCTGTAATCAGAGAACAGGGTATTGTGGTATTTCCTTATTTGGACGATATCTTGGTACTTGCTCAGTCTTTACATTTAGCAGAATCTCATACGAATCGACTTGTGTTGTTTCTTCAAGATCATGGTTGGAGGATCAATTCACTAAAAAGTTCATTGATTCCTCAGACAAGGGTAACCTTTCTGGGGTTCCAGATAGATTCAGTGTCCATGACTCTGTCTTTGACAGACAAGAGACGTCTAAAATTGATTTCAGCTTGTCGAAACCTTCAGTCACAATCATTCCCTTCGGTAGCCTTATGCATGGAAATTCTAGGTCTTATGACTGCTGCATCGGACGCGATCCCCTTTGCTCGTTTTCACATGCGACCTCTTCAGCTCTGTATGCTGAATCAATGGTGCAGGGATTACACAAAGATATCTCAATTAATATCTTTAAAACCGATTGTACGACACTCTCTGACGTGGTGGACAGATCACCATCGTTTAATTCAGGGGGCTTCTTTTGTTCTTCCGACCTGGACTGTAATTTCAACAGATGCAAGTCTTACAGGTTGGGGAGCTGTATGGGGATCTCTGACGGCACAAGGAGTTTGGGAATCTCAGGAGGTGAGATTACCGATCAATATTTTAGAACTCCGTGCAATTTTCAGAGCTCTTCAGTCTTGGCCTCTTCTGAAGAGAGAATCGTTCATTTGTTTTCAGACAGACAATGTCACAACTGTGGCATACATCAATCATCAAGGAGGGACTCACAGTCCTCTGGCTATGAAAGAAGTATCTTGAATTCTGGTTTGGGCGGAAACCAGCTCCTGTCCAATCTCTGCGGTTCATATCCCAGGTATAGACAATTGGGAAGCGGATTATCTCAGTCGCCAAACGTTGCATCCGGGCGAATGGTCTCTTCACCCAGAGGTATTTCTTCAGATTGTTCAAATGTGGGAACTTCCAGAAATAGATCTGATGGCGTCTCATCTAAACAAGAAACTTCCCAGGTATCTGTCCAGATCCCGGGATCCTCAGGCGGAGGCAGTGGATGCATTATCACTTCCTTGGAAGTATCATCCTGCCTATATCTTTCCGCCTCTAGTTCTTCCAAGAGTAATCTCCAAGATTCTGAAGGAATGCTCGTTTGTTCTGCTGGTAGCTCCGGCATGGCCTCACAGGTTTTGGTATGCGGATCTTGTCCGGATGGCCTCTTGCCAACCGTGGACTCTTCCGTTAAGACCAGACCTTCTGTCACAAGGTCCTTTTTTCCATCAGGATCTCAAATCCTTAAATTTAAAGGTATGGAGATTGAACCCTTGATTCTTGGTCAAAGAGGTTTCTCTGACTCTGTGATTAATACTATGTTACAGGCTCGTAAATCTGTATCTAGAGAGATATATTATAGAGTCTGGAAGACTTATATTTCTTGGTGTCTTTCTCATCATTTTTCTTGGCATTCTTTTAGAATACCGAGAATTTTACAGTTTCTTCAGGATGGTTTAGATAAGGGTTTGTCCGCAAGTTCCTTGAAAGGACAAATCTCTGCTCTTTCTGTTCTTTTTCACAGAAAGATTGCTAGTCTTCCTGATATTCATTGTTTTGTACAAGCTTTGGTTCGTCTTAACTGTCTACAAAATAAATCTCCAAAATAAACTAAAAGTAAATAACTACTTTTTCAAAAGATATATATCCCACAAATAAGAAACTAAGTAGATTTATTATTAAAACCAAAAAAATCTCTCAACTTTTTCAACAAACGATCTTAGAAGAACAAACATAATCATAACTTTTTATTATTATAAATTTTTTAATTATTATAACTTTTTATTATTATTATATTTTTTTTATTTTTCTATCCAAATCAGTTCTTATGTATGCAATGTATCTTAGGAAGTTTTCCAAACTCAACCACAAAGACATATATATCCCACAAATAAGAAATTAAGTAGATTTATCTCTAAACTTTTTCAACAAACGATCTTAGAAAAACAAACATAATCTTACTTTTTGTTGCTATTAGTTTTTTTTTTTTTTCTATCCAAATCGATTCTCATGTATGTAATGTACCTTAGGAAATTTTTTATATATTTTGTTATGAATTTTGGAACTATGATTTCTTATGAACACTTATGTATACTAACTTTGATACAAAAAATGCCTGCAAATGGAAAACAAGAAGAACATATATGAACAAAAAATCCGTGCAAGTATTCAAGGCAAATTGAATAATTGATCTGATTAATCTAATCAAAGTACAATTTTGAACAAATAAAAAGACCGCCAAACTCTCTAACAGTAGTACAGCTTGAAAAAGGCCAATGTAACAGCCGAAATGCGTAGCGAACTACTGTGACAATCTCTTTTGATACATCCCTGGGTCACAAATATACCTATTGTGACAAAAAGAACCATTACCCATCCGCTATAAGCGACCTTGGATTTTAAACTTCTCATATCGCATCCGCTTCCAACTTTAAGCGAGAAAAGACCAGGCAAAAAACACATTGGTGTTTTTGTGCCCTCCGAAACTGCTTCCTGAACTGAGGACCGCAACCCCAGAGGTGGACACACCATTTCCAACCCTTTCGTCAGAGGATCAAAGACCAGATAAAGAGGACCACCCCGAGCGGCAACATTCCTACCAGGCTCCACAATCGGCAAAGAGTACAGTAAGTAAAATACCGCTCCTTACTGCATAACCTCTTTAGACCGTAGAGCTCTGGCAACATTTAAAACACGGACCTCACATCCACATCGAAAGAAGGACATACAAACAGACTTTGCAACATTTTTTGCAACATAATATAACATTATTACAATATAAGGAGTACTTTTTCACTAAATTAGTTGCAAAAAATATTCACGCATACTGCCAAAAGTCATTTTGAACTTTTAATATTAAATCCACCGGTGGTTTTTTAACCCAAATCTTGGGCATGAACTTTTAAAACAACCTTCACATTTATATACCATTTTGTAAAGTGTCGGCCGACCAGTAGAAGGAGAACTTTTATCTTTAACCATATTTCTGCCTAATATCAATATTGCATTTTTAGGCTTACATTTTTAGGCTTACATATTTTTACATATTTTTATTTTTATTTCCATCGTTTCACTTTATATATTTTTATTGATTTATTTTTTGATTTATTTTTTGATCTACTCCCCAAAACAAGCTAAGAGCTCTTCATAGCATACCCACTATACGAATTCTGCTAGAAAAACTTATACGTTTTTCCCATGCTAACATCAACATCAATATATTAAGATAAACCATTCGTGTTTCTTGACTTTTTTAGGAATTGCACTAGGTATTTCTATGTACTAGGTACAAAAACTTAGATTAGCTTTTAACACTAAGATTCCTCAATACAACGCAGCTGAATATATCAGCTAAATATATCAACTAGAAAAAACACCATATAATAAATAGTATAACCGTCGAAACTGCCTAAAGACCCAATTAACAAGCACAATTGCCTACACTACATACAGGGCCTTCCATATACCCAATATTTGAGGTATAGACATATATATGTTTTTAATGTATATTTATTTTTGTTTATCCTTGAGCTAATAAAATACCAATCAAACAGATTTTTTTCTAGTACTTGGTAATTTTTTCAATATATCCGATATAATTTAAAATAGACTGTATTATTTCTGTTCATTTAAAAAACATAAGGGTATAAGCATTAAGTTGCGCCACACACTCCTTAAACCCAGACCCCTCCTGCACACCACAACCAGATATTTTTAAAAAAGTTTTAAAATTCTCCTACCAATAGTTGTACGCTTAGCCAGGGTAGAAATAGCTCCCTCCACCTTAGGGACCGTCTGCCATGAGTCCTTTATGGTGTCAGAAATGGGAAACATTTTCTTAAAAACAGGAGGGGAGAGAACGGAATACCTGGTTTATCCCACTCCTTAGTAACAATGTCCGAAATCCTCTAAGGGACCGGAAACACATCAGTGTAAACAGGAACCTCTAAATATTTGTCCATTTTACACAATTTCTCTGGAACTACAATAGGGTCACAATCATCCAGAGTAGCTAAAACCTCCCTGAGCAATAAGCGGAGGTGCTGTAGCTTAAATTTAAATGCCGTCATATCTGAATCTGTCTGAGAGAACATCTTTCCTGAATCAGAAATCTCTCCCTCAGACAGCAAATCCCTCATCCCTACCTCAGAACATTGTGAGGGAATATCGGATACGGCAACTAAAGTGTCAGAAGGCTCAGCATTTGTTCTTAACCCAGAGCTACTGCGCTTCCCTTGCAACCCTGGCAGTTTAGATAAAACCTCTGTGAGGGTAGTATTCATAACTGAAGCCATATCTTGCAAGGTGAAAGAATTAGACGCACTAGAAGTACTCAGCGTCGCTTGTGCGGGCGTTACTGGTTGTGACACTTGGGGAGAACTAGATGGCAAAACCTGATTTCCTTCTGTCTGAGAATCATCTAATGCCAAACTTTTATAAGTCAAGATATGCTGTTTGCAATTTATAGACATATCAGTACAAGTGGGACACATTCTAAGAGGGGGTTCCACAATGGCTTCTAAACAAATTGAACAATGAGTTTCCTCAGTGACAGACATGTTTAACAGACTAGTAATAAAGCAAGCAAGCTTGGAAAACACTTTATTTAATGAAAAAAACACAATTTACAAAAACGGTACTGTGCCTTTAAGAGAAAAAAAGGCATACACAAACTGCAAAACAGGTTAAAATTGCTTCAATTTTTCTGAAATTTTAACAGTGTACCCACTAAGCTTTAGAAGGATTGCACCACAAGTTAATAAGCAATAAACCCCCAAATGAAAAAACCAGATTGAAATATGTCTAAAACCGGTTAAAACCCCTGTTAGCACCTTGCCACAGCTCTGCTGTGGCCCTACCTGCCCTTAGGAAGTGATAATATGGGGTTTAAAGCTTCAATTAGTCCCTCAGAAGACTCTCAGGACCTCAGGAGAAGTTGCTTGCTGCTTGTAAATGTAGGCCCCGCCCACCTCACTCAATGTTGCTGGGGCCTACACAAAACTAACAAATCCTGCCTGAAAGCCATGTGGGTTATAAACAACCCCAAAGAACCCTCAAGCAAATGTCCCATAAAACAGAAAACGTTACTCCCAGACACAAAAACGTTTGTCCCAAATTCACATAACAAACTGAGTGCCCACAAAAAATTAACCCTTTATGCAAGCTAGTAAAAACCTCTGATAACACTAGGATTACTGCTTACCCTTCCCCTAATGGGGATACTGTCAGCCTTTCTGAGTTAACACAGTCTCTGCAGAAAAAATGACTGAACATACCTCATTGCTGTATAGCAAGAAACAGTTCCTCACACTGAAGTTTTCCTGTACTCCTCAGCTTCTGTGGGAACAGCAGTGGACCTTAGTTACAAATGCTAAGATCATCATCCTCCAGGCAGAAATCTTCATCTATGTCCTGCCTGAGAGTAAGTAGTAAAACACCGGTACCATTTAAAAATAACCAACACTTGATTGAAGATAAAATAAAACTAACAGTTTAACACCTCTTCTCTTTACTCTTCCTGCTTAGAGCCAGCAAAGGAGAATGACTGGGGGGTGGAGTTAAGGGGGGAGCTATATAGACAGCTCTGCTGTGGTGCTCTCTTTGCTACTTCCTGTCAGGAAGGACAATATCCCACAAGTTAGGATGAATCCGAGGACTTGGTACATCATGCAAAAGAAAGAAAGATATTTTACCTCAAAAATGTGCACACTCATTATTTCCCTATTCAGTTTAAGGAAGTTTACTATGAAATCTCATGAGAGTTAAGTGAAATCTCATGAGATCACAGTAAAAGAGTTCATGACCTCAGCACTGCTGATGCTGATTGGCTGCTGTTCATTTCTTATTTTTTTTTATTTTTTTTTACCTGCAGCTGGGCAGCAGCTGAGTATAACTTTTTACACAGAACATACTCTGCTGAGCTGAGGAAACTGTGAGGTAAAATATTTTCCTTTTTACATAGAGATGATCAGGTGATATTTTCCTGTCAGATTTTTACAGTAATGCTGAATCATTTTGAAGTAAAAATAGCATATGTGTATTATGTCCCTTTAAGTTATAATAGATGTCAAATAGTTTTAGCTTTGGTATTCTAGGTGCACACATAAAAAGGTCTATTTATTGAGCTCCAATGTCAGCTATGGATCTCTATCGGCTGCAGGTTCTTAACCCATTACATCACCTGTTATGTGGTGAATGTCAATCCCCCGCAGACTTTTCCGATCGGGGAGATTGACAGTCCATGGTCGCTCGCTAGTCGCTATTGGCTGCGTGTGAGCAGGGGACGGGTTTGCACCCTTCCACAAGTGTGCAATAATAAATGCAGGCAGAGTATTGCTGCCCGCCAGATGCGATGCTGGGTAGACAGGGGCGAACATCTACCCCAGATTGGCATCTTAGTTTGACATAATTATTCTATTAGGGCAGTGTTTCTTAATTCCATATTTCCCTAATATTTCCTTCCACTACCTAAGCATATATAAGACAATTATACTGAATGAGCTTATGAACAGTTTCAGAAGGGAAATACTTAAATGGATATAAAACAGTGCTCTTTTAGTAAAAACAAATATTTTTTGGTGCAAAAAAACTAAGCAAAAAACCCCATACAATTTGCTTGTTTTCGTGGAAAATAAACACTTAGACATTCTCAATGAAGCCCTTGCCCTCAGGGAAACTAGAGAACTAATGTGTTTTGAACTTAAAGTGACATGAAAGCCAATATTCTCTTCCCTGATTCAGATATCGCATACAATTTAAAACAGAATTTATGCTTACCTGATAAATTACTTTCTCCAACGGTGTGTCCGGTCCACGGCGTCATCCTTACTTGTGGGATATTCTCTTCCCCAACAGGAAATGGCAAAGAGTCCCAGCAAAGCTGGCCATATAGTCCCTCCTAGGCTCCGTCCACCCCAGTCATTCGACCGACGGACAGGAGGAAATATATATAGGAGAAACCATATGGTACCGTGGTGACTGTAGTTAGAGAAAATAATTCATCAGACATGATTAAAAAACCAGGGCGGGCCGTGGACCGGACACACCGTTGGAGAAAGTAATTTATCAGGTAAGCATAAATTCTGTTTTCTCCAACATTGGTGTGTCCGGTCCATGGCGTCATCCTTACTTGTGGGAACCAATACCAAAGCTTTAGGACACGGATGAAGGGAGGGAGCAAATCAGGTCACCTAAACGGAAGGCACCACAGCTTGCAAAACCTTTCTCCCAAAAATAGCCTCCGAAGAAGCAAAAGTATCAAATTTGTAAAATTTGGCAAAAGTGTGCAGTGAAGACCAAGTCGCTGCCTTACATATCTGGTCAACAGAAGCCTCGTTCTTGAAGGCCCATGTGGAAGCCACAGCCCTAGTGGAGTGAGCTGTGATTCTTTCAGGAGGGTGCCGTCCGGCAGTCTCATAAGCCAATCGGATAATACTTTTAAGCCAAAAGGAAAGAGAGGTAGAAGTCACTTTTTGACCTCTCCTTTTACCAGAATAAACAACAAACAAGGAAGATGTTTGTCTGAAATCTTTAGTAGCCTCTAAATAGAACTTTAGAGCACGGACAACGTCCAAATTGTGTAACAAACGTTCCTTCTTTGAAACTGGATTCGGACACAAAGAAGGTACAACTATCTCCTGGTTAATATTTTTGTTAGAAACAACTTTAGGAAGAAAACCAGGCTTAGTACGCAAAACCACCTTATCTGCATGGAACACCAGATAGGGCGGAGAACACTGCAGAGCAGATAACTCTGAAACTCTTCTAGCAGAAGAAATTGCAACTAAAAACAAAACTTTCCAAGATAGTAACTTAATATCTATGGAATGTAAAGGTTCAAACGGAACCCCTTGAAGAACTGAAAGAACTAGATTTAGACTCCAGGGAGGAGTCAAAGGTCTGTAAACAGGCTTGATCCTAACCAGAGCCTGAACAAAAGCTTGAACATCTGGCACAGCTGCCAGTCTTTTGTGTAGTAAGACCGATAAAGCAGAGATCTGTCCCTTTAGAGAACTTGCAGATAATCCTTTCTCCAAACCTTCTTGTAGAAAGGAGAGAATCTTAGGAATTTTTATCTTATTCCATGGGAATCCTTTGGATTCACACCAACAGATATATTTTTTTCCATATTTTATGGTACATTTTTCTAGTCACAGGTTTTCTGGCCTGAACCAGAGTATCTATAACAGAATCTGAAAACCCACGCTTTGATAGAATCAAGCGTTCAATCTCCAAGCCGTCAGTTGGAGGGAGACCAGATTTGGATGTTCGAATGGACCCTGAACAAGAAGGTCCTGTCTCAAAGGTAGCTTCCATGGTGGAGCCGATGACATATTCACCAGGTCTGCATACCAAGTCCTGCGTGGCCACGCAGGAGCTATCAAGATCACCGAGGCCCTCTCCTGATTGATCCTGGCTACCAGCCTGGGAATGAGAGGAAACGGTGGGAATACATAAGCTAGGTTGAAGGTCCAAGGTGCTACTAGTGCATCTACTAGAGTCGCCTTGGGATCCCTGGATCTGGACCCGTAGCAAGGAACCTTGAAGTTCTGACGAGACGCCATCAGATCCATGTCTGGAATGCCCCATAATTGAGTTATTTGGGCAAAGATTTCCGGATGGAGTTCCCACTCCCCCGGATGGAATGTCTGACGACTCAGAAAATCCGCTTCACAATTTTCCACTCCTGGGATGTGGATCGCAGACAAGTGGCAGGAGTGATCCTCCGCCCATTGAATTATTTTGGTCACTTCTTTCATCGCCAAAGAACTCTTTGTTCCCCCCTGATGATTGATATAAGCAACGGTCGTCATGTTGTCTGATTGGAACCTTATGAATTTGGCCTTTGCTAGTTGAGGCCAAGCTCTGAGAGCATTGAATATCGCTCTCAGTTCCAGAATGTTTATCGGGAGAAGAGACTCTTCCCGAGACCATAGACCCTGAGCTTTCAGGGATTCCCAGACCGCGCCCCAGCCCACTAGACTGGCGTCGGTCGTGACAATGACCCACTCTGGCTTGCGGAAGCTCATTCCCTGGGACAGATGGTCCAGGGTCAGCCACCAACGGAGTGAATCTCTGGTCTTTTGATCTACTTGAATCATTGGAGACAAGTCTGTATAATCCCCATTTCACTGTTTGAGCATGCACAGTTGTAATGGTCTTAGATGAATTCGTGCAAAAGGAACTATGTCCATTGTTGCAACCATCAATCCTACTACTTCCATGCACTGCGCTATGGAAGGACGAGGAACAGAATGAAGCACTTGACAAGAGCTTAGAAGTTTTGATTTTCTGACCTCTGTCAGAAAAATCCTCATTTCTAAGGAATCTATTATTGTTCCCAAGAAGGGAACTCTTGTTGACGGGGACAGAGAACTTTTTTCTTTGTTCACCTTCCATCCGTGAGATCTGAGAAAGGCTAGAACGATGTCCGTATGAGCCTTTGCTTTTGACAGGGACGACGCTTGTATTAGAATGTCGTCCAAGTAAGGTACTACTGCAATGCCCCTTGGTCTTAGAACCGCTAGAAGGGACCCTAGCACCTTTGTGAAAATCCTTGGAGCAGTGGCTAATCCGAATGGGAGGGCCACAAACTGGTAATGTTTGTCCAGAAAAGCGAACCTTAGGAACTGATGATGTTCTTTGTGGATAGGAATATGTAGGTACGCATCCTTTAGATCCACGGTAGTCATAAATTGACTTTCCTGGATGGTGGGTAGAATCGTTCGAATAGTTGCCATTTTGAACGATGGTACCCTGAGAAATTTGTTTAGGATCTTCAAATCCAAAATTGGTCTGAACGTTCCCTCTTTTTTGGGAACTACGAACAGATTGGAATAAAATCCCATTCCTTGTTCCTTTATTGGAACTGGGTGAATCACTCCCATCTTTAACAGGTCTTCTACACAATGTAAGAATGCCTGTCTCTTTATTTGGTTTGAGGATAAGTGAGACTTGTGGAACCTTCCCCTTGGGGGTAGTTCCTTGAATTCCAGGAGATAACCTTGAGAAACTATTTCTAGCGCCCAAGGATCCTGAACATCTCTTGCCCAAGCCTGAGCAAAGAGAGAGAGCCTGCCCCCCACCAGATCCGGTCCCGGATCGGGGGCTACTCCTTCATGCTGTTTTGTTAGCAGTGGCAGGCTTCTTGGCCTGCTTACCCTTGTTCCAGCCTTGCATTGATTTCCAGGCTGGTTTGGGTTGTGAGGCATTACCCTCTTGCTTAGAGGATGCAGAATTAGAGGCTGGTCCGTTTCTGCGAAAGGGACGAAAATTAGGCTTATTTTTAGCCTTAAAAGACCTATCCTGTGGAAGGGCGTGGCCCTTTCCACCAGTGATGTCTGAAATAATCTCTTTCAATTCTGGTCCAAATAAAGTTTTACCTTTGAAAGGGATGTTAAGCAACTTTGTCTTGGATGACACATCCGCTGACCAAGACTTTAGCCAAAGCACTCTGCGCGCCACGATAGCAAACCCTGAATTTTTCGCCGCTAATCTGGCTAATTGCAAAGCGGCATCTAAAATAAAAGAGTTAGCCAATTTAAGTGCGTGAACTCTGTCCATAACCTCCTCATATGGAGTTTCTCTACTGAGCGACTTTTCTAGTTCCTCGAACCAGAACCACGCTGCCGTAGTGACAGGAACAATGCATGAAATTGGTTGTAGAAGGTAGCCTTGCTGTACAAAAATCTTTTTAAGCAAACCTTCCAATTTTTTATCCATAGGATCTTTGAAAGCACAACTATCTTCGATAGGAATAGTAGTGCGTTTGTTTAGAGTAGAAACTGCCCCCTCGACCTTGGGGACTGTCTGCCATAAGTCCTTTCTGGGGTCGACCATAGAAAATAATTTCTTAAATATAGGGGGGGGGGGAACAAAAGGTATGCCGGGCTTTTCCCACTCCTTATTTACTATGTCCGCCACCCGCTTGGGTATAGGAAAAACGTCGGGGGGCACCGGAACCTCTAGGAACCTGTCCATCTTGCATAATTTCTCTGGAATGACCAAATTGTCACAATCATCCAGAGTAGATAACACCTCCTTAAGCAGTGTGCGGAGATGTTCTAATTTAAATTTAAATGTCACAACATCAGGTTCAGCTTGATGAGAAATTTTTCCTGAATCTGAAATTTCTCCATCAGACAAAACCTCCCTCATGGCCCCTTCAGATTGGTGTGAGGGTATGACAGAACAATTATCATCAGCGCCCTCTTGCTCTTCAGTGTTTAAAACAGAGCAATCGCGCTTTCTCTGATAAGTAGTCATTTTGGATAAAAGATTTGCTATGGAGTTATCCATTACAGCCGTTAATTGTTGCATGGTAATAAGTATTGGCGCACTAGATGTACTAGGGGCCTCCTGCATGGGCAAAACTGGTGTAGACACAGTAGGAGATGATGTAGTATCATGTTTACTCCCCTCATTTGAGGAATCATCTTGGGCAATATCATTATCTGTGGCAGTACTGTCCTTACTTTGTTTGGACGCTATGGCACAATTATCACATAAATTTAAATGGGGAGACACATTGGCTTTCATACATATAGAACATAGCTTATCTGAAGGTACAGACATGTTAAACAGGCTTAAACTTGTCAACAAAGCACAAAAAACGTTTTAAAATAAAACCGTTACTGTCACTTTAAATTTCAAACAGAAAACACTTTATTACTGAATATGTGAAAAAGTATGAAGGAATCGTTCAAAAATTACCAAAATTTCACCACAGTGTCTTAAAGCCTTAAAAGTATTGCACACCAAATTTCAGAGCTTTAACCCTTAAAATAACGGAACCAGAGCCGTTTTTAAATTTAACCCCTATACAGTCCCAGCTATAGTCTTTGCTAAGACCCAACCAAGCCCTGAGGGGAATACGATACCAAATGACGCCTTCTAGAAGCTTTTTCAGAGATTTTTAGACCCTCACACATGCATCTGCATGCCCTGCTCTCAAAAAACAACTGCGCATTAATGGCGCGAAAATGAGGCTCAGTCTATAACTAGAAAGGCCCCCTGACTGAAAAAGGTGTCCAACACAGTGCCTGCCGTTTTATAAGCGTTCCCCAAGATTATAAATGCCAATTGTTAGCCTAAATCTGAATAATATGCCTAAATAAAGCAATCGATTTAGCCCATAAAAATGTCTACCAGTTTTTTAGCCCATATTAAGCCCTTTATTCTGTTTGTTTGACTAAGAAAATGGCTTACCGGTCCCCATGAGGGGAAATGACAGCCTTCCAGCATTACACAGTCTTGTTAGAAATATGGCTAGTCATACCTTAAGCAGAAAAGTCTGCTAACTGTTTCCCCCAACTGAAGTTACTTCATCTCAACAGTCCTATGTGGATTTTAGTTACTGTCTGTTAAAATCATCTTCCTCTTACAAACAGAAATCTTCATCCTTTTCTGTTTCAGAGTAAATAGTACATACCAGCACTATTTTAAAATAACAAACACTTGATAGAAGAATAAAAACTACATTTAAACACCAAAAAACTCTTAACCATCTCCGTGGAGATGTTGCCTGTGCAACGGCAAAGAGAGTGACTGGGGTGGGCGGAGCCTAGGAGGGACTATATGGCCAGCTTTGCTGGGACTCTTTGCCATTTCCTGTTGGGGAAGAGAATATCCCACAAGTAAGGATGACGCCATGGACCGAAAACACCAATGTTGGAGAAAACAACTTTCCAATGTATTTATATTATCTAAATTATTTTGTTCTCTTAGTATCCTTTGTTTAAAAGGATACATAGGTAAGCTCAGGAGCTGGGAGTTAGCTGCTGATTGGTGGCTGAACATATATGCCTCTTGTCATTGGTTTACAAATGTGTTCAGCTAGTTCCCAGTAGTGCATTGCTGCACCTTCAATAAAGGATGCCAAGACAATGAAGCAAAATTGATAATTAAATGATATGCTCTGTCTGATTTAGGAAATACAAATTTTGTATTTCATGTCCCTTTAAGTTACATTCTGCTTGTCCTGAGCATGGGCAAAAAGGACTGCCTGCTTTTCTTGCATTCACTAAACATTAACCCCTTAGTGATCAGACCATTTTTAAATTTTCTTACCGTTAGGGACCAGGGCTGTTTTTACATTTCTGCAGTGTTTGTGTTTCGCTGTAATTTCCCTTACTCATTTACTGTACCCACACATATTATATACCGTTTTTCTCACCATTACATGGACTTTCTAAAGATACTATTATTTTCGTCATATCATATAATTTACTATAAAAAAAATATAAAATATGATCACAAAATTTAAAAAAAAACACACTTTCTAACTTTGACCCCCAAAATCTGTTACACTTCTACAAACACCAAAAACACCCATGCTAAATTGTTTCTAAATTTTGTCCTGAGTTTAGAAATACCCAATGTTTACATGTTCTTTGCTTTTTTGGCAAGTTAAAGGGCAATGAGTACAAGTAGCACTTTGCTATTTCTAAACCATTTTTTTTTTTCAAAGTTAGCAAAAGTTACATTGCAACACTGATATGTGTCAGGAATCCCTGAATAACCCTTTACATCTATATATTTTTTTGTAGACAACCCAAAGTATTGATCTAGGCCCATTTTGGTATATTTCATGCCACCATTTCGCCGCTATATGCGATAAAAAAAAAAGGTAGCTTTTTCACAAACTTTAGGTTTTTCACCAAAATTAATTTACAAACAATTATGGTTGTAAATGCTTCTCTGGGATCCCCTTTGTTCAGAAATAGCAGACATATATGGCTTTGGCATTGCTTTTTGGTAATTAGAAGGCCGCTAAATACTGCTGCGCACCACACTTGTATTATGCCCAGCAGTGAAGGGGTTAATTAGGTAGCTTGTCGGGTTATTTTAACTTTAGTGTACAGATTACCCTCTTACCTGACACATCCCACCCCATGATCCCTCTCTAATCCCTCTCAAACAGCTCTCAGAAAGTCTGCCAGTACAAAAATAAAAGGCTTTTTTTCTTTTATAATTTTTTAATATTGTTCCCTGAACCCCCCCAAACAGCTCTCTAACCCCCCCTCTACCTACTTGCGGCCATCTTAGGTACTGGCAATTTTTTTTTTGTAATAAACCCATTTTTTCTGTAGTGTAGCTGCCCCCCCTCAATATCCTCCCCTCCTCCTCCCAGAACTTATACCCCCTCTCCCTCCTTCCTCCTCACAAATCTTTTCAGTAGAGTAGCGGTCCCACCCGCTCCCGCCCCTCTCACATCCCCCTCCGGCCCCTCACACACCCACTCCCGCCCTCCTCCTGCCCTCCTCAAGCTCCCTTTAGCGATGGGCCGCCCACCCGTCTCCCTCCTATCCCTCCCACGCCAACAATGGTTGGCACAATCGCTGGCCGATGCAGAGAGGGCCACAGAGTGGCCCTCTCTTCATCGGTTGCTTACTAGTGGGTATTGCACGATGCCTCAATATCGAGAGGAGGTGTTTTGTTCTGTTCATTAGTGAGGTATATAAGGCAGTGAAGGGTAGCATGATTTATTATGATTTTTTATGCCTGATGAAACAGTCTGTGAACTGTGAAACGCGTTGCATGATTGGGTGATTATTGGACACCCTGTTATCCACTCTCATCAGCAATCATTGTGCTGTTGTTTTTAAACTTTTATGCTTTTTTAAATAAATTTGGATATATCTTTTATCCTTTGAGTGGATTCATTTCTACCCACCATCTGCCATTGTTCACCTATGAGAGACCAGCCCAGCACCTGAGGGAACACATTATCATACAAATATCAAGATACCTAGAGTTTGGGTGAGCTACCACACCTCTACCAATCTGCAGCCTGCTTCTACAAGCACATTGATGTGCTCTTGGAATATGTGAGTACCCTCCACATTAAGGAATCTGTTGTGGTTGTACCATTAATAGTCTGCACATGTGGTGCCCGTATTTCTTGTCTCCCTTATAGCACCACCATCTTACGCCAAGAGCGCCTTCAAGTGGGTGAGCTGTCACACCTTTCTAATTCTGCAGCCCGCCCCTACCAGCACATAAGTGTGCTCTCCAAATTTGTGAGTACCCATTTGGCAATAGTTCTGTGACTCGTTGTTAATTAATAGATGATACCACACATGAGGCGCCCCTCCATTCTGTTTTATCTTATATAGTACCACCTGGACCATCCAGTGAGGAGGAGGCATCCGCTACAGCAATCATTATCCTTTGAAGAACGTATAAAGGACTGTCTAATTTTTCACAATTGCAAGTGTATTTTCACTACAGTATCTAAGAATTTACTGTTTTCTGCCTTTATTGTGTATATAATCATCCATGATAGCTTAACATTGCCCCATCATATATACTTTTGTTCTAGATTATTGATTATACTGCATCTTGAGCGCCCCCTTCAGTGATTAGGTTTTTACAATACCAAGAAAGTGCCTGAAAGCGATTCCAGCACTCAAAACCCCTGAGGAAGTACAAGGTACGTCCTTGGTCGTTAACAACCTTTTTTCTTTACCCTTGGTCGATAAGAGGTTAAGCCAGTTTGAATGACTCTAGAAGATTTATTGCATCAAGCTAGATATTCCTTCCTGTAGAGACCCAGCCTACTTGAAGGGCTGTGACAGGAAGTAATGTACCCTGCACAAATTGAGTTAAAAAAATAAATAAAAGGTGAAATCCTTTTAAAATGATGTATAACACAGATTGCAATTATTTATATTAAGTATAACCCACTGCTGAGTGTTTGTTAATTACAAAAATAAAACAGATTGTTTTATATCATTTTAAAATCTGGCCTATAAGGGCTCCTTGAGGACTGAAATTGAGAAACACTGCATTAGAAAACCCTCAAAGACTACTATTATGTGCAACATGAATGTATAAATATCAAATCTCTTTCAGTGAATAGTTAGATTAGTATTTCCAAATCTTTTCATATTGTCAAAACATTTCAAGCAAGGCCCCAGTGAGATTTGAACTCACGACCCCTGGTTTACAAGACCAGTGCTCTAACCCCTGAGCTATGGAGCCATACACTAGTAATGTTTTGCCATTCTGCTTACATCAATACACCTGCTTACTCATTTTATGTAATTGCAGCCACACCTATTATGTCAGCAAACATTTACTGATGTATTTACATTCCTTAACGTGTGACTTGTAAGCTAAATTATAGATTGAGAGGTGTACTGTTTACACCCAAATTGTTATTTGAATAATTTAATTTACCGATAATATGGTTATGTTTGCATGTATGATTAACATCAAATCAGACTTACATTAAAAAAAGAAACAAAATGTTTCCCCCAAAACCAGCCTTATTGAAATAAAAGATGTACAGTACAAATAATGCAAAAATATTGTATTGCATACATTCCAAGATAAGGTCTGGAGGTCAGAAATTGGATCTTTACATAAAAAAAATTCCAAATGGAAAAGGTTTAATTTATTATAGGGGTTTGACAGTGGAAAGCCTGTTTGCCCCCTAGAGAGTTCCAACATAATGTACCCAGGTGGAGTGTGACACTTAAGTAATGTTCAAGTGGGGTCCAGAGTTTGTGGTCATAATGAATGTGCCAATCAACTACTATACTCAAGAAAAGGGCAAATTTATATAATTCTAGATTAGGAACTCCCAGACTGCCTAGTGGCCCAGTAATTTCCCTGGAACGTTTGTTAATAAGGGGGTTCCGCCCTATTCCAGAAGACGTCCCCAAATACCTTTTGCATAGAGGTTAAGAAGGAAGAAGGGGAATGGGCAAAGTTTGTAATGCAAAAAGTAGTCTAGGAAAGGCATTTATTTTAATAACATTGATTTTGCCCTACCAAGACAGTCTTTTCTTTCTCCATGAGGATAGTGCTCTAATAATAGCATTTTTAATTGGCATTTAATTCAAATAGTTTCTCTGTAAAGGTAGCTAGTTGTATACCCAAATATTTTTAATACTTAGGGCACTAGTGGAAGAGGCTAAATTCTCGAATTTCTCTTTCCTCATATAGCACGAAAGCAATGTTCAAAATTTCTGAATTCGAGTAATTAATCAAGATATTTGAGACTTTAGTGAAAAGTTGTAAATCTAAGAGGAGGGTCTTAAAAGAATGTTTCAGGGTAGATAGTGTAAATGGAATAATCCTCGACAAAAAGGGACACATTATATTCAACCTTACTTTTTGGTAAGCCAGATATGTCTGGATTTTGATAACTTTCAATAATGCAGGAACCCCTTTCTTGTACCATTAGCGATTTTGAAATTGTCAAAGAGCACTTTATTCAACCATACTTTGGCTCTGGACAAGAAATAAATGGCCAGTATTCTATTTAATATTGTCCCATCGAAGCGCAAATGTCAGAGAGTGGCGTTGAGAAAAGGCCAACTAATGCTGTCAAAGGCCTTTTACAGATCGGTAGAAAAGAAGAGGACTGGGACTTTAGCAGACTGAGCATAAGTAATCAGGTGTAGAGCTCTGGTGGTGTTAGCTTTAGCCTCTCTGTAAGGTATGAAGCCTACTTGATCTTTATGAGTCTATTAGCTAAAATATTTGCTTAGAGTTTAATTTCAGTGTTTAGTAGTGAAATAGGATAATAATTGGAAATGGCCATGTTGTCCTTGATAGGCTTCGGCAAGAAAACTATATGGGCTTGGGGTGTGGAGGGGGGGAAATATTTTTTTCATCCACACTATGATAATAAGAGAGCAAATGGGTGAAATGATATCTTTAAAGGTAGTGTAATAAGAGAGTGAAACCCCATCAGTGCCTGGGGATTTGCCATTAGGGAATTCTTAATCACAATGTCTAGCTCTTCTGGGGTGATAGGCTCATCGAGCCCATCTCTTTGCTTAGCAGTAAGTGTTGTCATGTTTACATTTTCAAGTAGGAAGTGGTGAGAGGGATCATCCCCTGGGGTATGTATGTTATATAGGCGTTCATAAGATTGATGGAAACTTTCGGCAATGGTCTTTGATGAAAAATGTCTGTTTCATCTTTAATTTGAAATATGTTCAACTTTTTATTCCTTTTTTAATCTGTCTAGCTAGGAGGTGGCCTTGCTTGTTTTAACCTTCATAATAGTATTATTTTTTTTGTAAAACCCTTTTTTTGTCATCCTGACTAAGAGGTTTGGTATTGTTTATTGTCCAATTCTGCTAAAATTGTGGGATTTTAGGGAGAATGTGTGTGGATATGGAGTTGAGCAACATACATGACCTGTCTGTTTCAATTTGACTTGTACCACACATTTTTGAGCCTCCCCAAAATTCAGGACACTAACATCAGGGAAGGAATTAAATAGAAAATATTGTTGTATGGAGGCTCTCACTTTGTCCAAAACTAAGGGGTCAGTTACTAAATATTCATTGTACCTCCAAACAAAATCTTCGATTGGAATGCCTGGCCATTTTAATGAACATTTAATAATAGCATGATCAGACAAAGGGGGATATTTATGAAGGTCTGGCGGACCTGATCCGACACTACGGATCAGGTCCACCAGACCTCGCTGAATACGGCGAACAATACGCTTGCCGTATTCAGCATTGCACCAGCAGCTCACAAGAGCTGCTGGTGCAACACCGCACCCTGCAGACTCGCGGTCAATCGACCGCCAGCAGGGGGTGTCAATCAACCCGATCGTACTCGATCGGGTTGATTTCCGGCGATGTCTGTCCGCCTGCTCAGAGCAGGTGGACAGGTTATGGAGCAGCGGTCTTTGTGACCGCTGCTTCATAACTGCTGTTTCTGGCGAGCCTGCAGGCTCGCCAGAAACACGGGGCATCAAGCTCCATACGGAGCTTGATACATATGCCCCCATGTGCGGGGGTGAATAGGGAATAATTTCACTATAGATAGGGAGGTGACATCTAGACAAAAATAATCTAATCTAGTGTATACTTGATGGGGATGCAAGAAAAATATATACTCTGTTTGTTTCGGATGGTGCGTTCTCCAGGCATTGTGTAAAACTAAAGAAGTCAAACTTGCTTTTGAGGTTTTAAGATGATGGAGAGGAATGGATGACCTACCTGATGATGTATCTAAAAGAGGGTCGAGAGAAAGGTTAAAAGACTCCTCCTACAATTAGGCACCCTTTTTTATTGTCTAAGAGAACATTTGCTATATTTAAAAAAAATATGTGCTTATTAGAATTGGGGGCATAGAAACACATAAGCATTATAGGTCTGTGATATAGAGAGCCAGTCAGCAGTAAATATCGTCCCTCCTTGTCCCTTTGGACACCTAATTTTTTTAATGGGTTACCCTTTCGAAACAAAATCCACAGACAGTTCTTAATGAAGTTTAGGCATAAGTATGTGTTTAAAAAATAGGTAAGGAAAATTTGTAAAATGTAAGTTTCAATTAAGCTTAAGAGTGAAACAAAAATGTAAGACATAGTAATCAAAAACAATAAAACCATAACAGAATGAACTAGGTATTAATAATACTGTACAAAGGTCCAAAGTCTAGACATGTTAAACTGTAGAGGGTTGTATATATCTGTATATATGTGTGCACATACATATTTACACATATTAAACACATAAATAAACATGTATACACATATTTACACATGTATACATACACACATATATATATATATATATATATATATTTAGAATTATCTTTGGGGCCCTTCCCAGTCAAACACCATGACATACAACATACCATTTTTAAACATTTATATCAATAATAAACTTTAAACTTGTATTACTGTATGAGTGATGTTTAGCATGGTTGCGATAGCCATTGAATTTATAAGGTGTATTAATGGGATGTCAGCCGTGCTAAACCTCTGGTAAATCTGTTTTATCATGAACTTGTGATACCAATTTGTGCTCTAATAGTGCTCCACTTGCAATCTGGGCCTTTGTATCTGGTGAAAATTCAATGGTTATTCAGTTGTCATGTTACTACAACAAATAAATAAAATGTCTCAAACATACTAATATCAGTGGCTACATGTGAAGCAAGCTAGACTATCTGGCTGAGGCTGTGCACGAGTGGCACATCTTAGCAATAATGGTTTAATATAATCAAAAGACTCAAACAGGTGCTTATGCTTAGACATAAGTAGCAAAGTTTCCGGCATGCATTTACCTCTTATGGGCAGACACCAATACCACAACAGTGCTACTTTCAAAGTATATTTCAACATAAACTTGGTACCACAAATAAAATCAGTTGCTAGTTAAATAGCAAAGCAAAACAAATCAAACAACCATTTATTTTTGCAGTCCCACAGTGCCTAGGACCCACATACATTTAGGGACTCATGAAAATCACAAAACAAAAAAAGACACTTTGTGGGCTGAAGAAAAAAAAAACTTGTGGTAAGGTCATCGTAGTGATTGCAAACTGAAATGCTGACTTCTCCTCTGAGAATGTTTGGTCCTGCCACTGTGACAGACCTCTATTCCTATTGGTTAGAGGTGACATCATCCAGTCGCATATATAGTTTACCTTCCTGGTTTACTATGATATATTGTGTGTCACATATATTGGGTCATTATTTTTATTTTTACATAACTTTACCAGTTATATGATGGGCAGATATTCTTGTTCATGTAGTATATACAATAACTACATATTCACTTGCCATTCAATATTAAAAGACCTGAAACACTTTAAGTGGACAGCAAGAAAGAAATGTATAAAACAAACATAAAAATACAACACAATCAAATTTTGACTTTTTTTCCCCCATAGATGGCAAATATTTGGAAATGATTAAGTTCTGTGTAACCTTTAAAGAGATAGAACAATTCAAGAGAAGTGTTAAAATATTTGTTCACTTTCTGTTTGGTAACTTCAAAAGACAATTATATTCATATTGACCTTTAGTTTGTCTTTAGGAAACTTGTATAACCTTTCCAGTCTGAAGATATCTTAACAGGTTTCACAGGAAATCTCAACATTAATAGCATGAGATATTTCTAAGACTTTTTTTTTTTTTTTTCTAAATAGTGCAAACCATGAAGGAATTTTAAAATCTGACCTTTGCTTTGAAGTAGAAATATCAATCAAATAAATTTCATTTTGTGTCTGTGCATAGTAACTGCAAAAGTATCATTTTGCAATGACTTTTTTTTTCAACTGTAAAATCTTTGTATAATTGGTTTCAAACCTTCAGGGAAAAATTTCTTTTAGGTTTTTGTAAAATGTATATAGCAAAATTAGAGAAAGGTGAAAGAAAACGATGTACTATATATTTGGTATCCTGTTCTTTAAAACCAAATGCTTTTGTTCAGTTAATTTTAGTGTGTGCTATATTGATTTGCTCAAATATGCTTTTATAGTCTAAATTAAAGAACCTGACCTACAATAGTAACTTAAAGGGACAGTATACACCCATTTTCATATTAATGTATGTAATAGACAATACTATAAAGAAGAATATGAACAGATACTGATATAAAAATCCAGTATAAAACCTTTTAAAAACTACTTTATAAGCTCCCAGTTTAGTACTATTGATGAGGTTAAAGGGGCATGAAATTAATTTTTCTTTCTTTCTTGATTTAGTAAGAGCATGCCATTTTAAATAACTTTCTAATTTACTTCTATTATCTAATTTGCTTCATTCTCTTGATATCCTTTGCTGAAAAGCATATCTAGATAGGCTCAGAAGCTGCTGATTGGTAGCTGCACATAGATACCTCGTGTGATTTGCTCACTCATGTGCACTGCTATTTCTTCAACAAAGGATATCTAATGAATTAAGCAAATTAGATAACAGAAGTAAATTTGAATGTTGTTTAAAATTGTATTCTCTATTTGAATTATGAAAGAAAAAAATGTGGGTTTAATGTCCCTTTAAGCTAGGACACCCAGTGAAAGGGGCTGTGAAATCAGGATGAACAGACCTCCCCCTCCCCCCTTCCCTGCATATAAAAAGACTCATTACAGGAGCAAGCTTTAATCTGTAGATATCAGTATACATCGAAAACTTTGTGTATTGGTTAGGAGTCTGAAAATCAGCACAATGTTCTTTAAAAATAAGCAAAACTTTACACTGTTACAAAAACACTCCCAGATAGACTAAATAAGGGGATCATCTAAAAAAACATTTGTGCAAAGAAAAATCTAGTGTAAAATGTCCCTTTAAGGACCCGGCATTGAGGACAAAAACCTGGCCAAAAGACCAGAGACTTTTTGGCATTTTTGCCATCACTCCATTTAAACAGAAATAGAGCCTTGTTTTTTTTTTTTATTTACCTATTAAAACTATATATTTATTTTTGGTAGACAACCCAAGGTATTTATCTAGGCCTATTTTGGTATAGTTCATGAACCGTTTCACTGCCAAATGCAATCATATTATTATTTTGTTTTAACTTTTTTAGAATTTTAGGGTTCTCACTGAAATTATATACTTACCGTGTAAGCAATCCTAACACAAATGGATGTAAAAGCTTCTCTGGGATACCCTTTGTTCAGAAATACCAGACATGCATGGCTTTGCCATTGCTTTTTAGTAATTAGAAGGTTAGTTGCAGCTGTGCACCACAGTTCTGAAATTGACGGTTGTGAAGGGGTTAATCAGGTAGCTTCTAAGGTTACATTTATCTGTAGTGTAGAGATTACCCTCCCACCTGATACCTACCACCCCCTGATCCCTACCTAATCTCTCCTAAACAGCTCTCTTCCCTTCCACACCCACCACTGGTCCACCACCATCTTAAGTACTGGCAGACAACCTGCCAATGTGAAGTTTTATTGCTTTTTTTTGCTCATTCAAAGTAAAAAATTAGTGCAGCCGAATTAGCGCTGGCATTACAAACTAAAAAATTAATATACGAGCGAAAATCTGAGACGCTAACTTCAGGACTTCAAATATCATGACTGCGCTAACTCCTTCTCCCTATAGACTTCTATAGGGCATGCTACAAAAAAATCTATTAGTTATTGATTGTGCATTAATCAGACATAGGGCAAGATTACAAGTGATGAGCAACAAACTTTGCGCTAGCGCAATGGAAAAGTCCTTTCCGCATCAATCCATACCGCGATCTAAGAGCTCTCGTAAAGTGTTTTGTGAAACTAAAAAGTTTCACAAAACACAACAAAGATACATTACAAAGTACACTTACACCCATAAACTACAGATTAACCCCTAAACCACCACCCCCCACATCGAAAATACTAAATAAAACTATTAACCCTAAACCACCATCCCCCACATCACAAACAAAATAAATCATTAACCCCTAAACCACCATCGCCCACATTGCAAACAATTTTAAAAGTAACCATTAACCCCTTAACCACCATGCCCTACATCACAAATTATCTAAATAAACTATTAACCCCTAAACCACCACCCCCACAATGCAAACTATCTAAATAAATCGTTAACCCCTAAACCACCATCCCCCACAATGCAAACTAGCTAAATAAATCATTAACCCCTAAACTGCCATCCCCCACAACGCACAGTAATAAACTAATAACTAAACCCCCTAACCTAACACCCCCTAACATAACCCCAATTAAAATACACATAAATTAAATGATCTTTACTTTTAAAAAAATAAAACCTTACCTGCAAAATACAATTTAAACCTAAGATTACCCTAAAAAATATAACATTACTTAAAAAAAAATAAAAAACAAACAAACCTAATATTACCAAAAAAAAAACAACCTATGTGCTGTAATGAATCATGTCCGCCCATCATCGCTAAATGCTGACAGGATATGCTGTCGGCATTTAACATTGCACAAGCATTTCTTGTAAAATGCTTGTGCAATGCCTCCCCTGCACATCGGCCGCTAGCAAGGGGTGTCAATCATCTTGATCTTACGACCGCTGCTTCTTAACTTCAGTTTCTGGCGTTCTGGAAACTTCGGGGGTAGATTGCAGCATTCACTGCTTCATAAATCTACCCCAAAGCCTTTACAAAAAATAAAAAAATTCTAACATTTACACTCAAAAAAACTACCATTAAAAAAACAAAAAACTAAAGCTACCCTTACAAAAAATAAACGAAATTACCAAAAATAAAAAAAATATTTCTATTCTAATACCCCCCAAATAAAATAAACCACCCGAAAATAACCCCCCTATTCTATAAATAAACTACCAATAAAAAAAATATTTCTATTCTAATACCCCCCAAATAAAATAAACCACCCCAAAATAACCCCCCCCTATTCTATAAATAAACTACCAATAGGGCCTTTTGTAGGTCATTGCCCTAAAGATAACAGCTATTTTGCATTACATACAACAATTAAACCCTAACATTACAACCCCCCACCCCTAACCCCAAAATAAAAAAAAATAACTAAAACAGCCGTTAACTACCCATTGTCCCGAAATGGGCATTTGGATGGGCATTGTCCTTAAAAGGGCATTCAGCTCTTTTTCTGCCCATATAAAAAAAACAAAAAATTCTAATATTAAATATAAAACACCACCCCAAAAAAACAACTAACTCTAACCCCAAAAATGGTACTCACCAATGATCGTGGGTCCATCTTCTTCCTGGCTGCGGTCCATCTTCTATCTTCATCCTGATTGCGGCGGCAAGGTCTGTCCTCATCTTCTGCCCAGCGACACCGAGCACTCTCTTCATGCGTCACCAGACGCACACTGAAGATTGAATGCAATTTTTTATTTAAATGAACTGGAGAGACTTTCTTTGTTAAATCTCACTTTAATTGTGAATCTACATTTGTGGTTTCTTTGATTAACTGTATTTTTGGGAAACAATTTATAGGTTGTACGGGTATGGCAACTATGAACACTGTAGTGTTGGGAACACATAAGGTATCGAACACTGATCTAGTATTAACCCTTTGCTCTGTCAATATATCACTTCAGAACTCTAAATAGTAACTCTCTCTCCTTACCTTGAACTTGGTTCCTGCATAGTATTATTGAACTCTCTGATCATGTGATTGGTTCTGGGCCAATAAGAGGACACATCCTGCCATTTCGGCTTGCTTGATTATTGTGGTAGTTTGTTTACCCTTAATCTAGCTGTTATTTGTGGTTTGCCTTCCTGTGTATTAAATTTGGCTTGTTTGACTGCTCTCACCATTTCTCCAATCCCTGACTACTGCTTGTTTTTGGACTATGCAACTTTCTTCTCGTTTGCTAACTAGATGCCTGTGTTACTGCTTTCCCTTTTCCAGGTACTGGGTTACTTCCTGCTGAGTACCAGTAATATTACAGAATAATTAGGCCACAAATCGGAGTCCGCAGGTAAAATGTTCAGTCCTTGTACAACAGGTAACGCTGATAACTCAGACTGTATAGACTCAAGCACAGGCTAGCAAGTCTCTACAAGCTCAAGTTGCTGATCTGCAAAATGAAACTCATACCCTCAGTGGAAATGTTTTTGAGTCAGTAACAGTAACTGCTGCCGCTGACCAATCCCAAGTTTAGGGGAGAACATTGCAAGTTTTAGGGATTCCTTTATTAAAGTTGGTGTCATTTTCTGATGCACCCCTCCAGATTTTGCACAAAACCATGGTTGCATTTTTGTTCTCTCTACTGGTTGAGGAGGCTTTAGCCTAGGCATCACCATTACTTGAGCAGAACAGCCTGATCTTAGGTAATCTAAAAGATTGCACTAATGCTATGCGCCTGTTTTTGATTACCACAATTGTTGTGCTACTGCTTTACTGAATCTTTCCAAGAGTTCTGTAACAGAATATGCTGCTGAATTTCATCAAGCGATAGCAGACACAACTTGGAACAAATCAGCTCAAAGATTCATTGGTTTGAGTAGATATTCCTGAAGATCTGGATGCTTTTATTTGGCTTGCCATTCATATTGATTAAAGGCTTTCAGAGTGGAGGATGGAAAGACAAGGTTTTTCTACCTGAGTTCAAATTTCAGGGTTCAGTCAAATTTTTCTGTGTGTATCAGCTGGTAGAGAAACTGAACCCATGCAAGTGAACTTAAAGGGATAGTCTACACCAGAATTGTTATTGTTTTCAAATATAGATGATCCCTTTATTACCCATTCCCTAAATTTGCATAATCAACACAGTTATATTAATACACTTTTAACTCTTTTTTTTTTCCAATCTTTATTTTAAAGTCAACAATGTGACAGAACAAAATAATATCTTACAAAGCATACACAGCATAAAAGAAAAAAAAATTATGTATACCTTCCGGTTTAACAATGAAAGTAAGCAAACATGTAATTATAATTTTACCTTACATTGCTGGCATAACATAAAGGAACAACAAAACAAAAAACAAACAAAAAAAAACAAAAAAAAAAAAAAACAAAACAAACAGACTGATTCAAAACATTGTGGCATGAATACTCCAAATACATATCCATTAAATTGCATTAATAAAAGTAAAATACATATTTTGTCTGTTTATACAATAGATATTTGATCCTGATATTAATCTGATAACATTATACCCTTTCCTGCTGTACTATACATATTTAGCCACCATCTTTTTCTTTCTTTCTCTTTAGATCTTTTGTTTAGTACCAACAATGTATGCAAAATATGCAAAGTAGCGAAGGAAAGAAGAAAAAAAAAAAAGGGAGGACCCCCTCTCTTTCCCAATTCCCACCTCTCCCCTCTCTCACGAAACAAATAATCATTCCTCCGTATGTCCCACTATCCAAGCTACTGGAAATTCACCAAGTATGGCCAGACCAGCAAAGCTATCAGAAGTCAAGAACGGATATAGGATATATTTCTGAATAGATATTGGATACGTTTTAATTATAGGGAGCCAACCTATCATGAATTTCTTAATTTCCTTTTCTTTTGCTGTTTTTAAGTGAAAAGATTCAAACACTATTTGTGTTTGGACTTCTTTAATGAAAGAAGAAAAGCCTGGTGCCTTTTTTGCCTTCCAATTCTTGACTATAAGTTGTCTAATCAACAGTATTATAGTATTCAAAATATTTCTATGCAGAGGGCCATTATTAACATATGTATTGAGGAAGATGACATTCTCTAATTCAAACAAAATATTCACCTTATATAGTTTATTAAGCCAGAAGGCCACTTTCCTCCAAAACTGCTGCATCTTGGGACATGACCAGCAAATATGCCGTATATCTGCATTTATATATATACAGCGTGTGCAAAAGAAAGTCTGATCAGGATACATTCTAGCCATTTTAGCAGGTGTATAATAGAAATTATTAATAAGTTTAATGTGTGTCTCTTTCCAACTTTTTGATATTCGGCATTTATCTAATGCGCTTAAACTTGATTTAATTATTTCCCCATCCATATTTGGAAAAAATGGTCGCCAAGAGTTACAAAGTTTTTCTAAGAAAGATTGGCTGTGTTTATTCAACATTATACTGTATAAAAGAGAAATTGAGGGAGCCCTGATTTTAGATATAGATATACATGTTTTAATATCTGACCATGCGGGGGCCTCCATATCATACCAAGTCCTCGAGCTAATATAATGTCTGACTTGCAAATATGCATAAAAATTCTTCAAACTGTTGAGATAAATTTTCAAAAGCGGCCACTTGTCGATTTTCTGTTAATAGTTGATAGATAAATATTAAGTCATTTCTGGCCCATGATCTAAAAACTTCCTGCTTATGTCCAGGGCAAAAATCCGGATTACCTATAATAGGTAAATATTCAGAATACGCATAATCCACTCCTATTAACACACACAATTTATGCCATGCAGTAATGACACTCTTAAAGGATATTAAGCTCTGTATATATTTTGGTAATTCTTTAATCGAGATATGTATTAAAGCTTTCAATGAAAAGGGAGAGACATAAAAGTTCTCTAAAACATCTGTAGAAAACCAATTGGTTTCCGCTAACCAAACTATAGCGATTTTAGCTAAAGCAGCTAGATTATAGAATCTTATGTTGGGTAAGGCCATACCTGCAGAACTACGTTCTTGCATCAGTTTATCAAGTGCTATACGTGATTTTTTCTTCCCATTCACAATTTTAACTCTTTGATTACCTTGTATCTAAGCCTCTGCAAATTGCCCCCTTATTTCAGTTCTTTTGACAGACATGCATTTTAGCCAATCAGTGCTGATTCCTGGGTAACTCCATGTGCGTGAGCACAGTGTTATCTATATGACACACATGAACTAACACCCTCTAGGGGTGAAAAACTGTAAAAATGTATTCATAGAAGAGGCAACCTTCAAGGTCTAAGAAATTAGCATATGAACCTCCTAGGTTTAGCTTTCAACTAAGAATACCAAGAGAACAAAGCAAAATTGGTGATTAATAGTAAATTGGAAAGTTGTTTAAAATTACATACTCTATCTGAATCATGAAAGTTTATTTTGGACTAGTCACTAGACTGTCCCTTTAATTCAGAAACCACTTTAATTTGTGTTAATTCAGGACATGCTTAATGGTTTTTGGGTTTACTAAAAATAACTATACTTACCACAGTCTGTTAGGTTGCAAGTTTTACGCATTTTACATGACTCTTAACTGGCATGTTACCAATGAATAAGTAAAACTCAAGCACTGTTTTCTCATTCATTCTGCTAACCCACATTCTGCTAATCATCCTGTGACACTTGTGGCAGAAACAATCCCCTTGTTTTTGTCCACTTGGGTTACCACAACCCCTTCCTATGCAACCATTCCTGAGAATCAATCTCTATGGATTTTATTGTAGAGCTGTTTCCATCTGGGGAATAAACTACAATATTGGTTATAGTTAATCATCTTACATAGATGAGTCATTTTATTGCTATTCGTTTCCTCCCCATAGCTAATGTCAACAAGAATTACTGGATGATTCCTATGTTGGGCATTTATAGATAGTTACGCAATCTATTTCCTTTGTAGCACAACATGAAGGTCAATATTTAACTCACCATCCCCACTTGGTGCTGCCAATTTACCTTTGTGATGGTCAACGCAAAATCTCCACTTCAGTCATGATAAATTCCGAAGCTGTTGGTAACTTTATGGAAATTAAATTTGTAGAAGAAAATAAAATACAGTTTTTATGCATGCTATCACCCATTAAAATGGAGCAATACAGCAATGGATAGTCCACAACACCGTTATAATTTAAAATCCATCTTTATTGGAATATAGACTTAAAACCAGATGCTGGTTTTAAGTTTATATTCTAATAAAGATGGATTTTAAATTATGCCCCTGCTACATTTTAGCATTTTATAAATGATGTTCTGCAAGATTTCTTGGACTAATTTGTCATTACCTTCCTTGGTGACATATTATTTTTTTCTAATGGTATTGGAGAACACAGAAAAAAGGTTTGTATAGTTCTTGAGCAACTTAAAAAGCACCAGCTGCACATGATGCTTGAAAAATGTGATGAAGAGCAAACAACGATCCATTTCCTGGGATATGCAATCCCTCCAGATGGTTTAACCATGGATCCAAGTAAGGTAAAAGCTCATTGGAATGGCCTACTCTAAAAATGAGAAAGATGTTCAAAGATTTGTCAGATTTGAAAAATTTATATATATGTGATTTATTAAAAATATCTCTGGAATAATAGCCCCAATTATTAAGTTAAATCAAAAAGGAATACTCTTTAAATTGTCAACTGAAGCAGAATCTTCTTTCACAAGGTTAAAAGTTTGTTCACTTCTTCCCCTGTCTTGGTTTAACTAGACCAGGAATTGTATTGTATAGGTTGATGCATCTGATTCTGTTGTTGGTGCAATCCTCTCCCAGCATACAGGGCCCAAGATGCTGCCACATCCATGTGCCTTTTACTCTCGACAGATGAATCCAGCAGAAAATAATTATGATATTGCTAATAAAGAGTCCAATATGATTTTATGGAATTGAGACATCGTTTGAAAGGAGCAGTTCACCCAATTACAGTACTTACAAACCACAAAAACCTAGAATTTAAGTCAACTAAAAAATGTCAGACCATCAGACCAACAGACAAGGTGTTCACTTTTCTTCTCTTGTTTCAACTTTGTGATTTCTTATAGTTCTGGCTGCAGAAATGGAAAAACAGATGCTCTACTGAGCCTGAGAAGACTTTTTGTCTAAACTTTTTTTTTTTTTGGTGCTACTTTCTTTTGCCCTCTTATTGCAAATAAAAAGAGCATATGCTGATGATCCCCTTTTGCTAAAAAAATATATATACCTACCACAGTCTGTTAGGTTGCAAGTTTTACGCCTTTGCCATGACTCTAAACTGGCATGTTACCAATGAATAAGTAAAACCCAAACACTGTTTTCTCATTCATTATGGTGACCCACATTTCCAAAGGACATCCAGGAATATTTTTCATCCTGTTACACTTGAGCCAGAAACAAAACTCATTGTTATTGTCCACTTGGGTTACTACAAACCCTTCTGCCATCCCGTCCCTGGGGCTCAACCTCTATGGACTTTATTGTACAGCTGCTTCCATCTGGGGGAGAAAAAGGGTATAGAGTGCACCCAGTACTGTTCAAATTTAATTTTAATGAATACATAGTATTTAAAAGAAAAAGAAAAGGGTGTATAGAAAATGACTAAACTCCAAGGTATGAGAAGTAGCTGCACTTTTCCAAAAATATATACATTTATTGAAAAAAAAATCCAAAATATTCACACTGATAAAATAGTTAAAACCCTATATTTAAAGCTGGCCAATATGTGGAACTCCAGGAGCATATCATGTATACTATATAGTTCTTGTGAACTGCTTGTGCAATGCTGCCCTCTGCAGATTCGCAGCCACTTGCAGGGGGTGTCAATCAACCGATCGTATTTGATTGGGTTGATTGCTGCCCGCCATTCAGAGCAGGCAGGTCTTAAGACCGCTGCTTCTTAACTGCTGTTTCGGGCGAGCCTAAAGGCTCACGTGGCAACAGGGACATCAGGGGCCATTCAGCCCTTGATAATTCGGCCCCAATGAGTAGTCTACTCTTTTATGTATGTTCTTTATCATATTTTCTTTTAGATAAGGTAGTTTTGTGCTGCAAAATTGTCTTTTTCTCCTTGGTTTGTTTCTTTGGATTATATAAATGGGGACATTGTTGGCTCTTCTTTGTGTTCTAGTTCCTATAATTATTCAGAGAAGCTTCTTTTTCAGCTTACATTTTGTTTCTTACGTGAGCTTTTTGAAGTATTAAGAAGATGCTTTTTAGGATTGCAGACAAACTCCTAGTTTGTTTGTTCTCTTTTTTTTTTATTTCAGGCAAGGGCAGATTGTTACTGCAATTTCTTTAGCCTATTGGTTGTATCTTTTGATCCTTTAGGCTTTCTTGGAGGTGGGTTAGCCTCCACCTTTTTGGATTACTGTACTTTTTATTAGATCGGTGGTCTCTTCTTTTGGTTTTCTTTGCATTTTTCTACTATTTTCAACTTTTAAAAAAAAAAATGTTTTTGCTTCTTCTGGGGCTTCCTTTAATAGGGAAATCCTTCAGACAGTTGTCTTGGATCTATTTTGTTTTTGGTCTGTTGTTCTTTTTATTTGTTTTTTTACCTTGTTTATTCTTTGGGTTTCGTTTGGGTTGTCGATTTAGTTTTCTATATGAAAAAAAAAGGTATTTTTATCCCGATACAGCAAACAATTGCAGTTGCAGGTGCTCTCCGATTGTCAGTGTATGACCGGAAGCTCTGGGGTGATTACTGCATCTAAACACAGCTGTGCGGAGTGCATGCCGAAATAACGGCAGAATGAGCCGTAAGCAAAGTTTGCAATTCAAAAGAATGCAGCACAAATCAGCACCTTGTTAAATAAAACATAGCTTTCATTAGGATTCCATAAAATTCAAGACAGCCTGCTATACCCTGACACGTTTCATGCCCCACAGGCACCTAGTCATAGGTATACTCATCCAGTCAGCTTTACCCTATTTAAAATGGAAATGACCAATCCGAGCATTACAAGTTTAAAAACAAAATGAATTAAAAAGACATATTTTTATATATTAGTACATATTCTAACATTTGCAGGAGAATAGCAGATTAAAGCATAAGTGATTCTCATCCTAAATCCTTGACAAGAATTTGTAAAGATTATAGACACAGAACAATATTTGACTATTGGAATTATACAGCAGAGCAAAGAGCACAGAGCGCACAATTATTAAATATGTCTTAGATATGCTCATTGAAAATTCTCAGGTATGTTTTTTGATATATTACAACATCCTCTAACATTTAATTCCAGAATGTATATTGTAACAGATTGTATTCCTACTTATATTTGATTACTCAATATAGACAAGTGTATATGTATAGCAGGGCACTAAAAGCTATTCCCCTAGAAAGGTAATATGAAGGATTAATTCAACTAAAATATATAAAATACAAATTTATTAGGGTCATATAAACAAATATGGGACGTCTCCCAAACAACGGCTGCAGACCAGTCCATTATCTTTAAAAGTGAATCTAAATGACAACAAAAAAAAAAACCCTCTTAATAGTTAGTTCAAAGTTGTGTACAAACCTAAAAACATACAGTACATAGGCTATGCTCCATGCAAACAAATTACCACCTATTAAAGTCGTGTGATGCTGATGGAAGAAAAGTCTCCTGCTATTGTAAAATGTCTCCAATTGTATGTCCACAATATTGTCCGAATAGCAAGATCCGATTGTGGGACAATCCACAAGATAATCAGTGATACTTATTACAGGCTTCTCCTGCTTCAGGGTTAGCTGTTAATGGGATTCACGAAACATAGCAAGCCATTCTCACAGCTAGCTCGTTCACTTATGTTTTTCATAGAAAATAAAAATTCAAGAACAAGGGGTGATGATCTCAAGCTGAAGGGTAGAAGATTTAGGACTAATTTGCGGAAGCACTTCTTTACAGAAAGGGCGGTAGATTCATGAAATACACTTCCAAAAGTGGTGGTAAACACTGGGACTGAAAATAGTTAAATAATGTCTGGGACATGCATAATGCTATCCTAAGAATTGGTCAAATGTGATATGAATATACTTGATGGGCCTTTTGGCTCTTATCTACCGTTAATTTTTTGTTTAATTTGTTGGGGTTTATTGCTGTGGGGTTTTAGTTAATGTTTTGTTTACTTTTGCCTAGATTTAGAGTTTTGCGTTAGAAGGTGTGCGTTAGCTACGCGTGTTTTTTTCCCCCTGCACCTTTTAAACAACGCTGGTATTTAGAGTTTTCTGAAGGGCTGCGTTAGGCTCCAAAAAGGGAGCGTACAGGCATATTTACTGCCACTGTAACTCTCAATACCAGCGTTGCTTACGGACACGGCCAGCTTAAAAAATGTGCTCGTGTACGATTCCCCCATAGGAAACAATGGGGCAGTTTGAGCTGAAAAAAAACCTAACACCTGCAAAAAAGCAGCGTTCAGCTCGTAACGCAGCCCCATTGTTTCCTACGGGGAAACACTTCCTAAGTCTGCACCTAACACCCTAGCATGTACCCCGAGTCTAAACACCCATAACCTTACACTTATTAACCCCTAATCTGCTGCCCCCGCTATCGCTGACCCCTGCATTATATTATTAACCCCTAATCTGCCGCTCTGTACACTGCCGCCACCAGAGGCGTAACTAGAAACCTCAGGGCCCCGGTGCAAGAATCCATGAAGGGCCCCCCCCCCAAAAAAAAGTGATTTTGATACATTTTTGTTTTGATATATATATATATATATATATATATATATACACACACACACACACACTTACTATCTATAGGTATGGGGTATCGCAAGCCCATCAGCATATTACTATATTTACCTGTGTGTGTATTCTTCTGTAACCCATTGTGGAAAAGTACTGTGACTGTGTTGTCAGTCAGTGTCACACAAAACAGTACTTTTCTATAATGGGTTACAGACAAGTACACACACAAGTAAAGTTTATATTATAAATCAAGACAGGCAGCACACACTTATTTAAAAAAAATCACCAGAGCATCATGCACTTACATTAAATTACAGCACTGCAGACTAGTCACTTTCTGGCTCTGCTCCTCATGTGCATGAATTGGCGGGTTAAGGGTGAGGAGGAGTCTCTCTAACTAATGCTGCCTGTCTGCTAGAAGCACTGACTGAAGCAAGCTTGCAAGCAGCAGCCTATGAGCAGCAGCTCCAGACTGGAGTCCCCACTCACAAGACCACTCAGTCATACTCCTGCTCCACCTGACTGTACTTTCTCCATGCCCTCCCCAACAGGGCTGGGCACTGGCCATAGAATTGCTATGTGGTACCTGGGGGACCTGTTGGGAGAGCCATGGAGTGCTCTCAATAGAATATTTTTTTACAGGGGGCCTGAGGCCGAGGGCTGTGTGCAGGGCCGGCCCAAAATGACAGCATGGAGTCCCTACCTAGAACACAAAATAGTTCAAAGAAATGTAGGGCAATGTACTATGCCACACAAACACATAGAAATACAGTACACACACACACAAGGGTACATACATACAGAAACCTTACATACATACACACATCACTACTTTACCTACATCTATAGGGATCATACATATACAGGTAGACACACACATACATACACACAAACACACAGATATACAGTACACACACACACACACACAAGGGTACATACATACAGACACATTACATACATACACTATCTACTTCCCCTACATCTATAGGGATCATACATATACAGGTACACACACATACATACATACAAACACACAGATATACAGTACACACACACACACACACACACACACACACACAACGGTACATACATACAGACACATTACATACACTATCTACTTCACCTACATCTATAGGGATCATACATATACAGGTACACACACACAAACACATACAGACACATTACATACATACATACACTATCTACTTCACCTACATCTATAGGGATAATCACACACACACATACTCAAAACACACACATACTGTCTAAAAAAAAATACACACACACACACACAGAGAAGCAGAAGAAAACATCTGTAAATGTGGTTAGGGGTCTGGCATACATTTGCTTTATATCTTTGTTTTTTCGCTGCGCCTTAATTCCTTGTTGAGATCTTAATTTAAAACCTAAACAAACAATTGAAGAAAAAAATAACGAAAAAAGGATACTAACAGGTCAAAAGACACCAACAGCAACACTGAAATCTGATATGACTCACTGACAGTAACACTGATTAGCAGAAGTGGCACAGGGATATGGCTCACTCACAGCAGAAGTGGTACAGGAATGCTGACAGCAACACTGAGCACTGACACAGGGTAAGGCTCACAGACAGTAGCAGTGGCAAAGGAGCCGGGCATACTGACACCAGCACTGGTACAGTTGCAGGGCTTGCTGACAGTAATACTAATGACTGACACTTTGTAGAACACACTGACAAAAGTACTGACACGGGGAGAGCTCACTGACAACCACAGTGAAATGCCGCAGAGCACACTGTTTTCATAAAAAAAACAAAAAAACAAAAACAGGAGTATTGCAAGCAAGTGCAGCAGCCCCTGAATATACTGTAATGATCTTTATTATTTAAAGGAATACTGGGCAGAATATAAGAAGGAAAAAAAAAACAATAACCATTACCTCTTGCAAATAACTGCAGTGCCAGCTTGAGGGATGAACAGTTTTAATAACAACACAAAAAAAAAATTAAACTACATTTTTAATCATTTATGATGTAACTTTCCAGACACCCCAATACAATGACTGAGCATGTTGCAGTGCACACTGATGTCCCTGCAGAATTTACAATCTCTTTCAGACCCATTAGTGTCTTTGAAAAGTTGTTTCATGGCTGAGTACATTCTATATAAGCTTTCTAGTATTGCAGTTGTTTATTTATTTAGCAGCCCTTACAAACCCCATGTTCACAGTGTAAAAGCTAAGCAAAGCGCCAATTAAACACTAGATGTGTTCAGCTAGCTCCCAGTGCATGGTTGCTCTGGAATTCACTTTAATTATGTGTTTAATCACTTTGCAGTGTTTAGACACATGGCTATGTGCAAGCAATAGGGCAATATTAAATTGCTCTAACATATTACAGCCCTTTAATGCAGAGCAATCATCAAGCTCCTCATCACCTCCATTACTCTGAAGCATATAGTTGGTATATATATATATATATATATATATATATATATATATATATATATATATATATATATATATATATATATATATATATAAAAACACAATATACACACACACTATCATCTATCTATACACATACATAATAAATTAAATTTATTGATGCAGCAGGTTTGAATGCAGAACTGTCTAAAATGCTTATACTGTGTTATAGTAAGGTATTAGTCTAAAAATAACTGATAATAAAAATAACCTTTTTCATAACCAATTCAGTATAACTTAAAAGATAATTAATTAATTTACTTTATATTTACAGTAGGTGCCAGAAGGTAAACATACAGATTTCATGAATGCACAGTTAATAAACACTAAACACTAGTGTTGTAAGGATACTTTATTAAACTGTTTTATGATCTGAGTATTGTGAGTGAACACCTAGCCAGACTTTTCCAACACAACATGAATAAAAGAACTTGATAAAAACAACTAATCATATTCCTCTAAGCTGCTGCTTCTCCTCAGTTATATACAGGTAGCCCAGGTTCCAGGAGAAATGGTTGTAAATCGAAACCGTTGTAAATTTAAATTCAGTTTATAATGTAAGTCAATGGGAAGTGAGGGAGATAGGTTCCAGGCCCCTCTCAAAATTGTCATAAGTAACACCTAATACATTATTTTTAAAGCTTTGAAATTAAGACTTTAAATGCTAGACAGCATTATAAACCTAATAAAATAATCACACAACACAAAATATATAATTAAACTAAGTTAAATGAACAAAAACATTTGCTAAACAGCATTATAAACCTAATAGAATAATCACACAACACAGACTTTACTTGCATTTTTCTGCAAACAGTTCTTTCTATGCATTCCAATCTGGACTGAGTTATAGACAGGAAGATCTTGTTCCTTTGAAATCTGCTCGATAGCTCAGGTCTGGTTAAACTGATTAATTTCAGCTTGCTTGGCTTTGCTACAACACAAGCGGACAGCTCTACCTACTGGCTATTTTAATAAATGCACTGCTTCTCAATGCTTTTCAATAGCAGTCACATGACTGGAAAAAAAGGTTGTTATTCTGAAACGGTGTAAATTGAACCGTTGTAAAACGAGGGCCACCTGTACTTATTTTTCTTTTGTATCTTACCTAACTGCCTTAGCTCAAATTGTTCTCTTCAACTCATAATTTATCACTTTAACCACCGTTTAGCTTGCAGTCCCTGAGATCGTAGTACAGCAGTGTGTGATGTTCTCACTGCCATCAGGCAAATCATTTGTGCTTGTGGGAGGTGACCCAGGCGGCAGTGACTAGTTCCCATTCTGTGTAAGCCAGACTGCGTCAATTCTCTGGCTAGGAACAAGCTCCACTAAATGAAACTGTTGCATTCAGTAAATATATATTTATTTATACAGCACATTTTGTTTGGATTCATGTTATAACTTATATGATAAACTATCATGTGTGCTAAACATATGGGTTGCATAATAAATATATATTTATTGAATGTAGAACATTATTTTTAGTAAGTTTAGCAAACAAACAGATGTATACATGTGACTCACTTGAAGTGGTAATTCTTTGTGTGATGTGACATCACACAAAGAATTAACCAATTCAAGTGAGTCACAGTGAGTGCAGAGTAAAGGTTGCTGGAGGGCCCCTACCATTCTATCAGCCAATCGGAATTAAGGTAGGAAAAATATGATTGGCTGATTGAATCAGCCAATCAGATTCAAGTTCAATCAGATTGGCAGATCCAATCAGCCAATCAGATTGAGATCACATTCTATTGGCTGTTCCGATCAGCCAATCAGATTTTTCCTACCTTAATTCCGATTGGCTGATAGAATCCTATCAGCCAATCGGAATTTGAGGGACGCCATCTTGGATGACATCCCTTAAAGGAACCTTCATTCGTAGTCTAGTTGTCTGGAGAAGAGGATGTTCCGCGCCGGAGGTCTTGAAGATGGAGCCGCTCCTCGTCGGATGGATGAAGATAGAAGATGCCGCTTGGATGAAGATGTTTGCCGGTCCGGATCTCCTCTTCTTGCCGGATAGGATGAAGACTTCGGAGCCTCTTCTGGACCTCTTCTTGCCGGATAGGATGAAGACTTCGGAGCCTCTTCTGGACGGATCGGTGATACCCGGCGTGGTGAAGACAAGGTAGGAAGATCTTCAGGGGCTTAGTGTTAGGTTTTTTAAGGGGGGTTTGGGTTAGATTAGGGGTATGTGGGTTGTAATGTTGGGGGCGGGTATTGTATGTTTTTTTACAGGCAAAAGAGCTGTTTTCTTTGGGGCATGCCCCGCAAAAGGCCCTTTTAAGGGCTGGTAAGGTAAAAGAGCTGTAAACTTTTTATTTTAGATTAGGGTAGGGCAGTTTTTTATTTTGGGGGGCTTTGTTATTTTTTTAGGGGGCTTAGAGTAGGTGTAATTAGTTTAAAATTCTTGTAATCTTTTTTTATTTTTTGTAATTTAGTGTTTTGTTTTTTTTTGTAATTTAGTTTAGTTGATTTAATTGTAGATAATTGTAGGTAATTGTAGGTAGTTTATTTCATTAATTTATTGATAGTGTAGTGTTTAATTGTAACTTAGGTTAGGATTTATTTTACAGGTAATTTTGTAATTATTTTAACTAGGTAGCTATTAAATAGTTATTAACTATTTAATAGCTATTGTACCTAGCTAAAATAAATACAAAGTTGCCTGTAAAATAAATATAAATCCTAAAATAGCTACAATATAATTATTATTTATATTGTAGCTATATTAGAGTTTATTTTACAGGTAAGTATTTAGCTTTAAATAGGAATAATTTATTTAATAAGATTTATTTTATTTCGTTAGATTTAAATTATATTTAAGTAAGGGAGGTGTTAGGGTTAGGGTTAGACTTAGCTTTAGGGGTTAATACATTTATTATAGTAGCGGCGAGGTCCGGTCGGCAGATTAGGGGTTAATACTTGAAGTTAGGGGTCGGCGATGTTAGGGAGGGCAGATTAGGGGTCAATACTATTTATTATAGGGTTTTTGAGGCGGGAGTGAGGCGGTTTAGGAGTTAATACATTTATTATAGTGGCGGCGAGGTCCGGTCAGCAGATTAGGGTTAATAAGTATAGGTAAGGTAGCGGCGACGTTGGGGGGGCAGATTAGGGGGTAATAAATATAATATAGGGGTCGGCGATGTTAGGGGCAGCAGATTAGGGGTACATAGGGATAATGTAGGTTACGGCGGTGTGCGGTCGGCAGATTAGGGGTTAAAAATTTTTATTAGAGTGGCGGCGATGTGGGGGAACCTCGGTTTAGGGGTACATAGGTAGTTTATGGGTGTTAGTGTACTTTAGAGCACAGTAGTTAAGAGCTTTATGAACCGGCGTTAGCCCAGAAAGCTCTTAACTCCTGGCTTTTTTCTGCGGCTGGAGTTTGGTCGTTAGAGTTCTAACGCTCACTTCAGCCAAGACTCTAAATACCAGCGTTAGAAAGATCCCATTGAAAAGATAGGATACGCAATTGACGTAAGGGGATCTGCGGTATTGAAAAGTCGCGGCTGGAAAGTGAGCGTTAGACCCTTTCCTGACTGACTCTAAATACCAGCGGGCAGCCAAAACCAGTGTTAGGACCCCCTAACGCTGTTTTGGACGGCTAACGCAGAACTCTAAATCTATGCGTAAGTTATTTATTGTTGTGGGTTTTTGGTTATTGTTTTTTGAGATATTTTTTGTTGTTTTATTTTTCTTTATTAAATTTCAATATAACACAAGAACCTAATGTGACATTCATTAATATCATATAGACAATCAATATTCTGTCTCTAATTTACTGTTGTGGCTTATTTCACTTTATGTGTTAATATTGTAATGAGGTTATGTTGCAGTGGGCTTGGTCACTTTATGGGGTTACTATTGTAGAGGGGTTAGATTGTGGTGGAGTTAAAAATGTAGTGGGTTTAGGTTCTGGTTGGGGCTATGGTGCTTTAGGGGTTAATAATGTAGGGTTGTGTAGCAGGTTTATTGGGTTTCTCAATTTGTATTAAAATAATAAAGAATAAATGAATGTATTAAACCCCAAAGAACCATGAATTTTAGAGAAAAATCTGCCCAAAATACCTGAGAATCTTTAGCATTTTTGCTATCAGACAATTTGAACAAAATTTTTTATTTACCTATCAAACTATATATTTTATTAGTAGACAACCCAAGGTATTGATCAAGTCCTATTATGGTATATTTCAGGAGACCCTTTCGCCGCCAAATACATTTATATTAAAGGGACAGTCTAGTCCAAAATAAACTTTCATGATTCAGATAGAGAATGTCATGTTAAACAATTTTCACCAATTTGGCTTTGTTCTTTTGGTATTCTTAGTTGAAAGCTAAACCTAGGAGGTTCATATGAAAATTTCTAAGCCCTTGAAGGCCACCTCTTCTCTCACACCATTTATACCGTTTTTCACCACTAGAGGGTGTTAGTTCATGTGTGTCATATAGATAACACTGTGCTCACGCACGTGAAGTTCCAGTGAGCCAGCTCTGATTGGCTAAAATGTATGTCTGTCAAAAGAACTGAAATAAGGTGGCAGTCTGCAGAGGCTTAGATACAAGGCAATCACAGAGGTAAAAAGTGTGATTATATAACTGTGTTAGTTATGCAAAACTAGTGAATGGGTAATAAAGGTATTATCTATCTTTTTAAACAATAAAAATTCAGGTGTATTAAAAAGATTGTTAACTTTTTCACAAACTTTGGGGTTCTTACTGAAATTATTTACACACAACTACTACAGTCATAAGACAAATGATTGTAAAGGCTTTTTTTGGGATCCCTTTTGTCCAGAAATAGCAGACATGCATGGCTTTGCCATTGTTTTTCGTTAATTTGAAGGCTGCTAATTGCAGCTGTGCACCACACTTTTGAAATTCCTGGCAGTGAAGGGGTTTATTAGTTAGCTTATAAGGGTAATATTATTATAATGTGGGTATTACCATCCCACCTCACTGATCTATACCTGATCCCTCCCAAACAACCCTCCCTCCCACATTCCTCACCACCATCTTAGGTACTAGCGGACAGTCTGCCAGTATAAAGTTTTAGGGCTTATTTTTGTTTAATTGATTATTATTATTTTTTTAATTTTCTGCATGCCTCCCAAACACATATTTAACCCCCCCCTCCTAATGGTCTCTGCCATCTTAAGTACTAGCAGTTTTTTTAAATTAATTTTTGAATTACAAAATGTTTCCCTCTCTACCTCCCCCTTTCAATCAGTCTTATTGTAGGACCCCTCTAAAATACCCTTTCCTAGTGTAGTGGAGCCCCTGCCTCCGTGTAAAAACATATCTGCAGTGTAGCGATCCCGCCCCCTCCCTCCCACTCCCCTTTGGTGATGGGCAACCCACCCGCCTCACTCTTGGCCCTCCCGCACCACCAACGGCACCACCGCAAGACGATGCAAACAGTGACACAGAGTGTTACTGTTTGCATTGGTGATCTGCTTCATATGGTAATGGGAGCATGATCAGCGCACCTTTACCATACGAAAGCAGATCCTTTCTCCCTCTGGCTGTGGTCTTAGCTATCAGAGCTGAGAGCCGGGTCTGCAGCATGAGGGAGAAGGTTAGACGTAGCTACTATGTCAACAGGTTACACTAGCCAAAGTGCCCTGTGACGTAGTAGCTACGTCCAATAGGTTTAAGGGTTTAATGCTTTTTATTAATACATTCTATCTATCTTTATTCTTTTAATTTGTATAGGCTGCTGTTAATTTATTCAGTTAAGTACCGAATGCACGAACTAGGCAATGTACATGTGTAAAAGGGATCATTTACATTACATCTTCAATGTAGGTGGCGATGCTGCTTTGAAAATATTGCCAGTGTCACCACCCGCTGAGATGCTGGCGAGACTGCCTCAAACACTTGTTTCTTCTTTTTTCCCCCCATTGTTTTTTTTTTTTGGGGGGGAGGTTGCCTGTTCTCATGTACTGGAAAAAGAGGCCCCTTATAGTTCACATGTTCTTAACATATGCGGACCTTGAAGCTCCATTTGTAACAAAGAAAGATTTGAAAAGCAAATTTAGGGCTATATTATGAATGGCGCTAACAGTAGCACGTGCGATATTGAGTTAACTGTGGGTGTTTGCATGCGTCAGAAGTAGTGGGCGTATTACAAGTTGAAAGTAAACGGTTTTGCTCAAGCGCAATTGAATTTAACGTGCATTGAGTTAACGCCACTTCAGAGCTCTAGTTAACTGTTACGCTCGAATAAAAAGTGTTGCAAAAAATATCACAAAAACATTTAAAAGTACAGTTACATTCATAACACTGATAAAAAATATTTTAAAAATATTGCGTTAAAAAGTTATGAGCTCAAAGATATAAGGTCTCAGGTGTTAGAAAAAAGGCATTCAAAGGGCTTTAGCATAGATAAACATACATATACATGTCTAAATATGTATGTATGCATATATATACACAGTTGTATGCAAAAGTTTAGGCACCCATGACAATTTCTATGATTTTCTTTTTTAATATATAATTGGGTGTTTGGATCAGCAATTTCATTTTGATCTATCAAATAAGGAAGGACACAGTAATATTTCAGTAGTGAATTGAGGTTTATTGAGTTAACAGAAAATGTGCAATATGCATCAAATGAAATTAGACAGGTGCATAAATTTGGGCACCCCAACAGAAATATTGCATTAATTAGCAGAAACAACAGCCTCTAGACGCTTCCTATAGCCTGTCATGAGTGTCTGAATTCTGGATGAAGGTATTTTGGACCATTCCTCCTTGCAAAACATCTCCAGTTCAGTTAGGTTTGATGGTTGCAGAGCATGGACAGCCCGCTTCAAATCAACCCACAGATTTTCAATGATATTCAGGTCTGGGGACTGGGATGGCCTTTTCAGAACATTGTACTTGTTCCTCTGCATAAATGACAGAGTAGATTTTGAGCAGTGTTTTGGGTTGTTTTCTTGTTGAAATATCCATCCCCGGCGTAACTTCAACTTTGTGACTGATTCCTTAACATTATTCTCAAGTAAAAGAAATAAAAAAAGCTACTTTTATCTTTTATAGGACTGATAGCAAAAATACTAAACATTCTCTGGTATTTTGGGCAAGTTTTTCTCTGAAATTCCCGACAGTGAAGGGGTTAAAGCTGTGACTGAGGAACTCAAAGAAAACATCATTCTGAATTAAAACACTGGGCAGTACAAGCTATATAAACCAGGGGAGTGCACATTTATATTTCTTTTGTGACTTTTGACATAAATATACTTTTGCTGCTTGAATCATAAGTGGTCAATGAAATAAACTAGCTAAGTGTGCCCACTACTTTATACTAGCTCACTAGAATATGTGTATTGCTAGTTCTGCTTTTTCCTATAACATTTGTGACTTCAAAGATTATGAATATAACAAAGTATTCAAGAAGCCATTAGTACTCCTTAAATAAATAAAATATCATATCAAAATGAAAAAAAGGTGTAATGGGTATACTCAAAATAATATCTGCACATTTGTATGGGAATCACAATGCAAGGCTATTTTACATAGGTAGTACAACTTCATAACTGGATTATCATTTGTGTATGAACTTTGACACAATAATGAAGACAAAAAATGGTTGACAGCTTCATAAATCAAAACCAATATTTGTAGAAAAGTCGAGAAGTCCCCTATAGACACTAAAAACTTACGTCTTCACCAAAATCTAGACATCATAGTCTCATACTTGTAATATCAATCCTGTAGATGAAAGGTCTATGAACAATTTGACTCGTCAATTTGACAGAAAACTGGAAATTTTAAAATTTTATGTCCCTTTAATGGACATTGGACAATATTTATGGGAAACTTCCCTACATAGCTCACTAAACTAAAACTATACTGATAAACTAAATGCCTATGTTATGTATTATTTTGTTATAAGCGTGTTTTGGCCTACTCTTGTTAATGTTCTATAAATGCACATCACGTAGTTTTGTCTGCAAGCAACCCATGTGCCATGAAATGTAGCACAAACTAAACTTATTTTGCTAAGAGAAATGAAACTCTTATATTTTCTTTATTTTGTCTAGCAGCCTGTTAGTGGGGGTACTATGTGGTGTGATTCATAAATGTCCAAGCACATATATTTATTTTATCTAGGAATGTTACTTTAAGCTGTCACATGTAGAAAGAGCTAACTTCTCTTTTGTCTGTCTGTAAGGGAAGTCCTGCTAGCAGTAAATAAAAGATCAACTTGTTCTCTGGATATTTTGGTCTCGTCTCTGAGTGTGCTAAATATCTACATAATCATGAAGCTACTGAATGTTATGATAAACTAACAAGGTTCAAATCTTTATACCAAGGTCTAGGACATCACATACAACTATGTTTACTTTTTTAATTTTATAGTTTATTTGACTGCTGATGTCTTAAACACAACCAGCAGCATTTTCAGTCATTGCATTAAGGGAGTAATTTAAGAAAATTTGTATAAAATAGAATTTATATTTTGTGGTAAAACTGTTTAATCAAAGTTATTGAATAAAACAAGTTTGTAAAGGGGAGTAAAAGTTCAAACTAATAAAAAGAAAAACTTTCGGCTAGATTTAGAGTTTGGCGTTAGCCGTCAAAACCAGCGTTAGAGGCTCCTAACGCTGGTTTTGGGCTACCGCTGGTATTTAGAGTCTTGTAGGTAAGGGTCTAACACTCACTTTCCAGCCGTGACTTTTCCCTACCGCAGATCCCCCTACGCCATTTGCGTATCCTATCTTTTCAATGGGATCTTTCTAACGCTGGTATTTAGAGTCTTGGCTGAAGTGAGCGTTAGAAATCTAACGACAAAACTCCAGCCGCAGAAAAAACAGAATTTATGTTTACCTGATAAATTTCTTTCTCCTACGGTGTATCCGGTCCACGGCTTCATCCTTACTTGTGGGATATTCTCAATCCCTACAGGAAGTGGCAAAGAGAGCACACAGCAAAGCTGTCCATATAGCTCCCCTCAGGCTCCGCCCCCCCAGTCATTCGACCGACGGTTAGGAGAAAAAGGAGAACCATAGGGTGCAGTGGTGACTGTAGTTTATAAAAAATAAATTTAAACCTGACTAAAATGCCAGGGTGGGCCGTGGACCGGATACACCGTAGGAGAAAGAAATTTATCAGGTAAACATAAATTCTGTTTTCTCCTACATTGGTGTATCCGGTCCACGGCTTCATCCTTACTTGTGGGAACCAATACCAAAGCTTTAGGACACAGATGAAGGGAGGGAACAAGTCAGGTAACCTAAACGGAAGGCACCACTGCTTGCAAAACCTTTCCCCCAAAAATAGCCTCCGAAGAAGCAAAAGTATCGAATTTGTAAAATTTGGCAAATGTATGCAGTGAAGACCAAGTCGCTGCCTTACAGATCTGTTCAACAGAAGCCTCATTCTTGAAAGCCCAAGTGGAAGCCACAGCTCTAGTAGAGTGAGCTGTAATTCGTTCAGGAGGCTGCCTTCCAGCAGTCTCATAAGCCAATCGGATGATGCTTTTCAGCCAGAAAGACAGAGAGGTTGCAGTCGCCTTTTGACCTCTCCTCTTACCAGAATAGACGACAAACAAGGACGATGTTTGTCTGAAATCTTTAGTTGCTTTTAGGTAAAACTTCAAAGCACGAACCACATCGAGATTGTGTAACAGACGTTCCTTGTTAGAAGCTGGGTTAGGACACAGAGAAGGAACAACTATTTCCTGGTTAATATTCTTATTGCAAACCACTTTTGGAAGAAAACCAGGTTTGATACGTAAAACGACCTTATCTGTATGAAACACCAGATAGGGTGAATTACACTGCAAAGCAGACAATTCAGAAACTCTTCTAGCGGAAGAGATAGCAACTAAAAACAAAACTTTCCAAGATAGTAACTTAATATCTATGGAATGTAGAGGTTCAAACGGAACCCCCTGAAGAACTGAAAGAACTAAATTTAGACTCCATGGAGGAGCCACAGGTCTGTAGAGAGGCTTGATTCTGACTAAAGCCTGCACAAACTCCTGAACATCTGGCATTGCTGCCAGATGTTTGTGTAACAAAACAGACAGAGCTGATATCTGTCCTTTTAAGGAACTAGCTGACAAACCTTTCTCCAATCCTTCTTGGAGAAAAGCTAAAATCCTTGGAATCCTAATCTTACTCCATGAGTAACCCTTGGATTCGCACCAACAAAGATATTTCCGCCATATCTTATGGTAAATTTTCCTAGTGACAGGCTTTCTAGCCTGAATCAGGGTATCTATAACTGAATCCGAAAACTCACGCTTAGCTAGAATCAAGCGTTCAATCTCCAAGCAGTCAGTTGCAGAGAGACTAGGTTTGGATGTACAAATGGACCTTGAATTAGAAGGTCCTGCCTCAAAGGTAGCTTCCATGGTGGAACCGATGACATATTCACCAGGTCTGCATACCAGGTCCTGCGTGGCCACGCAGGAGCTATCAGAATTACCGAAGCCTTCTCCTGTTTGATCCTGGCTACTAGCCGTGGGAGAAGAGGAAACGGTGGAAAGACATAAGCTAGATTGAACGACCAAGGCGCTGCTAAGGCATCTACCAGTGTCGCCTTGGGATCCCTGGACCTGTAACATGGAACTTTTGAGTTCTGACGTGACGCCATCAGATCCAGATCCGGAATGCCCCATAGTTGAGTTAACTGGGCAAAAACCTCCGGGTGAAGTTCCCACTCCCCCGGATGGAAAGTCTGACGACTCAGATAATCCGCTTCCCAGTTGTCCACTCCTGGGATGTGAATTGCTGATAGATGGCAGGAGCGATCCTCTGCCCATTTGATGATCTTGGATACCTCTCTCATCGCCAGGGAACTCTTCGTTCCCCCCTGATGATTGATGTACGCTACAGTCGTTATGTTGTCCGACTGAAATCTGATGAATCTGGCCTCCGCTAGTTGAGGCCATGCCTGGAGCGCATTGAATATCGCTCTCAATTCCAATATGTTTATCGGGAGAAGAGATTCTTCCCGAGACCATAGACCCTGAGCCTTCAGGGACTCCCAGAGCGCGCCCCAGCCCAAAAGACTGGCGTCGGTCGTGACGATGATCCACTCCGGTCTGCGGAAACTCATTCCCTGAGACAGGTGATCTAGAGACAGCCACCAGAGGAGTGAGTCTCTGGTTTTCTGGTCCATTTGAATCTGGGGAGACAAGTCTGCATAATCCCCATTCCACTGTTTGAGCATGCACAGTTGCAATGGTCTTAAATGAATTTGAGGAAAAGGAACCACGTCCATTGCCGCAACCATTAGTCCTATTACCTCCATGCACTAAGCTATGGAGGGCTGAGGAATGGATTGAAGAACTCGACAAGCGTTCAGAAGCTTTAACTTCCTGACCTCTGTCAGAAAGATCTTCATTTCTACTGAGTCTATTATTGTTCCCAGAAAGGGAACCCTTGTGGACGGGGACAGGGAACTTTTTCTATGTTCAACTTCCACCCGTGAAATCTGAGAAAGGCTAGAACAATGTCTGTATGAGCCCTTGCTTTGGGAAGGGACGACGCTTGTATTAGAATGTCGTCTAGGTAAGGTGCTACTGCAATGCCCCTCGGCCTTAGCACCGCTAGAAGGGACCCTAGCACCTTTGTGAAAATTCTGGGAGCAGTGGCTAATCCGAACGGAAGAGCCACAAACTGGTAATGCTTGTCCAGAAAGGCGAACCTCAGGAACTGATGGTGATCTTTGTGGATAGGAATATGCAGGTACGCATCCTTTAAGTCCACGGTAGTCATGTATTGACTCTCCTGGATCGTTGGTAAAATTGTCCGAATGGTTTCCATTTTGAATGATGGAACTCTGAGGAATTTGTTTAGAATTTTTAAGTCCAGAATTGGCCTGAAAGTTCCTTCTTTTTTGGGAACTACAAACAGGTTTGAGTAAAAACCCAGTCCTTGTTCCACTGTTGGAACTGGGTTTATCACTCCCATTTTTAATAGATCTTCTACGCAACGTAAGAATGCCTGTCTCTTTATCTGGTCTAAAGATAAGCGAGACATGTGGAACCTTCCCCTTGGAGGAAGGTCCTTGAACTCTAGAAGATACCCCTGAGAAACAATTTCTAGTGCCCAGGGGTCCGGAACATCTCTTGCCCAAGCATGAGCAAAGAGAGAAAGTCTGCCCCCTACTAGATCCGGTCCCGGATCAGGGGCTACCCCTTCATGCTGTCTTGGTAGCAGCAGCAGGCTTCTTGGCCTGTTTGCCCTTGTTCCAGCCTTGCAATGGCTTCCATGCTGGTTTGGGTTGGGATGCGTTACCCTCTTGCCTAGTGGCGGTAGAGGTGGAAGTTGGTCCGTTCCTGAAATTGCGAAAGGAACGAAAATTAGACTTATTTTTAGCCTTGAAAGGTCTATCCTGTGGAAGGGCATAGCCCTTTCCCCCAGTGATATCTGAAATAATTTCCTTCAACTCTGGCCCAAATAGGGTCTTACTCTTGAAAGGAATATTAAGTAATTTTGTTTTGGACGACACATCTACCGACCAAGACTTTAACCAAAGCGCTCTGCGCGCCACAATTGCAAAACCAGAATTTTTCGCCGCTAATTTAGCTAACTGGAAAACGGTGTCTGTAAAGAAAGAATTAGCCAACTTCAGGGCGTGAATTCTGTCCATGACTTCATCATAAGAAGTCTCCTTCTGGAGTGAGTTTTCTAGTTCCTCAAACCAAAAAGCCGCTGCAGTGGTTACAGGAATAATGCAAGAAATTGGTTGAAGAAGAAAACCCTGTTGAACAAAGATTTTCTTAAGTAAACCTTCTAATTTTTTATCCATAGGATCTTTGAAAGCGCAACTGTCTTCTATTGGTATAGTCGTGCGCTTAGCTAGCGTTGAAACTGCCCCCTCTACCTTAGGGACCGTCTGCCACGCGTCCCTTCTGGGATCAACAATTGGGAACATTTTCTTAAATATAGGAGGGGGAACAAAAGGTACTCCTGGCTTCTCCCACTCCTTATTAACGATATCCGCCACCCTCTTAGGTATTGGAAACGCATCAGTGTGTACTGGGACCTCTAAGAATTTGTCCATTTTACACAATTTTTCTGGGATCACCAAAGGATCACAATCATCAAGTGTAGCTAGGACCTCCTTAAGTAGGGCGCGGAGGAGTTCTAGTATCAGGCTCTGCCTGCTGAGAAACCTTTCCTGTGTCAGATTGGTGTGAGGGAACTATAGATAACTTGTCCTCTGCGTCTGCTTGCTCATCCTCTGTGTTTAAAACTGAGCAATCACGCTTCCTAGGAAAAGCAGGCAGTTTGGATAAAAATGCTGAGAGAGAATTATCCATTACTGCCGCTAACTGTTGCATAGTAATCGCAATCAGTGCGTTAGATGTACTGGGTATCGCTTGCGCGGGCATAGCTGGTGTTGACACAGAAGGGGAGGATAGCGAGCTATCTTCACACCCTTCAGCTAAAGAATCATCTTGGGCTATATCTTTAAGTGTAATTGTACGGTCCTTAAGCTGTTTGGACGCTATAGCACAGTTCGCACATAAATTTAATGGGGGAACCACCTTGGCCTTTGAACATACAGAACATAGGCTATCTGAAGGTTCAGACATGTTTAACAGACTTAAAAGTAACTTCAATGCAATAAAATGTATTTTTGACAAAAACGTTACTGTCTCTTTAAATAATAAAAGTGCACACTTTATTACTGAAACATCAAAAAACCATCAAAAACACATCCGATTTTTATAAAATTTTCACCACAGTGTCATAATGCTTTGAAAAGGTTGCACACAAATTTTCAGACCAATTAACCCCTTAATGCCCAAACCGGAGCTAAGAACAGCAGTTAACCGGTTAACACACTACAGTACTCTGCCACAGCTTGCCCTGTGGCTTTTACCTTCCTTAGGGTTATTTTGGTAAGAATATAAGCCTCCCTGGAGCCCTTTCTGATGCCTCCGGACTCCCCACGTGAAGCTGCATGAACTGGCTAGTCAAAACAACTGCGCAATTGAGGCGCGAAAATTAGGCTTCCTTCCTCTGCATACCAGAGTGGAGGGGCCTTTCTGACTAGATTAGGTGTCCAAATAAGTGCCAGGCGCAAATTAATCCCCAAAAGTCTTTTAAGTTGATAAAAAAAACACCTATTTAAGTTGAAAACTTGCTAAAAAGCAATTGATTAGCCCACAATAGTATCAACCAGCATAAGCCCTTAAAATAAGCCATCCTTTTATTGCTGAATCTAATAACAATGGCTTACCTATCCCAGAGGGAATTTCTGACAGTCTTCTAGCATTACTGGGTCTTGTTAGAAAAAAGACTGATCATACCTGAAGCAGTTAAGCCTGCAAACTGTTCCCCCCAACTGATGTTATCTGGTTTCAACAGTCCTGCGTGGGAACAGCAATGGATTTTAGTTACTGGTGCTAAAATCATAGTCCTCTTAGCAGAAATCGTCTTCACTTTCTGCTGCAGAGTAAATAGTACAAGCCGGCACTATTATAAAATAACAAACTCTTGATAGAAGAAATAAAAAACTACAACTAACACCACATACTCTTTACCACCCCCGGGGAGATGCTACTAGTTAGAGCTGCAAAGAGAATGACTGGGGGGGCGGAGCCTGAGGGGAGCTATATGGACAGCTTTGCTGTGTGCTCTCTTTGCCACTTCCTGTAGGGATTGAAAATATCCCACAAGTAAGGATGAAGCCATGGACCGGATACACCAATGTAGGAGAAAACTCAGGAGATAAGAGCTTTCTGGGCTAACGCCGGTTCATAAAGCTCTTAACTACTGTGCTCTAAAGTACACTAACACCCATAAACTACCTATGTACCCCTAAACCGAGGCCCCCCCACATCGCCACCACTCTATTACATTTTTTTAACCCCTAATCTGCCGACCTACGTTATCCCTATGTACCCCTAATCTGCTGCCCCTAACACAGCTGACCCCTATATTATATTTATTAACCCCTAATCTGCCGCCCCCAACTTCGCCTCCACCTACCTACAATTATTAACCCCTAATCTGCCGACCAGACCTTACCGCTACTATAATAAAGTTATTAACCCCTAATCCGCCTCACTCCCGCCTCAATAACCCTATAATAAATAGTATTAACCCCTAATCTGCCCGCCCTAACATCACCAACACCTAACTTCAAGTATTAACCCCTAATCTGCCGACCGGACCTCACCGCTACTATAATAAATGTATTAACCTCTAAAGCTAAGTCTAACCCTAACACTAACACCCCCCTAAGTTAAATATAATTTTTATCTAACGAAATAAATTCAATCTTATTAAATAAATTATTCCTATTTAAAGCTAAATACTTACCTGCAAAATAAACCCAAATATAGCTACAATATAAATTATAATTATATTGTAGCTATTTTAGAAATAATATTTATTTTACAGGCAACTTTGTAATTATTTTAACCAGGTACAATAGCTATTAAATAGTTAATAACTATTTAATAGCTACCTAGTTAAAATAATTACAAAATTACCTGTAAAATAAATCCTAACCTAAGTTACAATTAAACCTAACACTACACTATCAATAAATTAATTAAATAAAATACCTACAATTATCTACAATTAAATCTAACACTACACTATCAATAAATTAATTAAATACAATACCTACAAATAAATACAAATAAATAAACTAACTAAAGTACAAAAAATAAAAAAAGCTGTTACAAAAAATAAAAAAATTAATTACAAACATAATAAAAATATTACAACAATTTTAAGCTAATTACACCTACTCTAAGCCCCCTAATAAAATAACAAAGCCCCCCAAAATAAAAAAATGCCCTACCCTATTCTAAAATTAAAATAGAAAAGCTCTTTTACCTTACCAGCCCTTAAAAGGGCCTTTTGCGGGGCATGCCCCAAAGAATTCAGCTCTTTTGCCTGTAAAAAAAAACATACAATACCCCCCCAACATTACAACCCACCACCTACATACCCCTAATTTAACCCAAACCCCCCTTAAATAAACCTAACACTAAGCCCCTGAAGATCTTCCTACCTTGTCTTCACCATGCCAGGTATCACCAATCGGTCCAGGCTCCGAAGTCTTCATCCAAGCCCAAGCGGGGGCTGGAGATCCATCATCCGGCTGAAGTCTTCTATCAAGCGGCAAGAAGAAGTCCAGAAGAGACTCCAAAGTCTTCATCCTATCCGGGCAGAAGAGGAGATCCGGACCGGCAACCATCATCATCCAAGCAGCATCTTCTATCTTCATCCGATGACGAGCGGCTCCATCTTGAAGACCTCCGGCGCGGATCCATCCTCTTCTTCCGACGTCCTAAGTCCGAATGAAGGTTCCTTTAAATGACATCATCCAAGATGGCGTCCCTCGAATTCCGATTGGCTGATAGGATTCTATCAGCCAATCGGAATTAAGGTAGGGAAAATCTGATTGGCTGATTGAATCAGCCAATCAGATTGAGCTCGCATTCTATTGGCTGTTCCGAACAGCCAATAGAATGCAAGCTCAATCTGATTGGCTGATTGGATCAGCCAATCTGATTGAACTTGAATCTGATTGGCTGATACCATCAGCCAATCAGATTTTTCCTACCTTAATTCCGATTGGCTGATAGAATCCTATCAGCCAATCGGAATTCGAGAGATGCCATCTTGGACGACGTCATTTAAAGGAACCTTCATTCGGACTTAGGACGTCGGAAGAAGAGGATGAATCTGCGCCGGAGGTCTTCAAGATGGAGCCGCTCATCATCGGATGAAGATAGAAGATGCCGCTTGGATGATGATGGTTGCCGGTCCGGATCTCCTCTTCTGCCCGGATAGGATGAAGACTTTGGAGCCTCTTCTGGACTTCTTCTTGCCGCTTGTTAGAAGACTTCAGCCGGATGATGGATCTCCAGCCCCCGCTTGGGCTTGGATGAAGACTTCGGAGCCTGGACCGATCGGTGATACCTGGCATGGTGAAGACAAGGTAGGAAGATCTTCAGGGGCTTAGTGTTAGATTTATTTAAGGGGGGTTTGGGTTAGATTAGGGGTATGTGGGTGGTGGGTTGTAATGTTGGGGGGGGGTATTGTATGTTTCTTTTTACAGGCAAAAGAGCTGAATTCTTTGGGGCATGCCCCGCAAAAGGCCCTTTTAAGGGCTGGTAAGGTAAAAGAGCTTTTCTATTTTAATTTTAGAATAGGGTAGGGCATTTTTTTATTTTGGGGGGCTTTGTTATTTTATTAGGGGGCTTAGAGTAGGTGTAATTAGCTTAAAATTGTTGTAATATTTTTATTATGTTTGTAATTAATTTTTTTATTTTTTGTAACTTAGCTTTTTTTATTTTTTGTACTTTAGTTAGTTTATTTATTTGTATTTATTTGTAGGTATTTCATGTCATTAATTTATTGATAGTGTAGTGTTAGATTTAATTGTAGATAATTGTAGGTATTTTATTTAATTAATTTATTGATAGTGTAGTGTTAGGTTTAATTGTAACTTAGGTTAGGATTTATTTTACAGGTAATTTTGTAATTATTTTAACTAGGTAGCTATTAAATAGTTATACTATTTATTATAGGGTTAGTGAGGCGGATTAGGGGTTAATACATTTATTATAGTAGCGGTGAGGTCAGGTCGGCAGATTAGGGGTTCATTATTGTAGGTAGCTGGCGGCGACGTTGTGGGGGGCAGATTAGGGGTTAATAAATATAATATAGGGGTCGGCGGTGTTAGGGGCAGCAGATTAGGGGTACATAGGGATAATGTAGCTTGCGGCGGTATACGGAGCGGCAGATTAGGGGTTAAAAAAATATGCAGGGGTCAGCGATAGCGGGGGCGGCAGATTAGGGGTTAATAAGTGTAAGGCTAGGGGTGTTTAGACTCGGGGTACATGTTAGGGTGTTAGGTGCAGACTTAGGAAGTGTTTCCCCATAGGAAACAATGGGGCTGCGTTAGGAGCTGAACGCTGCTTTTTTGCAGGTGTTAGGTTTTTTTTCAGCTCAAACTGCCCCATTGTTTCCTATGGGGGAATCGTGCACGAGCACGTTTTTGAAGCTGGCCGCGTCTGTAAGCACCGCTGGTATTGAGAGTTGCAATGGCGGTAAATATGCTATACGCTCCCTTTTTGGAGCCTAACGCAGCCCTTCTGTGAACTCTAAATACCAGCGGTATTTGAAAGGTGCTGGGGAAAAAAAGCCAGCGTTAGCTACGCGGGTCGTTACCGACAAAACTCTAAATCTAGCCGTTTGTAATCAGTGTTCTTTGACTCTTTTTTTTAACCCCAATGTATATGTACATCATGCGGTACATAGCTCATCATATAATATTATATACATCCGACTTTCAGGAAGCACCAGCAGTTTCAGTTGTCAAGTGATAACCAACACTTGTTTCTCCTGGGCTGCAAGCATCTGCCTTCATATGGTAACAGAGCACGGTTGGTGCTCCGTAACCATATGAATGCAGATTGCTTGATCGTTACAAAAGTCACTGTCTGTAACAATCTCTGTTTGCGTTGGTGGGAAGTTCAAGAGAGATAGAGGGAGGCAGGTTACGGGTGGCACAGCAGTGGAGGGCTAGGGGGTACCTACACTACAGAAAATTAAGTGGGTAAGGGAGAGGGAGAGAAGGGACACTACACTACAGAAAAGAAGGGAATCAGGGTTGGGGGGACCCTACATTAGTGATCAGAGGGAGGGGGTGGGGGGATGCTACACTACATAAATGATTATAATAAAAAGTAAAAAAAAAAATACAAAAATACAGAAAAAGAAATCTATAAACTAGGTACTGGCAGATGGGGGATCCTACACTGCAGAAAATAAATAATTATAATTAATTTATTAAAAAACAAAAAACAAATCCTAACTGTCTGCCAGTACCTAAGATGGTGTTCAGAAATGGGGGTGTGAGGGAGTTGGAGAGCTGTTAAGGAGGGTGAAGGGAGTTGGAAAGTACCAGGAAGGAGTGTAATCCCTGCATTAAAGGGACAGTCTACACCAGAATTTTTATTGTTTTAAAAGATAGATAATCCCTTTATTACCCATTCCACAGTTTTGCATAACCAACACAGTTATATTAATATACTTTTAACCTCTGTGATTATCTTGTATCTAAGCCTCTGCAAACTGCCCCTTTATTTCAGTTCTTTTGACAGACTAGCAGTTTAGCCAATCAGTGCCTGCTCCCAGATAACTTCACGTGCACAAGCACAGTGTTATCTATATGAAACACATGAACTAACACCCTCTAGTGGTGAAAAACTGTTAAAATGCATTCTGAAAAGAGATGGCCTTCAAGGTCTAAGAAATTAGCATATGAACCTCCTAGGTTAAGCTTTCAACTAAGAATACCAAGAGAACAAAGCAAAATTGGTGATAAAAGTAAATTGGAAAATTGTTTAAAATTACATGCTCTATCTGAATCATGAAAGTTTATTTTGGCCTAGACTGTCCCTTTAAAATACTATTACCCTTACCAGCTAACTAATTAACCTGTTTACTACTGAGAATTTCAGAAGTGTGGTGCACAGTTGCAATTAGGGACCTTCTAATTGACAAAAACTAATTGCAAAGCCATGTCTGATATTTATGAACAAAAGGGACCCCAGAGAACCTTTTACAACCATTTGTCTTTTGTGACAGCAGTATGTATGTGTAAATAAGTTCAGTGAGCAACCTAAAGTTTGTGAAAAAGTTACAATTTTTTTTAGTATGATTGCATTTGACGGTGAAGTGGTGGCATGAAACATACCAAAATGGGTCTAGATCAACACCTTGGATTCTCTACTAATATATATATATATATAGTTTTGATAGGTAAATAAAAAAACAAGGCTCTATTTCTATTTAAAGGGAGTGATGTCAAAAATGCTAAAGATTTTTCAGTATTTTGGGCAAGTTTTTCTCTGAAATTGCGAGTAGCGAAGGGATTAAAGTCAATATATAACAAAAATTTAGTGCATAAAAAAACACAGCATAAACCAAGGTTTCCACTTCAATAAATAATTTAAAAGCTATTTGTAAAAGGTTGCACAGAATCAGCATAAAATCTGCAGTTTATAGGAAAATATTAAAGGGACACTGAACCCAAATTTTTTCTTCTGTAATTCAGAAAGAGCATGCAATTTTAAGCAACTTTCTAATTTACTCCTATTTTCAATTTTTCTTCGTTCTCTTGCTATCATTATTTGAAAAAGAAGGAATCTAAGCTTTTTTTTGGTTTCAGTACTCTGGACAGCACTTTTTTATTGGTGGATGAATTTATCCACCAATCAGCAAGGACAACCCAGGTTGTTCACCAAAAAAGGGCCGGCATCTAAACTTACATTCTTGCATTTCAAATAAAGATACCAAGAGAATGAAGAAAATTTGATAATAGGAGTAAATTAGAAAGTTGCTTAAAATTCCATGCTCAATCTGAATCACAAAAGAAAATTTTTGGTTACAGAGTCCCTTTAACATGGTAAAATGTCCCTTTAAAGGGACATGAAACCGAAATATTTTCTTTCATGATTCAGATAGAGAATACAATTTTAAACAACTTTCTAATTTACTTCTATTACTTAATTGGTTTCATTCTCTTGGTATCATTTGTTGAAGGAGCAGCAATGCACTACTGGTTTCTAACTGAACATATGGGTGAGCCAATCACAATCATTATATATCTGAAGCCACCAATCAGCAGCTAGAACCTAGGTTATTTGCTGCTCCTGAGCTTACCTAGATAAACCTTTCAGCAAAGGATAACACGAGAAGGAAGCTCATTAAATAATAGAAGTAAATTGAAAATTTGTTTAAAATTGTATTCTCTATCTGAATTATGAAAGAAAGTTTTTGGGTTTCAAGTCCCTTTAAGACATTTTACGATGGATGTTTATCTATAACTATTGTATATTGCACAAATGATTCATACAGTTAAAACTGGATCTCTTTTCTGTTTACTAAGTGCCTTTTATCTAAATATTCTTGATGAACAAAAACGTTCTAGAATGCCAAGCATAAGCTCATTTCCGCAGTAAAATGATCCTATTTATTATTTATTTTATAAAAGCCTTTGCAGATAATGCAAGTGAATTAGGTGCTTAAATATTTAATTGCGTTCTTTAAATATTCTGCTGTAATTATTGCAATTAATTCATTTTTTGCCTTTTGAAAGATTGATGCCATCTTGTAATTACATTCTCTTTCAGCGACTCAGCACATCACAGCTGCATTTGCTATGACCACATACTAGCTCAGATAAGGAAAGCCTAAGTTAAACCTGTTTTTCAGCTGCTGGTATCATTAGATTGAATTAACAAATTACTTTTAATTTGAAGGAAAACGGATGAGTATAATTGGAGGTATTAAAGATCATGAAACCCAACATTTTTTCTTTCATGATTCAGATAGAGAATACAATGTAAAATAACTTTCCAGTTTACTTCTTTTATTTAATTTGCTTCATTCTCTTGGTATCATTTGTTGAAGGAGCAGCAATGCACCACTGGTTTCTAACTGAACACATAGGTAAGCCAATAACAATTGTTATATATATGCAGCCACCAATCAGCAGCTAGAACCTAGGTTCTTTGCTGCTCCTGAGCTTTCCTAGATGAACCTTTTAGCAAAGGATAACAAGAGAAGGAAGCAAATTAAAAATATAGAAGTAAATTGGAAAGTTGTTTAAAATGATATTCTCTATCTGAATCATGAAAGAACATTTTTGGGTTTCAATTTTTTTCTTTCATGATTCTGATAGAGCATGCAATTTTAAGCAATTTTCTAATTTACTCCTATTATCAATTTTTCTACGTTCTCTTGGTATCTTTACTTGAACAAGCAGGAAAAAAAGCTTTGCAGCCGGCCCATTTTCGGTTAAGAACCTGGGTCGCTTTTGCTGATTGGATGGCTAAATGCAGCCACCAATCAGCAAGCCCTATCCAGAGTACTGAACCAAAAATAGGCCAGCTCCAAAGCTTTCATTCCTGCTTTTTCAAATAAAGTTTGATAATAGATTTAAATCATGCTCTATCAAGAAACATGAAAGAAAAAACAAAAGCAAGAAACCATGTACCAACCTTTATGAAATCTGACATAGATTGTGTTCTCTAATAAATGATTTTCTTTGTTGACAAAATGCACAGCAATTGCTATGGTATAACTTCTTAAAATTGCTTTAGTTTGTGCATGCGCAGTAGAAAATAAAAAGGTGAAAAAGCATATCAACAAATGCTCAGTAGTGTTTTTCCATAGCTTCCCTTAACCAAGATGGATGCAACTTGAACCTCTAATTTAGATATAAAGAGCCAGATTATGAGTGGCGCACTAACAGTTACTTGCACGCTAAAATGGGTTTATCGCGGGTGCTTGTGATAGTTGGGTTTAGCACTCATATTTAAAGTTGAAAGTAGACGCGAAGGCGTGAGTGCAATTGTCATTTTTACTAGAATGATTACCTCGTCCTCCTAGCTTTGGTTATCTGTTTTGCGAAACCAAAAAAATGTCACAAAACACAAGAAAAATACATTACAAAGTACAGTTACACTCATAATAACACTATCTAATATAACTTTATTGTGCAATTATTTTTTTAATTAATGTTTAAGGGCTCAAAAATATGAGGTCTCAGGTGTTAGAAAAAAGGGAGACAAAGGGCTTTAACCCCTTAATGACCACAGCACTTTTCCATTTTCTGTTCGTTTGGGACCAAGGCTATTTTTACATTTCTGCGGTGTTTGTGTTTAACTGTAATTTTCCTCTTACTCATTTACTGAACCCACACATATTATATACCGTTTTTCTCGCTATTAAATGGACTTTCTAAAAATACCATTATTTTCATCATATCTTATAATTTATTATAAAAAAATGATAAAATATGAGGAAAAAATCACACTTTTTCTAACTTTGACCCCAAAAATCTGTTACACATCTACAGCCACCAAAAAATACCCATGCTAAATAGTTTCTAAATTTGTCCTGAGTTTAGAAATACCCAATGTTTACATCTTCTTTGCTTTTTTTGTAAGTTATAGGGCCATAAATACAAGTAGCGCTATTTTCAAACCATTATTTTTCAAAATTAGCGCTAGTTACATTAGAACACTAATTTCTTTCAGGAATCTCTGAATATCCCTTGACATGTATATATTTGTTTTTTTAGTAGACATCCCAAAGTATTGATCTAGGCCCATTTTGGTATATTTCATGCCACCATTTCACCGCCAAATGCGATTAAATACAAAAAAATTGTTCACTTTTTCACAAATTTTTTCACAAACTTTTGGTTTCTCACTGAAATTATTTACAAACAGCTTGTGCAATTATGGCTTAAATTGTTGTAAATTCTTCTCTGGGATCCCCTTTGTTCAGAAATAGCAGACATATATGGCTTTGGCGTTGCTTTTTGGTAATTAGAAGGCTGCTAAATGCCACTGCACACTGCACGTGTATTATGCCCAGCAGTGAAGGGGTTAATTAGGGAGCATGTAGGGAGCTTTTAGGGGTAATTTTAGCTTTAGTGTAGTGTAGTAGACAACCCCAAGTATTGATCTAGGTCAATTTTGGTATATTTCATGCCACCATTTCACCGCCAAATGCGATCAAATTAAAAAAAAGTTACATTTTTTACAATTTTAGGTTTCTCACTGAAATTATTTACAAACAGCTTGTGCAATTATGGCACAAATGGTTGTAAATGCTTCTATGGGATCCCCTTTGTTTAGAAATAGCAGACATATATGGCTTTGGCATTGCTTTTTGGTAATTAGAAGGCCGCCAAATGCCGCTGCGCATCACAAGTGTATTATGGCTAGCAGTGATGGGGTTAATTATGTAGCTTGTACGGAGCTTGCAGGGTTAATTTTAGCTTTAGTGTAGAGCTCAGCCTCCCACCTAAAACATCAGACCCCCTGATCCCTCCCAAACAGCTCTCTTCCCTCCCCCACCCCACAATTGTCCCTGCCATCTTAAGTACTGGCAGAAACTCTGCCATTACTAAAATAAAAGCTATATTTGGGCTTTTTTTTTAAACATATTTACATATGCTGCTGTGTAGGATCCCCCCTTAGCCCCCAACCTCACTGATCCCCCACCAAACAGCTTTCTAAACCTCCCCCTCTGCCTTAATGGGCGCCATCTTGGGTACTGGCAGCTGTCTGCCAGTACCCAGTTTAGGAAAAAAAAGTATGTTTTTTTTTTATTGCCCTTTTCTGTAGTGTAGCTTCCCACCCCCCAAGACCAACCCCCCACCCCTTCCAGAACCCTTAGGTGATCATTGAATTTTTTAAAATATGTTTTTTTTTTTAACTTTTATTAACTTTTTTTTCTGCAGTGTAGCGGTTCCCTCCCGCTCCCGCCCCGTGCACGTGCACACCCACCGCCCCCCGTGCACGCGCGCGCTCCCATGCGCGCTATCGTCTGTCCCGCCCCCAATCCCGCCCCCCTCCACTCCACTCGGCACATCGATGGCCGCCCACCCGCCTCCCAGACTTGATCCCACCCACCAACGATACCGGCCACCGATGTCCGGTGCAGAGAGGGCCACAGAGTGGCTCTCTCTGCATCGGATGACCAAGGGGGGTTATTGCAGGATGCCTCGATATCGAGGCATCACTGCAATAACCGGAAAGCAGCTGGAAGCGAGTAGGATCGCTTCCAGCTGCTTTCCAGACCAAGGACGTACGCCACACGTCCTCGGTCATTAACTGTATTTTTTTTAGGACGTGTGGCTTACGTCCTTGGTCGTTAAGGGGTTAACATAGAGATACATACATATACATGTCTAAAGATGGATATGTAAGTGTGTATATATATTGCAGTCAAGTAGATGAAAACATGTAAAAGCATAGTTACGCAATATTCATATTTAATAAAGTGTTATACTGTGTATTTACTGTAAATATTGACTATTGCAATGTTCTGCACATAGGGGAACATGTTCTAAGTATTTCTAAACAGATATTCTTCTTATACAGTGAGGGGAAAAAATTATTTGATCCCCTGCTGATTTTGTACGTTTGTCCACTGACAAATAAATAATCAGTGTATCATTTTAATGGGGGGTTAGTTGAACAGTGAGAGACAGAATAACAACAAAAAATCCAGAAAAACGCATTTCATAAAAGTTATAAATTAATTTGCATTTTAATAAGTGAAATAAGTATTTGACACCTTTGCAAAACATGACTTAGTACTTGGTGGCAAAACCCTTATTGGAAATCACAGAGGTCAGACATTTATTGTAGTTGGCAATCAGGTTTGCTCACATTTCAGGATGGATTTTGTCCCACTACTCTTTGCAGATCCTCTCCAAGTCATTAAGGTTTTGAGGCTGTCGATTGGCAAGTAGAACCTTCAGCTACCTCCGCAGATTTTCTATCCACAACAGCAAGAGTCCACAGCACCAAATAAAGAGGAAAAGTTCTTGTCTTTATGTAATTTATCTTCTTTTAACTTACAAAAAGCATGTAGGCACACAGCAGCAAACAAAAGCAACATTTCGGGCTATGCACCCGATTTAGCATGATTAAGGGTGAATAGCCCGAAACGTTGCTTTTGTTTGCTGCTGTGTGCCTACATGCTTTTTGTAAGCTAAAAGAAAATAAATGACATAAAGACAAGAACTTTTCCTCTTTATTTGGTGCTGTCTACTCTTGATGTTGTAGATTCATTGAGAGGCGTTTGTAGTGACCCTCTACCACCTGCACCAGGTAGTGTGCTTTTTGTCTATTCTGAACCACAGATTTTCTATGGCATTAAGGTCTGGAGACTGGCTAGGCCACTCCAGGACCTTAATGTGCTTCTTCTTGAACCACAACACCTTTGTTGCCTTGGCCGTGTGTTTTGGTTCATTGTCATGCTGGAATACCCATCCACGACCCATTTTCAATGCCCTGGCTGAGGGAAGGAGGTTCTCACCCAAGATTTGACGGTACATGGCCTCGTCCATCATCCCTTTGAAGCAGTGAAGTTGTCCTGTCCCCTTAGCAGAAAAACACCCCCAAAGCATAATGTTTCCACCTACATGTTTGACGGTGGGGATGGTGTTCTTGGTGTCATAGGCAGCATTCATCCTCCTCCGAACACGGCGAGTTGAGTTGATGCTAAAGAGCTTGATTTTGGTCTCATCTGACCACAACACCTTCACCCAGTTCTCCTCTGAATCATTCAGATGTTCATTGGCAAACTTCAGACGGGCCTGTACATGTGCTTTCTTGAGCAGGGGGACCTTGTGGGCGCTGCAGGATTTCAGTCCTTCATGGCGTAGTGTGTTGCCAATTGTTTTCTTGGTGAATATGGTCCCAGCTGCCTTGAGATCATTGTCAAGATCCTCTTGTGTAGTTCTGGGCTGATTCCTCACTGTTCTCATGATCATATAAACTCCACAAGGTGAGATCCTGCATGGAGCCCCAGACTGAGGGAGATTGGCAGTTATTGTGTGTTTTTTCCATTTGCGAATAATCACACCAACTGTTGTCACCTTCTCACCAAGCTGCTTGCCGATGGTCTAGTAACCAATTCTAGCCTTGTGTAGGTTTAGAATCTTGTCCCTGACATCCTTGGACAACTCTTTGGTCTTGGCCATGGTTGAGAGTTTGGAATCTGATTGATTGCTTATGTGGACAGGTGTCTTTTAAAAAGGTAACAAGCTGAGATTAGGAGCACTCCCTTTAAGAGAGTGCTCCTAATCTCAGCTCATTACCTGTATAAAAGACACCTGAGAGTCAGAAATCTTGCTGATTGATAGGGAATCAAATACTTATTTCACTTATTAAAATGCAAATCAATTTATAACTTTTTTTGAAATGCGTTTTTCTGGATTTTTGTTTTGTTTTTCTGTCTCTCACTGTTCAAATAAACCTACCATTATAGACCGATCATTTATTTGTCAGTGGGCAAACGTACAAAATCAGCAGGGGATCAAATAATTTGTTTCCCTTACTGTGGTCTAGAAAATACCACTAGGACATTTCTAGTTAAAACAAAGGAAGATATTTTACCTAAAAAACTTCTCAATAGCCACATCTTATTGTAAAAGGACTTCAAGCATCCATTCAGGATGAATGCCCCAGGACATACATCTGGCATGTGCAGGTACAATCACTTTAGTTCCCTCAGTTTTAAACTTTGCCTCAGTTGGAGGGGGTTGAAGCATGATGATGTGCTTAATTTCTTCAGTTAGTATTTAAGAATATATTAGTGTAGCGCCAGTGGCATATTTAGGTTTTGTGCTGCCCTAGGCACTCAAAATTCTGCTGCCCCCGCAACGTTTTAGGCGGGTTTTTTTGCCCATAATATTTTTTATTTTTTGGTCATTGTAATGTTTATTTTAAGGGCACTTCCAAAGTTTCCAAAGTAACTGTTCAAAAGGGTTTGCAAAATTACCACCCAGAGAATCTGGACTATTACTATGAATCATAGTAATAGTCCAGATTCTCTGGATGATAATTTTGCAAACACTTTTGAACAGTTACTAAACTTTGGAAGTGCCATAAAAATTCACATATCAAGAATTTGTTTTTTATTTAAAGTGACATTTTGAACAGCAGTTCAACCCTTCAGCACACATCTCTAAATCTCACTTTAAATAAAAGTAATACATAAAGACTTTATGTGGAAAAAAATACATATACAGGCAAACATATGCTTTGATTTGGAAGAATAATTGGAGCTAAACGTTTTAGAGGGATCATTATAATGCAAACATCTGTTGAATTGGTAGAGTCAGATGAAGAAGGGCTTAATATAGGTTCTTAAATAGGAACTAAAGCCCCCTCCTCCTCAGTAATACTTTTCCTGGGTGATTTATTTACCTGGTAACTCCCTGACATCTTGTGAGAGATAAAACACAGGCTTCATGCAACAGCAGTGTAAAACTATTTCTAACACGAGTGCTCTGCTGGGAGTGGTCAGACGATTTCTTGGATTTATTGATGTTAAAGAAACGAGCCATAAAAAAAGACAGTATGGCCGATCACACTAACTCTGCATAGCAGTGCTCTCTGAGACAAAAAGTGCCGCCCCCTCCAAACTGCTGCCCTAGGCCTGTGCCTTGTTGGCCTAGTCAGTAATACGCCCCTGTGTAGCGCTTAATTTCTGCTATTAGTGGACGAGTGTCTATGGGTAAGTAATTTTGTATTTTTTGTATAGACACTCACAGCTATGGGTTGGGCACGATTAACTATTTTTTAAAAGTTTAACTATGTATATTTATGTGTATATATGACCAAGGGACAGATTCTTAGTATTCCCCTTGCTTGTTATTTTTTTTGCACCTAAAACATTCTCACAAACGTGCGTTCAAACTGGCGCATATTTATGGGATGGGTTAGCGCAGAAATGTAATTCACACATGCACTCGCAAGCACGTGCCATTTTTTTCACACCTCGCGGTGCACATCTATAGTAATTGATTTGTCACGCCATAATAAACGCTTTTGTATCATGCATCTCTATTGGTGCATCAGTATTGTGCAAGACGATGCATCAAAGATGTGCATTTTAGTACGCTTTTTTTCTCTATAAATTTTGCAATTGAAATTACGCAAACTGATATTAACTGCTTTCCTAGGCTTCATTTGCTTAGTGCTTTAACGTCCTTGCAACGCTATATAAAGGCTACATATTTTTCCTTTTATTTAAAAAGCTTGCCTTAAAGGTAATAATTATTGCATCCTATATTTTGATATTTTTTTGTCGTAATGGAGTGGCACCAATATGTCCCTAAAGTTACCATAGGAACTGAGTCTGTTTAACGCCTTTCAACCAAAGCTAAGTGTGCTTATTGTAAAACAACTGAAGTAGCTTCTTCAGCTCATTTATGTGGCTCATGCTTAGATTTTCTTATCACATACTGATCAATATAATGATGTTTCTATGTGTACTAATGCACCTACTGTCTCTTCCTTACAGATGGATGCAGAGGGCCTACATCCAGCAATGAAAAAGTTTATTGCTACTGCCATTACAAAAGTCAAACAAAAATAGAGGGGCGCCTCATGTGCATATAAATCTGTCATTGATGGTGTAAGATATAATCAAATTTCAGGGTACTCACATGGCAATAGCACCCTTATGTGCTAGTAGATGCAAGCTGAATGATTAAGGTAGCTCAGCTCACCCACTCCCAGCAAGCAGGAACGAACAGGAAAATATTCCAAAAATGTTGATGTTGGTCATAGGCTACAAGTGGTAAATATCACACTGCTCGTGGTATGATAAAAACACTTTCACTTTCAATAAGAATGTTAAAAACAAAGTAGTTTCTGCTGAGGGGTTAACAACATATACCCCAATGCTACCCAAAGGTTTTTGCCATTACAAAAGCCCTGGTTGCACTACTGCCTTCAAATAAGCGAAAAAAGGTCAGTTCAAATTCTAACTTCTGCTAGTAATATAAATACTGACCTACAAAATACTAAAGTATCTTCAAATGATGAGGATTACTCTAATAGCGAGGCTCTATTTATCAGATGTAGAACCTGGTAATTTCTCCATTTTCCATTTCCACTCTAGCTAAACGCACTACTATTCCTCTAGAAGACAATACTTCTTTTAAAGACCCTTTAGATAGAAAACTTGAATCTTATCAAAGAAGGGCATATTTACATACTGGCTATATTCTTATACAAGCTATATCTATTGCTGATGTGGCTGATGCTTCTACTTTCTGATTATACCATCTAGCTCAGCAGTTGTCCTCTGACCCTGATTGTTCCAATCTCTTGAATTTACGTCAAAATGCAAATAATTTTCGGCTAGATTACGATTTTTGCGTTATGAGTAAAAAAGCAGCGTTAAGGCTCATAACGCTGCTTTTTTCTACCGCTGTTATTACGAGTATTGTAGGTACAGCTGTCCCGCACACTTTTTTGGCCGTATCGCAAATTAACTTACGCAATTTGTGTAATGTCTTTTTTAAATAGGATTTCCATATTTTTATTTTACAGGCAACTTTGTATTTATTTTAACTAGGTAGAATAGTTACTAAATAGTTTTTAACTATTTACTAACTACCTAGCTAAAATAAATACAAATTTACCTGTAAAATAAAACCTAACCTGAGTTACACTAGCACCTAACCTTACACTACAATTAAATAGATTACCTAAATTAAATACAATTACCTAAATTACAAAAACAAACACTAAATTACACAAAATAAAAAGACATTATCAGATATTTAAACTAATTACACCTAATCTAATAGCCCTATCAAAATAAAAAACCCCCTCCAAAATAAAAAAAAACCCTAGCCTAAACTAAACTACCAATAGCCCTTAAAAGGGCCTTTTGCGTGGCATTGCCTCAAAGAAATCAGCTCTTTTACATGTATAAAAAATACAAACACCCCCCAACAGTAAAACCCACCACCCACACAACCAAACCCCCTAAATAAAAACCTAACTAAAAAAACCAAAGCTCCCCATTGCCCTGAAAAGGGCATTTGGATGGTCATTTCCCTTAAAAGGGCATTTAGCTCTTTTTCAATTGCCCAAACCCTAATCTAAAACTAAAACCCACCCAATAAATCCTTAAAAAAAAACTAACACTAACCCTGGAGATCCACTTACAGTTTTGAAGAGACAACATCCATCCTCAACAAAGCTGGGAGAAGTCCTCAATGAAGCAGCTAGAAGTCCTCAACGAAGCCGGGAGAAGTCTTCATCCAAGCCGGCAGAAGTGGTCCTCCAGACGGGCAGAAGTCAGAAGTCTTCATCCAGACGGCATCTTCTATCTTCATCCATCTGGCGCAGAGCGGGTCCATCTTCAAGACACCCTTCGTGGAGCATCCTCTTCTTTCAACGTCTTCTTCCCGAATGAATGTAACTTTAAATGACGTCATCCAAGATGCCATCCCTTGAATTCCGATTGGCTGATAGAATTCTATCATCCCAATTGGAATTAAAGGTGAAAAATTTCTATTGGCTGATGCAATCAGCCAATAGGATTGAGCTTCAATCCTATTGGCTGATCCAATCAGCCAATAAGATTGAGCTTGCATTCTATTGGCTGATTGGAACAGCCAATAGAATGCGAGCTCAATCCTATTGGCTGATTGGAATCCAATCAATTCAAGGGAATTCAAGGGACGCCATCTTGGATGACGTAATTTAAAGGAACCTTCATTCTTCTTTAGTCGTCAGAAGAAGAGCGCCGGATGTCTTGAAGATGGACCCACTCCGCGCCGGATGGATGAAGATAGAAGATGCCACCTGGATGAAGACTTCTGCCCATCTGGAGGACCACTTCTGCCGGCTTGGATGAAGACTTCTCCCGGCTTTGTTGAGGACTTCTTGCCACTTCGTTGCACTTCGTTTATTTAATTAATTTAATGATAGTATAGTGTTAGGTTTAATTGTAACTTAGGTTAGGATTTATTTTACAGGTAATTTTGTAATTATTTTAATTAGGTAACTATTAAATAGTTCTTAACTATTTAATAGCTATTGTACATGGTTAAAATAATTACAAAGTTGCCTGTAAAATAAATATTAATCCTAAAATAGCTATAATATAAATATAATTTATATTGTAGCTATATTAGGATTTATTTTACAGGTAAGTATTTAGCTTTAAATAGGAATAATTTATTTAATAAGAGATAATTATTTTCGTTAGATGTAAATTATATTTAACTTAGGGGGGTGTTAGTGTTAGGGTTAGACTTAGCTTTAGGGGTTAATACATTTATTAGAATAGCGGTGAGCTCTAGTCGGCAGATTAGGGGTTAATAATTGAAGTTAGGTGTCGGCGATGTTAGGGAGGGCAGATTAGGGGTTAATACTATTTATTATAGGGTTAGTGAGGCGGATTAGGGGTTAATAACTTTATTATAGTAGCGGTGCGGTCCGCTCGGCAGATTAGGGGTTAATAAGTGTAGGCAGGTGGAGGCGACGTTGAGGGGGGTAGATTAGGGGTTAATAAATATAATATAGGGGTCGGCGGTGTTAGGGGCAGCAGATTAGGGGTACATAAAGATAACGTAGGTGGCGGCGCTTTGCGGTCGGCAGATTAGGGGTTAATAAGTGTAGGTAGCTGGCGGCGACGTTGTGGGGGGCAGATTAGGGGTTAATAAATATAATATAGGGGTCGGCGGTGTTAGGGGCAGCAGATTAGGGGTACATAAGGATAATGTAGGTGGCGGTCAGCAGATTAGGGGTTAAAAAAAATTAATAGAGTGTCGGCGATGTGGGGGGACCTCGGTTTAGGGGTACATAGGTAGTTTATGGGTGTTAGTGTACTTTAGAGTACAGTAGTTAAGAGCTTTATAAACCGGCGTTAGCCCAGGAAGCTCTTAACTACTGACTTTTTTCCTGCGGCTGGAGTTTTGTCGTTAGATGTCTAACGCTCACTTCAGACACGACTCTAAATACCGGAGTTAGAAAGATCCCATTGAAAAGATAGGATACGCAATTGACGTAAGGGGATCTGCGGTATGGAAAAGTCGCGGCTGAAAAGTGAGCGTTAGACCCAATTTTGAGTGACTCCAAATACCGGAGGTAGCCTAAAACCAGCGTTAGGAGCCTCTAACGCTGGTTTTCACGGCTAACGCCAAACTCCAAATCTAGGCCTAAGCTAGCTACAATGTGACTATTAGTTATATTGTAGCTAGCTTAGGGTTTATTTTATAGGTAAGTATTTAGTTTTAAATAGGAATTATTTAGGTAATGATAGCAATTTTTATTTAGATTTATTTTAATTATACTTAAGTTACGGGGTGTTAGGTTTAGGGGTTAATAGATTTAGTATAGTGGCAGCGACGTTGGGGGCGGCAGATTAGGGGTTAATAAATGTAGGTAGGTGGCGGCGATGTTAGGGACGGCAGATTAAGGGTTAATAATATTTAACTAGTGTTTGCGATGCGGGAGTGTGGCGGTTTAGGGGTTAATATGTTTATTATAGTGGCGGCGATGTTGAGGGCAGCAGATTAGGGGTTAATAAGTGTAGGTAGGTTGCGGCGACTTTGGGGGCGGGAGATTAGGCATTAATAAATATAATTTAGGTGTCAGCGATGTTGGGGCAGCAGATTAGGGGTTAATAAGTATAATGTAGGTGGCGGCGATGTTGGGGCAGCAGATTAGGGGTTAATAAGTATAATGTAGGTGTCGGCAATGTCAGGGGCGGCAGATTAGGGGTTAATAAGTATAATGTAGGTGTCGGCAATGTCAGGGGCGGCAGATTAGGGGTTAATAAATTTAAGATTAGCGGTGTTTAGACTCAGGGTTCATGTAAGGATGTTAGGTGTAAACATAAATTTAGTTTCCCCATAGGAATCAATGGGGCTGCGTTACAGAGTTTTACGCTGCTTTTTTGCAGGTGTTAGACTTTTTTTCAGCCGGTTCTCCCCATTGATGTCTATGGGGAAATCGTGCATGAGCACGTACAAACAGCTCACCGCTGACTTAAGCAGCGCTGGTATTGGAATGCGGCATTGGAGGTATCTTGCCTAATAACGCCGGGTTTAGGAAAATCTGTAATACCAGCGCTGTAGGTAAGTGAGCTGTGACAATAACGTGCAAGTTAGCACCACACCCCTCATAACGCAAAACTCGTAATCTAGCTGTTTATTTGCGATGCAGTATTTGATATTATGAAAATTAACATACAAAATGTGTCTTTAGCTATCCTTACCAGAAGAGCTTTAGGGCTTAAATCATGACATGCTGATAAAAGTATCTAAAACTAGATTACTATCTCTTTCTTTCAAAGGAAAGAAATTGTTTGGTTCTGAACTGGATTCTATTATTTCTACTATTATTGAAGGTAAGGGAGTTTTCTACTAGCTCAATCTTTTCATTTAGCAGCATCTCACACGAAACAACTAATGTTGTCTCTTCCAAGACATGGTTGGAGGATCAATTTACCAAAGAGTTCCTTGATTCCTCAGACAAAGGTCACCTTTTTAGGTTTCCAAATACATTCAATGTTCATAACCCATTCCCAGACAGAAACTAGATAAATAACATTGATTTCAGCTTGTCTGAACCTTTAGTCTCTCTCATTCCCTTCAGTGGTTCTGTGTATGGAAGTATTAGTCCTCATGATGGCAGCTTTGGACGCAATTCCATTTGCTCGAGTTCATATGAGACTTTTCCAGCTTTGTATGCTATGCCAATGGTGCAAGGATTATACTCAGATATATCCCAACAGATATTCTTAGATCCCAAAATGCACCTATCTCTGACTTGGTGGCTATCTCACCAATCTATTATTCAGGGGCTTCTTTTGCTAGTCCTACCTGGTCTGTGATCACCACATATGTAAGTCTTTCAGGTTTGGGAGCTGTTTAGGGGTCTCTTCTTTGGAATCCACGAGAGGTGAGGTTACCAATCAAAATATTGGAACTCTATGCTCTTCAGGGCCATTCAGGCTTGGCCTCTATTGAAAAAGGAGCCATTTGCAGACAGACAATATTATGGCAGTAGTTTATGTCAATCATCAAGGTGGAACTCAAAGTTCTCTAACCATGATAGAGGTATCCTTTCTTGGGCAGAAACAAATTCCTGCCTCATCGCTGCGATTCACATCCCAGGTGTAGACAACTGGGAGGCAGATTACCTCAGTCGTAAAACCCTATATCCAGGAAAGTAGTCTCTTCACCAAGGGCCGATCACATATGCGGCATCGCCCTCAAAAGCCTGTGGAGCCGCATACAAGTGTGGCACGTATATTATACCCATTGCCCGCAGTTTTTACTCCCATAAACTAACATAGAACTGGTGTCGCAAGTCGGTATTACATATTCAGCGCAAGGACTTATGTCGTGAAAATTGAGAGTTTTTACTCCATTGTTCCCTCACCACACATAGGCAAGCGCAGCAAGCTTTGAGCTGAGTATATGATCACCGTTACTCCCTGGAAGTCTTAACAAACACCTAACGAATGTGCAAATATTGGCTGATTTGAAATTTTCAGCCAATAGAAATGCAATGTACCCCAATATAAAATGGGCACCTTGCATTCAACCTTCAATGTGCGGTGGATGATCTCATGATGAGGAGCCTCCATGTTGAATGTCTGCGCTGCCGCCATTCCTGCTCAGCTCCGCCCCACTGGGATGAAGAAAGAAGATGGTCCTGTGCTGGATGAAGATGGAGCCGTCTGGACGAAGACCTTCACCGACGGACTTTAGGAATGGTGAGTACCTATGTCAGGGGTAGTGTTAGTTTTTTTTTGGATGTTTTTTTTTAGATTAGGGCATTTTTTTTTTTAATGGGCACTAAAGAGCTGATTGCCCTTTTAAGGGCAATGCCCATACAAATGGGTAGATTCTATTTTTTTTAGCGTTAGGTCTTTTTTATTTTGGGGGGTTGGTGGGTGGGGGGTTTTACTGTTCAGGTTAATTTGTATTTTATAATGTAAAAGAGCTCTAAAATTTAGGGCAATGGCCTAAAAAAGGCCCTTTTAAGGGCTATTGGTAGTTTAGTGTTAGTTTAGGTTTTTTTTGGGGGGGGTGGCTTTTTTGTTTTTATAGGGGTATTAGATTAGGTTTTATGTTTTTTATTTTCGATAATTTTGTTTATTTTTTTCTGTAATCTTAGATTTTTTTTAATTTAATCTGAGGGTTTTTTTTTTTTAACGTAAATTTAGGGGTTTTTTTTCATGTAAAGATAGGATTTTTTATTTTTGGTAATTTTTATTAACTTTTAAAGGTAGTCTTTTTTATTTTATGTAATTGTAGTTAATTGGGGTTAGGTTAGGGGGCTTAGTGATTAGATTGATACTTTGTGTTGTGGGGGGTTGGCTGTTTAGGGATTAATAGGTAAATAGTTTAAATAGGTAGATTGCATTGTGGGGGGATGGAGGTTTAAAAGGTTAATGCATTTTATTATTAGTTGCGATGTGGGGGGATGGTGGATATAGGGGTTTTGATTCGTCAGGTTAATTTTTTAGAGGCGGGTTAGATTTTTACAGGTGTTTAAACATTTTTTTGTGTTTTACTTAGGCGCCGGCAGTTCATAAGTCACTGGCGACTCCAGAAATGTTTATTTCCGCACATTTCTGAACCTCGCCAGTTTATCCGGCTTACAGTAGTATATGATCTGCTGGCACCGTATATGTAATTCACCCAATGTGCGAGGAGAACTTACGGGTGGCATGGGTTTCAGCAGTTGCACTGAAACCTACGCCATATATGTAATCTCGGCCCAAGATGTGTTCTATCTGATTGTACATCTATGGGGCCTACCAGAAATAGATCTGATGGCCTCTCGTTTGAACAACAAACTTCCCAGATACCTTGCAAGGTCCTCAGGCAGAGGTTTTGGATGCTCTTGCAGTTCCTTGTTCTTACCAGTATGCTTATATATTCCCCCCTCTGGTCCTGCTTCTCAGAGTGATTTCCAAACAGTCATTTGTAATCCTGATTGCCCCAGCGTGGCCTCACAGGATTTGTTATGCGGATCTGATCCGAATGTCCAGTTGCCTGCCGTGGCCTCTTCCTCTTCTGTCTCAAGGTCCTTTTTTCAATCCAGATCTAAAATCTCTAAACTTAATGGCGTGGAAATTGAACGCTTAGTTCTCAGTCATAGAGGATTCTCTGACTATGAGATTAACACTATGATTCAGGCCCTTAAGCCTGTTTCTAGAAAGATCTATCACAAAGTTTGGAAAACTTACATTTTGTGGTGTACTACCCATGATTATTTCTGGCATTCTTTTAGAATTCCTAAGATTCTTCAATTTTTACTGAATGGTTTAGATAAATGTGTATCTGTCTGTTCTCTGAAAGGACAAATCTCTGCCCTTTCTGTATTGTTTCTTAGGAAAATTGCTAAACTTCCTGATGTTTAATTTTTTGTTCAGCCTTTAATCTGGATTAAACCTGTTATTAGACCTTTTTCTCCTCCTCTGAGTCTTAACCTAGTATTAAATGTTTTACAGACTCCTCCTTTTGAGCCTATGCATAAATTGGACATTAAACTAGTTTCTTGGAAAGTGCTGTTTCTTATGGCTATCTCTTCTGCTAGAAAAGTTTCTGAATCAGCTCTCTCTTGTTAATCTCCTTATCTGACTTTCCATCAGGATAACGCTGTTTTGCCGAATACTTTTTAAATTTTAATAAACGTTGTTAACGCTCACAATATTAATAGGGAAATTATTGTTCCCTCATTGTGTCCTAATCCTAAAAATGCTACTACAAATCCTTGCATTCTTTGGATGTTGTTAGAGCATTGAAATATTATATCAATGCTACTTAGGATTTCAGACAGACTTCTAGTCTGTTTGTTCTTTTTTCTGGTTCCTAAGAATGGCCAGAAGGCCTCTGCTATTTCTTTAGCTTCTTGGTTGAAACTTGTGATTCACAAAGCTTATTTGGAGGCGGGTCAGCCTCCGCTTTAGAGCATTACAGCTCATTCTACTAGATTGGTTGCCACATCTTGGGCTTTCAAGTAAAAGGCTTCAGTTGATCAAATTTGCAAAGAGGCCACTTGGTCTTCTCTGCATACCTTTTCTAAATGTTACAATTTTTATGTTTTTGCATCGTCAGAAGCAGCTTTTGTTAGAAAGACCCTTCAGGCAGTTGTCTCAGTTTGATAATTGTGCCTATTTATTGATTTTTTTGTCATAAAAGACATTATTTTGATTTATAGATTTAATTTTGCTGTGAAAAATGCTATTATTATTATTTGTATCCCTCCCTTTCGTGTTACTCGTGGACTTCCACATCTTGGGTATTATATCACATACTTAACAGCACGTTGGCTCTCCCACCTAAATGAAAGAAAATATAATTTACGTAAAACTATCTGATAAATTTCTTTTTTTCATGGTGGCGAGAGTCCATGAGGCCCCACCCATTTTGTGTTATTTTATGTTTAAAGCACATCTTTTTGTCCTTCTCCTCATTTTGTCTTTTACTCCTTGGCTATTCGTAAAACTGAGGTATGATTGAGGTGGGAGGGGTTTTATAGGTTTTTGAGATTTCGAAAAACTTTGCCTCCTCCTGGTAGGAATGTATATCCCATACGTAACAGCTTGTGGACTCTCTCCACCATGAAATAAATTAATGTATTATGTATGTTTTACATAAATTATATTTTTTCTACATTAAATAACTGAAAATACAGTTTGAGCAATTTAGGTGGTGAGCGATACCATTACAAGTGGTTGGTTATTGCTACCTGCGAGATCTCTGGTTAATCTTCCAAAAGTGCCCGAATCTGCCCCAAAATAAATGATATTTTAGTGAATCTAGAATTTTTTTTATTTTAAAAAACTGCACGTAGCAGTTTTTGGGGGTTAAAGTTGGTGGGTGTGGGGTTCTAGAAAAAAAATGGCACTGAAAAATGCCTTTACATTGTGAGCGCAAAGCTTCCATGCAATGCGAATGCGAGGTCACGTTCGCATTTACTCATAATTCAGCTTTAATCTAGTGGGAAAAAAAAACAACCTGAAATGGGTAAAAGCTGTTTTAAAATGTGTATATTCTACTATCCTCATTTCTAATACATTCAGCACATTGAAGAGGAAAGGGCTATGCACTCAGTTTATTATTCTAGAACTGAGTTTGACGTTTGATTGTAGTAATAAAGATATCTGTTTTTTGTCATGAAATATTTTCGCATGTCAATCCTCACCCCAGGTTGTAGCCATACATTTTTAACCAACTTCTAACATATATTATGCATTACCTTGACAACACAAAATTCTGTGCACATTTGTTGAAAACTTCTATTTAAGTCTAAAACAATTTCTGTGATGTCCCATGATTCATTTTATTTCAGTTATGGAGATGCATCCCAGGATTCTATTTATGTTTAATTTTGTCATATGACAATTCATTTCATTCTACATAACTGTAAATATATTAATATGTGATGAGAGTGTAGGCTATGATTACAGCTCCTTGCGAAATGCGTAAGCCTGTCTTCAGTGTCATGCTTCTTTTTATGCGGGAGATATCTGTTTTGAAACATGGATTATAATAACGTTTCATATTTTACTGGCAGCAGATCTTTTTTCATCATGAGAGTGATTAAAGGAACACTAACCCCAATTTTTTTTCATGATTCAGATAGAGGATGCAATTTTAACAACTTTCTAATTTACTTCTATTATCAAATGTTCTTTGTTCTCTTGTTATCTTTATTTGAAAAGCAGTAATGTAAAGCTTGGGAGCCGGCCCTTTTTAGGTTTAGCATCCTTGAGAGCACTTGCTTATTGGTGGCTACATTTAGCCACCAATCAGCAAGCACTATCTAGGTTCTGAACCAAAAATGCTGCTTTTCAACTAAAGATAGCAAGAGAATGAATACAATTGATAATAGGAATACATTAGAAATGTGCTTAAAATTGCATGCTCTATCTGAATCATTAAAGAAAAAAATTGCATTTAGTATCCCTTTAAGACTCTCATCCCTGTGGCTCTCTATATTTCTATAGCCTTACTTCATTAATGCCATTTGATATGGTTTTTTCTTTAAAGGTGGCTCTTCTCAGTGTTTCCCTGTAGCTCTTCTCAGATCTTGGTTCTCGGTTTACATGTGAATTCAGTTAATGACCTCTCATTACTCAACAACAGAAAAATGTTTTCTCTATACTTAAAGGGAGGTTTGGAATCAATTAGACAACTGATAGCTAAACGACTCTTAGCAAAACAATCTCCATCTTCCCTGAATACTCATCCTGGCTGGACACCAGTTGCCGCTAGTTAGTTGCTGTGGGCTGTGGACTTTGAGATCTCTGCTTGCTTCTACTGGTTATTTGCCCTCTGTTTGCTCTACCAAATTCCCTTTTCAGGGCAATATTTTTTTTGATTAGGGTTTTTTTTTGGGAAGCAAAAGAGCTGTGGGCACTGCCCTACCAAATGTCCTTCTTAAGGCAGTGACCAACAAAATGCCCTTGTGAGGGCAATTTTACTAGGATATGGATTTTTTTTTTAGTTCAGGTTTTTTTTTTAGATTAGGCTTTTTTTTTTGGGGGGGGGAGGTTACTTTTATAGTAGAATGGGGTTGTAATATTTAGTGGAAAAAGAGCTGTGCCAATGTAGGGCAATACTCTAAAAAAAGCCCTTCTAAGTTCTATTGTTATAATAACTTTTAGTGTTGGTTTAGGGTTTTTTATTCTTGTTAAACACGAAGAATTGTAAAATATAAAAACAGGTGTTTCACTGACTTTGATGGAAGCAAAATATGCTTATCCAGAGTAAAAGATAATGGATTTTTGATTCAGTAATGATTTACTAATCTGTCTCAATGTAGATTATTTCACTTAAAAGGATAGTAAACACATTGATATTTTTTATATGTTTGATTATGTATAATGAAACAAGATTGCATTATACTTTTATTATTTATTCTGTCCTCTTTCTTTTAGATCTGAAAAATGTATGTGGATTTGTATGTGTTTGTATGTATGTGTGTGCACATACATCTATACACACATACACATACATACATTCACACATACCAATCCGCACACATTTTATATATACACCTTTGAGCTCTTCCCAATTCAACAACTTTTCATATACCATGCTATGTTAAAACAATGTTAGCACAACTTATTTTTTATTAAATAGTTGCAATACCTTTGTTCTTCACTAATAAGAAAATTATATATATATATATATATATATATATATATATATATATATATATATATATATATATATTTATATATGTGTGTGTTTCCATGGAAAGTAAGCACTCTAGCATGACTTCTTAGAGCCTGAGTCATAAATGTGTCTAGGCTTATGCATATATATATATATATATATATATATATATATATATATATATATATATATATATATATACACACACACACACAGTAAATATAAACACTCTTCACACCCTTATTAAATTGCAGATTTTTTTTTAAATGTAACAACAACAATGTAAATCTCAGACTTTTCCCATCTATAATGTGATCTTCCAACAAACAAGAATCCAGTTAATTATAAGTAACATTTCAATTTAAAAAAAACTACAAACCCTAATTGCCTGGTTAAATTCAGTGAAAGCACTGAAACAAATTGGTATACATTAAAACGTTCTTTCTCAAATGAACCACAAGATGGCTGTGTTGAGTTAAAATATAACTTTTATTTACACGTAACTTAAAATGGGAAGCACTAAAATACTGTTGGGAATGTGTGCTCCTTTAAATTCCAAAAAGCAGTGTTAATTCATAACTATTATTGATACATGCATAATTATGTAGCTGAAATACCATTCGGATGCATCTTTCACCTGGAGGTTACTATATATCCTTCTCGGATTATAATGTATCCAGTTACATCATCCCAATTGAGAATACTGTTACCGGTGTAACCTACTATCAAAAGAGGTCAATTCCTCATGATTAGCAACAGTAATCAATCCCGGGAGGACAAGAAATCTAAGTCAGCACATGAAACCAACACAACTCAGCAACTCTCTGTTTGCTACTCACAATCTCATATGGGGATTCTGTATTTTAAATTGTAATGTTCTCATTTTTTAAAGATACTTGTAAATAAAAGTTATATTTTAACTCAACACCGTCCTTTTGTGGTTTGGTTGAAAAGTTCTATAATGTATACACTTTTGTTTCAGCGCTTTCGCCACATTATTGATTGAGTTACATAAGGTTAGTGTTTGTGTGTACACCGATCCATACATATTAATCATTAGGGGTTCTCAACTTGTAATGCCTTTGTTTTCTTGTTAGGTAAATGTACCCTGATTGCATAAGTCTGCACCCAACTAATACTTTGTGGAAGCACCTTTTGCATTTATTACAGCAGCAAGCCTTTGTGAATAAGTCTCTATTAACTTTGCACATCTAGACTTTGGAATTTTATCCTACTCTTCTTTGCAAAAAAGTTCAAGCTTCTTCAAATTGCGAAGGGGTCTTCTGTGTACAGCTCTCTTTAGGTCATAGGTCATGCCACAGGTTTTCGATGGGATTGAGATATGGGGGCATATTTATCAATATGCGAGCGGACATGATACAAAGTAGCGTATCATGTCCGCCGCATTTCATTGCATTTGGTTGCATCTGCAGTTCTTGTGAACTGCTAGTGTAATGCCGCCCCCTGCAGATTTGTGGCCAATCGACTGCTAGCAGGGGGTGTCAACCTGATCGTATTCAATCGGGTTGATTTCTGTCCGCAGCCTCAGAGCAGGCGGACAAGTTTTGGAGCAGCTCTCTTTAGACCGCTGCTTTATAACTTCTGAAGGCTCTCCGGAAACACGGGGTATCAAGCTCCATACGGAGCTTGATAAATTTGCCCCATGGGCTCACTGGGACATTCCAAGACTTTGATTTTCTTTTTCTGAAGCTATGCCTTGGTCAACTTGGATGTGTGCTTTGGGTCATTGTCATGTTGGAATGTTAAATTCCTTTTCATCTTCAGCTTTCTGACAGAAACAAGCATGTTTTGTGTCAAAATATCTTGATATTTAAAGCTATTCTTTATCTCATCTATCTTGACAAGAACCTGACCCAGAAGTAGCCCTAAAGCACGATGCTACCACCACCATGCTTCAAAGTCGGTATGGTGTTCCTTTAATGATGAGCTTTATTGACTTTGCGCTACGCATGTCTGTTACAATTTAGGCTTAAAAGTTCAACCTTGGTCTTGTCAGACCATAGCACACGTTTTGAGGGCGACAGAATGAATCAAACTTTCATATAATTTTGCTTAATTTTATGGTTAGCAAATTTAAATGTTTTAACACATATTAATATTAGTATTTTAACTTATTTGCAAAGTGCTACCAAATTCCACAGTATGGGTAGATTCATAGGCCCCAATTTATCAAAGGGCTTGCGGACCTGATCCGACACTGCGGATCAGGTCTGCAAGACCTCGCTAAATGCGGAGAGCAATAAGCTCTCCGCATTTAACATTGCACCAGCAGCTCACAAGAGCTGCTGGTGCAACGCCGCCCCCTGCAGACTCGCGGCCAATCGGCCGCCAGCAGGGAGGTGTCAATCAACCCGATCATACTCAATCGGTTTGATTTCCGGCGATTCCTGTCCGCCTGCTCAGAGCAGGCGGACAGGGTTATGGAGCAGCGGTCTTTAGACCGCTGCTTCATAAGTTGTGTTTCTGGCGAGTCTAAAGACTCGCCAGAAACACGGCCCTTCAAGCTCCGTACGGAGCTTGATAAATGGGCCTGTTTGACATTTTTGAGCTTTGAGGGGCTTTGCCCATAAAGACAAGATCATGTTGTAAACTCATTAAACCCTCACTTCACTTATCTTTTCCAGCATATTGTTAGTGGACATTCGTTCTATTAATATCTACAGTTACGTGTGGTTGCGTCTAATACATGATAGTTCACACATCAAACAAGAGCTGCTAGGAACACTTTAAAACAGTAATTACAGCAGCAACACTTGCAAAATGAGTTATGGAATGTAATTGTAAAATATATGTATGTCTGTTTTGTTAGTGAAAAGTAATCTTGCTGGAGAGAACGGAAGGTCTCTCGGTGGTCTTATGGCTCTTATCCTATGCAAAAGAGGGGCTGGCCATGAACATTTTGGGCTTTCAGCTAAACTTTGCTCCTAAATCTTTATATATTCTGCATGCTGGGTCAATCTATTTTAGGCCATATGTACTTTCCTGAAGTGTATCAGTCTAATCCCACCTACACGCAATACTCCTCTGAATGAGGAACATGGCATCTCCAGACAATCGTTTTGGCCTTCTGTGGGCCTCATCAGTAAGGAGCAACCATATCCCTATAGGAATAGAAGGGAGTGAGTACACATCTGCTTCTCTCTCTGTTTATATGTTAAATATGACCCAGGGAAAACCAATCAACCAGAAACAAGCAACGGCTCAGTAGCTTGTTCTTTTAAAGGTTCTCAGACAGACCGGACTATTATCCGACGGACAATTGTCTGTCAGATTATTATCTGTCGCACACGCATTCTGTCCAAGAACTTTTAAAAGCACATTGTGGGGGGTGGGGCCCATGGTTAGGTTCCAAGAAGTGGTTGCGGCATCTGATTAGAAAAGAGCACTCTAGGGCGTATCTGCCCTCGGCCGTTAATGCATGATCTTATCTGATTGGTTGTGCATCCAGTCACCTCACGGAGACACAGACTCTGATGTCACAGTGATCATTCTAGCTTAAATTGCAATTGCGCTTACACGATGGTGTTTACTTTCAACTCGTAATACGAGCGCTAAGCCTGATGAGCGCAAACCCTTGCAATATACCCTTTATCGCTCGGGCTCTGACTCAAAATAAAATGATGTTAATGATTATGTCTTTTTGAGCATATTTTATGTATGTTTCTCTAGTAGTCTCATTCACTAAATCATATTGACTAACAAAAACAAATACAAGTTTCCCCAATAATAACCATTATCATTATTACATAAAATCACAGATGGTATGCACAGCTTTCTATTGGTTCCTCATTAGTTATGTTTATTGAAATGTCACATACCAACCACAGCTGCGGACACATAATATAATTTATAAAAAGTATTTGGCATTTTTACTGTTTTATATCGCACTTAAATAAAAAAAATGTTCACAATTAAAATATTGTGAATCTTAACTGGCTGAAAGAATTATTAGAAAACGGCAGCTGCTCTAACAAAGAAAATTGTAGATTTTATAGCAAAAATTTTAGAATTTACATTAGTTATATTGAACTCAATTTACAATAATACTTCTTATGTAAATGCAATAGCATGTCTAATTTTATACTGTAATTACTACATTAGTGTTTGATATTCAAGTGCAAAGTGTCTGGAAATGAATTTTAATGAGCAACTGTTTCATAGTTTGCTTTCAAATCTAAATTATAGTGCCATGGGACATTCATAGCTCAGTGCAATATGAACATGTGAAGAATACTGTTTCTAAGATAATGCTCACAGAAATATTCAAAATACCCACAAGTATTGTGTGTATAATATGCTATGTCACATAGCTAATTGCGATGATATTCATTGTTTATTATTAAAATAGGTCTTAAAGGGACATGAAAATTTATTTCAGATGGAGCATTCAATTTTAAACAACTTTCCAGTTTACTTTCATTTATTTGCTTTGTTCTCTTGGTATCATTTGTTGAAAGGCATTGCAAGGTGGGCTCAGTAGCTAGGAGCTAGCTGCTGATTGGTAGCACATATATACCCCTTATCATTGGCTTATTGATGCGTTCAGTTAGCTCTCCTGTAGAGCATTGCTGCTCCTTCAATAAAGGATACCAAGAGAATGAAGCAAAATGTATTATAGAAGTAAATTGGAAAGTTATTTAAAATTGTATGTTCTAGCTCAGGGGTCGCCAACCTTTCGGACCTCAGGGACCACTAAGCTCATAATTTTGAATCCCGTGGACCACGATCATGAATTTTTTTAAAAAAAGGTACAAACCAAGACCAAGACCCAATAGGAGGAGTATCGCGAGCCAATAAAAAGACACCCTGATGGCCGCGCCTGTACCCTTTGAAAAAGCCACGTTAGTGGCGAAACATGTTAGGGAACCGTTTGTTTAATGCATGTTAGCATTTTTTAATTAGCAGGAAATGGTAGTCTTTATAGTTATTACAATTGTGGTTGTGCACAATAATAAGTATATTAACCTCTGAATGGGGTTAATCCAGTAACGTTATTTAAAATTGTACTAGCACTCTCAGCAAGGGCTCAGTGTTGATTATAGACAGGCGGGTATGAAATACGGAACCGCAACTAGCATATACCCTAAACCGCAAACTGTTTATTTAAAATCAGCACACAGCCGTTGAAAATACCCAGCATAAAATACGGTAAATACGTTCAAACCACATAACTATTAGCTGCAGCAAGACCAAGCTGACTAAGCTGACTACAAAGCTTTAGCACATATTTAATATTGAGGGAACCGTTTGTTTAATGCATGTTAGCATTTTTTCAATTAGTAGGCAATGGTAGTCTTCATAGCTATTACAATTGTGGTTGTGCACAATATTTAGTATATTAACCTCTGAAGGGGGTTAATCCAGCAACGTTATTTAAAATTGTACTAGCACTCTCAGCAAGGGCTTAGTGTTGATTATAGACAGGCGGGTAAGAAATAAGGAACCGCAACTAGCATATACCCAAAACCGCCAACTGTTTATTTAAAATCAGCACACAGCCTTTGAAAATACTCAGTACAGAATACGGCAAATACGTTCAAACCACACAACCATCAGCTGAAGCAAGACGAAGCAGATAAAGCCAACTACAAACTAGCGGTTAAGAAACATTGAGCTTTAGCATATATCTAATATTGCAAACGGTCTATTTAAGACCAGTACATAACCTTTAAAAATATCTAGTATCGAATACGATAATACTTTCAAACAGAAAATTATCAGCATAAGCAATACTAAGCCAGCTTTATGAGCAGTAGCTATTTTGTAGCAGTACTCCAACAAAAAATACATAAGACAGTGATAAGTGTGTAAATGTTTATTTAAAATCAGCACACAGCCTTTGAAAATACTCAGTATAGAATACGGTAAATACGTTTAAACCAGACAACCATCAGCTGAAGCAAGACTAAGTTGACTAAGCTGACCACAAACTGGCGGTTAAGAAACATTGAGCTGTAGTATATAACCAATATTGCAAACGGTCTATTTAAGACCAGCATATAGCCTTTAAAAATATCGAGTATTGAATACGATAATACGTTCAAACAGAAAATTATCAGCATAAGCAATACTAAGCCAGCCTTACGAGGAGCAGCTATCTTGCAGCAGCACTGTAACCAAAAAATATACAAGACAGTGATAAGTGTGCAAATGAAACTAACATAGGGGGATATAAATTCAATAACTTGGAAAATTATTGCAACAGAATTTGGGTCTGAAAAAGCTACAGTTGCTATATCCAACATAAAAATATAGCACGAACAGCACTATACCATTAAGCAACTATCCTATGTTTCCAAGCCAAGAATACTTGATTCTATATAAATTTCAGACAGATTTCCAAGAAGATATTTGAAAGTTGCACTACCATTATTCAATTTTATAAATATAAAAATTGAATTCCACCGCAAGTTATAAATTACACACAGAATATCCAAACCAATTAGCGTATCTACTGATACTGAGCCAGTGCTACCAATATCGAAATAATATATTTTTAAGAAGAATACCCTGATGTCTCATTGACATTCAGGCTCTCTTAAACATTTATCACAACCACTCCTATCTCCCGTGATTCACGGAGAGAACTTACCTAGACCCTATCCTGTGATTTTAATAAAGTATATATGTTTATTGTGTGTGTTGTTGCTTTTTATTTTTAATTGTCTAATAAAAGTTATATTTTAATATATCGTCACATACTCCTCCCAATCCTGACCTCTACACCTGCTCCAATTTTTGCCATTACTAAATAGGGGAAGAGTGCTATTCAGGTGTACACTCCATCAATCTCAGGATTGATATCTTTTGTCTCTAATAACCAGTACACAGCACCTCAGCCACCTTGCAAGATATTAAATCTGGATTATAAACAAATTCACATTACTATATTCTACAAATTAATCCAGAGAATAATAGGCTACCCTATTTTATAAAATTGTGCAGTGCCATTAGTAATTTTTGGTTTTCTTTGTTGAATTTCTTACCTAGGTTGCTAGGGTTAACTAATAGAGCACGCAAGTGAAATTCACATATATTAACAATATGGCCAATAAATTGGAACAAGACAGAATAACCAGAAATAATAAACGGTTAATAGATTTCCAAGAGGTTTTTAATGAACCACAGTCTCTGAACACAGAACCAACACCAGATAGATTGGATCAATTATTACGAGAACTTCATAAAAATCTTTATAAGCAAGACAAAGTATGGTGGAATCACCATTTTTTTGATAAATATATCGAACGGAAATTGATTCCTAGAGGCCTCAGAATACAACTCTTCCCTGCCTTTGAATTTAAACAAAAAGAACTGACTACAGAATGGGAAGAAGCGTTGTCTGAGTGCTCCAATAAACTAATGAATATTCTCATTAGACATGACACTGCAGAATACGAGAGATTAGAAGAGCTGATAAAATTACAAAATGAACAATTGAAACAATTTGAGACACTAAAAGAATTCGAAACCTCCTATAAAAAATATCAGAAAGAACTTGACAGATATGAAGCAGAAATTAAACAAACTAAAATGGGGAAATTGAACAGAGATGTTGAAGATTTTCAAAATAATAGAGTATACAGATGGAAAAGAAAATATAATTCTAATACCACCACAAATCGCCAAAAAGTAACCATCATTCAAAGTGATACAGAGACAGAAGGTGAAGAATCTGATAACCCTGTTGAGGAAATAACCCCAGAGCGACCTACTACTTCTGCCCCAGCACAATCAGAAAACAGAAAGAGGAAAGGTTTTTTAGAGGAAGGTATCAATATAAATTCAGATCCACCAGAAGAGGTAGGGGGGGCAAACAAAAAAGTAACAAGAACCAGGAGTGTCAGAGATACCAGACACAGCAACAAACCTTACAAAAGGAGCCCCAGCCCTTTCTCCAAAATCAAACTGAAACAATGAAAGTGTTAAATCTATCTAACAAAATGCTATCAGCAGACCATCTATCTCTACTATCTAAAGGATTATCTTTTTGTCCGAGTACATCACTGGACAAATTTGAAAATATTAAAGATATACAATTGTTTCTAAGGAAACTATTATTACGTAAACAATATACAGACATCAAAAACCAGAACGAACCAAACCTAGAGAATCAATGGACAATAGAGGATCTAACAGTATTACAGGATCTAGAAGATTTATTGAAAGAAAATGAAACAAACAGTGGCACAAATTGGCGTAACAGCCTAATTAACAAATCCAAATACATACCAAAGTCCTCTATGAGTCCGAGTGTTCAAATTTTCAATAACATCGTTTGTAAAGAAATATCGAATCTACAAATAAAATCGCCGTCAACAAATCTAAACAAAGAAGAAAAACGTGCACTTGCTGAAATCCAACAATGGGATGACATCATAGTCCGCCAAGCGGACAAAGGAGGCAATATTGTCCTCTGGCCGAGAGAGATGTACTTAAAAGAGGCTAATTCGCAACTAACTAATGAAACATGCTACAAAAAATTGTGGAGCAATCCCACGGAACAGTATCTTATACAATATAAGGACCTCATCACTCAAGCCAAGATGAACAATATCATTAGTGAAAAAGAGAAGAAATTCCTAACGGTAAATCATCCAAAAATAGCCACCTTTTATATGATCCCTAAGGTACACAAGAACGCCAAACACCCCCCAGGCCGCCCCATAGTGTCTGGCAATGAAAATCTGACAGAAAAAGCAAGTAAATATATCGACCAGCGACTAAGAGAATTTCTAACAGAAATCCCTTCTTATATAAAAGACACAATGGAGACACTTCAGCAATTACAAGACATCCAACTAGGACCCACATCTTGGCTTGTCACCGCTGATGTAGAAGCCCTTTACACAAGCATTCAACATGAATTAGGGCTGGAAGCAGTTCAATATTACCTCAACCTAGAAACAGAAGAGGGTGATAATCATAATAAATTTGTGATGAAATTACTTGAATTTGTGCTCAAAAAGAACTATTTTGTCTTCAATGACCAATTTTACTTGCAGACAAGGGGGACAGCCATGGGGACAGCATGTGCACCCACGTACGCCAACCTATTTTTAGGTTGGTGGGAACATAATACGGTCTTTGTCGATGATAATGATGATTTCACCAAACATATACCCCTCTGGCTAAGATATATAGATGACATTCTCTTCATTTGGGAGGGACCCAAAGAAAAACTGGACAGATTCCTAGAGATTCTCAATCAAAACAAGTTAAACATCAAACTGACTTATGAATGTAGCCAGACAGAAATATCTTTCTTAGACTTGAGAATCTTTAAAAAAAGCAATGATATGTTGGGAACTGACCTATACAGAAAGAAAACAGCCACCAATACTATTCTGTATAACACAAGTGCACATGCACCATGTACAATCAAATCCCTACCAACAGGGGAATTCCTACGAGTAAAAAGAAACTGTTCAGAATCTGATTTATACAAAATTAGAGAACAAGAAACGACAGATCGCCTTAGCCAGAGGGGTTACAGCAAATCCTTAATCAAGAAAGCCAAAGACAGAGCAAGAAAAACAGAACGCCAGAATCTATTAAAACCGAAGATTCGCACCAACGACAGTAAAACCAGACTAGTGTTGACTTACAATACACAGAGTAAGGATATAATTCAAATAATAAATAAACATTGGCATATCCTTCAAGCAGACAACACTCTAGCTCAATTTATAGGCCCCAAAGCAGATATCAGCTACCGACGCACTAAAAATTTGAAAGACTTAGTGAGCCCCAGCCATTATACTCGAAACAAAAGAAAAACTAGAAGTGGCATACAAAATGGCTCATACCCCTGCGGGAATTGCATCAGCTGTAAATTTCTGAAAAAAACTACATCAATTACGGACAGATTTGATAAAAAATATCTGATTAAATCTTTCATAAATTGCAATACCACTGGAGTAATCTATGTCTTACAATGCAAGTGCCCCAAAACTTATGTAGGAATGACGACACGTAAATTACGAACAAGACTACAAGAACATGTGCGAAATATCAGAAATGCTGCCAAAGATATAAAAAACAAGAAAGCCATTTCATCAGTAGCACAACACTTTTATAAATTCCATCAAGGAAAAGCTGAAGGGCTAAAATGCTTTGGCATATACAAAGTGAATCTTGGAATTAGAGGAGGAGACAAAGAAACCATCTTACTTCAACATGAAAGTAGATGGATTTATTTACTTAATTCCATACAACCGAATGGGTTAAATGAACACAATAATTATTTTTCTTATTTATAGATATAAATCAGATTACAATAACTCAGAACAAACAAAAAGAAACCGGAAATTAACAATAGTGGGAAACTTTTACAATAATAAACAGCAACATATTCATATTACAATATTAATACTGATAATAAATTCACCCACCATCACTTTCAATATTGTAAATTCACCCTTCACTTCTCACTGTTTTTTTAGTTTTTTTAGTTTTTTTATTCTTTATTTTGTTTTTTTGTTTTTTTATTTTATTTTATTTTTCACTTATATTCCACACTCCCACTCACACATGCCCAAAATGAACTATTTATTATTCACATCAATTCAGTTCCTTTACACATGTATTATTTAAAGAATACAATTATTATTTCTTCTATTAATTTTTTGTCCACATTTAATCCCACCCTACATTACGTCAAGAGACTTTAAAAAACAGGGTATATTACTTTGACCCTTTAATCCTATATGTACATAGGTTTTAGAATTCTTTCAGAATCACCTCTTAAGATAAACACACAAAAAAACTTTTTTGATTTAAAAGGAGTCAACAATATGACTCTCACGTTCCTAACACACTACTTTCACAATATCACTACATATGAGAATCATTAAAGAGTATCATCAATATTAAAGAATCTCAATATACAGTAATATTAAATATTGACAACCGAAAAAAACTCTATATGATTCTTGTAGCAATATAAAACAACATGTCCAACTCTAAATCAATATAAGGAAGTTACAAAACTTCTGAAAATTCTTTCAAACTGTTTATGTATAATTAATGGTCTAATGTATATTATCTAGATTACCAACCAGGTTTGGTTATTCTTCCTTGATACTGTATCTCAAAATCACATTAGACCACAATGTAACAAAAACTGTTTAGATTCATGTCTTGCTATAAAGACAAAAACAAAATAGCGGATATCCCTCATTCATAAATCGAACTGATCTTGCAGCAAACTTTAAACAATAATTAAAATAAACAATCGTAAAAAACATATGCTTACAAGAATAAGTTTAAGAACTAGTAAAGATATATTGTAATACTCAGCCTTTTACAATATTCTCCCCTCCTTCCCCTTTGCCCTCCTTTTTTCTCCTCGCTCTGTCACTTTATATAAACATACAAGACCAAAAAAAAGATATACTTGACCCTTTTACTATAATGATTTCATTAAAAAATCCATAAACAGTAAACGAATGAAAGAACAGTAATATCCAATCGTATCTATCTTTTGACACATACAATCTGTCTCCCATCCTATGATTGGTTCATTGTAAGGTCTCATTTAATTTGCAGACCAAGACCCAATAGGAGGAGTATCGCGAGCCAATAAAAAGACACCCTGATGGCCGCGCCTGTACCCTTTGAAAAAGCCACGTTAGTGGCGAAACATGTTAGGGAACCGTTTGTTTAATGCATGTTAGCATTTTTTAATTAGCAGGAAATGGTAGTCTTTATAGTTATTACAATTGTGGTTGTGCACAATAATAAGTATATTAACCTCTGAATGGGGTTAATCCAGTAACGTTATTTAAAATTGTACTAGCACTCTCAGCAAGGGCTCAGTGTTGATTATAGACAGGCGGGTATGAAATACGGAACCGCAACTAGCATATACCCTAAACCGCAAACTGTTTATTTAAAATCAGCACACAGCCGTTGAAAATACCCAGCATAAAATACGGTAAATACGTTCAAACCACATAACTATTAGCTGCAGCAAGACCAAGCTGACTAAGCTGACTACAAAGCTTTAGCACATATTTAATATTGAGGGAACCGTTTGTTTAATGCATGTTAGCATTTTTTCAATTAGTAGGCAATGGTAGTCTTCATAGCTATTACAATTGTGGTTGTGCACAATATTTAGTATATTAACCTCTGAAGGGGGTTAATCCAGCAACGTTATTTAAAATTGTACTAGCACTCTCAGCAAGGGCTTAGTGTTGATTATAGACAGGCGGGTAAGAAATAAGGAACCGCAACTAGCATATACCCAAAACCGCCAACTGTTTATTTAAAATCAGCACACAGCCTTTGAAAATACTCAGTACAGAATACGGCAAATACGTTCAAACCACACAACCATCAGCTGAAGCAAGACGAAGCAGATAAAGCCAACTACAAACTAGCGGTTAAGAAACATTGAGCTTTAGCATATATCTAATATTGCAAACGGTCTATTTAAGACCAGTACATAACCTTTAAAAATATCTAGTATCGAATACGATAATACTTTCAAACAGAAAATTATCAGCATAAGCAATACTAAGCCAGCTTTATGAGCAGTAGCTATTTTGTAGCAGTACTCCAACAAAAAATACATAAGACAGTGATAAGTGTGTAAATGTTTATTTAAAATCAGCACACAGCCTTTGAAAATACTCAGTATAGAATACGGTAAATACGTTTAAACCAGACAACCATCAGCTGAAGCAAGACTAAGTTGACTAAGCTGACCACAAACTGGCGGTTAAGAAACATTGAGCTGTAGTATATAACCAATATTGCAAACGGTCTATTTAAGACCAGCATATAGCCTTTAAAAATATCGAGTATTGAATACGATAATACGTTCAAACAGAAAATTATCAGCATAAGCAATACTAAGCCAGCCTTACGAGGAGCAGCTATCTTGCAGCAGCACTGTAACCAAAAAATATACAAGACAGTGATAAGTGTGCAAATGAAACTAACATAGGGGGATATAAATTCAATAACTTGGAAAATTATTGCAACAGAATTTGGGTCTGAAAAAGCTACAGTTGCTATATCCAACATAAAAATATAGCACGAACAGCACTATACCATTAAGCAACTATCCTATGTTTCCAAGCCAAGAATACTTGATTCTATATAAATTTCAGACAGATTTCCAAGAAGATATTTGAAAGTTGCACTACCATTATTCAATTTTATAAATATAAAAATTGAATTCCACCGCAAGTTATAAATTACACACAGAATATCCAAACCAATTAGCGTATCTACTGATACTGAGCCAGTGCTACCAATATCGAAATAATATATTTTTAAGAAGAATACCCTGATGTCTCATTGACATTCAGGCTCTCTTAAACATTTATCACAACCACTCCTATCTCCCGTGATTCACGGAGAGAACTTACCTAGACCCTATCCTGTGATTTTAATAAAGTATATATGTTTATTGTGTGTGTTGTTGCTTTTTATTTTTAATTGTCTAATAAAAGTTATATTTTAATATATCGTCACATACTCCTCCCAATCCTGACCTCTACACCTGCTCCAATTTTTGCCATTACTAAATAGGGGAAGAGTGCTATTCAGGTGTACACTCCATCAATCTCAGGATTGATATCTTTTGTCTCTATAATGTGTGTATGTGTGTGTGTATGTATATATATACTGCGTATATATATATATATATATATATATATATATATATATATATATAAAAACACACACTGTACATAACTAGTATAACCATAGCTAAGTTTACATTATGTATATATATATATATATATATATATATATATATATATATATATATATAAGCACACACACACACACACACTCTACATAACTAGTATAACCATAGCTAAGTTTACATTATGTATATATATATATATATATATATAAACACACACACACACACTGTACATAACTAGTATAACCATAGCTAAGTTTACATTATGTATATATATATATATATATATATATATATATATATATAAACACACACACACACACTGTACATAACTAGTATAACCATAGCTAAGTTTACATTATGTATATATATATATATATATATATATATATAAAAACACACACATACATACTGTACATAACTAGTATAACCATAGCTAAGTTTACATTATGTATATATATATATATAAACACACACACACACACTGTACATAACTAGTATAACCATAGCTAAGTTTACATTATGTATATATATATATATATATATATATATATAAACACACACACACACACACACACTGTACATAACTAGTATAACCATGGCTAAGTTTACATTATATATATATATATATATATATATATATATATAAACACACACACACACACTGTACATAACTAGTATAACCATAGCTAAGTTTACATTATGTATATATATATATAAACACACACACACACACACACTGTACATAACTAGTATAACCATAGCTAAGTTTACATTATGTATATATATATATATATATATATATATATATATATATATATATATAAGCACACACACACACACACTCTACATAACTAGTATAACCATAGCTAAGTTTACATTATGTATATATATATATATATGTATATATAAACACACACACACACACACACACTGTACATAACTAGTATAACCATAGCTAAGTTTACATTATGTATATATATATATATATATATATAAACACACACACACACACTGTACATAACTAGTATAACCATAGCTAAGTTTACATTATGTATATATATATATATATATATATATATATAAACACACACACACACACTGTACATAACTAGTATAACCATAGCTAAGTTTACATTATGTATATATATATATATATATATATATATATATAAAAACACACACATACATACTGTACATAACTAGTATAACCATAGCTAAGTTTACATTATGTATATATATATATATAAACACACACACACACACTGTACATAACTAGTATAACCATAGCTAAGTTTACATTATGTATATATATATATATATATATATATATATATATAAACACACACACACACACACACACACTGTACATAACTAGTATAACCATGGCTAAGTTTACATTATATATATATATATATATATATATATATATATAAACACACACACACACACTGTACATAACTAGTATAACCATAGCTAAGTTTACATTATGTATATATATATATATAAACACACACACACACACACACTGTACATAACTAGTATAACCATAGCTAAGTTTACATTATGTATATATATATATATATATATATATATATATATATATATATATATATATATATATATAAACACACACACACACACACACTGTACATAACTAGTATAACCATAGCTAAGTTTACATTATGTATATATATATATATATATATATATATATATATATATATATAAACACACACACACACTGTACATAACTAGTATAACCATAGCTAAGTTTACATTATGTATATATATATATATATATATATAAACACACACACACACACACTGTACATAACTAGTATAACCATAGCTAAGTTTACATTATGTATATATATATATATATATATATATATAAACACACACACACACTGTACATAACTAGTATAACCATAGCTAAGTTTACATTATGTATATATATATATATATATATATATAAACACACACACACACACTGTACATAACTAGTATAACCATAGCTAAGTTTACATTATGTATATATATATATATATATATATATATATATAAACACACACACACACACTGTACATAACTAGTATAACCATAGCTAAGTTTACATTATGTATATATATATATATATATATAAACACACACACACACTGTACATAACTAGTATAACCATAGCTAAGTTTACATTATGTATATATATATATATATATATATATATATATATATATATATATATATATATATATATATATATATATAAACACACACACACACACTGTACATAACTAGTATAACCATAGCTAAGTTTACATTATGTATATATATATATATATAAACACACACACACACACTGTACATAACTAGTATAACCATAGCTAAGTTTACATTATGTATATATATATATATATATAAACACACACATACATACTGTACATAACTAGTATAACCATAGCTAAGTTTACATTATGTATATATATATATATATATATATATATATATATATATATATATATATATATATATAAAAACACACACATACATACTGTACATAACTAGTATAACCATAGCTAAGTTTACATTATGTATATATATATATATATATATATATATATATATATATATATATATATATATATAAACACACACACACACACTGTACATAACTAGTATAACCATAGCTAAGTTTACATTATGTATATATTTACACATTTTTAAGAATTATTTTTTAGAATTAACTAACTGAATGACAGAACTGAGAGAATACTTCCAAATGACAGATGAAGGGTGAGTGCTAACTTTTAAGCTGGAAACAGAGAGGCAGAAAGTGGGAAAAAAAGAATTATGTTTAAAAGGACCACAAGACCTCAAAGTTACCTCCCCAGTTAGGAATTATTTAAAACTACTACTTATGATCATGGACAGACATTGGAGTCATAAATTAAGTTTATATCAGAAAGCTCTCAAAATGTATGTGAGCTAACCATACATATGGCTGATCTGCTGGATGGCAATTACTGGATTTCAGGTGGAATGGCATTGTGCGCGATTCCACCTGAATGAAAAATAATTAATATTTAATTTAAAAAAAGAAGATGGAGGGGAGGAAGACAAACAGTGATGTAAGTCTATCTGAAGGAATTAGGAAAACTACTACAAAGAGACAGGTAAAGTGAAGAAAATAAATGAAATATGAGAGATTTTTATTTTAAGATTTTCTTTTTTTATATACTTTAATTCCATTATTTCAAGCCAAGACTATACAAACATCTGCTGGCTTTAGAATGGAAGCATCTTCCTCTGAGCACAGTGCCGGACGGGAGGAGTTAAAAATACAATCTAGCTACGCAAGTTGCGCAGTACTATGCAACGTGCGTAGGAAGATTGTAATTTAACTCCTCCTCCATCGGTTTTCACTGATGTCCAGCCAGGCACTGTAGGGAGATGCGGCGCGACGGGGGTGACACCATCAGAGGAGATTAATTCCTGCTTGATGGTGTCAAGGACCACCAACATATTCTCATGGACCACTGGTTGTCGACCGCTGTTCTAGCGGAATCATGGAAGAAAAAAAGTTTGGGTTTCATGTCTCTGAAGATATGAAGCCTCAAAGTTCCCAGTTTGTGTTTTTTTTATTTTTTAAATTGTGTGCACTATTAAATAAATCATGGGCCCGATTAGCTAAATCGCACACGCACAATTAGATAAAGGTAGCCTACTTAGAAACAAACTATTGCAGTCTATGATTGAAGGGACATAAAACTCAAAAAAATGTCATTATTCAAATTGACCATGCAATTTTAAACAACTTTCTAATTTACTTCCCATTATCAATTTTTTGTTCCTTTGGTATCTTTTGTTAAAAAGCAAGGAAGTAAGTTTAGGAGCGTGCATGTCTCTGGAGGTAGCAGCAATTTTGCAAAACTGTCATCCATTTGCAAGAGCACTAGATGGCAGCATTAATTCCTGCCATCTAGAGCTCCAGAAACCTACCTAGGTTTCTCTTCAACAAAAAATACATAGGGAACAAAGCACAGCCTGTGTGTTAACCCTCTGAGGGATGAGATACCCTGGTTACATAAAATAATTATACCAGAATTGTCCCAGGAGGCTGCTGGGCACACAGACTCTTATGTCACTGGCATGGCCTGCTTCGTATTACTTGTTAGCCAGTAGCACATGAATTATTGATCATGCGCACAAATTTTGAAAAACACGTGCACAATTTGCTAAATAGTGGGCACATTCTGCTAAAATGAGCCTATTAATACGCATGATTAAAAAAAAAATATTCCCTAATCGCCATTCCAAGACTGCATAGTTCAAGACACATGCAGGTAAAAAATAAACTTTCATAACTCGGAGTGTAAAATTAAAAAAAACAACAACAAAAAAGACAAATTTTCCTATTTACTTTTATTATCAAGTTTACTTATAACTCTTGGTCTCCTTTCTTGAAACTTACCTCATTTCTATGTGAGCATACTGAGATAGGGTCTGGAGAGTGGCCATGTTTTGAGCACTGTATGCATAACTTTATTACAAACATATATGCCATATAGCATTTAAAACACTTATATGCTCCTGAGTTTGTTTGCTCTTATTGAAAGGAGTGAAATTCCAACAAAAGATACAAAAAGAAAGAGAAACTTGATAAGAGAAGTATCTGGAAAGGTTTATTATTTCTTTCATATAGCTGGCGAGAGTCCACTAGTTAGTTACTGACGGGATATACATTCCTACCAAGAAGAGGCAAAGTTCCCTAAACCTCAAAAGCCTATAAAAACCCTGCCCACCGCACTCATACCCCAGTTTAAAAACTTTGCCTCCTTAGGAGGAGGTGGTGAAGCATGATGTGCTTGGTTTCTTCATTATACTCCTCTACCATTACCTCTGCTGATATGTTTCAGTACTGGTTTGGCTGTCTGCTATATGTGTATTGGTGTCGGAAAACAGTAAGTATGCAATTTCATCGTTTAAAAGACACTCTAAGCTATGGATTGGGCCCTTTTTAATTAAAGCTGTTATGTATTGTTTATATATTATCTCACAAAAGTGAGTACACCCCTGACATTTTTGTAAATATTTTATTATATCTTTTCATGTGACAACACTGAAGAAATTACATTTTGCTACAATGTAAAGTAGTGAGTGTACAGCCTGTATAACGGTGTACATTTGCTGTCCCCTCAAAATAACTCAACACACAGTCATTAATGTCTAAACCGTTGGCAACAAAAGTGAGTATACCCCTAAGTGGAAATGTCCAAATTGGGCTCAAAGTGTCAATATTTTGTGTGGCCACCATTATTTTCCAACACTGCCTTAACCCTTTTGGGCAAGGAGTTCACCAGAGCTTCACAGGTTGCCACTGGAGTCCTCTTCCACTCCTCTATGACAATATCACGGAGCTGGTGGATGTTAGAGACCTTGCGCTCCCCCACCTTCCATTTGAGTATGCCCTACAGATGCTCAAAAGGGTTTAGGTCTGGAGACATGCTTGGCCAGTCCATCACCTTTACCCTCAGCTTCTTTAGTAAGGCAGTTGTCGTCTTGGAGGTGTGTTTGGGGTCATTATCATGTTGGAATACTGCCCTGTGGCCCAGTCTCCGAAGGAAGGGGATCATGCTCTGCTTCATCATGCTTGGCCAGTCCATCACCTTTACCCTCAGCTTCTTTAGTAAGGCAGTTGTCGTCTTGGAGGTGTGTTTGGGGTCATTATCATGTTGGAATACTGCCCTGTGGCCCAGTCTCCGAAGGAAGGGGATCATGCTCTGCTTCAGTATGTCACAGTACATGTTTGCATTCATGGTTCCCTCAATGAGCTGTAGCTCCCCAGTGCCGGCAGTACTCATGCAGGCCCAGACCATGACACTCCCACCATCATGCTTGAATGTAGGCAAGACACACTTGTCTTTGTACTCCTCACCTGGTTGCTGCCACACATGCTTGACACCATCTGAACTAAATAAGTTTATCTTGGTCTCATCAGACCACAGGACATGGTTCCAGTAATCCATGTCCTTAGTCTGCTTGTCTTCAGCAAACTGTGCGGCATATGGTCTAAACACTGACAGGCTGAACCCCACACCCCTTTAACCTCTGCAGCAATGCTGGCAGCACTGATACGTCTATTTCCCAAAGACAACCTCTGTATATGATGCCGAGTACGTGCACTCAACTTCTTTGGTCGACCATGGCCTGTTCTGAGTGGAACCTGTCCTGTGAAACCGCTGTATGGTCTTGCCCACCGTGCTGCAGCTTACTTTCAGGGTCTTGGCGATCTTCTATAAGGACTCCTTTAGGTCTGGATCACAACTGCAAAAGCCTCTATATAAGTACTTGTTTCACTACAGTGTTGCGGGCTATTGTATCAGCATAGACCATAATTTAGCAAGTGTAGGGTTAATTTGGTAAAACCCAGTATGGCTTTTATATTGTCAAAGTCTATTAACACTCTGGTAAAGACTTGGTATTAGAGAAAATGAGAAGTAGGGTTAACTGCTGTACCTGCATAAATTTTATATAAATGGTTCTTATGAGGTTACAGTGAGACTGTCTGAAGATCTGCGTCCTGCTCTCTGTGTGTAATCCAGTTTGAGGTTCCATGCACCAGCTGTCAGGGGCGGTTGTAGCAAGAGCCGACAGATTTGAGTGAATGACGTCACTGAGGTATGTGGAGCATTCCGCTTAGCCAGTGTAGTCAGTTAACCCCTTCAGACCTCCTTTTACGCTGTTTGTACATCAGATAGTGAACTGTACAACAAACATGTGAGGCAGTGTAGCGAGCGGTCTGTGAGGTAACACATTACTCACACAACAAGTAAAGTCCGGTAACGGTTGCGCTGCTCTGAGCCCAGAGGAGGAATCAGCGCTTGTGGTCAAAGTCCTGTGAAAGCCGAACAGGTGATAGCTCCAGCTGAGCTCCGTATGTATAACTTGAAGCAGGTTGAATTCAGGGTTTAGGAACAAAAGAACAAGTGATCTGTAGAACCCACGCTGCAGCAGGGTTATTTGTAATCCTGAATAGATTCAGACAGGCATAGGATTCTTAGCACAATTAGCTGATAGAACGTAACTATCTTAGCACTTTAGCCTAGTAACTATCCTCAATAAATAAGCACTTGTTTGGGGCACGGTGAAGTCTTAAATACAGGTAGGAGCAGGTAATTCTGCAGCAGCAGGGAAAACATGGAGTGGAGTTCTCACAGACCCCCCCTCAAACAAGCCGACCACGGCTTGATGCTTCGGTCGGTTCGGGTACCTCCTATGGAATCTTGAAACGAGTTTCGGAGCGTTGATATGGTTATGGGGTTCCCAAGAGTCATCTTCAGGAGCAAAACCTTTCCATCTAACAAGGTACTGTAATTCACCCTTCGAATATCTAGAATCCAAGAGGTCATAGACCTCGTATGTATCAGAGTCCAACTGGACAGGTGCAGGTGGAAGAAGGGGTTTAGTATTTTGCTGGCCAGTGAAAGGTTTTAACAGGGAGACATGGAAAGTCGGGTGAATTGCCAAGGAGGGAGGAAGATCGAGTCTGACGGCGTTCTCGTTGATGATCTGTATGATGCTAAATGGGCCTATGAACAAGGCAGCCCGTTTTTACTCGGGAGGTGTAGTTTAATGTTTTTGGTCGACAACCAAACCATATCTCCCACTCTGTAGGAGGGTGAAGGTCTACGTCGTAGATCATAAAACATTTTTTGAGAAGCTTGAGCATGAAGAATATTTTGGCTTAAATACTGGAAATTTTCAGCCAATTTTTGCGTTAAGTCATCAACAGATGAAGAGTCTTGAGAAAAGAAGGTTTGGAGAGTGAATCTTGGGTTGAAGCCATAGTTGGCAAAGAACGGAGTGAATTTGGTGGAACTGTTAGTGGCGTTGTTATACGCAAATTCTGCCATAGCTAGGTATGATGACCAAGCAGTTTGATGATAAGAGCAGTAACAGCGTAAATATTGCTCTAGCCACTGATTTAACCTCTCTGGCTGTTTGTCTGTGGGTGAAAAGCTGTGCTTAGCCTTTGATTTGTAACGTACTAGTGAGGGTCTTCCAGAACTTTGAGGTGAACTGGGTACCTCTATCAGTGGTCAAGATAGAGGGGAGCCCATGATGGCGGACAATGTTGTTTATGAAAAGATGTGCCGTTTCCAAAGATGAGGGCAACTTGTGATAAGCAATAAAATGGGCCATTTTAGTGAAGTGGTCAGTGACAACCAGGATGGTATTCTGTCCTGAGCTTGGAGGTAGGTCGACTATAAAGTCCATTCCTAAATGCATCCAAGGACTCCTGGGAACTTCGAGAGGAATAAGATGCCCATATGGTGGTTTTCTCTCTGGTTTAGAAACGATGCAAACGTTGCATTGTTGGATATATTTCTTGATGGTGTTCTCCATAGAAGGCCACCACTAACTTCTATCGATTAATTCCTTGGTTCATTTAACACCAGGATGACCAATCAGAGGAGGGTCATGGTGTTCCTTGATAACATGTCCTCTTAATTGTTCTGGGATGTAGAGGTTAGAACCGTGATAGTACAGGTTATCACAGAGTGTTAGAACATGGAATGGAGTATGTTCATCAGAAGCTAGAGCTGATTGGAGGTCCTTACTAAGAACAGGCATTAAGGCAAGGAATCTCTCTGGCGGTATGATGCAGGTAGGTGTTTGTACCTGTGGGGGAGGTTGATCTCTCCTTGATAGAGCATCAGCCTTTCCATTTCTTGAGCCGGGCCTGTATATTATTTGATAGTTAAATCGGCTAAAATAGAGGCTCCATCTGACTTTTCTAGCGGATAGGGTCTTGTTTTTCTGTAAAAACTCAATGTTACGATGGTCAGTGTATATTATGATGGGGAGTGTTGTGCCTTCCAAAAGGTGTCTCCAAAACTCAAATGCACATTTGATGGCCAGAAGTTCCTTATCTCCGATGGAGTAGTTAATCTCAGGGGGAGACATGATTTTTGAATAAAAACCTATAGGATGTAAAGGCTGTTGAAGACTTTTCCTTTGGGACCAAACACCTCCGAGGGCATTATCTGATGAATCCACCTCTAGAACATATTGAAGATTGGGATCTGGGTACTTCAGGATGGGAGCCGACGAGAAAGAATTTTTTAGAAGCTTGAAGGCTTCAGTTGCTTCGTTAGACCAAATGAATTTGGACTTAGGGCTGGTGAGGGGTTTTGCATGTTTTGAGAAGTTACAGATGAACTTTCTGTAGTAGTTGCTAAAGCCAAGGAATTTTTGAAGGTCCAGGTCCTTCCTATAAGTATGTTGTGGCCACAATTTTACTGCCTCTACTTTGTTTTCTTGCATCTGAATACCTCTAGGGCTGATGGAATAACCTAGAAATTCTATTTCCTCTGTGTGGAAGATGCATTTTTCAAATTTTGCGTATAGTCTGTGGACTTGAAGTCTTGCCAAAACCCAACTCACATGTTTGATGTGACTCTCGAGGTTTGGGGAGTAGATCAAAATGTCATCCAGATAAACTACAACACAGTTGTCCAGTAAGTCATGGAAGATATCATTAATAAAGAACTGAAAAGTTGCAGGTGCATTGGTTAATCCGAAAGGCATGACTAAGTATTCAAATAAACCATACCTTGTTCTGAAGGCGGTGAGCCACTCATCCCTCTTTCTGATACGTACAAGGTTGTATGCTCCCCTCAGATCTAGTTTTGTAAAAAAATGTAGCATGCCGGAGTCTTTCAATGAGTTCTGGAATGAGGGGGAGTGGGTATCTATTCTTAACGGTGATCTTGTTAAGTTGCCTGAAATCGATGATTGGACGTAAGGATTTATCCTTATTGCGCACAAAGAAGATTCCAGCTCCAGCTGGGGGGACAGATGGTCGGATGAACCCTTTCTTTAGGTTCTCATCCAGATAGGATTTCAAGTGATCCAATTCTGGTTGACAGAGTGGGTATAAGTGCCCAAGAGGAGGGGTAGTACCTGGTTTTAATTCTATAGGGCAGTCGTAGGTACGATGTGGAGGTAGTGTGTCTGCCTCCTTTTTGCTGAAAACCTCTGAGAAGCGACTGTATACTTCAGGTATGTTTGGTGTCACTGGATCAGGGGTAGAAGAAAGTAATAAAGGTCCGTTTTTCTAGCAAGTCTGTAGACAATGTGGTGATTTTAGCTGTAGCTGTAACGTTTTCCAGTTAATGACTGGTTCATGAATTTGAAGCCAGTTCAACCTTAGGACTATAGGAAAAAGAGGGGATAAGATAACATCAAAACTGATGTATTCATGATGTGTATCTAATGTTGTCACTGTTAGTGGTATGGTGTGGTGTGTAATAGGTCCGGATGTTATCTCGGTACCATCAACAACACGGAGAGAAATAGGAAACAACTTTTTTATCAGTGGTATTTTATTTCCAAACACAAGTGCCTTATCCATGTAGTTTTCTTGAGCTCCGGTATCTACGATGGCTTCTATCGTCAGGTGCTTATTTTCCCACTGTAAAGAAAGAGTTAAGGAACAATGAAGTGGTTTGTTATGCTCAATAAGGGAGGTTAGATTAGTAATGCACTTACTGTTCTTGTTCTGCATTGCGAGTGGAAGCAGGAGACGTGGTAGCAGTCTGGGTAGGGTAGGTGACCTTTTTATAAACCGGGTCGGTGTATTGTCGTTCCAATTTCCTCTCCCGAAGTCTCCTATCAATTTGACTGCTTCACTTCACTTCTGTACGGGCTAACTCGTCTTTTACTGCGTCTGAAAGGCCAAGCCTAAACTGATTTTTAAGAGCTATGGCATTCCATTGAGAGTCAATGGAGAATTGCTTGAACTCAGTAATGTAGTTTTCTACAGGGCGGCTTCCTTGTTTGAGTTTCCTCATTTTCCTCTCTGCAGTGTATTGCAAATTAGCATCAGAATACAGTTCGTCCATAACTCCTAAAAAAGAGTGAAGAGATGAAAGAACCGGATTATTTGTCTCATATAAGGTGTCTGCCCAAATGCGGGGTTCACCCCTGAGATAGGAGATCAAGCTTAGGACCTTGGTTCTGTCATTAGGGTATGTCCTGGGTTTAAGGTTGAAGATTAGAAGAATGGCATTTTTAAATTGTCGGTAGTGGCTCCTGTCACCATGGAAGAACTCTGGTGGTGCTATATGGGGTTCAGGGGTGTTATCTGTGAGTGTCTGTTTTGATGTAACAGTGTCTCTTATGACCTTCCTTAGGGTTTCGTTTTCCACTTGCAGCTCCCTTAAGCCTTGACTGAGTTGGTCCACTCTCTGGGACAGATTGAACACAATTTGAGGAAGCTCCGCTGGATCCATTTGTTAATTTCTATTTAGGCTTAGTTATTCTATAAGGACTCCTTTAGGTCTTGATCGCAACTGCAAAAGCCTCTATATAAGTACTTGTTTCACTATAGTGTTGCGGGCTATTGTATCAGCATAGACCATAATTTACCAAGTGAAGGGTTAATTTGGTGAAACCCAGTATGGCTTTTATATTGTCAAAGTCTATTAACACTCTGGTAAAGACTTGGTATTAGAGAAAATGAGCAGTAGGGTTAACTGCTGTACCTGCATCAATTTTATATAAATGGTTCTTATGAGGTTACAGTGAGACTGTCTGAAGAGCTACGTCCTGCTCTCTGTGTGTAAGCCAGTTTGAGGTTCCGTGCACCAGCTGTCAAGGGCGGTTGTAGCAAGAGCCGACAGATTTGAGTGAATGACGTCACTGAGGTATGTGGAGCATTCCGCTTTGCCAGTGTAGTAAGTTAACCCCTTCAGACCTCCTTTTATGCTGTTTGTACATCAGATAGTGAACTGTACAACGAACATGTGGGGCAGTGTAGCGAGCGGTCTGAGAGGTAACACGCTACTCACAGAACAAGTAAAGTCCGGTAACGGTTGCGCTGCTCTGAGCCCAGAGGAGGAATCAGCGCTTGTGGTCAAAGTCCTGTGAAAGCGGAACAGATGATAGCTCCAGCTGAGCTCCGTATGTATTACTTGAAGCAGGTTGAATTCAGGGTTTAGGAACAAAAGAACAAGTGATCCTTAGAACCCACGCTGCAGCAGGGTTATTTGTAATCCTGAATAGATTCAGACAGGCATAGGATTCTTAGCACAATTAGCTGATAGAACGTAACTATCTTAGCACTTTAGCCTAGTAACTATCCTCAATAACTAAGCACTTGTTTGGGGCGTGGTGAAGTCTTAAATACAGGTAGGAGCAGGTAATTCTGCAGCAGCAGGGGAAACATGGAGTGGAATTCTCACATCTTCTTATAGCCTAGGCCATCTTGATGTAGAGCAACAATTCTTTTTTTCTGATCCTCAGAGAGTTCTTTGCCATGAGGTGCCATGTTGAACTTCCAGTGACCAGTATGAGAGTGTGAGAGCGATAACACCAAATTTAACACACCTGCTCCCCATTCACACCTGAGACCTTGTAACATTAACGAGTCACATGACACCGGGGAGGGAAAATGGCTAATTGGGCCCAATTTGGACATTTCCACTTAGGGGTGTACTCTCTTTTGTTGCCAATGGTTTAGACATTAATGGCTGTGTGTTGAGCTATTTTGAGGGGACAGCAAATTTACACTGTTATACAGGCTGTACACTCACTACTTGACATTGTAGCAAAGTGTCATTTCTTTAGTGTTGTCACATGAAAAGATATAATAAAATATTTACAAAAATGTGAGGGGTGTACTCACTTTTGTGAGATACTGTATATATGCCCTGAGTCAGTTGTTTAGTGCTCTATATTTTGATGCAGATCAGGTATGAGTTTGAGAAACATATTTATGTGTTTGGGGGCTTCTTATTATACAGTCAAATATTGTTTGGAGGATCAGTTAACTCACCTCCGGTTTTTCCAGTTTAAATTTTATTTTCGCGTGAAAACACGCATGCGATGACGATAATTACATCATGTGTGATGCGTCATCAATTCTCTTTTTTACCGATAAAGCTTCTGTCCCCAAATCGTCCTGTGCTCTCAAAAAATTCAGAGAGCTATGTGCAGCACTTGTCTTTATAGTCAGAACGATGGTTATCTTTTCTATAGTAGTTTAGCTCTGTTTCCCACTCTCTCAACCTGCTATATATAGGAGCTTAGATATAAATTGAATAATTAATTATATATTTTTTTTGCAACTATGGGGTAGATTTATCAAGCAGCAGATGCTGCAATCTACCCACGATGTTTACAGATCACTGGAAACAAGTTAAGGACCGCTGCTCCTTAACTTATCCACCATCTCTGAGGTTGCGGACCGCAATCATCCCAATCAGATACGATTGGGATGATTGGCACCCCCTGCTAGCAGCCGATTGGCCGCAAATGTGCAGGGTGTGGCATTGCACAAGCATTTCACTAGAAATGCTTGTGCAATATTAAATGCCGACAGCTTATGCTGTCAACATTTAACGATGTTGGGCGGACATGATCTACTACAGAGGATCATGTTCGTCCAACATTTAATAAATTTACCCCTCTGTCTCAAACTGAACCTGCCACAGAAGTTACCATAGGAACTGAGCTGGCTGAAAACGTTTAGACGAAAGCTAAGTGTGTTTGTTGTAAAAAAGCTGATCTGATTTCTTCAGTTCAATTATGTGGCACTTGTTTTGATAATTTATTACATTCTGACAATATTTCTATGAGTACAAATGCATCCACTGTTTTTCCTCAGTCTCATGCAGAAGGCATTCCTGCAGCAATTAAGGATTTTATTGCTGCAGCCATTAAAAAGGCCATGGGGCCGAATTATCAAGGGCCCTGAATACCCCTGTTTCTGCTCGAGCCTTCTAAAGACCGCTGCTCCTTAACTCGTCTGCCGCCTCTGAGGCTGCGGATATCAATTCGCCTGATCGCATACGATCGGGTTGATTGACACCCCCTGCTAGTGACCGTAAATCTGAAGGGGGCAGCATTGCACAAGCAGTTCACTAGAACAGTTTGTGCAATGTTAAATGCCGACAGCGTATGCTGTCAGCATTCAGCGATGTCTGGTGGACATGATACGCATACACTGTCGGCATTTATAATTGCACAAGCAGTTCTGGTGAACTGCTTGTGCAATGCCGCCCCCTGTAGATTCACGGTCAATCGGCCGCTAACAGGGGGTTTCAATCAAACCGATCGTATACGATCGGGTGGATTGCTGTCGGGCAGATTGCTGTTGGGCAGATTGCTGTGCTGCTTCTTAACTCCTGTTTCCGGCGAGCCTGAAGGCTCACACGGAAACAGCTCCATCTAGAGCTTGATGAATTTGCCCCTATGTCTTTAGCCATTCTTACCAGAAGAGCTTTATGGCTTAAATTTTGGAATACTGACATGGTGTCTAAAACAAGATTACTTTCTCTTTCTTTTCAAGATAAAAACCTTTTTGGTTCTCAATAGGGATGGGCAAATGTTTCGCAACATTTGAAAAACGGCACGAATTTTAACACATTCGTTTGTTTGAATCGAATTTCGAATGTTTACATAACATTCTAACATTCGATTTTCGAATGTTCGGTTTCGAATTTTACGATTATATTCGAAAATATTCTTTTCGAAAAATTCGAATTTAGATTGTAATAGTATTTCTAATGCTTTTTCTTTAAATGTAATATTCGAATTATGCAATATTCGAATTCGAAAAATTTGAATTTAGATTGTAATAGTATTTCTAATGCTTTGTCTTTAAATGTAATATTCGAATTATGCAATACGTGTATTCGAATTCGAAAAATTCGAATTTAGATTGTAATAGTATTTCTAATGCTTTTTCTTTAAATGTAATATTCGAATTATGCAATATTCGAATTCGAAAAATTCGAATTTATATTCGAATTCGAAAAATTCGAATTTATATGTTTGTAATAGTATTTCTAATGCTTTCTTTAAATGTAATATTCGAATTATGCAATATTCTATATGGAAACATTCGAAATTATATATTTGTATCTATTATGTATCAATTTACTAGATTCCCGCCCTACCACATGAACTATTGAACTTCTGAATAGTATTTGTTAAATAGAATGTTAAATTCGAAATTTCAAATGTGGACATTCGATATAATTATAAACATTTGAAATCGAAAGTGACATTCGAAAACTGTAAATAACATTCGATTTTTGAATTTTTAAGAATATTCGTTCTTATCGACATTCGGATTTAGAATTCGAATTTCGGTAATAACATTCGTTCTACATTCGAAATTTGAAAATTTACACATTCGCCCATCCCTAGTTCTCAATTGGGGTCTATCACTGGGGGAAAAGGAGTTTTTCTCCCCCAAGACAAAAAATCTAAGGGAAAATTTAAAGCTACCTATCATTTTCGTTCCTTTCGTCAGAATAGAGAAGAGAAAACTGCTCCCTCCCCTAAAACCCTCTGACTCTAATTGGAGAACATCTCCAAATTGGAATAAATCCAAACCATATAAGAAAGGGTAGCCTCCTTATTTCATGAGGTGAAAAAGTAAGGTTTGATCATTTACAAATCCCAGTATCATTATATATAATAGTAGAGGTACAGGGGCCGATTTATTAACCAGCGCATTCTGCTCATTCCGTGCGAGACCGCTGCTTCCTAACCCATCCACCACCTTCGAGGTGGCAGACTGCAATTATCCCAATCAGATAGTATCGGAAAGATTGACACCCCCTGCTAGCAGCCGATTGGCCGTGAATGTGCAGGGAGCGGCATTGCACAAGCATTTCACTATAAATGTAATGCTTGTGGGATATTCCTCTATCAGACCAAACTTGGCCAGTAGTCTTCTTATCCCACCGTCAAGTGGAATGATAGGAAATATCCCAGAACAGAGAGAGTTTATGAAATAAGGTAAACAGTACTCACGGTAGGCAGGTAGTCCTTCACGGCAATAAGATGAAGACAGAGAATGGTCAAGACAGGCAGAGTCCGGCAACAGGAAGGCAATCCAGCAGTATAGAAGTTCAGGGGTAAACCAGTAGAATGCCCAGGAACAGGCAGGAGTTAGCAACAAAGGAAATCCAGCAGTATAACAGTTCAGGGGTAAACCAATAGAACAGTCAGACAGGAGTTCAGCAACTTTATAGCAATCCAGTACTTTAGGGGTTAAGCAAGCAGAGTGGTCAGACAGGCAGAGTTCAGCAATGTTATAGCAATCCAGTACTTTAGGGGTTAAGCAAGCAGAGTGGTCAGACAGGAAGAGTTCAGCAACGTTATAGCAATCCACTGCTTTAGGGGTTAAGCAAGCATAGTAGTCAGACAGGCAGAGTTCAATAACATTAAAACAGTCCAGCAATATAAGGAATACAGCACCCAGGAGCACACATAGTAACACCTATACTTGGGCACAGGTGAGAGTGACTGAGGCACTTACATAGGGTAGGATTCATGCCACAGAAGGGGTCCGGACCGGCATCAGAAGACAGGGCGGGTGGTGATGACGTCATCACCCTGCTGTAGATACACCGTCGCATCCCTAGCAACAGGAGGACCACCTGCGTCTGTGGCAATGGCCACAGCAGAGCGGAGGAGCAGCGTGACAATAAATGCTTGTGCAATGATAAATGCCGACAGTGAATCATGTCCGCCCGCCTTAGGCGTATTATGGCCTAGGCCAACAAGGCCGGTGCCTAGGGCAGCAGATTTGGGAGAGGCAGCACATCTGCCCTATCTTCTCTCTAAAAGCCAGCACACAGTACAGTGAGCGATAAAGTGCAGGCTTTTACGGAGAAGACAAGGCACGTGCGCTGATTAAGGTCACTCTTCACAGGCAGTGCTCCTTTAAACCGTTGCTTCATTTAGAGCCGCCGGCATTTTTGCAGTGGAAGCGTTCTTGGTGAGAAACTTCCCCGGGGATATACTTACAAGGTGAGGCTGGAGGAGAAGACCTTGTGCCGATATGCTGCCTACCCTTATCAGCTGTGGTGGGTCTGCGAGCACAGTGCTTATTGCAGTAACTAACAGACTGGATGCGTCTGTGCACTGCTTAGATCAGTTGTGATGTCTAATCATAAACTCTCAGTGCTAATGTATGTTAGCTACTAATAGCTCTGCATTCATGAACCCACGGAGTAAACAGTAAACGGACACTTAAAAAGTTTTATTACTTGAATATGGTAATTACTGTATGTTGTTGCATGTGAAGGGCTGTGATTGTTTCAAAGTGTATTCTTCTTTCCCTCCCTTCCTCTCTCCCTTATTTCCCTTTCTCCCTCAACTCCCTCCCTTATTTCTTTCCCTCCCTCTCTTCTTTATCTCAATTTTCCCTCCCCCCTATTCTCCTCTCCCTCCCCACTTTTCTATTCTCTCTCTCTCTCTCTGTCTCTCCCTCCCTTCTTTTGTTTCCCTCCCTTTTCTCCCCTTCCCTTCTTTTCTCTCCCTTCTCTCAGAGAGAAAATGGTATGAGATGCATGCAATTCAACCCACCTGTGTGTAAGTGTTTTGCTAGCCCATTTTCTTTTGAATTGTTATGAACAAAAAAAACCCAAAAAACATTTTACACACTGACCAAAAAAAATATTAAGGAGAAAAAAGGCCTACAATCTTTGGGGGGGGGGCATAATTTTGAGGGCCTAGGGCAGCACAAAACCTAAATACGCCACTGTGCGCCTGCCATATAATAAATCGGCCCCATTAACTTAAGCATCCATATGTTCTCAATGTGTGTAATGGAAAGAATTTTGTTAAAATGATTATTATTTTTTATTTGTAGACTATATTTCAATTTAAAACCTCAATAAAAATATTATATATAAAAAAGTATATTGTTGTTTTAATATATATTTTATTGTACAATCTCACAATGTTTACTGTCTCTTTAAACACTAAGTTTAAAGGGACCGGGTACTGTAAGATGGTTTCCATTAATGTGTTTCCATTAACTTGTTATACCAGCAACAGAGTATATGATGCATCATAAATTGCTCCTTTAGGTATATTTTGTATATTAAATATCTACGTTGTTCTTTGACACCACAACCCGTTAAATTGGGTTGATCTTACAAGTAAAACAGATCTCCTTGTTTTGTTAGTTTCTATACACACACATGCTTCCTTAACTTGTGTCTGTCTGTATACCAAAGCCCTATACTTAGGGCCTGATTATCTAAAGCTCTCTGCTCTGGTGAGATGGCCTAAGACATCTTGTCAACACTGTGTTAGCTTGATATCTATTTATATAGCTTTCTAGAATCCTGGATGTGAAGGAGAGACACCTACAATGCAATATAATGTTCAAAAAAAGTCCCTAAAGATATTGAAAGATTTCATCCTATGCTGATGAGTTTTTAATCATCATTCCCTTAGAGAGAACAAACATTTTATTGCTTATCTCTCCTACCTCCCACCAGGAGTGTAATCTTCTCTGCTGGCTATGTTTACATAGCTATTTATTTTATAGCCAATACTTCAGTATGGTTAAGGATACAACACAGCTTTTTAAAATGCAAAAAAAAATGTAAAGGAACTATTTGTAAACAATGTAATACACTTCAGCAAGTAGAATTGATGATTGGGAACAAATTAAAGGGACATGAAACCCAATTTCTCTCTCTCGTGATTTAGAAAGAGCATGCCATTTTTATCAACTTTTTAATTTACTTCAATTATCTATGTTGCTTCATTCTCTTGATATCCTTTGCTGAAAATCATATCTAGATGGGCTGAGAAGCTGCTGATTGGTAGCTGCACATAGATGCCTTGTGTGATTGGCTCTCCCATGTGCATTGCTATTTCTTAAACAAAAGATATCTAAAACATGATGCAAATTAGATAATAGAAGTATATTGGAATGATGTTTAAAATTGTTTTCTCTACTTGAATCATGAAAGAAAATTTTTGGGTTTAGTGTTCCTTTAAAGAGTAGAACATTTTAAAATATATGTCCCTTTAATGTACCTTTAAAATATTTTGAAGACATATCTCTGTAAATACAAAAAAAATATTTAAACATATACCGTATCTCCCCTATAGTCTCTATTTCCCTAGAAAATATATGGAGAATATAAGGTGATAAATATTATTGACATATATATTTTCCCTCTAAGTTTTAGTTCATTTAACCCAATGACTTATATCAAAACTTTAAATATTAAAATATAAACTTCTATAAGGCAAAGTCACTATAAACATCCACTTTGATGACTAATGATATCTGTCAAATACTAGACTGCTTTGGCACAGATGCTGGAAAAAAAAGAAAAATTGATTTTTGCATCTAGATGCATTTTCAAGAACATTTATACCTAGCCAAGAATATAAATCATTTTAATCTTGGAGCCATTTGCAGACTAAAATATATTATAGTTCTTTTATCTGGATTCAAATCTAAACATGGAAAAAAAAAAACCCCAGGTGGCGCTGTTGCTTAAGAAATCATGTTGTCATTCAGTGTACAGTAAAACTTGTCATTCAAACTTTAGAGATGTTTAAAATCATAAAATATTCCATAAATTATGTTTACTTATTAAAAAGCATGCTCTACTGAACATATTCATTTTTATCCTACCCACAAAACTGTGAAATAACATTTGCTTGGCCTAATATGTCTTTAGCTAAATTACAACCTTGTATTCCAATTTCATTTGCTTTTACTTTTTTTAGGATATCATAATAGTTTATAACTTTCAAACAAATAAATGTCAATTTATTATAAATAATAAAGTAATTTTGTATTTCCCTTTTTGTCAGTTATTCTCTGTAAATATTACATTATTTTTAGCCAGTGTTCAAACTTTAGTAAAAGGACAATTATATCATTATCACCTAAAAAAACATAAATGGAGTTTTTTTTGTTTTTTTGTTTTTTTTTTACAATACTAATGGTAAGGCACTCTTTAAAGGGAAATTAATCCCAAAAGTATTTCTTTTATGACTCAGCATATAATTTAAAACAACTTTCCAGTTAAATTTAATTATCTTGGTGTCATTTATAGAAGGAGTAGCAAAACACTACTGGACAGGGTTGAGCCAATCACATGAGGCATATATGTGCAGCCTACTAAGCCTATCTAGATATGATTTTCAACAAAGGATATAAACAGAATGAAGCAAATTAGATAATAGACATAAATTGGAAAGTTGTTTTTAATTGTATTCTCTATCTGAATCATGAACGAATAATTTTTGGTTTATGTCCCTTTAACTTAACTCAAATGGCCATACAATTGAAAACCTTTATCAAAAATGGATGGAACATTACATACACACCTTTTTAAATGCATGTATTGCATATATCTCTGGTAATTTACTTTGTTTATTCATTGATAGAGGCTCCCTGGACAGGACTTATTCAGCCTCTTGGGGTTAAATTGTGTACCCCCCTCACTGAGAGGGAAAACCCACAATTTTTTTGGTTTAAACCGTTTGGGTGAGAAATGAACGGTTCACTATGAAACATGAGTGTTTGTTTAGTAATTACTATGCTATGAAGCTGACACTGGTCTCAAAGTTTACTATAGGAAGAAAAAAATTGGACATTGTTTTGCAGAAGGAAAAGTGTTTGAATGCATTACTCTGAGTAATTTACTCAGAGACTCAGTCAGACATAATATATTCAAACACTTTTCCTTCTGCAAAACAATGTGCATTTTTTTCTTCCTACAGGAAAATTTAAGACCGGTGTCAGCTTCATAGCATAGTAATTTACTCTGAGATAGAGAGATGAATGATTCCAGACACTATTTTTTTTATTTACCCTCTGGACGCCAGAGAAAGGGGCAAGCAGGCTGCTTGGTTTGCTGCGTCACAGACAGTGGCGTCACTAGGGGGGGGCGGGCCGCACCCGGGTGACACCCTCCAGGGGGTGACACCAAAAAAAAAAACATTTTTTTTTTTTTTTTTTTAATTTTATTGAAATTCAAAGAAATACAATGTTGAGATGCATAGATTATTTTATTTGAGGCTGACATTTGTGAACATTAGTGGGACTGGGGAAGTTGTAGACACACAATTTTTTTGCCCCTTGAGCCAGTGCTGCAATTTCAACAAATAGTTTTCCCGGCTGCTTTTGCTTGTTTGTACTTTGCTCCTCCCCTGCCCAATTTCACTATGAATGTTGTGGGTGTGCCGTGGGGCTTGCAAAGTTGCGCTGCTAGCCTAAACCTGCCTGCCTATCTGTGCTCACTGCTCAGTGACATGCGGCCCAGGGCTGTGCACTGACAGACTTGGAACAGAGTCAGAGAGCAGAATTTTCATAGTTTGCGCGCCTAAACCTTTTACATATTTTGTATGTGTGTGTCTGAGTTTTTGTGTGTCTCAGTGTTTTTGTGTGTGTGTTTTTGTGTGTCTGTCTGAGTGTGTTTCCGAGTGTTTGTGTGTGCATCTGAGTATGTGTTTAAGTGTGTCTGAGTGTTTGTATGTGTATTTGCCTGTGTTTTTGTGTGTGTCTGCTTTCTGGGGGGGGGGGGGGTGACACCATGACTTACCACACCGGGTGACACCAACCCTAGTGACGCCACTGGTCACAGACAGTCGGATAACTTTTACTGGTGTTAGTCACTGACTGTCTGTAGTACTAGTCTACAGCACAGAAGAGTAGACATAGTTTACTAACAGAAAGTTAGTTACTGAGAGAGTCAGACAGGCTGTGAAATGGATGATCATGTTTGTTCCAGACCTGAGACCAGACCCTATTTTTTTTATTTAATTACCCTCTGGATTGGGAACACAGCCAGAGAAAGGGGCAGGTGGCAGGCTGTTTGGTTTGCTGTGTCACTGTCAGTCAGATAGCTTTTACTGGTGTTAGTTACTGACTGTCTGTAGTACTAGTCTACACTATAGAACTAGTTTACTAACTGTAATTTACAGTTACATAGAGAGTCAGACACAGGCTGTGAAATGGATGATCATGTTAGTTCCAGACCGGAGACCAGACCCTAATATTTTTATTTATTTACCCTCTGGATTGGGAACACAGCCAGAGAAAGGGACAGGCAGGCTGTTTGGTTTGCTGCGTCACAGACAGTCAGATAACTTTTACTGGTGTTAGTTACTGACTGTAGTAAATGTTATCTGACTGTCTGTGATGCAGCAAACCAAACAGCCTGCCTGCCCCTTTCTCTGGCTGTGTTCCCAATCCAGAGGGTAATTAAATAAAAACATGAGGGTCTGCCTGGTCTCAGGTCTGGAACAAACATGATCATCCATTTCACAGCCGCCTGTCTGACTCTCTGTAAGTTGTAACTTACAGTTAGTAGTAAACGATTTCTGTGCTGTAGACTAGCACTACAGACAGGTCAGTACTAACACCAGTAAAAGTTATCTGACTGTCTGTGACGCAGCAAACCAAACAGCCTGCCTGCCCCTTTCTCTGGCTGTTTTCAATCCAGAGGGTAATTAAATAAAAACATTAGGGTCTGGTCTCAGCCTTTGGAACAAACATGATCATCCATTTCACAGCCTGGCTGCCTGACTCTCTCTGGCTGTAACTGTAACTTACAGTTAGTAAACTAGTTCTGTGCTGTAGAATGGTACTATGTCCACAGCAGTCAGTAACTAACACCAGTAAAAGCATTCTGACTGACTGTCTGTGACGCAGCAAACCAAACAGCCTGCCTGCCTGCCCCTTTCTCTGGCTGTTCCCAATCTAGAGAGGGTAATTAAATTAAAAAATGAGGGTCTTGTCTGGAAACATGATCATCCATTTCAACCTGTCTAAATCACTTTCACTGTAACTGTCTGTAACTTACACTTAGTAATTTTAGTAAACTAGTTCTGTCTGCCAGAACTAAGTACATGATCATCACTAAAGCAGCTACAATGTCAACAGACAGATAAGAGGACTCAATGTCACTACCAGTCTGAGACTGTTAGACAGAGCTTGGTCACTCACTTTTACTTAGGCTGCAGACAGGCATCTCAGGGCCCAGGGCAGGCGACAGGCTCCTCTCCGACAGCGTGGAGCAACCAAAACTTCAGCCACCAATCCAGCAGCAATGAGCACTCCGTGTCAGCTCACTGTCTTTCCCGCTTAGTACTCTGACTCTGTCTCTGAGAGGCAGAGGGCGGCAGCCAGCATCACGTGATGGATGTGGGTGTGACACGGCCCGGTCCAGCCAGCCCCAAACAAAATCAGCGGCGATGGTGCGCATGCACGGCGCTGACCCCGGCAGAGCAACACACTCACCTGGACTGGAGTCTGAGATGACTTGTACACTGCCGACTGGAGCGAGGGTGGAGTCAGGGGTGGGAGCGAGGGTGGAGTCAGGGGTTGGAGGGAGTCAGCCGCTACTTGCTAAAGTTGTTGCTTGCTAGTTCTGCTCTGTAATAGTGATGTGAAGTTCGGTTCATCCTGATGAATCGGTTCATTTCGGACAGTTCGATTAACTGAACCGGTTCATGAACCGATTCATCAGTTCACCTACTGATCACGTGATGCGCTTGAGGGGCAGAGCAGAAGAATCGCAGATTCAGTACAGATGCAGCGATTCTGAATAATTTAGAATGAGTCCTGAGTCACTGTGTCTGTACTGCTCTCTGCTGCTTGTTGCTTCAGACCAAACCCCCGATCCTGAAGCCCTTGTCTGCATTTTTTACATAAAATAAAATAATAAACACACGACAACCCTAGGTTCAGTCACAATCAATGAATGTGGACCACATAATCCCTGTTGTCAGTTACATATATATATATATATATAACACCTCAAAACACATATCTACTTAATAATTTTCCCCTGAAAATTATATATAAAGTTTAATCAATTTAAAACACAAATAATTACAATAATCTAGACATTACAATTTAATGCTAGTTAGAATTTAAAAACCTGGGGGGGGGGGTGGGATCGGGCAGTTACCCATTTACACTCAAGGTATTTTTTTTATTTTTATTATTGTCAGGACCGTCTTTAACACAGGGCAAAAGGGGCAGCTGCCCAGGGCCCAGTTTCTGTTGAGGGGCCCAAGAGTCCTAAAAAAAAAAAAAAAAAAAAAATTTTTTTTTATGGTTCATACCAGACTGCTGATGTGACATGGGGAACACATACATTCAATCCTAATACTGTCACAGTCAAAAGTACTCTGTTTATATATATATATATTTTTTTAAACTGTGCCAGACCGTGCCGGTGTCATGTGACATGCCAAGCTATTGCCATGTGCTGTTTTAGATGTGCACTGTGCAGCACTGAATGCAAAGCATTAACTTGGTATCCAGCCATTCCCACTGCATCAGAAAAGGTCCTACTGGGGTTACCACTGTTACCAGGTAACTGCTCTGGTGGTGGGGATTGTTTCTGGGTAGGGCTGACTGTAGGCGCATGCAGCAGAAAGCTAGAGTGGCAAGGACGTGAGGATTTGAGCATCTGTGCAGCTGCATACACTGCTCTCTTCAGTCTTGAGGCTGTGTGACTCATCCCACACTGTATCCATGCAGCCTTGGACAGACAGCATCCTTTCTGCTGGTCCCCTTAGCCCTGCTCTTTCTGCTGTGGCCCTAAGATCCACTAACCGAAGTTTGTTAGGGGAACAGTGCTTTGTAGAAAGGTGTCAGTGGGAAGAATAAGTGAGTGCACACACGCCACTCCCCATGCAGCATTGTCTAGTGCAGGGTGTGAGGGAACTTGTCCTAGCAAAGAAGTGACATGTGCTGCTGTGGCTGATGTATAGTGTCATGCTGATACTTCACAGATTAATGTAAGTTTTATTTTTATAGTCTCTGTCTCAGATTTTACAGATTCCCATAGTAGATCTGCTGTTCCAGTCAGTAAACTTATTTTTGTCTACACCTCCATGCTTCCTCCTCGGTCTTTACCTTGCTTTGCTCATGTTGGCTGCCCTAAATCTCTTTAACCAGCTAACCTCACACTAGAATCACATTCAAAAGAATATTAAATGAATCCACAGTGGAGGAATTTATATATTTATTTACTTATTAGTTCTGCTTAGGTCCAGTTTCGCATATTGCAATGTATTTAATTTTTTTTAAAATGATTAGCCCAGCAGTGGATGATCCACTGCTGGGCTAATAATTAAAAAAAAATTGATTTAGTTGTTTTTTGGGATGTTGGGGTGGAGAGCAAAATTGCATGGGGTGGCCCAAGAAAATTTTTGCCCAGGGTCCAGTCAATATTAAAGACGGCCCTGATTATTGTATTGTGCCAATGTATTCCACAGTAATTAAATGTGTGTATCACAGAGCTGTTAGTTGCTGTGCTGTTGAATCAGTGTACTGAATCAGTGTACTGTGTACTGTTAACTCAGTGATTCATAGCAGAACCAGAGTTATAACACAGTTGCTAATGAATCACTGAGTTAACAGTACACAGTACACTGATGCAGTACACTGATTCAACAGCATGTAATATGATCCTAGAGTGAGGTCTCTGTTATAACTCTGGTTCTGCTATGAATCACTGAGACCTCACTCTAGGATCATATTACATGCTGTTGAATCAGTGTACTGAATCAGTGTACTGTGTACTGTTAACTCAGTGATTCATAGCAGAACCAGAGTTATAACACAGTTGCTAATGAATCACTGAGTTAACAGTACACAGTACACTGATGCAGTACACTGATTCAACAGCATGTAATATGATCCTAGAGTGAGGTCTCTGTTATAACTCTGGTTCTGCTATGAATCACTGAGACCTCACTCTAGGATCATATTACATGCTGTTGAATCAGTGTACTGCATCAGTGTACTGTGTACTGTTAACTCAGTGATTCATTAGCAACTGTGTTATAACTCTGGTTCTGCTATGAATCACTGAGTTAACAGTACACAGTACACTGATTCAGTACACTGATTCAACAGCATGTAATATGATCCTAGAGTGAGGTCTCAGTGATTCATAGCAGAACCAGAGTTATAACAGAGACCTCACTCTAGGATCATATTACATGCTGTTGAATCAGTGTACTGCATCAGTGTACTGTGTACTGTTAACTCAGTGATTCATTAGCAACTGTGTTATAACTCTGGTTCTGCTATGAATCACTGAGTTAACAGTACACAGTACACTGATTCAGTACACTGATTCAACAGCATGTAATATGATCCTAGAGTGAGGTCTCAGTGATTCATAGCAGAACCAGAGTTATAACAGAGACCTCACTCTAGGATCATGTTACATGCTGCCTGTGGAACTGAACTGTTACAAACGAATCAGTTCAGTCTGGTGAACTGATTCATACAGTTCAGTAAAAAGAACCAGTTCAAATGAACGATTCGTTCATGAACTGCACATCACTACTCTGTAACTGCTCTGATAAAGTTGCTAAACACGACTGCTGCTGCTCATGCTCCTATGCTATGAGCCGTTTCAAATATCGACTACAGACAGATGTCAGCAGCTAACAGTAACAAAGCACTCACACACAGGCTCAGCAAAATCATAAGTTAAATTTTTTTTTTTAGAAAAAAATGTTTTTTGAAAGACTCTGTGGCGCCCCTGCTGCAATGCGCCTGTAGGCACATGCCTACTGTGCCTAATGGCAAATCCAGCCCTGACTGGGAGTTTGTTGAACACATCAAGCATGTCAGTGACATGAGGCATATATGTGCAGCCACTAATAGCACAAATATAAAGTGGTGATTTGTGATAAAGTATTATGCTGTATTTGTTTGTTCAACACTCTGACAATTGTCAACTGTACTCTAACATGATCCAGTAGTGTAGGACCTAGTTTCTCAACCTGCAGTACGTGTACCCCTGGTGGTACTTGGGGCATTGGCAAGGGGTACTCCAGGGATGGGTCTTCATTATTTTTTCCCCCTGATGTAGCTATTGTAAACATGACATATAAAAGAAAGCTGTTTTTGCCATTTCTACCCTCAAACACTCATAACAGGGCAGAGTGAGTATTTCCCTGCCTTGGTGGGACGACTGCTCAATCACTGATTTACTTCAAATGAGTAAAACCTTAGATTGGCTTAGATCTGGCTTGTTAGTGACCTATGAGGATTGGAGTTGAGCTTTACTGATATGAACAGAGAAAGTGTTTAACTGTGACCAAGGGGTCAATTTATCAACCTCCGTATGGCGCTGGATGCCCCGTGTTTCTAAAGACCGCTGCTCCATAACTTGTCCGCCTGCTCTGAGGCAGCGGACAGAAATCAACCCGATCGAATATATATATCAACATTTGTATTTGGTTTATTATTCGGCAAACATATTAATATAGGTAAGTCAATGGTGAGAATTATGTTGACCTTCATGGTGTTGTCATGGGTTTTGCATAGATATTCTGGGACTAAAGTTATAGTCATTCAATAGAAAACAACTTTATTATAAACTATGTTTACATTGTTCTCCTCTAGAAAACATATATTGCTAATGTAGATTTTAGCCCTGTAGTTAAAAAAAGTGATAAACTGGAATACTAGGGTTGAATCGACTCCATCCAAAAGATGATATGAAGATCTAGCAAAACCATATAATAAGATAACCAAGTTTTTAACTGGATCAGAAATGTTTTGAATATGAGAATCATAAAAAAAGCAATACAAAAAATTCCAAACAACTTCTCTGATGTATTGGAATATACTGTACTTGTATTATTTGTAACAGCCACAATTTTTTTAAATTATATTCTGCTCTTAATGAGACTACAGAGTAAACTTTATTTTTTTTTGTAAATGAGGATTAATCATGTGATATTCATGCTTGTTTTTCCTTTTGTATTGGTCCCACTAGGCATTTCTTAAGATAATGTTTTCATTATAGAGTATCATTAGTATGTATTTGTGTGTCCAGTGAACAGTAAGTAGATCTTGATGAGCTATTGGAAATCACAGTGTGAGACAGATGTTGCTATAACATATCCCTTTTCCTGCCAATTGCTTATTAAACCTTTTTCCACTCTTCTGCGTACTGAACAAAAATTAAGAACAAGAGTTTTTTTGTGCTGGTATCAAAGTGACTGACTTTTTTTTTTAACCAAGTTGTATATAGTTTAAGAGAAAACATAGAAAATAGTTATTAAAGTACAATATTTTCAAATGTGCATACTTTTCATAGTTTACAGTTGAATTAATGTTTTATTTTTTAATGTATTTTTAAACTAGTTATGATTTTCAGGATTTACTTTGGATTTAAAGGCATAGAAGGGCATGGGTGCATTTCAATTTAAAGTAGAAGCATTTTTCAATATACTTCTATTAGAAAAAATGCTTCTAGTAAAGTTATTGATGTTTTCTTCAGCAGCATACGCACATATGCTATGAGGGCCCAATACTCTCACATAGGGGACTTCCTCAGACATGTAAATCTGCTTTGCAAATGTGCCTTTAAATATTGGAGGTATGCCAAGATTCCTCTCCTTCAGCTGTGGCTGCAGCTCTCTAGGAGCATGAGGCTGCACGCTGCCTAGATTTAAAGGGGCCACATCTTTATTACCTGAACTCCAATCTGGAGGACTTGGGTGTGAAAGTTCCTATAAAAGCTCAATCAGCCCATCACTCTGAGCTGAGTTATTGCCTTATCAACCTTGTTCCTTGTTCCAGAGACCAAGGATACTTACCTGATACCTGTGTATGCTTACCTTGTTCCAGAGACCAAGCTTACTTACCTGATACCTGTGTATGCTTACCTTGTTCCAGAGACCAAGCATACTTACCTGATACCTGTGTATGCTTACCTTGTTACATTGTTCCAGAGACCAAGCATACTTACCTGATACCTGTGTATGCTCACCTTGTTCCAGAGACCAAGCATATTTACCTGATACCTGTGTATGCTCACCTTGTTCCAGAGACCAAGCATACTTACCTGATACCTGTGTATGCTTACCTTGTTACCTTGTTCCAGAGACCAAGCATACTTACCTGATACCTGTGTATGCTTACCTTGTTACCTTGTTCCAGAGACCAAGCATACTTACCTGATACCTGTGTATGCTCACCTTGTTCCAGAGACCAAGCATATTTACCTGATACCTGTGTATGCTCACCTTGTTCCAGAGACCAAGCATACTTACTTAATACCTGTGTATACTCACCTTGCTCCTATGATCAAGTATACTTACCTGATACCTGTGTATGCTCACTTTGCTCCTGAGATCAAGCATACTTACTTGGTACCTGAGTATACTCACCTTGTTCCACAGACCAAGCATACTTACCTGATACCTGTGTATGCTCACTTTGCTCCAGAGACCAAGCATACTTACCTGGTACTTGCGTATGATAACCTTGTTCCACAGACCAAGCATACTTTCTTTTTACCTGCTTATGCTTAACTGGTTCTTGAAAGCAACAGTCCTGATTGATGCTTGTGCCTGCTGAGAATTATGTGTCTACTATACTAGCAACAACCTTCCTGCTGTATCTATCTGGTATCCCCTCACCATCAACAGTACCTGCTAGGTATCTTGTGCCTGCTGAGAACCCTGTGTCTATTATACCATTGACAGCCTTCCTCAAACCAAAGCTCTGCCTACTGTACCTACCAGGAATTCTGTGACAGCTTCACCATCACTGCACAGTTTAAGCACCAGTGTTCATTGGACTTTGTTACTGCAACCTACTTAAAGGGATACTAAACCCAAACGTTTTCTTTCATGATTTAGACAGAGGGGCCGAATTATCAAGCTCTGTATGGAGCTGTATGCCCCTGTTTCCGCGTGAACCTTCAGGCTCGCCGGAAACAGACGTTATGAAGCAGCGGTCCAAAGACCGCTGCTCCATAACTTGTCCGCCTGCTCTAAGGCCGCAGAGAGAAATCAACCCAATCGAATAAGATCAGGTTGATTGACACCCCCTGCTAGCGCCGCAAATCTGCAGGGGGCAGCATTGCACCAGCAGTTCACAAGAACTGCTGGTGCAATGATAAATGCCTGCAGCGTATGCAGCGGACATGATACGCTACATTGTATCATGTACGCTCGCACTCTGATAAATCTACCCCAGAGCATGCAATTTTAAGCAACTTTCTTTCTTTGTTTTCTTGCTATCTTTATTTGAAAAGCAGGAATGTAAAGCTTATAGCGCTTGATTATTTGTATAGGAGTAAATTAGAAAAGATGCTTAAAATTGCATGCTCTAATCTGAATCATGAAAGAAAAAATTTGGGTTTAGTATCCCGTTTTCTGAACTTTGTATCGGACTTTGGTGTTTTGCATTGTGCCTATGATTAAACTTGCTGTTTCTGTGATCTTCAATTTGAACTACTAACTGTTCTTTTGCTTATCTATCAGTAATGCTTTTAGAAAGACTTTCATTTTTCTGTTTATCTGTTCCAGCATTCTGAGTTCCACAAACCCTAACCCCCTCACAGTAGTTATTGGCACATATTCAATTTAAAGGAACTGCTCGTTAATTCACTTGACTCTTGTATAGGCCTAAATTAAAATTTTACTAAACCACATTGACTCAATTAATACATAATTGTCCCACCATTATATGTAATAATAATAATATTTAATTTAGTGGCGTATAGTTTTAACATCAGCTCACAAAAAATAATCCATATTCAATATATGCCTTGGTCACGTCCTTTTCTTTTGTTGGATTGTTATGGTGACTACAGACACATGTCCCTCTGCACATGAATTGTGACGTAAATTGAGTGCACCTGTTTCCTTTGGTTTTGTAGTAGTTTACTATGTGATATGGCAGCTTGAATTTTTACACTGTGTCTGGAGTGCGCCACTTGATAGTTTTGAAAATATTGTTGCCACATTAGGGTCGATTTTATATGATCGGGCTGATTGACACCCCCTACTAGCAGCCGATAGTTTTGAAAATATTGTTGCCACATTGGGGTCGATTCTATATGATCAGGCTGATTGACACCCCCTGCTAGCAGCCGATTGTTCGCAAATCTGCAGGGGCGGCATTGCACAAGCAGTTCACTAGAACTGCTTGTGCAATGTTAAATGCCAACAGCGTATGCTGTCGGCATTCAGCGATGTCTGTCGGACATGATGTGCAAAAGCGTATCATGTTGGACAGACATTGATAAATCGCCCCAAAGTATCAAGGCATCAGTTCTTACAATATGGCATTTCTGATGAGATTTGTGAAAATGGTATGACTGAGGGTTTTAAAACAGTGATTAAAGGGATATGAGACAAATATTGATGAAGTTACAAATTAAAGGGACAGTCTACTCCACAATTGTTATTATTTAAAAATCCCTTTATTACCCATTCCCCTGTTTTACATATTCAACACTGTTATATAAATATACTTTTTACCTCCCTAATTACCTTGTATATAAGCCTCTGCGGACTGCCCCCTTGTTTCAGTTCTTTTGACAGACTTGCATTTAGCCAATCAGTGCCCTCTCACTTGTAACTCCACGGGCGTGGTCACAATGTTATCTGTATGGCACACATGAACTTACGCCATCTAGCTTTGAAAAACTGCCAAATGCATTGAAATAAGGGGTGGCCTTCAAGGGTTTAGAAATTAGCATATGAGCTTACATAGGTTTAGCTTTCAACAAAGAATACCAAGAGAACAAAACAAAAGTGATGATAAAAATTCATTGGAAAGTTGTTTAAAATTGCGTTTTCTATCTGAGTCATGAAAGTTTAATTTTGACCAGACTGTAGACTGCATTTTCTGCATTCAAATCATATAAATAGAAAGCTTTACAGGAATTCAAAATGAAGTGTGAATTTCCTAGTTTAGAAAATTATATGAAGAATTGATTCTTAGAGGTCTGAGGAAACGTTTGGATCCTGGGATAAATTTAAGAGGTTTTTAGATGAACAATGAATTTATTAAAAATTCATGAGGTATTTAGACATCTTGATAAATGAGTGTCTGTCTGCTGTTTGCGGATGAAATATATTTGTCCTGTGGAATGAGGTTGTGTCTGAATTTGTGACACTGTTGAATCAGACTAATTATATCTTGATGATGTAGAGATCACTTTGTTGATTCTTTAAATTAAATACATTAATAATCCTCTGTTTACTGAAGTGTTATTGAAATAAACTCCAACTAATAGTTTGTTACATGCTAATAGCCACCATCCAAAAAGGTCTCAAGATTGGAGTCCCTTAGGCCTCTATTTATCAAGGTCTGTCGGACCTGATCCGACAGTGTGGATCAGGTCCGACAGACGCTCGCCGTATTCAGCATTGCTCCAGCAGCTCACAAGAGCTGCTGGTGCAACGCCGCCCCCTGGGGGTGTCAATCAACCCGATCATACGGGTTGATTTCCGGCGATGTCTGTCCGCCTGCTCAGAGCAGGCGGACAGGTTATGGAGCAGCGGTCTTTGTGACCGCTGCTTCATAACTGCTGTTTCTGGCGAGCCTGCAGGCTCGCCAGAAACACGGGACATCAAGCTCCATTCGGAGCTTGATAAATATGCCCCTATGAGGCAGTTTATTTGGTTGAAGACAAACTGCTCCACTGAGGCAGCATTTCAAAGACAAGCAGAAAAATTAGAAGGGAAATTCGTACAATGTGGCAATTCTAAAATACAGATTAGGAAAGCCTGGACTAGAGCCAGATATACTCTAGGGAGGGAACTCCTGTATTGGTTTAAAATAAGAATGAATAGTAATAATCAGTTATAACTCAGCCATTGGGGTCTATTTATCAAAGCGTCAATCTCAGTGCATTCGCCGGCATCAATACGCTCGCCAGACATCGCTGATGCGGATCTGAATACGATCCTCCTATTTATAAAAAAAAAACGTTAAAAAATGCGCATCGAGTACGGTGGGAAGAGCATCGGACTGTTGTTAACTAACAGTCATTGATGTTGCGGTTATTCAAGTTTTTCCAAACTTTATTTATACTATTTCATTACTGTCCATGAACAAGTATATTTCTCTAAAGCTAATCTTTTATTTTTCAACTGTAAATGTCCAAGAAATAGCTACATTTATACCTCAACAAATATCTCATAGAAAGTACATTTTATATTTATTTGTTATACAAAAAAATCTGTTATATGATACTTTCACATGAATTAATGTGTATTTGTATTTCTAGAAGTCATGATTTTGTCAGAAATCTTTTTCAAACATATTTACATGTCCCTAAATTCCTTTTTTGTTCTAAACAATGTTGCCTGTTGTATCTCTGTGTTTATTTATACCACTATACGTATATAGTGTAAATTTATTATTATTCTGAGCAGGAATAATTGCAAATATAACATGTAATCAGGGTATTATATGTATTTATTTGCAATCAATGGATATTTTAAGAGCTGGGCCAGTTTTCTCTCTGTACCTGTGTAACCCCTCCTGATTGCAATCTAGTTTTAAAAACCACCCCTTCACAGGTGTTATAAAATGGGCTGGCATATAAGATGCCCTAGAGAGGCCCAAGACAGGCCGAAACGTACGTCTGGGGTTTGTTGTTTGTCTTGTTCAGACAAGAATTGCCTGGTATTTCGGTGCTGGACTGTCATTGGGCAGGATCAGACTGATATGCTACAGGATATTTTTTCTCTGTGTAAAGGCATAGTGTGTAAAAAGAGTCTGCACCCTGAGTAGCACTGGCCTTGTGGACAAGCACAGAAGTTTTTCTAGCTATTGTTCCTTCTCAGTGAGTGTGTCTCTCTATTTTCTTGATCTGGCATATAAGATGACATTTTTTACTGAAAAAGAAATTCAAGAGAAGGAAGAAATACACTGATAGCATGGCAGTAAAGAGGTACAGTAAAGAGGTGATTTTAATTTCTGCTGTATCATGACAGTTTAATGTTAGGTGGGCTATCCCTTTGAGCTATCAGTTTAAGATTATATTGAATCAAACATCAATTCGAATTTTAAAATCCTTGTCTAAAATATTACACTATATGTCCTAATGTCAGCATCAATGTTTATCTTTAATTATAAATTCACATATACATACTTTCAAAGTCTAACAAAGTGTAACAAATGGCACTTACAAGTTCTGATGAGTGATCAATGACACAAGTATCGAGTAATTTGATTAATTAGTGATAGTTTATAATGTATATTTGAATCAGATTGGCTGATGACCAAAATCATGTGATTATGCATATTCCAATCAAAAGTGGTTGAGAGTTTCACTCTACTGCTCATGCCTGAAGTTTTATGCAGGAAAAACCAAGAGAACTAAAAGAGAGAATTAGAGAATATAGAAATGACAATAAAATAAGGTGAAGGAAAGTTTGGTTCCACAATATTTCCGGACATGTCATAACTCAAATTATGCTGAATTGAAGATAATAAATATATATAAAAAGTATAGGACAAAAAAGAAGATCTGGGAATCTGCAACTTGCTTTAATCCTGATCACAATTATTTTGTGTTCCAATACTGATATTATCTCCAGATTAGAGGCACAGCCCTATAACCCCTGTCCATGGACCACTTGGACATCTACCACACAAGCTATGAGGCAAGCTTGGCATACTATGGCTGGTACATTGATGACCTGTTGTTTTTTTTGGAAAGGTGATATGTTACCAGCCCATGAGTCTATAAAGCATCTTAACGCTAACAACATGAGTTTTTTTCTAATACTGTACATGAAGAATCTGTAGTGTTTTTGGACCTCTTTCTTTTACTGATAAGGGCAGAATTAACCCCTTAAGGACAAGGCCATTTTTCAATTTCCTTCCCTTAAAGGGACACTAAACCCTATTTTTAATTTTGTGATTCAGATAGAGCATGCAATTTTAAGCAACTTTCTAATTTACTCCTATTATCAATATTTCTTTGTTCTCTTGCTATCTTTATTTGAAAAGAAGGCATCTAAGCTAAGGAGCCAGCCAATTTTTGGTTCAGACCATGGACAGCACTTGTTTATTGGTGCTGTCCAATCAGCAAGGACAACCCAGGTTGTTCACCAAAAATGGGCCGGCATCTAAACTTACTTTCTTGCTTTTAAAATAAAGATACCAAGAGAATGAAGAACATTTGATATTAGGAGTCAATTAGAAAGTTGCTTACAATTGCATGCTCTATCTGAATCACAAAAGAAGAAAATTGGGTTCAGTGTCCCTTTAAGGACCAGTGCTATTTTTACATTTCTGCAGTGTTTGTGTTTAGCTGTAATTTTCCTCTTACTCATTTACTGTACCCACACATTTTATATTCTGTTTTTCTCGCCATTAAATGGACTTTCTAAAGATATTACTATTTTCATCATATCTTATAATTTATTGTAAAAAAAATATAAAATATGATGAAAAAATTTAAAAAAACACACTTTTTCGAATTTTGACCCACAAAACCTGTTACACATCTACAGCCACCAAAAAACACCCATGCAAAATAGTTTCTAAATTTTGTCCTGAGTTTAGAAATACCCAATGTTTACATGTTCTTTGCTTTTTTTGCAAGTTATAGGGCAGTAAGTACAAGTAGCACTTTACTATTTCCAAACCATTTTTTTTTCACAATTAGTGATAGTTACATTGGAACACTTATATCTGTCAGGAACCCCTGAATAACCCTTCACATGTATATATTTTGTTTTAGTAGACAACCCAAAGTATTGATCTAGGCCCATTTTGGTATATTTCATTCCACTGTTTCACCGCCAAATGCGATCAAATAAAAAAAATCGTTCACTTTTTCACAAACTTTAGGTTTCTCACTGAAATTATTTACAAACAGCTTGTACAAATGGTTGTAAGTGCTTCTCTGGGATCTCCTTTGTTCAGAAATAGCAGACATATATGGCTTTGGTGTTGCTTTTTGGTAATCAGAAGGCTGCTAAATGCCGCTGCGCACCACACGTGTATTATGCCCATCAGTTCAGGGATTAATTAGGGAGCTTGTAGGGTTAATTTTAGCTTTAGTGCAGTGTAGTAGACAACCAAAAGTATTGATCTAGGCCAATTTTGGTATATTTCATGCCACCATTTCCCCGCCAAATGCAATCAAATAAAAAAAATTGTTAACTTTTTCAGAACTTTATGTTTCTCATTGAAATTATTTACAAACTGTTAGTGCAATCATGGCACCAATGGTTGTAAATGCTTCTCTGGGATCCCCTTTGTTCAGAAATAACAGACATATATGGCTTTGGTGTTGCTTTTTGGTAATTAGAAGGCCGCTAAATGCCGCTGCGCACCACCCGTGTATTATGCCCAGCAGTAAAGGGGTTAATTAGGGAGTTTGTAGGGTTAATTTTAGCTTTAGTGTAGAGATCAGCCTTCCACCTGACATATCCCACCCCGTGATCCCTCCCAAACAGCTCTCCCCCAACCCACAATTGTCCCCCATCTTAAGTACTGGCAGAAAGTCTGCCAGTACTAAAATAAAAGGGTATTTTTTTTTTAATTATTCTGCCTTGTAGGATCCCCCCTTAGCCCCCAACCTCCCTGATCCCCCTCTCCAAACAGCTCTCTAAGCCTCCCCCCTCAACCTATTGGCATCCATCTTAGGTACTGGCAGCTGTCTGCCAGTACCCATTTTTCTAACAAATTTTCCCTTTTTTAATAAAAAAAAATAGAATCCCCCTATTTTTCTGTAGTGTAGCTTTCCCCCCTCACTACCCTACCCCCTCCCCCTCTCGGATCCCTTTCCAAAACATTTCCCCACTCCCGTTCTCTTTCCCCTCTCCCTCCTTTGCTTATACAAGTTTTGATAAATGTGATTACCATGCGTGTGCGAGCGCACACGTGCGCGCATGCATGCTCCCGAGCCCCGCCTCCTCACAGGATCATGACAGGATCCGGATGCTGCAACGGTGATGGGCCCCCCACCTGCCTCCCTGCAAAGGCTCCCACCCACCAGTGATCTGCACCACCGCTGGCCCTCACTATATCGGTAGCTCTGCAAATCTATTTCTGCAAATCTATTTCTGCAGTGCATGCAGAAATAGTGCGATCTCGCTATTTTGAGTGAGATCGCAGCAGAGAGAAGCCCAGGACTGCAGCGACGTACAGATTAAAAAGAGAAATTATACAGCTGACAGCCCATATTTTCCATCTTATGTGTCCTCTAAAGGAGCATTTAAATTTAAACGTAAAAATTGCAATATCCGTATATTAAACTGATATTATTTATTTTCACTATAATGTATCGCCCCAGTAGGGAAAATATATATATAGGTATCTGGAGCATTATATGGCAGTAAATAGCGCTGCCATCTAGTGCTTTTAGAAATGGATCCTTGCAAAACTACTGCCATATAGTGCTCTTGACAAGTGCACACTGAGCTTATGTCCCTGCTTTTCTACAAAAGATACAAAAAGAACAAAGTAAATTTGATAAGTAAATTAGAAAGTTGTTTAAAACGATATGCTCTGTTTGAATGGTAGACAATGTTTGTGTTTTATTCCCTTTTAAAGTTAAGCATATAAGGCTGATCATTTAAAGTAAAAAGCTTATGCTAATGGTATAAAAAAAATAGTGTAAGTGGTAGACTTGTGCGCATCGGAAAATGTAGTTTCGTTTTGTATCGATTCAGTATTTTTTTTATTTAGTTTCGGATTCATTCGATATAGCAGTCATTCGTTTCGAATGCATTCGGATTGATTCGATATCGGATGCATTCGGATGCTTTCATTTCGGATGCATTCGGAAATTCGGAAGTTCGATATGTTCGGATTCATTCGTTATGTTATGTTACGTTGATTCAGATGGTTCCAACCAACACAAAAGGAATTATTTTACTGTTCTATCTCACTATATTTAATTGTAATATATCTCTATTTGTTTTGTTTTTTATAATAAATATGGAGCGGCAAAGGAATTGTGATTTCACGCCATGGCCATTCGAATAAAACAAATTAATTCAAACTAATTCAAATTTTTTGTTACAAATTAATTTGGATTACTTTAGTTTCATTACTAGGGTTATTCGGATATTCGGATACATTCGAATCTCTGAATCACTCAAATTACGTCCGAATTTTGATTCGGAACGAAACGAATTGCACATGTCTAGTAAGTGGTATGAAGAGAAAAACGTACATTTAACTCTATAACTTATGACCTAGATTAAGGAGTGCAAATAAAATTGTGATATTGTGCATTAACATTACTTAAATTTGAAGAGGAATAAATTGTGCCAAACTTAGAACAATAAATTGTGACAAACTGTAGATAAAACTTGCATTAAAACTCATCTTTTACATATTAGCATTATTTTAGATAAAATATTTAAACTATCTATTGTGATTGGAGAGATTTTATTAAAGGTAATGAATTGTTCTTAAAGTAAGGAAAAAAGAACCAGTTATCTATATATTTAGAGAAAATAAATACCAAGATGTGAATCATATTACTAACTAAATAGAAAATCCTATTTATCCACAATGATATTCTCCATGTGTACTGACTACAATTATTTGATAAATAAGTAAAAAACGTGTTGGATTGTAGTATTTAGTTTCTATCTTTATAATATGTTTCTGAGGGTTAGCACCAGTGAAACTAAATTAAAGTTTTTTCTTTCATAATTCAGTTAGAGCATGCAATTTTAAGCAACTTTCCAATTTACTCCTATTAATTTTTCTTTGTTCTCTTGGTATCTTTATTTGAAAAAAAAACCCCAGGAATGGTAACTTAGGAGACGGCCCATTTTTGGTTCAGACCCTGGGTCAGGGATAGGCAAGGTGCCCGTACTTGGACACTGGTGTCCGTGACCGGCCCTTGCAGTGTCTGCTGCCCGTTTTGCAGTGGGGAGGGACTTAGGATGAATAGAATCCTCCTTGACACATCCGGCGCCATGTTTCGCAGAGTTGGGGCAGTGCCCGCGTGAGAAAGCCACTCAGTAGCGGGAAAAATGACTCTGAGTGAGACGAGAGAGGGACGATTCAAGAAGCAAGCTGCCATTGCCCTGTGTTTCTTTATATGCAAAAGTAAAGCATACAAAATCAATGCACTTTAACAGGCAGCGACCTGAGATCTAGTGATTATAAGGAAACCATAGTGGTAATTTTAGATTGTGTCCTGTTTTTGCACATCTATAGTTTACCTCTGTTATAAATGTATTCCAATTTTAATTTCTTCAGTTAAAGACAATAGCTATTCGAATATCCCAGACTGTCATGATATATAAATACTCAATACTATTTTGTAATTTTGCCTATGTACATTTTAATTTAAAATGCATAATATTTATACATTCAGGAGAATAGCTAAGAAAATCATAGTCTGATTTGTAGAAAAAAAATAATGGAAAACTACTTTACATTTTTTTAAGATGTTGTTTCATGTTTTTTCACATACAAGTTTTTTTTATTTTTTTATTTTTTCTCTCTGAAAGATTAGATTTTAAACCAATAATAAAAATCAGCTAGATTACGAGTTTTACGTTAAGAGCTGCTCGGTGCTAACTTGCAAGTTATTGTCACCGCTCACCTCCCTATAGCGCTGCTATTACAGTTTATCATAAACCCGGCATTAGCAGGCAAGAAGTGAGCATTGAGCAAAATTGAGCTCCATACCGCACTCCAATACCAGCGCCGCGGTGAGCTAGTTTTACGTGCTCGTGCACGATTTCCCCATAGACATCAATAGGGAGAGCCGGCTGAAAAAAGTCTAACACCTGCAATAAAGGAGAGTAAAGCTCCGTAACGCAGCCCCATTGATTCCTATGGTGAAATAAAAAGTTATGTTTACACTAACATAAACCCTGAGTCTAAACACCCCTAATCTGCCGCCCCCAACATCGCCGACACCTACATTACACTTATTAACCCCTAATCTGCCGCCCTGACATCGCTGCCACCTACAGTACACTTATTAACATCTAATCTGCCGCCCCCATTGTCACCGCCACCTACCTACACTTATTAACCCCTAATCTGCCGCCCCTAACATCACCGACACCTACCTACATTTATTAACCCCTAATCTGCCGCCCCCAACGTTGCCGCCACTATACTAAAGTTATAAACCCCTAAACCTAACCCTAAGTCTAATCCTAACACCCCCTACTTTAATATAATTAAAATAAATCTATTAAAACATTCCTATCATTAACTAAATAATACCCATTTAAAACTAAATACTTATCTATAAAATAAACCCTAAGCTTGCTACAATATAACTAATAGTTACATTGTAGCTAGCTTAGGTTTTATTTTTATTTCACAGGCAAGTTTGTATTTATTTTAACTAGGTAGACTAGTTAGTAAATAGTTATTAACTATTTACTAGCTACCTAGCTTAAATAAATACATATTTACCTGTAAAATAAAACCTAACCTGTCTTACACTAACAGCTAACCTTACACTACAATTAAATAAATAACATTAATTAAATACAATTAACTAAATTACAAAAAAATAACAAACACTAAATTACACAAAATAAAAAAAGAAATTATCAAATATTTAAACTGATTACACCTAATCTAATAGCCCTATCAAAATAAAAAAGCCCCCCCAAAATAAAAAAAAAACTCAAGCTTACAATAAACTACCAATAGCCCTTAAAGGGGCCTTTTGCGGGGCATTGCCCCAAATAAATCAGCTCTTTTACCTGTAAAAAAAAATACAAACAACCCCCCAACAGTAAAACCCACACAACCAACCCCCCAAATAAAATCCTAACTAAAAAACCTAAGCTCCCCATTGCCCTGAAAAGGGCAATTGGATGGGCATTGCCCTTAAAAGGGCATTTAGCTCTTTTTCGGTGCCCAAAAGCCCTAATCTAAAAATAAAACCCACCCAATAAACCCTTAAAAAAACCTAACACTAACCCCCGAAGATCCACTTACAGTTTTTGAAGACTCGACATCTATCCTCAACGAAGCGGCAGAAGTCCTCATCGAAGCTGGCAGAAGTCTTCATCCAAGCGGGCCGAAGTCTTCATCCAAGCCAGCAGAAGTCTTCATCCAGACGGCATCTTCTATCTTCATCCATCCGGCACGGAGCTGCTCCATCTTCAAGACATCCGGCGCGGAGCATCCTCTTCTTTCCACGTCGACTGAAGAATGAAGGTTCCTTTAAGTGACATCATCCAAGATGGCATCCCTTGAATTCTGATTGGCTGATAGAATTCTATCAGCAATTCGGAATTAAAGGTGAAAAAATCCTATTGGCTGATGCAATCAGCCAATAGGATTGAGCTTCAATCCTATTGGCTGATCCAATCAGCCAATAGGATTGAGCTCACATTCTATTGGCTGATTGGAACAGCCAATAGAATTCAAGCTCAATCCTATTGGTTCCTTTAAGGGCTATTGGTAGTTTATTGTAGGCAAGGGTTTTTTTTTATTTTGGGGGGGGGCTTTTTTATTTTGATAGGGCTATTAGATTAGGTGTAATTAGTTTAAATATTTGATCATTTCTTTTTTTATTTTGTGTAATTTAGTGTTTGTTATTTTTTTGTAATTTAGTTAATTGTATTTAATTAATGCAATTTATTTAATTGTAGTGTAAGGTTAGGTGTTAGGTTTTATTTTACAGATAAATTTGTATTTATTTTAGCTAGGTAGCTATATTTACTATACTACTATAACTATTTACTAACTAGTCTACCTAGTTAAAATAAATACAAACTTGCCTGTGAAATAAAAATAAAACCCATACCGAAAAACTCGTAATCTAGCCGCATGATATTTAAGAAACTTGTGGGGTTTCACAAGCTAACAGGTCACAAAGAGGCCAGCATACTATGATACTTAAAAAAAATTTCATGCAATTTTAAGCAACTTTCTCATTTATTCCTATAATCAATTTCTCTTCGTTCTCTTGGTATCTTTATTTGAAAAAGGAGGAATGTAGGCTTAGTAACCGGCCCATTTTTGGTTGAGCACCTGGGTAGAGCTTGCTGATTGGTAGCTAAATGTAGACCTTGGTGTCCTTCACTAAGATCTGTACTTTGGAAAATGTCCGCCACAACTTGGGTCCATGAGTATACCTGCCCTAGGTAGCGCTTGCTGATTGGTGGTTACATTTCTATGTTACAAAGATTTAGCCCACAAACTAAAATAAAGGTTTTTCTGGGTGTTTTGAATATAAGCATTCTTACTGGCAAGAAAAAATGTATTCCTTTACTGTGAATGACAGAAAATAATAAATTCAATAGAAATTAAAAGAACAAAGAAGAAGGTGCCACCATAGTGCACAATCAATAGCAAATTATGAACGCCGTCAGCGCAAGTATTGTACTTACAGGATCAACAACACTTGAGAAGTGTCACAAGTGCCTCCTGGACTCTTAGAAGTCGTCCAGATAACTCTCTCTCTCGCAATTCCAGATCAGCTGTGCTTCAGCAAAAAGTGGATACGATGTTCCAGTGATTCTCAACACTACTGGTTCACTTGTTTGCGGCAAATAGTCCTCTGTATTTAACTGGAACACACAGATATACCCCTTCACAGGTCCCAGTGTAACAAAACAAGTGTCACAGAAATATTACACCCTCCGTAGGTGAAATAATAACTCCAATGTGTATAAAAATATAATCGTGGATAAAAGTCTAATAAAATATAAAAGACTTTATTTTAAAACACCATTTGACATTTGTTTTGTTACACCGGGACTTTTTGCTGAAGCACAGCTGATCTGGAATTGTGAGAGAGAAAGTTATCTGGATGACTTCTAAGAGTCCAGGAGGCAATTGTGACACTTCTCAAGTGTCGTTGATCCTGTAAGTACAACAATACTTGCGCTGACGGCGTTCATTTGCTATTGATTGTGCACTATGGTGGCGCCTTTTTCTTTGTTCTTTTAATTTCTGCAGATTATTCACCTTGAGACACCAGCAAGCGTTTTGAAGGAGTTTTGCCTGCCACTATTTCTTGGAAACCAAGAATTCTTTTGTTATTTGGACAATCACACATGTTTCGGGACTTTTATAGATAAGTGGATTGTTTGTGCATGTACTCACATTTTTAAGTTGCATATTTTTAAGTTGCACTTTTCACATTGACATATTAGATATTGGCACAGATCAAAATAAGATATATTATATCAATATTGCCATTTTTTTTATATTGTATTGGCGCTCTGATTTATATATTATTTATATATTATTTGTAAATTCAATAGAAAACCTTTGATGAAAACAAAAACTGTAAGTAACCGCTGCTGCCATAAGTCTAGGTATGCTCTCTCTGAATAATGCAACTTTAAAGGGACATAAAACCCAAAAAATGTTCTTTGATGATTCTGATAGAGCATACAATTTTTCAATTTATTTTGATTATCAATTTTTCTTATTTATCTTAGTATCCTTTATTGAAGGCACGGCAACACACTACTGGGAGCTAGCTGAACTCATTGGTTAGCCAATAAGAGGTATATATGTTCAGCCACCAATCAGCAGCTAGCAAGCCTTATGCTGAAAATGTGAGCACCGTAGCTCCCATAACTGTAATGCTCGTGGTGTTTGAACAGCCAATAGGATTTTTAGTAGCTTTCATCCTATTGGCTGATTTGAATTTGAAGAATCATATCAGCCAATAGGAATGCAAGGGACGTCATTTTTAAATCCATACCTTGAATTCACTATTCAGTGTACGGCAGTGATCGTATGAAGAGGATCCTCCATGCCCCATGTCTCCACGGTTGCCGGTCCTGTTCCGCGCTCATCTCCGCTCTGCGTCGGCTTGGTCCTGGATGAAGAAAGAAGAGGTCCCTGCTTGGAGGAAGATGTTGGCCGCTTGGAAGAAGACTTCACCGCCTGGAACAGGACCTTCACCGTCGGACTTCAGGAACGGTGAGTACCTATTTCGGGGTTAGACTTAGACTATTTTTTTTTTTAGATTAGGGATTTATTGGGTACTAAATGCCCTTTTAAGGGCAATGCCCATACAAATATCCCTTTTTTAGTGTTAGGTTTTTTATTTTGGGGGGGGTTTGGTGGGTGGGGTTTTTACTGTTAGAGGGGGATTTAGTATTTTTTAACCCCTTAATGACCACAGCACTTTTCCATTTTCTGTCCGTTTGGGACCAAGGCTATTTTTACATTTTTGCAGTGTTTGTGTTTAGCTGTAATTTTCTTCTTACTCATTTACTGCAGCCACACATATTATATACCGTTTTTCTCGCCATTAAATGGACTTTCTAAAGATACCATTATTTTCATCATATCTTATAATTTACTATAAAAAAAATGATAAAATATGAGGAAAAATGGAAAAAACACACTTTTTCTAACTTTGACCCCCAAAATCTGTTACATATCTAAAACCACCAAAAAACACCCATGCTAAATAGTTTCTAAATTTTGTCCTGAGTTTAGAAATACCCAATGTTTACATGTTCTTTGCTTTTTTTGCAAGTTATAGGGCCATAAATACAAGTAGCACTTTGCTATTTCCAAACCATTTTTTTCCAAAATTAGCGCTAGTTACATTAGAACACTAATATCTTTCAGGAATCCCTGAATATCCCTTGACATGTATATATTTTTTTTTTGTAGACATCCCAAAGTATTGATCTAGGCCAATTTTGGTATATTTCATACCACCATTTCACCGCCAAATGCGATCAAATCCAAAAAATCGTTCACTTTTTCACAAATTTTTTCACAAACGTTCGGTTTCTCACTGAAATTATTTACAAACAACTTGTGCAATTATGGCATAAATGGTTGTAAATTCTTCTCTGGCATCCCCTTTGGTCAGAAATAGCAGACATATATGGCTTTGGCGTTGCTTTTTGGTAATTAGAAGGCCGCTAAATGCCACTGCGCACCACAAGTGTATTATGCCCAGCAGTTAAGGGGTTAATTAGGGAGCTTTTAGGGAGCTTGTAGGGTTAATTTTAGCTTTAGTGTAGTGTAGTAGACAACCCCAAGTATTGATCTAGGCACATTTTGGTATATTTCATGCCACCATTTCACCGCCAAATGCGATCAAATTAAAAAAAACTTAAAATTTTTCACAATTTTAGGTTTCTCACTGAAATCATTTACAAACAGCTTGTGCAATTATGGCACAAATGGTTGTAAATGCTTGTCTGGGATCCCCTTTGTTCAGAAATAGCAGACATATATGACTTTGGCGTTGCTTTCTGGTAATTAGAAGGCCGCTAAATCCTGCTGCGCCTCACACATGTATTATGGCTAGCAGTGAAGGGGTTAATTAGGGAGTTTGTAGGGAGCTTGCAGGGTTAATTTTAGCTTTAGTGTAGAGATCAGCCTCCCATCTGACACATCCCACCCCCTGATCCATCCCAAACAGCTCCCTTCCCTTCCCTCCCCCACAATTGTCCCCGCCATCTTAAGTACTGGCAGAAAGTCTGCCAGTACTAAAATAAAAGGGGTTTTAAAAAAAATAAAAATTTTTTTTTTAGCATATGTACATATGCTACTGTGTAGGATCCCCCCCTTAGCCCCCAACCTCCCTGATCCCCCCCAAAACCGCTCTCTAACCCTCCCCTCTGCCTTATTGGGGGCCATCTTGGGTACTGGCAGCTGTCTGCCAGTACCCAGTTTGCAATAAAAAGTGCAATAAAAAGTGCTTTTTTGTTTTGTTTTTCTTTTCTGTAGTGTAGCTTCCCCCACCCCCACACAGACAAACCCCCACCACCTTGCTGATCGTTTTTTTTTTGTTTGTTTTTTTACTTTCAACATTTTTAATTTTCAAAATTTTCTGTAGTGTAGCGGTTCCCACCCGCTCCCTCCCCGTGCACGCGCCCGCCCCCACCCTCCCGTGCACGCGCGCGCGCCCCCAGCCACCCCCGCCCACGATCCCGCCCCCCATTCACATAACCAGGGCCATCGATGGCCGCCACCCGCCTCCCGGTCCGGCTCCCACCCACCAACGCAGTAAGCCACCGATCTCCGGTGCAGAGAGGGCCACAGAGTGGCTCTCTCTGCACCGGATGGCTAACAAAGGTTATTGCAGGATGCCTCCATATCGAGGCATCACTGCAATAACCGGAAAGCAGCTGGAAGCGAGCAGGATCGCTTCCAGCTGCTTTCCACACTGAGGACGTGCAGGGTACGTTCTCAGGCATTAACTGCCTTTTTTTCTGAGGACGTACCCTGCACGTCCTCAGTCGTTAAGGGGTTAAGGTAAAAGAGCTGTTTAACTTAGGGCAATGCCCTATAAAAGGCCCTTTTAAGGGCTATTGGTAGTTTAGTATTAGATTAGGGGGTGTTTTTATTTTGGGGGACTTTTTTATTTTCATAGGGATTAGGTTTCATTTTTTTATTTTTGATAATTTGGTTTATTATTTTATGTAATGTTAGACTTTTTTATTTTTTGTAATTTTAGATTAATTTATTTTAGTTTTTTATATTTTAAGTAATGTTAGCTTTTTTATTTTAATTGTAAGTTAGTATTTTTTAATTTAGGTAATTGAGGTTAATTTAGGGGGGTTAGCTTAGGGGTTTTAGTAATTTAATTAGGTATTTGCATTGTAAGGTTTTGGTGGATTAGGAGTTAATAGATTTATTAGGATTATTGCGTTGTGTGGGTTTGGCAGATTAGGGGTTAGTAGTTTTATTAGGTTTATTGTGTTGTGCGTTAATGGCAGATTAGGGGTTAGTAGTTTTATTAGGTTTATTGCATTGTGGGTTAATGGCGGATTAGGGGTTAATACATTTATTAGGTTTATTGCGATGTGGGTTAATGGCGGATTAGGGGTTAATATATTTATTAGGTAGATTGCGATAGGGGTGAATGGGAGATTAGGGGTTAATACATTTATTATTAGTTCAGATATGGGGGTGATGGCGCATATAGGGGTTTTGACGGGCCGGGTTTATTTTTGGGAGGCGTGTTAGACTTTTACGGGAGATTTAACATTTTTTTCTTAGGCGCCGGCAGTTTTTAATGTGCCGTAAGTCACTGGCGACTCCAGAAATTTGCATTTACGCACATTTCTGGACATTGCTAGTTTATCTGACTTACGGCACTTTATGAACTGCGCTGTATATGAGGTTCCCCGATGTGCAAGGGAAAATTACAAGCGACGCAGGTTTCAGCAGTTACGCTGAAGCCTGCGCCGCATATGTAATCTAGCCCTATTTCAGTTGTTTTTTTAGCAAAGTCTCAGCAAAATATTTCTATTGAATTCTATATTTTCTGTCATTCATCGTCAAGGAATAGATTTTTCTTGCCAGTAACAATGCTTATATTCAAAACACACAGCATAACCTTTATTTTATACAGTGCTCAAATATTTATAAATGGAAATGCATGCATTATAGTAAAAGTGTATGAGATAAAATATGACACTCTTTAACATTACCTTTTTGTTATTGTCTCCTCCAGAAATGAAAAAAAAGTTTCTTTTTTTGTTTTTGTTTTCATTCTTGTCAGCAAGTTTTTAATAAATGTGTATAGCAGCAGTTCATCCAGGTGTCTTTGACTCATTTAAATGCAAATGCTCTTCTATTTCTTGAAATCCTCTTAACATAAATAACGTGCAAGCATAGCGATGCAATGGTTGTGATGATGTCATAAAGAAAAGGAAAATATATGTAATGCTTTTGAAATTATTTGTGAAAAAATTATATTACTATTAAAGAGGCACTAAACCCATATTTTTTTTCTTTCATGATTCAGATAGAGCAAGCAATTTTAATCAACTTTCTAATGTACTCCTATTATCAAATTTTCTTCATTCACTTGCAATCTTTATTTAAAGAGCAGGAATGTGATACACAGGAGTCGGCCCATTTTTGGTTGAGAACCTGGGTTATGCTCGCTTATTGGTGGGTAAATGTAAGCCTCCAATAAGCAAGCGCTATCCATGGTGCTGAACCTAAAATGGGCTGGCTGCTAAGATTTACATTCATGCTTTTAAAATAAAGATAGCAAGAGAACAAAGAAAAATTGATAATACGAGTAAAGAAGAAAGTTGCTTAAAATGTCATGCTCTATCTGAATCATGAAAGAAAAATGTGGATTCAGTGTCCCTTTAACATAAAAGTTGGGTGTAAGAAGTTATGGTGTTTTTTTTGCTTTGAATGTTAATTAAATAATGACTATAAGAAAAAAACATTACTTCTAATTTTAAAAAGAAATAACAGTAACTTTTAGCTTGAATCTGAATAAAATAGTAACCATTACACATAAAAAAAGATTAGTAACACATATGGTAACATAACATATTAATAGTTATAATTTACTTTAAAAATAAGATTTTAAAGTATATGAAAACCACAATCTTTCTTGTGTGATTCAGACAGAACATATCATTTTTAAAAAGTCTCCAATTTACTTCTATTATCAAATTTGCTTAGTTTACATGGTTGAAGAGATCCTAGGTAAGTGTCTAGAGTACTATAGGACAGGAAATAGTGCTGCAATCTATTGCTCTTGCAAATGGCTAACATTCTTGCATAACTGCTGCGATAAAGTAGGTTTAGGAGTGTGGAGCACTATATGACAGTATTTTTATAACAATTTAACAGTGCTTGCCACCATACAGTGCTCCAGACATGTGTCATGATGATGATAGAAGTCAATTGGAAACTTTTCGTAGACTCTATCTGAATCCTGAAAAAAATGTAGTTATGTCCCTTTAAGGTGAAGCTAACAAGAAGTGCCTAATTTTGTACATCTAAGTCCCAGGACTATTATTTAGTGGCCAATGTGGACAGCTCCCAAAGGAAAAAAAAAGTTGACTTAGACCTAGTTTCCATTGAGGTAAATTGTGAAAACTGATGATAAAAACATTTATCTCTGTTAAAGTCTATGAGGATTTTTTATGTTACCACAATTTTCCATACTTTACCCCCTCAATGGAAACTAGCCCTTATTCAGTACAGAAACATCCATTTATTAAAAAAAAAGCATAATAAAAAAGCACCATAATACATTTTGAAAAGTCTCTTTTAGATAGTACAGAGAAAATGTTTGGGTATGATGTTGTTTTAATCAGTTTCTCCTACCGCTTCAGTGCTTGGTGTATAGCTTAGATGGTATAGATTTAGGCCTAGTTTCCATTGAGATTGTAAAGTGTGGAAACTGGTGGTAACATAAAAAAAAATCCAGACTTTACCACCTCAACGGAAAGTAGGCCTTATTGCGCAATCGGTATTATGGTGCACTCTACAGTACTCATGTTGGCTAGTTTGGATGTATAATCGCCCTCAGGTAATAGATTTCTATGATGAAGTGCACTAAAATTATTCCTGTTGGTTAATGAGATAGAGCAGAGGTGATCTAGCCCTAAAATTCCTTTCAAGTAGTGGATTTTTTCATTGATCTTTATCACATTTTAAGTGGCAATTGAATGCATAATGGGAAGCAATAAAGTTGTTAGCAAGTTTTTAAAAGCATTAAATAAGAATGGATTGTGAATTAACTCAGAACTTACCCGTTAACCAGTGGTGGGTTTCCGAAATTTTAGCAACAGGTTATCTACATTTTCTACATTTTAGGAACAGGTTCTTAAGAACTGGTCAGAACAGGCTGAATCCCACCTCTGCTGTCACTACCGTTCTGTCCATTGAAAGGAAGATTTAGGGAATATAAAAAATAAAAAGATTAAATAATAAATGTAAATATCATTTGCACACTCTCTAGTTTTGCTTTGTTTTGTATTTCATTGTGGAGACCAGTTCCCAATATGAGACAACATAAAATAAGAAAAGTGGATGGGAAACCAGTAATAACTAGAGGTGCCCCAATACAGGCAGATGTTAATTGTCATAACACAAAACAGAACTAACTGCGCTATTCAAAATATACGACGAGATTATGAGTTTTGTGTTATGAGGGGTGCAGTGCTAATTTGCACGTTATTGTCACCGCTCACTTACCTACAGCGCTGGTATTACAGGTTTTTATAAACCCGGATTAAAAGACAAGAAGTGAGCGTAGAGCAAAATTGTGCTCCATACCGCACTCCAAAACCAGCGCTGCTTAAGTCAGCGGTGAGCTGGTTATTCGTGCTCATGCACGATTTCCCCATAGACATCAATGAAAAAAAAAAACACCTGCAAAAAAGCAGCGTAAAGCTCAGTAACGCAGCCCCATTGATTCCTATGGGGAAACACATTTTATATTTACACCGAACACCCTAACATAAACCCTGAGTCTAAACACCCCTAAAATGCCGCCCCCAACATCGCCGACACCTACATTATACTTATTAACCCCTAATCTGCTGCCCCCAACATCGTCGACACCTACATTATACTTATTAACCCCTAATCTGCCGCTCCAGATATTGCCGCCACTATAATAAACATATTAACCCCTAAACCGCCGCACTCCCGCATCACAAACATTAGTATAATATTATTAACCCCTAATCTGCCGCCCCTAACATCGCCGCCACCTACCTACATTTATTAACCCCTAATCTGCCGTCCCTAACATCGCCGCCACCTACCTACATTTATTAACCCCTAATCTGCCGCCCCTAACATCGCCGCCACCTATCTACATTTATTAACCCCTAATCTGCCGCCCCAACGTCGCCGCCACTATACTACATTTATTAACCCCTAAACCTAAGTCTAACCCTAACCCTAACACCCCCTAACTTAAATATAATTAAAATAAATCTAAATAAAACCTACTATCATTACCTGAATAATTCCTATTTAAAACGAAATACTTACCTATAAAATAAAATCTAAGATAGCTACAATATAACTAATAGTTACATTGTATCTAGCTTAGGGTTTATTTTTATTTTACAGGCAAGTTTGTATTTATTTTAACTAGGTAGAATAGGTATTAACTATTTACTAACTACCTAGCTAAAATAAATATTGAAACACTTTATAGCTCAACTCCACTGTCAGGTGCAGGCCAAAGAAGGGTGCTGTAATCCCTTAAGTATTCACAAATCCACAGAGAGGCAGCACCTTGCAATATAAAAAGTCTTTATTTCCACATACTGGAATAAAACAGTGACGTTTCGGGAACAAGACCCTTAATCATACAAAGCTCAAACACACTATTCAATCTTTATATAGGCCTACCTGCACACAGGTGTTCAATTAACACCTCTTAGCAACCCCACCTAGTGGTTACTTACTTTATTACAACACACATTAAAATTTTTCATTCTTATTACACCTTAGTGCAGGATGGCAATTAAAATCAATACAAAATATATATATATATACATAGCAGTGGTTTATACAGACATCGATAGTGACATAATATCATTACAGCGTATTAATAATGAACCCCAATGCAAAAATTTATAAACTGAAATAGCTACAGAAATAGTATATAGTCCAATTCTTTATTTAGACCCAAAGGTTGCATAGCATTGAGTTTGTAGATCCAAAATGCTTCCTTCCTCTTAAGGATTAATTCCCTATTCCCCCCCATCTGGGACGTGGCACTGCATCAATAATTTGAAAACGAACCTGACTGATGTTATGACCAAAGAGAAAGAGAGAGGCGCCTCATGGGACAGTATCGAAACAACCAAATCAGGTATACAAAGGGACAGCCCGTAATGGGGTATACTCACAAGGAGAGCGGCATATAAGGATGCCTAGTAGAGCGGGACGGGACTACAAGTCGCCCGACAGACGTGCACAGCAGTGCGTGGAGACGTCGGGTCACGGGGTCGGTTCAGCCAATCAGCGGCCAAGGAGAACCAGCATCGAACGTCACAGCTGTTCAAGGAGTAACCTATGCAAGGCTTGACGTATGATCGGCAGGTCATCAAACCAATCAGGATAATGAATCAGGATAATGAAGAGCAAGGAGTGATATGGATAAAAAAACTCGTATTTATTGAGTTAGTTAAAAACAATTGGCATACAGCAACGCGTTTTCTCGACCTACGGGTCGTTTCATCAGGCTGATACTGCCTATCTCACAACTTGCTCTACTTATAGTATTTAATGTCCTATCAAATGCTGACCTCACTCACACACCCCTGTAGGGGGCCAATCAGATAACCAAACCCGGAATTGTTTGGTGGCCATTCACATTCGTCCTATGGGTGGGGTGTGTGTGTGACGTAAGCCACATCGGCTTTCAGATAAAATTGAAATTAAAAGTGAAAACAATTCATCTTAACATAATATTAACATATATATATATATAACAACTCTGATAAAAATAATAAAATATATACACAATTAATCACAATATTAAACAACTTCTTTGATCCTTGGTGTAACGACTTTGAGTAATAATGACACACTTCATGTATATATATATAGTAGCGTCAATGCAACCAAATAATAAAGAGTTGCGTGATTTCGAATAAACGTTACTATACAAAATGTGTCTTTTCTGGCAAACATGTGTCCTAGTCTCACAGATAAAACAGACCATTAAAGCCTAGCATGCATAACATATAAATTATAAGAAACAAATATATTATATATATATAAATTATAAACAAAGGGACCCAAACATGACATAGGACTCCCCCCAAACTCTAACTAATTGATAAGCTATGGTCATAACATAATACATAATATAATATAAAAAAGATAGAGATTAGTATCCTTTCTAACGCTGTCCTATAATCATGGCTCATATATTGAGAGAGACTTAATATGGCCCTTTTTAGCATATATAATACCCATATACAGGTGTAAGTTTGCCAAACAAGGACTATTTTTAAAATATATAAAATCAGTCCCGATAATTAATGATAGCATGGAGATATACACATAACCTGTCGACTTTAGTCCAACGGGCCGAGGCTCAGTGAAGGAGAGGGAGACCTAAGGGAGCCAGTCACTGGAAGGCGGCCAAATCAATACATAGATTCAGGCCGTCAGGGTGCATACTCTTTAGTACATGGATCCAGTAGGTCTCCCTCTGCCTAAGTCTGAAAAACCGATTATATAAATGAGACTTAGATATATGTTCGCCTACAAGTGCGCCCCACGTACTGCATTCCACAAATGCATGTCAACAAATATACAACATAATTGGATGCACAGGATACATGCCCGGTTATAGTGTATGATTTATGGGTAATGCTAGATCTAAAAGTTTTTTGTTTATTGTTAACAAATGTACACATCTTGCATCTATTAGACCTACATTTAAAAGAGTGGAATGCAGTACGTGGGGCGCACTTGTAGGCGCCTTAGTACTAGGTGGGCTGAGCACCAACGTAATATGAGAAATAACTATAGACTTCACAGTGTCTCCAGACACTGTAACAATGCTCATAATGGTGATCTCAAATGCTTTTCCATTAATCCCATCGAACATATATCTAAGTCTCATTTATATAATCGGTTTTTCAGACTTAGGCAGAGGGAGACCTACTGGATCCATGTACTAAAGAGTATGCACCCTGACGGCCTGAATCTATGTATTGATTTGGCCGCCTTCCAGTGACTGGCTCCCTTAGGTCTCCCTCTCCTTCACTGAGCCTCGGCCCGTTGGACTAAAGTCGACAGGTTATGTGTATATCTCCATGCTATCATTAATTATCGGGACTGATTTTATATATTTTAAAAATAGTCCTTGTTTGGCAAACTTACACCTGTATATGGGTATTATATATGCTAAAAAGGGCCATATTAAGTCTCTCTCAATATATGAGCCATGATTATAGGACAGCGTTAGAAAGGATACTAATCTCTATCTTTTTTATATTATATTATGTATTATGTTATGACCATAGCTTATCAATTAGTTAGAGTTTGGGGGGAGTCCTATGTCATGTTTGGGTCCCTTTGTTTATAATTTATATATATATAATATATTTGTTTCTTATAATTTATATGTTATGCATGCTAGGCTTTAATGGTCTGTTTTATCTGTGAGACTAGGACACATGTTTGCCAGAAAAGACACATTTTGTATAGTAACGTTTATTCGAAATCACGCAACTCTTTATTATTTGGTTGCATTGACGCTACTATATATATATACATGAAGTGTGTCATTATTACTCAAAGTCGTTACACCAAGGATCAAAGAAGTTGTTTAATATTGTGATTAATTGTGTATATATTTTATTATTTTTATCAGAGTTGTTATATATATATATATGTTAATATTATGTTAAGATGAATTGTTTTCACTTTTAATTTCAATTTTATCTGAAAGCCGATGTGGCTTACGTCACACACACACCCCACCCATAGGACGAATGTGAATGGCCACCAAACAATTCCGGGTTTGGTTATCTGATTGGCCCCCTACAGGGGTGTGTGAGTGAGGTCAGCATTTGATAGGACATTAAATACTATAAGTAGAGCAAGTTGTGAGATAGGCAGTATCAGCCTGATGAAACGACCCGTAGGTCGAGAAACGCGTTGCTGTATGCCAATTGTTTTTAACTAACTCAATAAATACGAGTTTTTTTATCCATATCACTCCTTGCTCTTCATTATCCTGATTCATTATCCTGATTGGTTTGATGACCTGCCGATCATACGTCAAGCCTTGCATAGGTTACTCCTTGAACAGCTGTGACGTTCGATGCTGGTTCTCCTTGGCCGCTGATTGGCTGAACCGACCCCGTGACCCGACGTCTCCACGCACTGCTGTGCACGTCTGTCGGGCGACTTGTAGTCCCGTCCCGCTCTACTAGGCATCCTTATATGCCGCTCTCCTTGTGAGTATACCCCATTACGGGCTGTCCCTTTGTATACCTGATTTGGTTGTTTCGATACTGTCCCATGAGGCGCCTCTCTCTTTCTCTTTGATTTACAGGTACCCACCCTCACTTTACAAGAGTGCTGCCCGCTTCTTCGGAATACCCTGGGAACATCCTCATACTGAACATCCTTATGAACTTTGCGCACCTCCCATAGAGACTTGGTTTACTCTATTTCTCGATGTTATGACCACACTGGATAAAGTGACCTGACACTGGTGCCTCTAAATTTTTGCATCTGATATTGCTTTTCTGTTGTACAATTCTATCACGGACATGACGAGTCATCTCCCCAATGTAAATTTTTCCACATGGGCATTTTATGAGATAGATAGCAAAAGCAGTATCACATGTAAAAAAACCTTTTATTTGAAATTTTCTACCAGTGAGAGGATGTACAAAATTAGGGCCTTTAATCATCGAATTGCAGTTGCCACATCCCAAACAGGGATAGCAACCATGGTTTTTACCAGATATATAACTTTGGTGTTTTTTGTTTGCACTTCCAATGTCAGTGTGTATCAGCTCATCTCTGAGGTTTCTCCTCCTTCTATAAGCAGGCATAGGGGGTAATGCAAATTCAGCAACTCTTGGATGGCAACCCTGTAGAATACGCCAGTGTTTTTTTAATACACTCATGATCTCACTACCATGATTGTTGTGATCCATAACTACTACCATTCATTTATCCTCCTTTTTTGGAGTTGGATCTTTTTTAAACTAGTTCCTTCTGAACCAGCGCTACAGGGTAACCTCTATCCTCAAATTTTTTGGCCATACTGTGTAATCTATTATGTAGTCTATCCTGTTCTGATACAATGCGTTGTACCCTCAGGAACTGACTTCTAGGTAATGACCTAACTGTGCTTCTGGGGTGAAAACTCTGATAATGCAAAAGACCATTCTTATCAGTGGGTTTAACATCCGCATTCATAACACTTATATGGATCTGGTTAAAAAAGATCTGGAGAAAGTGTATAAAAATATTGCTAGAGAACATCATATTAGTAACATACCTAAAAAGGAGAGGGAGGCAATTCATTTACTAAAAAGCAATAAAGAGTTAACGATCAAAATGGCAGATAAGGGCAGAGCAATTACTATCATGAATACCAGTATGTATATTGCAGAGATTAAAAATCAACTGTCTAAGCAAGATGTTTACAGAGAATTGCCATATGATCCTACTATATTTATCCAAAAGGAGATTGTATTTATGGTTAATAGAGCTTTACAAACAGGTGTAATATCTAAAGATATTGCTGACTTTTTGATCATAGATCACCTGTGTATCCCAGTTTTTTATACCTTGCCAAAGGTGCACAAGCGGCTTGAAAATCCACCAGGTAGGCCAATTGTGGCCGGCATAGGCTCAGTATTTTCTAATATAGCTATCTTTTTGGATAGAGTATTTCAGCTGCTTGTGCACCTTGGCAACTCATACATCAAGGATACTGGGGATTTTTTGGATAAGGTTCATGATTTAAACTTCTTAGGCAGTAAATGTATACTCTTTACTCTAGACGTGAGCAGTCTATATACTGCCATAAAACATGAAAGTGGAATTTCAGCAGTCATGAAGGTGCTCTATACTGACAACAAATACTCCCCAGCACAAAAAATGTTTTTTGAAAATGTATTGAGAGTTGTTTTGTATCAAAATTATTTCTTGTTCCAAGATACATTCTTTCTCCAGCTCCAAGGAACAGCCATGGGTTCCAATGTCGCCCCCACATACGCAAATATATTCATGAATATGTATGAAGAAACATTTATCTATGAGAATACATTATTCCTGCAATATGCAGTGGCCTGGTGGCGGTATATAGATGATATATTCGGTGTGTGGTGTGGCGACATTGGAACCCTGGAGGAGTTTGTCGCTGAAATCAATTGCAGTACTGATTCTATTAAATTTTGCCTCACTGCGAGTGAGGTTCAGGTTGATTTTTTGGATACCACCGTGTATTTCAGGGAGGGCAAAATTTGTATAGATTTATATGTTAAACCCACTGATAAGAATGGTCTTTTGCATTATCAGAGTTTTCACCCCAGAAGCACAGCTAGGTCATTACCTAGAAGTCAGTTCCTGAGGGTACAACGCATTGTATCAGAACAGGATAGACTACATAATAGATTACACAGTATGGCCAAACAATTTGAGGATAGAGGTTACCCTGTAGCGCTGGTTCAGAAGGAACTAGCTAAAGTCCAATTTAAAAAAGATCCAACTCCAAAAAAGGAGGATAAACGAATGGTAGTAGTTATGGATCACAACAATCATGGTAGTGAGATCATGAGTGTATTAAAAAAACACTGGCGTATTCTACAGGGTTGCCATCCAGGAGTTGCTGAATTTGCATTACCCCCTATGCCTGCTTATAGAAGGAGGAGAAACCTCAGAGATGAGCTGATACACACTGATATTGGAAGTGCAAACAAAAAACACCAAAGTTATATATCTGGTAAAAACTATGGTTTGCTATCCCTGTTTGGGATGTGGCAACTGCAATTCGATGATTAAAGGCCCTAATTTTGTACATCCTCTCACTGGTAGAAAATTTCAAATAAAAGGTTTTTTTACATGTGATACTGCTTTTGCTATCTATTGTCATGATTCCTCCGTTCATCGCCGTCTCGCCGCGGCTCCCGGATCTCTTCTGGGTTCTTACGTCACGTTGCTAGGCAACGTGACGCATTCTCAAGACACCCCCTCTGACGTAACGGCCCTCTCTCAGCCTTTAAATCTCGGCGGGAGATTTACTCGGGGCCCGTTTGTTCTCTTTTGCCGGACCTTGTCTATGTGAGTACTAATCTTTTGGATCCTGACCCTATCCTTCCTGACTTAGTTTTGCCTGTACCTCAAATGCCGTTTTGGATATACTTGTCCCTAGCCTGTCTGAAGTCCTGTGCTATTTGTTTTAAAGTTTAACCTCTTGCCTACAAGTCTTTGTTTGCTGACAAACCTGCTTAAAAGGACATTATCATTTGTTTGCTGTCAAACCTGCTTAAAAGGACATTACCATTTGTTTGCTATCAAACCTGCTTAACCCCTTAGTGACCAGAGCACTTTTCCATTTTCTGTCCGTTTGGGACCAAGGCTATTTTTACATTTCTGCGGTGTTTGTGTTTAGCTGAAATTTTCCTCTTACTCATTTACTGTACCCACACATATTATATACCGTTTTTCTCGCCATTAAATGGACTTTCTAAAAATACCATTATTTTCATCATATCTTATCATTTACTATAAAAAAAATTATAAAATATGAGGAAAAATGGAAAAAAACACACTTTTTCTAACTTTGAACCCCAAAATCTGTTACATATCTACAACCACCAAAAAACACCCATGCTAAATTGTTTCTAAATTTTGTCCTGAGTTTAGAAATACCCAATGTTTACATCTTCTTTGCTTTTTTTGTAACTTATAGGGCCATAAATACAAGTAGCACTTTGCTATTTTCAAACCATTTTTTTTCAAAATTAACGCTAGTTACATTAGAACACTAATATCTTCCAGGAATCCCTGAATATCCATTGACATGTATATATTTTTTTTTAGAAGACATCCCAAATTATTGATCTAGGCCCATTTTGGTATATTTCATGCCACCATTTCACCGCCAAATGCGATCAAATACAAAAAATTGTTCACTTTTTCACAAATTTTTTCACAAACTTTCAGTTTCTCACTGAAATTATTTACATACTGCTTGTGCAATTATGGCATAAATGGTTGTAAATTCTTCTCTGGGATCCCCTTTGTTCAGAAATAGCAGACATATATGGCTTTGGCATTGCTTTTTGGTAATTAGAAGGCCGCTAAATGCCACTGCGCACCACACGTGTATTATGCCCAGCAGTGAAGGGGTTAATTAGGGAGCATGTAAGGAGCATTTTGGGGTAATTTTAGCTTTAGTGTAGTGTAGTAGACAACCCCAAGTATTGATCTAGGCCCATTTTGGTATATTTCCTGCCACCATTTCACCGCCAAATGCGATCAAATTAAAAAAACGTAAAATTTTTCACAATTTTAGGTTTCTCACTGAAATAATTTACAAACAGCTTGTGCAATTATGGCACAAATGGTTGTAAATGCTTCTCTGGGATCCCCTTTGTTCAGAAATAGCAGACATATATGACTTTGGAGTTGCTTTTTGGTAATTAGAATGCTGCTAAATGGCGCTGCGCATCACACGTGTATTATGGCTAGCAGTGAAGGGGTTAATTAGGTAGCTTGTAGGGAGCTTGCAGGGTTAATTTTAGCTTTAGTGTAAAGATCAGCCTCCCACCTGAAACATCAGACCCCCTGATCCCTCCCAAACATCTCTCTTCCCTCCCCTACCCCACAAATGTCCCCGCCATCTTAAGTACTGGCAGAAACTCTGCCAGTACTAAAATAAAAGGTATATTTGGGCTTTTTTGTGCATTTTTTGTTAGCATATTTACATATGCTTCTGTGTAGGGATCCCCCTTAGCCCCAACCTCACTGATCCCCCACTAAACAGCTCTCTAACCCTCCCCCTCTGAATTAATGTGCGCCATCTTGGGTACTGGCAGCTGTCTGCCAGTACCCAGTTTAGTGAAAAAAAATGCTTTTTTTTTAATAAAATATGTCCCTTTTCTGTAGTGTAGCTTTCCCCCCCCAAGACCAACCCCCCACCCCTTCCAGATCCCTTAGATGGTTTTGAAAAAAGTTTATTTATTTATTTTTTTTCCTTTTCTACTTTTCTGTAGTGTAGCGGTTCCCACCCGCTCCCGCCCCGTGCACGCGCCCGCCCGCCACCCCCCGTGCACGCGCGCGCGCCCGTGCGCGCCCCCGACGATCCCGATCCCGCCCCCCGTGACGTCACGCGCAACACCGATGGCCGCCCACCCGCCTCCCAATTCGGCTCCCACCCACCAACGATACCGGCCATCGATGTCCGGTGCAGAGAGGGCCACAGAGTGGCTCTCTCTGCATCGGATGGCCATGTATGGTTATTGCAGGATGCCTCCATATCGAGGCATCACTGCAATAACCGGAAAGCAGCTGGAAGCGAGCAGGATCGCTTCCAGCTGCTTTCCACACCGAGGACGTGCAGGGTACGTCCTCAGGCGTTAACTGCCTTTTTTTTGAGGACGTACCCTGCACGTCCTCGGTCATTAAGGGGTTAAAAGGACATTACCATTTGTTTGCTGTCAAACCTGCTTAAAGGGACATTATCTTTGTTTGCTTTAATCCTGCTAAAAAAGGACATTATCATTTATTTACTGACAACCTGCTTAAAGGAACATTATCTTTGTTTGCTTTAATCCTGCTAAAAAGGACATTATCATTTGTTTGCTGACAAACCTGCTTAAAAGGACATTAACATTTGTTTGCTGACACCTGCTTAAAGGGACATTATCTTTGTTTGCTTTAATCCTGCTAAAAAAAGGACATTATCATTTATTTACTGACAACCTGCTTAAAGGGACTTTATCTTTGTTTGCTTTAATCCTGCTAAAAAGGACATTATCATTTGTTTGCTGACAAACCTGCTTAAAAGGACATTAACATTTGTTTGCTGACACCTGCTTAAAGGGACATTATCTTTGTTTGCTTTAATCCTGCTAAAAAAAGGACATTATCATTTGTTTGCTAACAACCTGCTTAAAGGGACATTCTTTGTTTGTTGCAAACCTGCAAGAAAGAAACATTATCATTTGTTCGCTGATAACCTGCTTAAAGGGACATAATCTTTGTTTGTTTCTATTTCCCTGAGAAAGTAACGCTATCTCCTGTAAATCAATTCAGTCCTCAAGAAGATATACTGAGTTACTAATTCTTTTGGGAAGGTCTTATATCCTGCTTATTTTGTTTCCTGAGTGGGTCAAGTCCTGGATATTTCTCAGTGTGCCAGCATGTGTTTTAATATTCACGCTAGCAGTTGGGTTAAATCCTGGACTGACTAAATACGGCTGACATCTATCTCATAAAATGCCCATGTGGAAAAATTTACATTGGGGAGATGACTCGTCGTATCCGTGATAGAATTGTACAACACAAAAGCAATATCAGATGCAAAAATTTAGAGGCACCAGTGTCAGGTCACTTTATCCAGTGTGGTCATAACATCAGTCAGGTTCGTTTTCAAATTATTGATGCAGTGCCACGTCCCAGACGGGGGGGGGGGGGGGGAATAGGGAATTAATCCTTAAGAGGAAGGAAGCATTTTGGATCTACAAACTCAATGCTATGCAACCTTTGGGTCTAAATAAAGAATTGGACTATACTCTATTTCTGTAGCTATTTCAGTTTATACATTTTTGCATTGGGGTTCATTATTAATACGCTGTAATGATATTATGTCACTATCGATATCTGTATAAACCACTGCTATGTATATATATATTTTTTGTATTGATTTTAATTGCCATCCTGTACTAAGGTGTAATAAGAATGAAAAATTCTAATGTGTGTTGTAATAAAGTAAGTAACCACTAGGTGGGGTTGCTAAGAGGTGTTAATTGAACACCTGTGTGCAGGTAGGCCTATATAAGGATTGAATAGTGTGTTTGAGCTTTGTATGATTAAGGGTCTTGTACCCGAAACGTCACTGTTTTATTCCAGTATGTGGAAATAAAGACTTTTTATATTGCAAGGTGCTGCCTCTCTGTGGATTTGTGAATAGTTAAAATAAATACAAATTTACCTGTAAAATAAAACCAACACCTAACCTTACACTACAATTAAATAAATAACCTAAATTAAAAACAATTAACTACATTAAATACAAATACCTTAATTACAAAAAAAATAAATAAAAATTACACAAAATAAAAAACAAAATAAAAAACAAATTACAAGATATTTAAACTAATTACACCTAATCTAATAGCCCTATCAAAATAAAAAAAGCTCCCCCCCCAAAAAAAAAACCTAGCCTAAACTAAACTACCAATAGCCCTTAAAAGGGCCTTTTGCTGGGCATTGCCCAAAAGAAATCAGCTCTTTTACCTATAAAAAAAAAGACAAACAACCCCCCAACAGTAAAAACCACCACCCACACAACCAACCCCCCAAATAAATATGGAGCAGACAATAGAATGCGAGCTCAATCCTATTGGCTGATTGGATCAGCCAATAGGATTGAAGTTCAATCCTATTGGCTGATTGCATCAGCCAATAGGATTTTTTCAACCTTAATTCCGATTGTCTGATAGAATTCTATCAGCCAATCGAAATCTAAGGGACGCCATCTTGGATGACGTCACTTAAAGGAACCTTCATTCGTCGGGAGTCATCGTAAGAAGAGGATGCTCTGCGCCGGATGTCTTGAAGATGGAGCCGCTCCGCACCGGATGGATGAAGATAGAAGATGCCGTCTGGATGAAGACTTCTGCCCGTCTGTAGGGCCACTTCTCCCGACTTGGATGAAGACTTCTCCCGGCTTCGTTGAGGACTTCTCCCGGCTTCGTTGACGATGGATATTCGGTCTTCAAAACTGTAAGTGGATCTTCGGGGGTTAGTGTTAGTTTTTTTTAAGGGTTTATTGGGTGGGTTTTAGTTTTAGATTAGGGTTTGGGCAGCAATAGAGCTAAATGCCCTTTTAAGGGCAATGCCCATACAAATGCCCTTTTCAGGGCAATGGGGAGCTTAGGTTTTTTTTAGTTAGGGTTTTATTTGTGGGGTTGGTTGTGTGGGTGGTGGGTTTTACTGTTGGGGGTTGTTTGTATTTTTTTTTACAGGTAAAAGAGCTGATTTCTTTGGGGCAATGCCTCGCAAAAGGCCCTTTTAAGGGCTATTGGTAGTTTAGTTTAGGCTAGGGTTTTTTTTTAAATTTGTGGGGGCTTTTTTATTTTGATAGGTCTATTAGATTAGGTGTAAGTAGTTTAAATATCTTGTAATTTGTTTTTTATTTTGTGTAATTTAGTGTTTGTTTTTTTTGTAATTTAGGTAATTGTATTTAATTTAGTTAATTGTATTTAATTTTGGTAATTTATTTAATTGTAGTGTAAGCTTAGGTGTTAGTGTAAGGCATGTTTGGCGGATGTATAAATCTGTTTTAGAATACTAAATATTTAGTCAATCTGTTTATATCCCTCTATATAATTTTATTGTTGCATTTTAATAAATATTTGTCATTATTTTAAAATTGATAGTTCTGATATTCTTTAGCCTCTGGCACCCTCTCTATAATTAAGTTTTTGAAGCTTATACTCTGTTTTACATTTCTTAGACACATTTAGGGATAGTGTCTATTAGAGAGGTGTCTGATATCTCATTTCTTAGCGCACACCTACTTGTCTAATTTCATTGTATTTATTTTAGCTAGGTAGTTTGTAAATAGTTAATAACTATTTAGTAACTATTCTACCTAGTTAAAATAAGTACAAACTTGCCTGTAAAATAAAAATAAACCCTAAGCTAGATACAATGTAACTATTAGTTATATTGTAGCTATCTTAGATTTTATTTTATAGGTAAGTATTTAGTTTTAAATAGGAATTATTTAGGTAATGATAGTAGGTTTTATTTAGATTTAGTTTAATTATATTAAAGTTAGAGGGTGTTAGGGTTAGACTTAGGTTTAGGGGTTAATAAATTTAGTATAGTGGTGGCAACGTTGGGGGCGGCAGATTAGGGGTTAATAAATGTAGATAGGTGGCGGCGATGTTAGGGGCAGCAGATTAGGGGTTAATAAATGTAGGTAGGTGGCGGCGATGTTAGGGGTGGCATATTAGGGGTTAATAATATTATACTAATGTTTGTGATGCGGGAGTGCGGCGGTTTAGGGGTTAATATGTTTATTATAGTGGTGGCGATGTTTGGAGCGGCAGATTAGGGGTTAATAAGTATAATGTATGTGTCGGCGATGTCTGGAGCGGCAGATTAGGGGTTAATAAGTATAATGTAGGTGTCGGCGATGTTGGGGGCAGCAGATTAGGGGTTTAATAAGTATAATGTAGGTGTCGGCGATGGGGGGGGGCGCCAGATTAGAGCTTAATAAATGTAGATAGGTGGCGGCGATGTTAGGGATGGCAGATTAGGGGTTAATAATATTTAACTAGTGTTTGTGATGTGGGAGTAGTTTAGGGGTTAATAGGTAGTTTATGTGTGTTAGTGTACTTTTTAGCACTTTAGTTATGAGTTTTATGTTACGGCGTTGTAGCATAAAACTCATAACTACTGACTTTAGAATGCGTTATTAATCTTGACGGTATAGGGTGTACCGCTCACTTTTTGGCCTCCCAGGAAAAGTTTGTAATATTGGCGCTATAGAAGTCCCATTGAAAAAAGACTTTACGCAATTTGCCTAAGTTGATTTGCGTTAAAGGTAAGGTAAAGTTGAGCACACTAATTAACGATATCTTACTTAAATTAAAAAATAAGCATAAGTTTCATTCATCAATATTATAATAATTATTGTAATTACTTATATTTCTACCTTACAAGTACTCTCCCGACATCAATCTTTGTCCGCCCGCCATTTTTGCAACTTTGATTGACAGTTTCGATCTATATAACTGTCCAATTAGCTTTTTCCCCTTTAGGGGGTCAGCCCATCCATTCGTACGTCACTAGATTCCTGAGCGCATGCGTATGACTACAATCATCGTAGTTCCACCCGTGCTCGTTCGCGAGACGCGCATGCTCTGTGCTACCTCTGTTTACTATTGCACTCAGAATAAGCATTTGTATCGGCAAGTGGCGCATGCGCAGATGAAATCTACTTCGTGAACGCGCTTTCAACTGACGTAAAGAGAGGGTGAGACCGCTCTCTGACATTATACAGAGAAACACGGAAGTGGCATGGGGAGGAGTATTCAAATAAACGGTAGGAAAAATAAAGATTCAATTACATCAAAAGTATAGAATAAAAATTTAAAAAAAGTTAACGACTACGTTGTTGTTAAATAATAGAATGCATATAGGCTTTCAATAGCGCTAAACTTTACCTTACCTTTAAGGCCAAAAAAGTGTGCGGTGGCCCTAAACCTGCAAGACTCGTAATAGCAGCGGTAGTGAAAAAGCAGCGTTATAACCTGATAACGCTGCTTTTTCACTATAACGCAAAACTCGTAATCTAGCCGATAGTTTGTAGTTAAACACACATGAAATACACTTCAAATACATGCAATCACTATTCAAAATCCTGTGAAGCATCAAACATAACAGTCAAATATTGTCAAACACAACAGGCGGATATTGTTACAGAAAATCTTAGGTACTTTCATCCTTTAAGTATTCAATAAGCATAAGTGATTGATATCACTATTTAGAAAACAAGCACATTTGTCACTCCATGGTCAATATATGCTTCAAAAGCTTCCCATCTCCTTGCTGGCGTTCTCAGGTCAAAGCAATGGAACAAAAAAGCTAGGGCAGCGGCACACACAGAAAGAATCTGTATGTGTTTTATGTCATTGAGTCATTACCTCAGCACCATACATAAAATACACAAAACTAAACCATAAAAGGATGTCATTGTAAAGACATTTGTTTCAAACAACTCTTGATTAAAAATACAGTATTTTATGTGATTTACAAAGATACAAACATTTGTGTTTAGCTTTTGCTAGATTTTTGTGTGCAACGCTGAGTTTTCCATGGGAATATAATTCACGGCCATTCACGTGAATTTGGGAATCTGTACTCTATTACATTTTTTTTAATCAAATTTTTTTTAGCTTCTCAATGGGTAAAGTGAAGGAGATTTTTGAAACAATTGACAGATTCCTAATATAATAGAATTTCTGCAAATGGATCAGGTGTCCTCTCATAGCTACAAACCATTTGTTCTATTAAGAGAATTAAAGGGACACTGAACCCAAATTTTTTCTTTCATGATTCAGCTAGAGCATGAAATTTTAAGCAACTTTCTAATTTACTACTATTATCAAATTTGATTAATTCTCTTGGTATCTTTATTTGAAATGCAAGAATGTAAGTTTAGATGCCGGCCCATTGTTAGTGAACAACCTGGGTTGTTCTTGCTGATTGGTGGATAAATTCATCCACCAATAAAAAATTGCTGTCCAGAGTTCTGAACCCCCAAAAAAAGCTTAGATGCATTATTTTTTCAAATAAATATAGCAAGTGAATGAAGAAAAATTGATAATAGGAGTAAATTAGAAAGTTGCTTAAAATGTTATGCTCTATCTGAATCACGAAAGAAAAAAATTGGGTTCAGTGTCCCTTTAACTCTAAAGTGGTAGGCACTTAAAAGGTAGACACGTATCCTTTTTTTCTAATATCTAGGAATTAATCTTTTTGCATAATTAATGATAATTTGTTCTCTGTTATATAAACAAGGGGTTGGGGAATGATGTTAAAAATGAGGAGGGGCTTTAAAATGTACTCTCAACAGTTAGACCTATAACCTTTTCTGTATAAATGTGGATTTGGAAACAGTAAGGTTTGAATGGACAGTAAAGTTGAAATGAAACTTAAAGGGACAATCCAGTCAAAATTTAAATGTACATAGAATTATTCAATTTTTGAATAGAAACATATTTGTAATATACTTGTATCAGCGCTGCGGAATCTGTTGGCGCTCTACAAATACCTGATAATAATAATAATAATACAGTATTGACAAAAATGCTTCTAGTAAAAGTTATCACTGTTTTAGTGTTAACATTTTTCTCTGCACGTGCATGTGAAGCATAGATAGATATTGTCACTGCACCCACATTTTAAACAATGCAGCTGGGCAGATCATCAGTGGGGCTTGTATCATGTCAGCAATTTACAAATAGAGTCATTACCAGATGGTACAAGCACCTTAGGCTCTCTAAGCAAGTGCTGTGTTTAAAATGCTGGTGCACGTTGCATACTTAAATACACTTTTGAAACATCTATAGCTTTTATTAGAAGCATTTTTGCTAATACGTGTAAATTACAAAATTGCTTCTGTTCAATACCGAAATGCACCCATGTGGTTTCCAATTTTGGCTGGAATATCCCTTTAAATTTGTTGGATAGAGCACAGGATTTTCATCCCTTCACCCAAACTGACGTAGATCCACATCATGTGGTATAAAGCCCATTGTACTGTATAACGGAGATCTATGTTGCGGCTGCAGGAAGCTCCAGCAGTCTTCTCCACTTTATGGATAACACCCATTTTTTCTACGAGTGGAGCGTAATTTATAGCTTCAGTTTGCGTGCTAATTCCTCTAGAAATAAGCTTTTTGCTTACGTCGTATAGCTCCCGTATTACAAGTTAAAAGTAAAAAAGTTTTCGTTTGCGCATTAACTTTACGTGCATAAAAAGCCGAAATAAAGTGGAAATAAACCTAACACCCTACTCACGCACAAACCAGATCACATATTCTTAAATGTGCTAACCCGACATGAAAATATGAATATTTCACATTCCAAATCACATAGAAGAATATTTTCTATTTACTCATAAATACATATTTCCACATATATCTGATGGTATTTTGATACAATATGTATCTTTACCTATATATATAGATATATAGATATATTTAGGAATATCTATTTATAAATACATAGAACATATTCTGCTATGTGCAGATGAAATATTTACAATAAATACATAGTTAAAATCTTCAGATGAGATGATCTTAAATGGTTCTTCAGCACTCATCTTTTGCAAGATTGTTCTCTGCATTTCTGTATGTGAAGGAGAGACAAGCCCAGTGCAATATAGCACTAACTGACATGAGAGTTTTGTTATACTTACATTTTGTGCTTTGTATTTTATATTATTTTACATCAGTTTCGGTCTCATCAGTATTATTACATTTAAGCGTTGCACTTTCTCTTTTACATTTTAATGTTTTTAGAATAAGGTGCAGCAGTTATTTCCAAAATTCTGATTATGTTTTGAAAGTTTATGTGCTACTTTAACAAATTATGATCATACCTTGTATATTTCTGTGTATCTTTTACAAATTGCAATGCACTTTGTATTTTCTCTGTTGTAAAATAAAAAACAGCTTTAGTAAGTGGAAGAGGTAGGGGAGAGAGTGAGAGAGAGAGTATTTGTGGAGAGGCTGTTAGTGTGGTTTTGCATCATCCAACTTCCAGATGTTAACGTGTCTTTCACTCAAGCGATAACTTTTTACTTTTAACTTCTAATAGCAGCACAAACAGTATTGATTACATTACATGTAATTATACCTATTTTTTCATTCTTAAAATGTTAATAAAAATTACAGTCATTTGTAAAATCACTTTTCCTACTTGGAACATTTTATTTCAGAATCATTTGTTTTTGTGTTTAATTATATATTATATTATTATATCTTTCCCAAATGCTTGGTTGTTCATATTTGTCATGCATGTTTGTGGTGTCTATACTATTCATAGTTTGCTTCACTGTACATACCCAGAATTACATGGATATAAGTGGATCGCTAATTTATAGTGCACCTGAAAACGTGCTAATTCTATGGCTGGTTATTGTTACTGCAAGCTCAAGGTACCCAGATCTCTGGCTAATTTTATAAATGTCCCACAAATGCCCCCGAACTTAAAGGGACAGTCATCTCAAAAATTGTTATTGTATAAAAACATAGATAATTACCCATTCCCCAGTTTTGCACAGAAAACACGGTTATATTAATACACTATTTACTTCTTTGATTCCCTTGTATCTAAGCATCTTTAGACAGCCCCCTGATCACATGACTTTTTTTTTATAAATTATCTATTGGCTTGCATTTAAGCCAATTAGTGCTGTGTTGTGCACAACCCATGGTGTGAGCACAATGTTATCTATATGGCTCACATGAACGAGCCCTCCCCTGTTGTGAAAAGCTAATAAAAAAGCATGTGATACAATGCTGTCTTTAGTGGCTTAGAAACAGGCATAAATTTAGAGGTTTAAAGGTTATAAAGTATATTGATATAACAATGTTGGGGAATGGGTAGTAAAGGCATTATCTATCTTTTTAAACAATAACAATTTTTGTGTTGAGTTTCACTTTAAGTGTTATTTTTCTTTATTTTTAGCGTAGCATTAAAAAAAAAAAACCACCACCAACAACAAACTGCACTTAGCAGTTTTTGGGGGTTAAAGTCGGCAGTTGTGGGGTGTTCGAAAAAAACTGGCACTGAAAAGTGCCTTTACATTGTGGTCTATGGGAACTGAGTGTTCCCTGTAAATATGTATGTTTATGAATATATACATATATATTTACGTGTTAATATGTGACATACCCCTTCGCTGTGCTACATCTTTATGCCGTGTCTCACGGCATGAGAACAATGATCCCATTGGAGCCTATGGAAGTGCGCTTTTGTGAGCGCAATGCTTCCGTGCAATGAGAACGCAAAGTCACATTCTCATTACACCTCACCTGTAATACCAGCGCACATTTGTGTGCACTGGAATTACAAAGTGGAGTGCAAATATCATTTTAGTGCTCCACTTATAATCTGGCCCTTAGTGTGCTGTTTCCACACAAAAAAAAAACTGTCACAGGGGAAGCCTCAGCTTTCTGCTAGAGAAAATGTTCTCATTTATGTTCCCTGTTCCATATTTGGTGGACATGCCCTAAAATACTGCAGTTCAATATATTTATATTGAAGGTACATGCCAAACCTTTTCAATTGGCGATTAATAGTGCCAAGCAATTAATCCCCAAGTCTTGGGAACACCATAATTTTATCATATGGACAAAGAATACTTTTATAATAATATGATATATAAATTAGAACTAAGACTCAAATACACTACTAACTACTTAGATTCTAAGACCCTTTATATTAAACACCTCAACAATTTGTCAACTAGTTTTATAAGATGTTCACACTATGTTCTTTGGTTTGTATACCCACAAGTGTTAAGTAATTATTTATACGGGAGTCACATATTATTGATTGTTTAATAAAGCAGTTTAATTTGTTTGCATTTTTCCTATTAATTTCCTATTCTGTGTCATTCTAATCTACAGAGTATTACATTCCAAGGCCTCTTTTTATCAAGCTGTCAACCGCAAATACGCTGAATTTCTGCAGCGTATTTGTGGCGAGCCTAATTCACCATAGTTATCAAGCCCTACAGACCAGCGAAAGTAGAATTTAGTGACGTAACATACGATCTGCCGGACTCAGTCCGACACAGATCGATGCTTTCGTCACTCCAGATGTTCCAAACGCAAGTTCGGCACAATCTGACTACTTTTGGTAGTTATCAAAGAAGAACCAGGTACGCTCGCCACTATTCCGGCCCAGCGTACCTGGTGTTCAATCCGCCGCCCTGGAGGCGGCAGATCCCATAGGAATCAATGGGAGTCTGACAGCAGCGAAAGCTTATGTTCGCTGCTGCCCGATATCCCATTGATTCCTATGGGAAGTGTCTGCACCTAACACCCTAGCATGTACCCCGAGTCTAAACACCCCTAATCTGCCCCCCCTACACCGCCGCCACTTACACTATACGTATTAACCCCTAAACCACCGCTCCCGGACCCCGCCGCAACTAAATAAAATATTTAACCCCTAAACCGCCGCTCCCGGATCCCGCCGCAACTAAATAAAATGTTTAACCCCTAAAGCGCCGCTCCCGGACCCCACCGCCCCCTACATTAAAGTTATTAACCCCTATCCTGCCCCCCCTACACCGCCGCCCCCTACATTAAAGTTATTAACCCCTATCCTGCCCCCCCTACACCGCCGCCACCTACATTAAAGTTATTAACCCCTATCCTGCCCCCCCTACACTGCTGCCACCTACATTAAAGTTATTAACCCCTATCCTGCCCCCCCTACACCGCCACCACTATATTAAAGTTATTAACCCCTAAACCTAACACCCTAACACCCCCCTAACTTAAATATTATTTAAATTAATCTAAATAAAATTACTATTATTAACTAAATTATTCATATTTAAAACTAAATACTTACCTGTAAAATAAACCCTAAGACAGCTACAATATAACTAATAGTTACATTGTAGCTATTTTAAGGTTTATTTTTATTTTACAGGCAACTTTTTATTTATTTTAACTAGGTACAATAGTTATTAAATAGTTATTAACTATTTAATAGCTACCTAGTTAAAATAAATTCAAATTTACCTGTAAAATAAATCCTAACCTAAGTTACAATTACACCTAACACTACACTACAATTAAATAAATTAAATAAATTAAATACAATTACCTACAATTAAATAAAATTAACTAAAATTAACTAAAGTACAAAAAAACCCCAAAAACACTAAATTACAGGATTTTTTTTTACAAGAATTTTAAACTAATTACACCTAATCTAAGCCCCCTAATAAAATAAAAAATCCCCCCAAAATAATAAAATTCCCTACTAAATTACAAATAGCCCTTAAAAGGGCCTTTTGCGGGGCATTGCCCCAAAGTAATCAGCTCTTTTACCTGTAAAAAAAGAAATACAACCCCCAACATTAAAACCTACCACCCACACACCCAACCCTACTCTAAAACCCACCCAAACCCTTCCTTAAAAAACCTAACACTAACCCCCTGAAGATCACCCTACCTTGAGACGTCTTCAACCAGCCGGGCACAAGTGGACCTCCAGACCGGCAGAAGTCTTCATCCTATCCGGGCAGAAGAGGACATCCAGACCGGCAGAAGTCTTCATCCTATCCGGGCAGAAGAGGACATCCAGACCGGCAGAAGGCTTCATCCAGGCGGCATCTTCTATCTTCTTCCATCCGACGAGGAGCGGCTCCATCTTGAAGACATCTGACGCGGAGCATCCATCGACAACTAAACGATGAATGAAGGTTCCTTTAAATTACGTCATCCAAGATGGCGTCCCTTGAATTCCAATTGGCTGATAGAATTCTATCAGCAAATCGGAATTAAGGTAGGAAAAATCCTATTGGCTGATGCAATCAGCCAATCGAATTGAAGTTCAATCCGATTGGCTGATCCAATCAGCCAATAGGATTGACCTTGCATTCTATTGGCTGTTCCGATCAGCCAATAGAATGCAAGGTCAATCCTATTGGCTGATTGGATCAGCCAATCGGATTGAACTTCAATCCGATTGGCTGATTGCATCAGCCAATAGGATTTTTCCTACCTTATTCTGATTGGCTGATATAATTTTATCAGCCAATCGGAATTCAAGGGACGCCATCTTGGATGACATCATTTAAAGGAACCGTCATTCGTCGTTTAGTCGTTGGGATCGATGGATGCTCCGTATCATCGGATGTCTTCAAGATGGAGCCGCTCCTCGTCGGATGGAAGAAGATAGAAGATGCTGCCTGGATGAAGCCTTCTGCCGGTCTGGATGTCCTCTTCTGCCCGGATAGGATGAAGACTTCTGCTGGTCTGGATGTCCTCTGCTGCCCGGATAGGATGAAGACTTCTGCCCCTCTGGAGGACCACTTGTGCCCGGCTGGGTGAAGACGTCTCAAGGTAGGGTGACCTTCAAGGGGTTAGTGTTAGGTTTTATTAAGAGGGGATTGGGTGGGTTTTAGAGTAGGGTTGGGTGTGTGGGTGGTGGGTTTTAATGTTGGGGGGGTATTGTTTTTTTTACAGGTAAAAGAGCTGATTACTTTGGGGCAATGCCCCGCAAAAGGCACTTTTAAGGGCTATTTGTAATTTAGTATAGGGTAGGGAATTTTATTATTTTGGGGGGATTTTTTATTTTATTAGGGGGCTTAGATTAGGTGTAATTAGTTTAAAATTCTTGTAATTTTTTTATTTTCTGTAATTAAGTGGTTTTTTTTTGTACTTTAGTTAATTTTAGTTAATTGTAATTAGTTTTATTTAATTGTAGTTAATTTATGTAATTAATTTAATAATAGTGTAGTGTTAGGTGTAATTGTAACTTAGGTTAGGTTTTATTTTACAGGTAATTTTGTCTTTATTTTAGCTAGGTAGTTATTAAATAGTTAATAACTATTTAATAACTATTGTACCTAGTTAAAATAAATACAAAGTTGCCTGTAAAATAAAAATAAATCCTAAAATAGCTACAATGTAATTATTAATTATATTGTAGCTATCTTAGGGTTTATTTTATAGGTAAGTATTTAGTTTTAAATAGGAATTATTTAGTTAATAATATGAATATTTATTTAGATTTATTTTAATTATATTTAAGTTAGGGGGTGTTAAGGTTAGGGTTAGACTTAGTTTTAGGGGCTAATTACTTTATTATAGAGGCAGCAGTGTAGGGGGTGCAGGATAGGGGTTAATATGTATAATGTAGGTGTCGGTGGGCTCCGGGAGCAGCAGGATGGGGTTTAATAACTTTAGGTAGGTGGCAGCGGTATAGGGGGTGGCAGATTAGGGGTTAATATGTATAATGTAGGTGGCGGCGGGGTCCGGGAGCGGCGGTTTAGGGGTTAATATATTTATTATAGTTGTGGCGGGGTCCGGGAGCGGCGGTTTAAGGGTTAATAACTTTATTTAGGTGCGGGGGGCTCCGGGAGTGGTGGTATTGGGGTAAAACAGTATAGTATAGTGTGGGTGCTTAGTGACAGGCTAGCAAGAAAGCTGCAAATAAGCCGATGAGCAGCGAGATCGATGACTGTTAGTTAACAACAGTCCGCTGCTCATCACACCGTACTTGGTGCGCAGCTTTTTGACAGCTTTCTTGATAAATTTGGCAAATGTATTCTGGTCCGCGTCGGCGATGTTAGGCGATCTTAGGCGAGCGTATTGGGGCCATCGAATGCAGGTAAGTAGACAGCTTGATAAATAGAGGCCCAAGAGTATACAACACATTTATTGACATCCATAAAAACATTGTATTGACATCCATAAGATCTCTAAGGTAGACACACAAATTAATTATTGACACAAATTTATGTTGTTTTGTATCTTGTTAAAACCTAAGGTCTGAAAAAAAAAAAAAAATCTGATACAGGATAATGCCATTCTGCATGAACATCTATTTATAATTAGGATGATAGGCAGCAAAGTTTGAGTCCAAGTTATACAAATATTCTTTCAAGATATAGTACACTAAAACATTATAAATCAAAGAAGAAAATAAGGGCCAGGTTGCAAGTAGAGCACTTAATATCTCTTTCAAGTAATACCAGCGCACGCTGGGAGCCTAGTTCTGATGCTGTCAGTGATGGCATCAGAACTAAAGCACAGCGAAGGAGTGTGGAATGTGAAATATGTACAGTAAATACATATTTAAACACTTAAATATGAATATTGCATAAATATGCTTTTACATGTTTTCACTTATATGTACATCTATATATGTATACATATGTATTTATGTGTATAAATGTATGCACAGGGGCGAACTACAGGTGGTGCAGAGGCCGCAATTGAGACTGGGACCCCAAGGGTGGGGGCCCAGCTTAAAAAAAAAAATATATATATATATTTTTTTACAATAAAAAACGTTGACCTCCTACTGCCTGCACTGATATCATGTGAGTGTGAAATGATGCTTCACTAGTGTCTCTGACTACAGGGGTTAGTCTTTCTGTTTTACCCATTGGTGTTTGTGTGTGTGTGTGTGTGTGTGTGTCAGAGCAGGATGAACTTTCATTACAAAGGGATCTGCAAAAATTAGAAGTATGGACAAGTAAATGGAAAATGAGATTTAATATGGGAAAATGCAAGGTTCGACATTTTGGAAGGAAAAATAAGCAGGCAACATATTTTTTAAATGGGACAAGACTTAGCCAAACAGAGGAGGAAAGGGATTTGGGAGTAGTAATAGATAACAAGCTAAAGATGGGTGCACAATGCAGGGCAGCGGCTTCAAATGCTAATAAGATACAAGCATGTATTAAAAGAGGCATTGATTCAAGGGAGGAAAGCATAATTCTGTCACTATATAAAGCCCTGGTAAGACCTCACCTTGAGTTTGGAGTGCAGTTCTGGGGACCGTTCACAAAAAAAGATATTGCAGAACTAGAAAAATTTCAGAGAAGGGCCACAAAGCTAATAAGGGGATTGGAGAATTTAACCTATGAGGAGAGGCTAGCCAAACTGGGCCTATTTTCTTTAGAAAAATGGCGCTTGAGAGGTGACATGATTACTTTATATAAATATATTCAAGGCCCATATACAGAGATGGCAGAAGCTCTGTTTATTTCAAGAAAATTGTTTCTGACAAGATGTCACAATTTAAGGTTGGAGGAAAGAAGATTTAATCTCCTGCAATGGAAACGTTTTTTCACTGTAAGAGCAATAAAATTGTGGAACTCATTACCAAAGGAGGTAGTGAATGCCAATACCCTAGATACATTTAAAAATAGTCTGGATACATTTCTGTATATAAACAAAATTCATGGATATGATTTCTAGTATTAAATGGGTCATCTTTTAGTGGGGTTATTTAAGCTTAACTGGAGCTTTTTGTAAGTATTTTAGATTTGTGTAGGTTGAACTCGATGGACTTCTGGCTTTTTTAACCTTATCTACTATGTTACTATGTTATTATGTTACTCCTGTTCCTAGCCCTACCGTGGGCCTCTAATGGGTGCCTCCTGCCTCGGGCCTCTAGTGGGCACCTCTGATCTTGGGCCTCTGTTGGGCGCCTCTGATCTTGGGCCTCTGGTGGGCGCCTCTGGTTTTGGGCCTCTGGTGGGCACCTCTGCTCTCAGGCTTCTAGTAGGCACCTCCTGCCTCGGGCCTCTGGTGGGAACCTCCTGCCTCGGGTCTCTGGTGGGCACCTCGGGCCTCTGGTGGGTGCCTCCTGCCTCAGGCTTCTGTTGGGAGCCTCAGGCTTTTTTTCAGCGTGTCCAGTTTTGGGCCTCTGGTTGGCGCCTCCTGCCACGGACCTCTGGTGGATGCCTCCTGCCTTAGGCCTCTGGTGGGTGTCTCCGGTCTTGGGCTTCTGGTGGGCACCTCTGATCTTGGGTCTCTATCTGGCACCTCCGGGTTCGGGACTCTGGTGGGTGCCTCCTGCCTCGGGCCTCTAGTCGGCCCCTCTTGGCATGGGCACCTCAGACCTCTGGTGGATGCCTCCTGCCTTGGGCCTCTGGTGGGCACGTCGGATCTCTGGTGGGCACCTCTGGTCTTGTGCCTTTGGTGGGCACCTCCAGGCTCGGGCCTCTGGTGGGTGCCTCTGGCCTCTGGACTCTGGTGGGTGACTCCTGCCTTGGGTCTCTGATGGGTGCCTCCTGCCTCGGGCCTCTGGTGGGCACCCCGGGCCTCTGGTGGGCACATCAGGCCTCTGGTGGTTGCCTCCTGCCTCGTGCCTCTGTTGGGTGCCTCAGGATTTTGTTGGGCATGTCCAGTCTTGGGCATCTGTTGGGCACCTCCTGCCTTGGGCCTCTGGTGGGCACCTCGGGCCTCTGGTGGGTGCCTCCTGCCATGGACCTCTTGTGGGTGCCTTGGGCCTCTTTTGGGCACCTCCTGCCTTGGGCCTCTGATGGGTTCCTCTGGTCTTGGGACTCTTGTGGGATCCTCTGGTCTCAGGCCTCTGGTAGGCTCCTCCGGTCTCAGGCCTCTGGTAAGCACTGCCTGCCTCAAACCTTTGGTGGGTGCCTTGGGCCTCTGTTTGGCACCTCCTGTCTCTGGCCTCTGGTGGGTGCTTCCTGCTTCGGATCTCTGGTGGGCACTCCCTGCCTCGGGCTCTGGTGGGTGCCTTCTGCTTTCAGCTTAACTTTGGACTCCTTTTCCTGTTCCTACCGTGGGCATTACCTCAGATGCCAGTTTTGGTGTGGTCACACCTACTTACCTATCCTGCTTCCAGCCGCCAAGTCTCCTGTTCCACTGTAATAAACTAATTTGCTTGTCTGTTACTTAAGCATGCCTAATAGGGGTAATTTCAGAAAGCAGCACATACCGCTGGCCCCTTTCAGTATTCCAGACAGTCCTTAGCCTGCAACCACCTTTCATATGCTCCATTCCCCTGAACTTGCTCATCCGAGTGTGACACACAATTATCCACAAATAATTCTTCAAACTATCTACCACTTTATATAACTACTTCATACTGTTCACTACCATCTTCATACTATTTCAGTACTCATGTAAACACCTCAACTTTAAATACAAACATTTCTGCATGGCCATAATATAAGATATACATTCAGTGCCAGTTTACATTTATGGGCACATTCACAGAACCTACTTTTAAGTACTCTGCCTCTCTTTTTTGATCCCAAATTTAGACTCCCAATATGCTGAATTAGATTATGAGCGTTCTACCTGACGCCATTATAAAAGTGATGTCGGGCAGAAAGCCCCTTCACCTCCTCCTCCTTCCATCCACATTCTCCGTTAAACAAGGCAGATTACCAAAAGTAGGGCCAGAAAATAAATATGAAATGGGCTCAAGATGAAAAACTGTTCCATTGTCCACTCATCATACCATAACTATAATTCAATACTCATGTAAACACCTCAACTTTAAATACAAACAAATACAAATACAAACAAATGTAGTTCCCAATATGCCGAATTAGAATTTTAGATTCGCTTTTGTCTCGGGCCTCTGGCACCTACCTCGCGCCTCTGGTTGGTGTCTCCGGTCTCGGACCTCTGGTGGGCACCTTTTGGCGTTGACGTCTTGTGGGTGCCTCCCACAAGGTCCCAATATGCCGAATGGCGCCTCTAGTCTCGGGTCTCTGGTGGGCGCCTCCTGCCTCGGGCCTCTGGTGGGTGCCTCTAGTCTCGGGCCTCTGGCGGGCACCTCCGGTCACGGGCCTCTGTTGGGCACCTCCGGTCACGGGCCTCTGTTGGGCACCTCCGGGCTCGGGCCTCTGGTGGGCACCTCTGGTCTCGGACCTCAACTTTAAATACAAACAAATACAAATACAAACAAATGTAGGTCCCAATATGCAGAATTAGATTATGAGATTCCCTCTGGTCTTGGGCCTCTGGCACCTACCTCGTGCCTCTGGTTGGTGCCTCCGGTCTCGGGCCTCTGGTGGGCACCTCTTGGCATTGACGTCTTTGGGTGCCTCCTGCCTCTGGCCTCTGTTGGGTGCCTCTGACCTCTGGTGGGCGCATCTGGTCTTGGGCCTCTGGTGGGCACCTCAGACCACTGGTGGGCACCTCCGGGCTTGGGCCTCTGGTCGGCACCTCTGGCCTCGGGCCTCTGGTTGGCACCTCCGGCCTCTGGTGGGCGCCTCCTGCCTCGGGCCTCTGGTGGGCGCCTCCAGTCTCGGGCCTCGGGTTGGCGCCTCTGGTGGACACCTCTGGCCTCGGGCCTCTGGTGGGCGTCTCCTGCCTCGGGCCTCTGGTGGGCACCTCTAGTCTCGGGTCTCTGGTGGGCGCCTCCTGCCTCAGGCCTCTGGTGGGTGCCTCCGGTCTCGGGCCTCTGGCAGGCACCTCCGGTCACGGGCCTCTGTTGGGCACCTCCTGCCTTGGGCCTCTGGTGGGCACCTCCTGCCTCAGGCCTCTGGTGGGCCCCTCTGGTCTCAGGCCTCTAGTAGGCACCTCTGGTCATGGGCCTCTGTCAGGCACCTCCAGTCACGGGCCTCTGTTGGGCACCTCCGGGCTCGGGCCTCTGGTGGGCGCCTCTGGTCTCAGGCCTCTGGTGGGCACCTCTGGTCTCGGGACTCTGGTGGGCACCTCCGGTTTGGGCCTCTTGTGGGTACCTCCGGTGTCCGACCTCTGGTGGGCGCCTCCTGCCTCGGGCCTATGTTTGGTGCATCTGGTCTCGGGCCTCTGGTGGGTGCCTCCTGCCTCGGACCTTTGTGGGCACCTCGGGGCTCTGTTGGACACCTTCTGCCTTGAGCCTCTAGTGAGTGCCTCGAATCTCTGCCTCTGGTGGGTACCTTAAGTCTTGGGCCTTTGGTGGGCGCCTCTGGTCACCGACCTCTTCAGCGTCTGTTGAGTGCCTCCTGCCATGGGCCTCCTGTGGGCGCCACTTGTCTCAAGCCTCTGGTGGGCATCCCGGTCTCAGGCCTCCGATGGGCGCTTATGGGCGACTCCAGTCTCGGGCCTCTGGTGGGCGCCTTCGTTCTCGGACCTCTAGTAGAAGCCTCCTGCCTTGGGCCTCTGGTGGGCACCTCCTGCCTCAGGCCTCTGGTGGGCCCCTCTGGTCTCAGGCCTCTAGTAGGCACCTCTGGTCATGGGCCTCTGTCAGGCACCTCCAGTCACGGGCCTCTGTTGGGCACCTCCGGGCTCGGGCCTCTGGTGGGCGCCTCTGGTCTCAGGCCTCTGGTGGGCACCTCTGGTCTCGGGACTCTGGTGGGCACCTCCGGTTTGGGCCTCTTGTGGGTACCTCCGGTGTCCGACCTCTGGTGGGCGCCTCCTGCCTCGGGCCTATGTTTGGTGCATCTGGTCTCGGGCCTCTGGTGGGTGCCTCCTGCCTCGGACCTTTGTGGGCACCTCAGGGCTCTGTTGGACACCTTCTGCCTTGAGCCTCTAGTGAGTGCCTCGAATCTCTGCCTCTGGTGGGTACCTTAAGTCTTGGGCCTTTGGTGGGCGCCTCTGGTCACCGACCTCTTCAGCGTCTGTTGAGTGCCTCCTGCCATGGGCCTCCTGTGGGCGCCACTTGTCTCAAGCCTCTGGTGGGCATCCCGGTCTCAGGCCTCCGATGGGCGCTTATGGGCGACTCCAGTCTCGGGCCTCTGGTGGGCGCCTTCGTTCTCGGACCTCTAGTAGAAGCCTCCTGCCTTGGGCCTCTGGTGGGCACCTCCTGCCTCAGGCCTCTGGTGGGCCCCTCTGTTCTCAGGCCTCTAGTAGGCACCTCTGGTCATGGGCCTCTGTCAGGCACCTCCAGTCACGGGCCTCTGTTGGGCACCTCCGGGCTCGGGCCTCTGGTGGGCGCCTCTGGTCTCAGGCCTCTGGTGGGCACCTCTGGTCTCGGGACTCTGGTGGGCGCCTCCGGTTTGGGCCTCTTGTGGGTGCCTCCGGTGTCCGACCTCTGGTGGGCGCCTCCTGCCTCAGGCCTATGTTTGGCGCATCTGGTCTCAGGCCTCTCGTGGGTGCCTCCTGCCTCGGACCTTTGTGGGGCCTCGGACCTCTGTTGGACACCTTCTGCCTTGAGCCTCTGGTGAGTGCCTCGAGTCTCGGCCTCTGGTGGGTTCCTTGAGTCTTTGGCCTCTGGTGGGCGCCTCCAGTCACCGACCTCTTCATCCTCTGGTGAGTGCCTCCTGCCATGGGCCTCTTGTGGGCGCCTCTGGTCTCAGGCCTCTGGTGGGCGCTTATGGGTGACTCCAGTCTTGTGCCTCTGGTGGGCGCCTTCGTTCTCGGACCTCTAGTAGAAGCCTTCTGCCTTGGGCCTCTGGTGGGCACCTCCTGCCTCAGGCCTCTGGTGGGCCCCTCTGGTCTCAGGCCTCTGGTAGGCACCTCTGGTCATGGGCCTCTGTCAGGAATCTCCGGGCTCGGACCTCTGTCAGGAACCTCCGGGCTTAGGCCTCTGGTGGGTGCCTCCGGTCTTAGGCCTCTGGTGGGCACCTTCGGTCTCGGGCCTCTGGTGGGCGCCTTGAATTTGGGCCTCTGGTTGGCGCCTCTGGTGTGCGACCTCTGGTGGGCGCCTCCTACCTCAGGCCTCTGTTTGGCACGTCCGGTCTCGGGCCTCTGGTGGGCGCCTCTTGCCTTGAACTTTTGTGGGCACCTCGGGCCTCTGTTGGGCACCTCCAGCCTTGGGCCTCTGGTGGGTGCCTTGAGTCTCGGGCCTCTGGTGGGTGCCTTGAGTCTCGGGCCTGTGGTGGGCGCCTTGAGTCTAGGGCCTCTGGTGGGCGCCTCTGTCCTTGGCCAATGGTGGGCTCCTCCAGCCTTTGGCCTTTGGTGGGTGCCTCCGGCCTTCGGCCTCTAGTGGGTGCCTGCTGTCATGGGCCTCTTGTGAGCGCCTCCAGTCTCAAGCCTCTGGTGGGCATTCCGGTCTCAGGCCTCCGGTTGGTGCTTATGGCCCGGGCCTCCGGTGGGTGTCTCCTGTCTTCAGTCTAAGTTTGCACTCCTGTTTCTATACCTACCGTGGGCCTCTGGTGGGTGCCTCCTGCCTCGATCCTTTGGCGGGAACCTTCGGTCTCGGACCTCTGGTGGGCGCCTCCGGTCTCGGGCCTCTGGTGGGCATCTCCTGCCTCGGGCCTCTGGTGGGCACGTCTGGTCTCGGGCCTCTGGTAGGCCCTCCGGTCATGGGCCTCTGTCAGGCACCTCCGGGCTTATGCCTCTGGTGGGTGCCTCCGGTCTTAAGCCTCTGGTGGGCGCATCCGTTCTCGGGCCTCTAGTAGAAGCCTCCTGCCTCAGGCCTCTGGTGGGCACCTCCTGCCTCGGGCCTCTGCTGGGCACCTCCGGTCTTGGGCCTCTGGTAGGCACGTCCGGTCATGGGCCTCTGTTAGGCACCTCTGGCCTCGAGCCTCTTTCAGGCATCTCCGGGCTTAGGCCTCTGGTTGGCGCCTCCATTCTTAGGCCTCTGGTGGGCACCTCCTGCCTCGGGCTTATGGTGGGTGCCTAGAGTCTCGGGTCTCTGGTGGGCACCTCGAGTCTCGGGCCTCTTATGGAAGCCTCGGGTCTCAGGTCTCTGGTGGGCGCCTCCGGTCTCAGGCCTCTGGTGGGCACCTCTGGGCTCGGGACTCTGGTGGGCACCTCGGGCCTCTGGTGGTCACCTCGTGCCTCTGGTGGTCACCTCGTGCCTCAAGCCTCTGGTGGGTGCATCTGGTCTTTGGCCTGTGGCAGGCACCTCTGGTCTCGGGCCTCTGGTATGCACCTCCAGTCATGGGCCTCTGTCAGGCACCTCTGGGCTCGGGCCTCTAGTGGGTGCCTCCTGCTTCGAGCCTCTGGTGGGCACCTTCATTCTTGGGCCTCTGGTGGGTGCCTCTGGGTGTGGGCCTCTGGTGGGCGCATCTGGTCTCTGACCTCTGGTGGGTGTCTCCAGCCTTTGGTGGGCACCTCGGGCCTCTGTTGGGCGCCTCCTGCCTCGGACCTCTGGTGGGTGCCTCGGGCCTCTGTTGGACGCCTCCGATCTCGGGCCTCTGGTGGGCGCCTCCGGTCTCAGTCCTCTGGTAGGCACCTCCGGTCATGGGCAATGGTCAGGCACCTCCGGGCTCGGGCCTCTGTCAGGCACCTCCGGGCTTAGGCCTCTGGTGGGCACCTCCTGTCTCGGGCCTCTGGTGGGCACCTCGGGTTCGGGCCTTTGGTGGGCGCCTCTGATGTCCGACCTCTGGTGGGCGCCTCCTACCTCGAGCCTCTGTTTGGCGCGTCTGCTTTCGGGCCTTTGGGGGGCGCCTCCTGCCTCGGACCTCTGTGGACACCCTGGGCTGCTGTTGGGCACCGGTCTTGGGCCTCTGGTGGGCACCTCCGGTCTTAGGCCAATGGTGGATGCCTCCGGTTTGGGCCTCTAGCGGGTGCCTCCGGTGTCCGACCTCTGGTGGGTGCCTCCTGCCTCAGGCCTCTGTTTGGCGCGTCCGGTGTCGGGTTTCTGATGGGCGCCTCCTGCCTCGGACTTTTGTGGGTGCCTCGGGCCTCTGTTGGGCACCTCCTGCCTTGGGCTTCTGGTGGGCACCTCGAGTCTCGGGCCTCTGGTGGGTGCCTTGAGTCTCGGGCCTCTGGTGGGGGCCTCAAGTCTCGGGCCTCAACACCTCAACTTTAACTACAAACAAATACAAATACAAACAATTTTAGTTTTTAATATGATGAATTAGATTATGAGCTTTCCTCTGGTCTCGGTCTTCTGGTACGTACCTTGTGCCTCTGGTGGGCACCTCCGGTCTCGGGCCTCTGGTGGGCGCTTCGGGTTCGCGCCTCTGGTAGGCGCCTCTGTCCGACCTCTGGTGGGCGCCTCCTACCTTGGGCCTCTGTTTGGCACATCTGGTCTCGGGCCTCTGGTGGGCGCCTCCTGCCTCGGACCTCTTGGGCGCCTTGGGTCGCTGTTGGGCACCTTCTGCCTCAGGCCTCTTTTTTGGGCGCCTCAAGCCTCGGGCCTCTGGTGGGCGCCTCGAGTCTCAGGCCTCTTGTGGGCGCCTCAGGTCTATGGTGGGCACCTCCTGCCTCGGGCCTCTGTCAGGCACCTCTGTTCTCAGGCCTCTGTCAGGCACCTCCGGTCACGGGCCTCTGTCAGGCACCTCCGAACTTGGGCCTCTGGTGGGTGCCTCTGGTCTTGGGCCTCTGGTGGGCACCTCCGGGCTCGGGCCTTTGGTGGGCACCTCAGGCCTCTGGTGGCCACCTCTGGTCTTTGGTGGGTGCCTCTGGCCTCTCTTGGGCTTTCTACCTCAGACCTCTGGTGGGCGCCTCGGGCCTCGGTTAGGTACCTCCTGCCTCAGGTCTCTGTTGGGCGCCTCCGATCTCAGGCCTCTGGTGGGTGCCTCTGGTCTTGGGCCTCTGGTGGGTGACTCCGGTCTCGGGCCTCTAGTGGGCACCTTCATTCTCGGACCTCTAGTAGAAGCCTCCTGCCTTGGGCCTCTGGTGGGCACCTCCTGCCTCAGGCCTCTGGTGGGCCCCTATGGTCTCAGGCCTCTTGTAGGCACCTCCAGTCATGGGCCTCTGTCAGGCACCTCTGGGCTCGGACCTCTGTCAGGAAACTCTGGGCTTAGGACTCTGGTGGGCGCCTCCGGTCTTAGACCTCTGGTGGGCACCTCCGGTCTCGGGCCTCTAGTGGGCGCCTTGAATTCGGGCCTCTGGTGGGCGCCTCCGGTGTGCGACTTCTGGTGGGTGCCTCCTACCTCGGGCCTCTGTTTGGCACGTCTGGTCTCGGGCCTCTGGTGGGCGCCTCCTGCCTCTGACTTTTGTGGGCACCTCCAGCCTTGGGCCTCTGGTGGGCGCCTCGAGTCTCGGGCCCCTGGTGGGTGCCTCGAGTCTTGGGCCTCTGGTGGGCGCCTCAAGTCTAGGGCCTCTGGTGGGCACCTCTGGCCAATGGTGGGCTTCTCCAGCCTTTGGCCTCTGGTGGGCACCTCTGGGGTGCGCCTCTGGCCTTCAGCCTCTGGTGGGTGCCTCTGGCCTTCGGCCCCTAGTGGGTGCCTCCTATCATGGGCCTCTTGTGAGCGCCTCCAGTCTCAAGCCTCTGGTGGGCATCCCGGTCTCAGGCCTCCGGTGGGCGTTTATGGCCCTGGGCCTCCGGTGGGTGTCTCCTGTCTTCAGTCTAAGTTTGCACTCCTGTTCCTATACCTACCATGGGCCTCTGGTGGGTGCCTCAGCCTCGATCCTTTGGTGGGAACCTTCGGTCTCGGACCTCTGGTGGGCGCCTCCTGCCTCCGGCCTTTGGTGGGCACCTCTGGTCTCGGCCTCTGGTGGGCACCTCCTGTCTCGGGCCTCTGGTGGGCGCCTCTGGTTCGTGCCTCTAGTGGGAGCCTCCGGTGTCCGACCTCTGGTGGGCGCCTCCTGCCTCAAGTCTCTGTTTAGCCCGTCTGGTCTCAGGCCTCTGGTGGGTGTCTCCTGCCTCGGACCTCTGTGGGCACCTCAGGCCGCTGTTGGGCACCTCCTGCCTCTGGCCAATGGTGGGTGCCTCGAGTCTCGGGCCTCTTGTGGGTGCCTTGGGTCTTGGGCCTCTCGTGGGCACCTCTGGCCTAGGGCCTCTGGTGGGTGCCTCCGTTCTCGAGCCTCTAGTAGGAGCCTCCTGCCTCATGCCTCTGGTGGGCACCTCCTGCCTCAGGCCTCCGGTGGGCAACTCCTGCTTCGGGCCTCTGTCGGGCACCTCCGGGCTCGGGCCTCTGGTGGGCATCTCTGGTCTCGGGCCTCTGGTGGGTGCCTCTGGATTAGGCCTTTAGTGGGTGCCTCCGGTGTCTGACCTCTGGTTGGTGCCTCCTGCCTTGGGCCTCTGTTTGGCGCCTCCAGTGTCAGGCCTCTGGTGGGCACCTCCGGCCTCAGACTTTTGTGGGTGCCTCCGGCCTTCGGCCTCTGGTGGGTGCCTCCTGCCACTGGCCTCTGGTGGGCACCTCCAGCCTCTGACTTTTGTGGATGCCTCCGGCCTTCGGCCTCTTGTGAGCGCCTCTGGTCTCAAGCCTCTGGTGTGCATCCTGGTCTCAGGTCTCCGGTGGGCGCTTATGGCCCCGGGCCTCCAGTGGGTATCTCCTGTCTCCAGTCTAAGTTTGAACTCCTGACCCTACGGTGGGCCTCTGGTGGGTGCCTCCTGCCTCGATCCTCTGGTGAGAATCTTCAGTCTCGGGCCTCTGGTGGGCTCCTCTGGGTGCGGGCCTCTGGTGGGCGCCTCCTGCCTCTGGCCTTTGGTGGGTGCCTCGGGCCTCTGTTGGGCACCTCCTGCCTTGGGCCTCTGGTGGGCACCTCCGGTTTCGGGCCTCTGGTAGACACCTGTGGTTATGGGCCTCTGTCAGGCACCTCCGGGCTCAGGCCTCTGTCAGGCACCTCCGGGCTTCTGCCTCTGGTGGGCGCCTCCGGTCTTAGGCCTCTGGTGGGCACCTCCAGTCTCGGGCCTCTGGTGAGTGCCTTGGCTTCGGGCCTCTGGTGAGCGCCTCCGTTGGGCGCCTCCTACCTCGGGCATCTGTTTGGCACGTCTAGTCTCGGGCCTCTGGTGGGCGCCTCCTGCCTTGGACCTTTGTGGGCACCTTGGGCCGCTATTGGGCACCTCCTGCCTTGGGCCTCTGGTGGGCGCCTCGAGTCTCGGGCCTCTGGTGGGCACCTCGAGTCTCGGGCCTCTTTAGGGCGCCTCTGGTTCTGGCCTCTGGTGGGTGCCTCCTGCCTTGTGCCTCTTTTGGGATTCTCTGATCTAGTGCCTCTGGTGGGTGCCTCTGGTCTTGGGCCTCTGGTGGGCACCTCCGTTCTCGGCCCTCTAGTAGAAGCCTCCTGCCTCTGGCCTCTGGTGGGCACCTCCTGCCTTGGGCCTCTGGTAGGCACCTCTGGTCTCAGGCCTCTAGTAGGCACCTCTGGTCACGGGCCTCTGTCAGGCACCTCTGGGCTCAGGCTTCTATCAGGCACCTCCGGGCTCAGGCCTCTGGTGGGCACCTCCGGTCTTAGGCCTCTGGTGGGTGCCTCCGGTTCGGGCGTCTAGTGGGCGCCTCCGGTGTCCGACCTCTGGTGGGCGCCTCCTAACTCGAGTCTCTGTTTGACGCATCTGGTCTCGGGCCTCTGGTGGGCGTCTTCTGTCTCGGACCTCTGTGGGCACCTTGGGCCACTGTTGGGCACCTCGAGCCTCTGGTGGGCACCTTGAGTATTGGGTCTCTTGTGGGTGCCTCAGGTCTCGGGCCTCTGGTGGGCACCTCTGGCCTCAGGCCTCTAGTTGGTGCCTCTGTTCTCGAGCCTCTAGTAGGAGCCTCCTGCCTTGGGCCTCTGGTGGGCACCTCCTGCCTCGGACCTCTGTCGGGCACCTCCTGTCTCAGGCCTCTGGCAGGCACCTCCAGTCACGGGCCTCTGTCGGGCATCTCCGGGCTCGGGCCTCTGGTGGGTGCCTCCGGTCTTAGGCCTCTGGTTGGAACCTCTGGTCTCGGGCCTCTGGTGGGTGCCTCTGGTTTGGGCCTCTAGTGGGCGCCTCCAGTGTCTGACTTCTGGTGGGTGCCTCTTGCCTCGGGCCTCTGTTTGGCACATCTGGTGTCGGGCCTCTGGTTGACGCCTCCTGCCTCTGACTTTTGTGGGCACCTCGGGCCTCTGTTGGGCACCGCCTGCCTTGGGCCTCTGGTGGGCGCCTCGAGTCTCGGGTCTCTGGTGGGTGCCTTGAGTCTCAGGCCTCTGGTGGGCGCATTGAGTCTCGGGCCTCTGGTGGGTACCTCTGGCCTTGGGCCTCTGGTGGGTTCCTCGAGTCTCAGGCCTCTGGTGGGCACATCGAGTCTCGGGCTTCTGGTGGGCACCTCTGGCCTGGGGCCTATGGTGGGCTCCTCCAGCCTTGGGCCTCTGGTGGGTGCCTCGAGTCTTGGGCTTCTGGTGGGTGCCTCGAGTCTCAGGCCTCTGGTGGGCACATCGAGTCTCGGGCCTCTGGTGGGCACCTCTGGCCTTGGGCCTCTGGTGGGCTCCTCCAGCCTTTGGCCTCTGGTGGGCACCTCCTGCCATGGGCCTCTTGCGAGCACCACTGGTCTCAAGCCTCTGGTGGGCATCCCGGTCTTAGGCCTCCGGTGGGCGCTTATGGCCCCGTGCCTCCGGCGGGTATCTCCTGTCTTCAGTCTAAATTTGCACTCCTGTTCCTATACCTACTGTGGGCCTCTGGTGTGTGCCTCCTGCCTCGATCCTCTGGTGAGAATTTTCGATCTCGGGCCTCTAGTGGGCGCCTCTGGGTGCTGGCCTTTGGTGGGCGCCTCCTGCCTCTGGCCTTTGGGGGCACCTCGGGCCTCTGTTGGGCACCTCCTGCCTCGGGCCTCTGGTGGGCACCTCTGGTCTCGGGCCTCTGGTAGGCACCTCTGGTCATGGGCCTCTGTCAGGCACCTCTGGGCTTAGGCCTCTGGTGGGTGCCTCCAGTCTTAGGCCTCTGGTGGGCACCTCTGGTCTCGGGCCTCTGGTGGGCGCCTTGGATTCGGGTCTCTGGTGGGCACCTCCTACCTCAGGCCTCTGTTTGGCGCATCTAGTCTCGGGCCTCTGGTGGGCGCCTCCTGCCTCGGACCTCTGTGGGTGCCATGGGCCGGTATTGGGCACCTCCTGCCTCAGGTCTCTGGTGGGCGCCTCAAGTTCCGGGCCTCTGGTGGGTGCCTCGAGTCTCGGGCCTCTTGGGGGCACCTCGGATCTCGGGCCTCTGGTGGGCACCTCTGGCCTCAGGCCTCTTGTGGGCTCCTCCGTTCTTAAGCCTCTGGTAGGAGCCTCCTGCCTCGGGTCTCTGGTGGGCACCTCCTTCCTCGGGCCTCTGTCGGGCACCTCCGGTCTCGGGCCTCTGGCAGGAACCTCCAGTCATGGGCTTCTGTCCGGCATCTCCGGGCTCGGGCCTCTGGTGGGCACCTCCGGTCTTATGCCTCTGGTGGGCACCTCTGGTCTCGGGCCTCTGGTGGGCACCTCCGGTTTGGGCCTCTAGTGGGAGCCTCCCGTGTCCGACCTCTGGTGGGCGCCTCCTACCTCAGGCCTCTGTTTGGCGCATTCGATCTTGAGCCTCTGGTGGGCACATCCTGCCTCAGACTTTTGTGGGCACCTCGGGCCTCTGTTGGGCATCTCCAGCCTTGGGCCTCTGGTGAGCGCCTCGAGTCTCGGGCCTCTGTCGAGCACCTCCGGTCTTGGGCCTCTGGTGGGCACCTCCAGTCATGGGCCTCTGTCAGGCACCTCTGGACTCAGGCCTCTGGTGGGCGCCTCCAGTCTTAGGCCTCTGGTGGGCACCTCTGGTCTTGGGCCTCTGGTGGGTGCCTCCGGTTTGGGCATCTAGTGGGCGCCTCCTGTGTCCGACTTCTGGTGGGTGCCTCCTGCCTCGGGCCTCTGTTTGGCGTGTCCGGTGTCGGGCCTCTGGTGGGCGCCTCCTGCCTCTGACTTTTGTGGGCACCTCAGGCCTCTGTTGGGCACCACCTGCCTTGGGCCTCTGGTGGGTGCCTCGAGTCTCGGGCCTCTGGTGGGTTCCTCGAGTCTCGGGCCTCTGGTGGGCACCTCCGGTCTTAGGCCTCTGGTGGGCACCTCTGGTCTCTGGCCTCTGGTGGGCACCTCCGGTTTGGGCCTCTAGTGGGCGCCTCCCGTGTCCGACCTCTGGTGGGCGCCTCCTACCTCAGGCCTCTGTTTGGCGCATTCGATCTTGAGCCTCTGGTAGGCACATCCTGCCTCAGACTTTTGTGGGCACCTCGGGCCTCTGTTGGGCATCTCCAGCCTTTCCAGTCATGGGCTTCTGTCGGGCATCTCCGGGCTCGGGCCTCTGGTGGGCACCTCCGGTCTTAGGCCTCTGGTGGGCACCTCTGGTCTCGGGCCTCTGGTGGGCACCTCCGGTTTGGGCCTCTAGTGGGCGCCTCCCGTGTCCGACCTCTGGTGGGCGCCTCCTACCTCAGGCCTCTGTTTGGCGCATTCGATCTTGAGCCTCTGGTGGGCACATCCTGCCTCAGACTTTTGTGGGCACCTCGGGCCTCTGTTGGGCATCTCCAGCCTTGGGCCTCTGGTGGGCGCCTCGAGTCTCGGGCCTCTGTCGAGCACCTCCGGTCTTGGGCCTCTGGTGGGCACCTCCAGTCATGGGCCTCTGTCAGGCACCTCCGGACTCAGGCCTCTGGTGGGCGCCTCCAGTCTTAGCCCTCTGGTGGGCACCTCTGGTCTTGGGCCTCTGGTGGGTGCCTCCGGTTTGGGCATCTAGTGGGCGCCTCCTGTGTCCGACTTCTGGTGGGTGCCTCCTGCCTCGGGCCTCTGTTTGGCGTGTCCGGTGTCGGGCCTCTGGCGGGCGCCTCCTGCCTCTGACTTTTGTGGGCACCTCAGGCCTCTGTTGGGCACCACCTGCCTTGGGCCTCTGGTGGGTGCCTCGAGTCTCGGGCCTCTGGTGGGTTCCTTGAGTCTCGGGCCTCTGGTGGGCACCTCCGGTCTTAGGCCTCTGGTGGGCACCTCTGGTCTCTGGCCTCTGGTGGGCACCTCCGGTTTGGGCCTCTAGTGGGCACCTCCCGTGTCCGACCTCTGGTGGGCGCCTCCTACCTCAGGCCTCTGTTTGGCGCATTCGATCTTGAGCCTCTGGTAGGCACATCCTGCCTCAGACTTTTGTGGGCACCTCGGGCCTCTGTTGGGCATCTCCAGCCATGGGCCTCTGGTGGGCGCCTCGAGTCTCGGGCCTCTGTCGAGCACCTCCGGTCTTGGGCCTCTGGTGGGCACCTCCAGTCATGGGCCTCTGTCAGGCACCTCCAGACTCAGGCCTCTGGTGGGCACCTCCAGTCTTAGGCCTCTGGTGGGCACCTCTGGTCTTGGGCCTCTGGTGGGTGCCTCCAGTTTGGGCATCTAGTGGGCGCCTCCTGTGTCTGACTTCTGGTGGGTGCCTCCTGCCTCGGGCCTCTGTTTGGCGTGTCTGGTGTTGGGACTCTGGTGGGTGCCTCCTGCCTCTGACTTTTGTGGGCACCTCAGGCCTCTGTTGGGCACCACCTGCCTTGGGCCTCTGGTGGGTGCCTCGAGTCTCGGGCCTCTGGTGGGTTCCTCGTGTCTCAGACCTCTGGTGGGCACATCGAGTCTTGGGCTTCTGGTGGGCACCTCTGGCCTGGGGCCTCTGGTGGGCTCCTCCAGCCTTGGGCCTCTGGTGGGCGCCTCGAGTCTCGGGCTTCTGGTGGGTGCCTCGAGTCTCAGGCCTCTGGTGGGCACATCGAGTCTCGGGCCTCTGATGGGCACCTCTGGCCTGGGGCCTCTGTTGGGCTCCTCCAGCCTTTGGCCTCTGGTGGGCACCTCCGGCCTTTGACCTCTGGTTGGCGCCTTCTACCTCAGGCCTCTGTTTGGCGCGTCTAGTCTCGGGCCTCTGGTGGGCGCATCCTGCCTTGGACCTCTGTGGGTGCCATGAGCCGCTATTGGGCACCTTCTGCCTCAGGTCTCTGGTGGGCGCCTCGAGTTTTGGGCCTCTGGTGTGTGCCTCGAATCTCGGGTCTCTTGGGGGCACCTCGAGTCTCGGGCCTCTGGTGGGCACCTCTGGCCTCAGGCCTCTGGTGGGCGCCTCCGTTCTTAAGCCTCTGGTAGGAGCCTCCTGCCTCGGGTCTCTGGTGGGCACCTCCTGCCTCGGGCCTCTGTCGGGCACCTCCGGTCTCGGGCCTCTGGAAGGAACCTCCAGTCATGGGCTTCTGTCGGGTATCTCCGGGCTCAGGCCTCTGGTGGGCGCCTCCGGTCTTAGGCCTCTGGTGGGTACCTCTGGTCTCGGGCCTCTGGTGGGCACCTCCGGTTTGGGCCTCTAGTGGGTGCCTCCTGTGTCTGATCTCTGGTGGACACCTCCTACCTTGGGCCTCTGTTTGGCGGGTTCGATCTTGGGCCTCTGGTGGGCACATCCTGCCTCAGACTTTTGTGGGCACCTCGGGCCTCTGTTGGGCACCTCCAGCCTTGGGCCTCTGGTGGGCACCTCGAGTCTGGCGCCTCTGGGGGCGCCTTGAGTCTCGAGCCTCTGGTGCGCGCCTTGAGTCTTGGGCCTCTAGTGGGCACCTCTGGCCTCGGGCCAATGGTGGGCTCCTCCAGCCTTTGGCCTCTGGTGGGCGCCTCTGGGGGGCGCCTCTGGTGTTCGGCCTCTGGTGGGTGCCTCCGGTCTTCAGCCTCTAGTGGGTTCCTCCTGTCACGGGCCTCTTGTGAGTGCCTCCGGTCTCAAGCCTCTGGTGGACATCCCGGTCTAAGGCCTCTGGCAGGAACCTCCAGTCATGGGCTTCTGTCGGGCATCTCCGGGCTCGGGCCTCTGGTGGGCGCCTCCGGTCTTAGGCCTCTGGTGGGCACCTCTGATCTCGGGCCTCTGGTGGGCGCCTCCGGTTTGGGCCTCTAGTGGGCGCCTCCCGTGTCCGACCTCTGGTGGGCGCATCCTACCTCGGGCCTCTATTTGGAGCGTTCAATCTCGGGCTTCTGGTGGGTGCATCCTGCCTAGGACTTTCGTGGGCACCTCGGGCCTCTGTTGGGCACCTCTAGCCTTGGACCTCTGGTGGGATCCTCTGGGGGGCGCCTCCGGCGTTCGGCCTCTGACGGGTGCCTCCGGCCTTCGGCCTCTAGTGGGTGCCTCCTGTCTCGGGCCTCTTGTGAGTGCCTCCGGTCTCAAGCCTCTGGTGGGCATCCCAGTCTAAGGCCTCTGGTGGGCGCTTATGGCCCCGGGCCTCCGGTGGGTGTCTCCTGTCTTCAGTCTAAGTTTGCACTCCTGTTCCTATACCTACTGTGGGCTTCTGGTGGGTACCTCCTGCCTCGATCCTTTGGCGGGAACCTTCGGTCTCAGACCTCTGGTGGGCGCCTCCTGCCTCTGGCCTTTAGTGGGCGCCTCGGGCCTCTGTTGGGCACCTCCTGCCTCAGACCTCTGGTGGGTGCCTCGGGCCTCTGTCGGGCACCTCCGGGCTCGGGCCTCTGGTGGGCGCCTCCGGTCTTAGGCCTCTGGTGGGCACCTCCGGTCTTAGGCCTCTGGTGGGCACCTCTGGTCTCAGGCCTCTGTTGGGCGCCTCTGTTCTTGGGCCTCTAGTAGAAGCATCCTGCCTCGGGCCTCTGGTGGGCACCTCCGGTCTCTGGTGGGCACCTCCGGTCTCTGGCCTCTGGTGGGTGCCTCCGGTTCAGGCCTCTGCTGGGCGCCTCCGGTGTACGACCTCTGGTTGGCACCTCCTGCTTCAAGCCTCTGGTGGGCACCTCTGGTCTCGGGCCTCTAGTGGGTGCCTCCAGTTTGGGCCTCTAGCGGGTGCCTCCGGTGTCTGACCTCTGGTGGGCGCCTCCTGCCTCGGGCCTCGGTTTGGCGCATCTGATGTCAGGCCTCTGTTGGCTGCCTCCTGCCTCAGACCTCTGGTGGGCGCCTCGGGCCTCTGTTGGGCACCTCCTGTCTCAGGCTTTTGGTGGGTGCCTCCGGTCTTAGGCCTCTGGTGGGCACCTCCGGGCCTCTGGTGGGCCTCTCCGGTACGGGCCTCTGGTGGGTGCCTCCTGCCTCGTACCTCTGTTGGGTGCCTCTGATCTCGGGACTCTGGTGGGTGCCTCTGGTCTTGGCCCTCTGGTGGGTGCCTCCATTCCTGGGCCTCTAGTAGAAGCCTCCTGCCTCAGGCCTTTGGTGGGTACCTCCTGCCTTGGGCCTCTGGTTGGCACCTCTGGTCTCAGGCCTCTGGTAGGCACCTCCGGTCACGGGCCTCTGTCAGGCACCTCTGGGCTCGGGCTTCTGTCAGGCACCTCTGGGCGCCTCTGGTCTTAGGCCTCTGGTGGGCACCTCCGGTCTTGGGCCTCTGGTGGGCGCCTGCGGTTCGGGCCTCTAGTGGGCACCTCCGGTGTCCGACCTCTGGTGAGTGCCTCCTGACTGGAGTCTCTCTTCGGCGCATCTGGTCTCTGGTGGGCGTCTCCTGCCTCGGACCTCTGTGGGTGCCTCGGGCTGCTGTTGGGCACTGTTACAAACTGCTGTTTGTAACTGGCCCTTTAAATGGAAAATTGCCCTGCTTCCCTGGATTTTGGAGAAGCCTATTTGCCAGCCTCCTTCCACATGACTATGGCCCCTGGAAGATTGTGCCCCTGAAAACCTATTAACTTTTGTTGGGTGTGTGTGGCCCTTTGGGAACCGTCTGGGGACATATTGTGACTTTGGTGAACAATGCCCCCTTTAAGACTATGTCCCCAGACCTGTGAAATGACTTGTCCCTGGCTTTCTCCCACTTGGTTCAGTTTCATTGTGTGCCATTAAGAGTTAAATTTTGTTCAACTTCAAGAAACCTATTCTAAATACAAGTCTGCTGGGATTAGCTCTAATTAGGTTTAGTGATCAACTTTCCCATTGTCTAATCAGACTAGTATTGATAAGGTGGACTGCATTGTTTTATTGTGTGTAATGTTATCTGCTGAAGTAAATGTTGTGGCCTGTCAAAGGGAGTGTCTCTCTATCTAATATCAAATGTGTGATGGGGGATTTTATGCCTCCCCCTGAGAGTGTCCTGTTTGCATGTAACCTCAATAAAAAGGAGGCTGTGTGCTCCAGCACATCAGACCTATGTTGACCCTCTAACTTGCAGCTTTGACTCCTGTTTGTAGGGGACAGCTTATAATCACTACAGGGATTGCTATGTTTTTCATACTCCCTTAGCTACAGGGATTGCTACAGAAGGAAGAGGTTCGCCTACTGGAGCCTGGTCGTAGGTCCAGGGCGCAGAGCAGACGGCGAGATACCAGCCCAGCAGCGGTGGTTCATATAGTCTGCATTACTGATGGTGGCTACGCAGTAGTTATAGTGTCCACGGTGCTGCTGCTCCTTTGGTGAGCGCTAGGAGCATCCTTTTCTACGGTCCAACTTCCAGCCAGCCTGGAGGCAACCGTAACATTTGGCGGCAGCGGTGGGATTGGCGTCCTAGCGCAAGGAGCAGCACCACAACAGCACTGGTATCGTAGGAAAGTTATTGAGGGCAACGCTAGCCACTGCGCAGCGTCCCTACCTACAGCAGCATGGAGCTGACAAGATACTGGTCAGAACCCTGTGAAGAGCACCTCAACCTGATCCGTCGCTATGAGGGCGCGGATTTCGTTCCAGAGGTAAAGAGGCGGCTAGTCCGATATGGTCCAGACCCTGCGCAGCAGGTAGTCAGTCGCCTCATCCGGGAATTGGCTACTGAGAACGAAGCAGCACGAGCCTTTGAGCGCCAACTGTGGAGTTTGGGGGTATGGACACCTGCTCTCCAGCGAGAAAATGAGTTACAGGGGGCAGAGACAGTTGGTCCTGTCCCCCAGCAGCAGAGTGAATTGCAGGGAATTGGGAGCCCAGACTCCATTCCCCAGCGGCAGGCTGAGTTACAGGGGGCAGAGACAGTTGGTCCTGTCCCCCAGCAGCAGAGGAATATGCAGGGAATTGTGAGCCCAGACTCCATTCCCCAGCGGCTGGAAGTATGTAAGGGAGAGGAGAGCAGCGACCTCCCTCCCCAGCGGCAGTATACTGTGCAGAGGGAAGAGACAACCGGTCTCCTTCCCCAACCCCAACCAGAGATACCAGAGGCAGCAGGCCTCATAGACTGGTCCTGGGAGGACCCCCAGCAGGCAGGTGGAGATGGGACCGCAGTCTCTCTACCGGCCCTACAGGGATGCTGGGCAGGCGGCCCAGATCCCCAGCGACAGACCCAGCTACAGGGAGGGGAGAGCATCGACCTCCCTCCCCAGCCGGAGTGTGCCTTCCAGGGAGAGGAGACAACCGGTCTCTCTCCCCAGCCGCAGCATGTTCCACAGGAAGCGGAGAGCATCGACCTCCCTTCCCAACGGCCGCCGGAGTATCAGGAGGAGGAGGTAAGCCAATCTCCCCCTCCCCAGCTAACTCCTAACTTGGGCCCAGGGTTAACAGTGGAGATGTTAACCCCCACTGACCCCCACGTTCCCTTTGCCACCGGGCAGGACTATGCCCCAATTCCCCCAGCAGAAGAGCTGGCATCAGGACAGAGCGCTGCTGGCCTCTGCCCTACAGACCTTGTCCTTGTTACAGGACTGGCCTGCAAACCCCTCACCCCAGCAGAAGCGCTGGCACCAGGGCAGAGTGCCGCTGGCCTCTGCCCCCCAAGTACCATCAGCTATTTGCCCAGCTGCGCCAGGAAGGCCGAGGATGCTACACTTTCATCCTACAACCTGGAACTTACAGGCCAGTACTACGTATTGTGGGGGGGCTACTTTGCTGCTAACGATTATTTGTGGGTGGGTTGCGAGACTAACTTAGGCACTGACCGGCAGAAGGTCAGGTGCCTGGTTAGTCTCCCTCCAAAAGGGGAGATATGTTACAAACTGCTGTTTGTAACTGGCCCTTTAAATGGAAAATTGCCCTGCTTCCCTGGATTTTGGAGAAGCCTATTTGCCAGCCTCCTTCCACATGACTATGGCCCCTGGAAGATTGTGCCCCTGAAAACCTATTAACTTTTGTTGGGTGTGTGTGGCCCTTTGGGAACCGTCTGGGGACATATTGTGACTTTGGTGAACAATGCCCCCTTTAAGACTATGTCCCCAGACCTGTGAAATGACTTGTCCCTGGCTTTCTCCCACTTGGTTCAGTTTCATTGTGTGCCATTAAGAGTTAAATTTTGTTCAACTTCAAGAAACCTATTCTAAATACAAGTCTGCTGGGATTAGCTCTAATTAGGTTTAGTGATCAACTTTCCCATTGTCTAATCAGACTAGTATTGATAAGGTGGACTGCATTGTTTTATTGTGTGTAATGTTATCTGCTGAAGTAAATGTTGTGGCCTGTCAAAGGGAGTGTCTCTCTATCTAATATCAAATGTGTGATGGGGGATTTTATGCCTCCCCCTGAGAGTGTCCTGTTTGCATGTAACCTCAATAAAAAGGAGGCTGTGTGCTCCAGCACATCAGACCTATGTTGACCCTCTAACTTGCAGCTTTGACTCCTGTTTGTAGGGGACAGCTTATAATCACTACAGGGATTGCTATGTTTTTCATACTCCCTTAGCTACAGGGATTGCTACAGAAGGAAGAGGTTCGCCTACTGGAGCCTGGTCGTAGGTCCAGGGCGCAGAGCAGACGGCGAGATACCAGCCCAGCAGCGGTGGTTCATATAGTCTGCATTACTGATGGTGGCTACGCAGTAGTTATAGTGTCCACGGTGCTGCTGCTCCTTTGGTGAGCGCTAGGAGCATCCTTTTCTACGGTCCAACTTCCAGCCAGCCTGGAGGCAACCGTAACAGGCACCTCCTGCCTCGGTCCTCTGGTGGGCACCTCGAGTCTCGGGCCTCTTGTGGTTACCTTGGGTCTCAGGCCTCTGGTGGGCACCTCTGGCCTCGGGCCTCTGGTGGGTGCCTCTGTTCTCGAGCCTCTAATAGGTGCCTCCTGCCTTGGGCCTCTGGTGGGCACCTCCAGTCTCGGGCCTCTTGCAAGCACCTCCAGTCACGGGTCTCTGTCGGGCACCTCTGGGCTCGGGCCTCTGGAGGGCGCCTCCGGTCTTGGGCCTCTGGTGGGCGGGCACCTCTGGTCTTGGGCCTCTGGTGGGCGCCTCCATTCTCGGGCCTCTAGTAGAAGCCTCCTGCCTCTGGCCTCTGGTGGGCACCTCCGGTCTCAGGCCTCTGGTGGGCACCTCTGGGCTCAGGCCTCTGGTGGGCACCTTCGGGCTTGGCCCTCTGGTGGGCACTTCTGAGCTCAGGCCTCTGGTAGGCACCTCCGGCCTCAAACCTCTGGTGGGCGCCTCGGGCCTCTCGTGGGCATCTCCTGCCTTGGGACTCTGATGGGCTCAAGATGAAAAACTGTTCTATTGTCCACTCATCATACCATAACTATAATTCAATGCTCATGTAAACACCTCAACTTTAAATACAAACAAATGTAGGTCCCATTATGCCGAATTACATTATGAGATTTCCTCTGGTCTCGGGCCTCTGGTACGTACCTCGTGCCTCTGGTGGGTGCCTCCTGCCTCGGGTCTCTGGTGGGCGCCTCCGGTCTCGGGCCTCTGGTTGGTGCCTCTGGTCTCGGGCCTCTGGTGGGAACCTACATGTGACAGACCCTTCTGTCAGGACTGAAGGAGTTAATTGTGTTTAGCTAAGAAACTAATTTCTAAAGACAGAGTTGCTGGCCTCAGCTATTGTGTGCTATAATTACATTTAAGTAATAAACAGGCCATTGTTTAATCACCCTCAGAGAGCAGACGCTAGGTGATAAGACAAGCCAAATGTGTTTAAGTTGTTATCTGCCTAAGTAAAGTATTTAAGTAATGTAATTCTACTGTTTCATAAAAGGGCGTCTTCCCCTTTTTATCTAAATGTACAAGAGTCTTTCAACCCCCCCATCTGGGGTCAAACCTGTATAAATACTAGGCATCTAGCCTTTAATAAATGACATTCTGTTTTAAACCTGAAACTGGCTGGGTTGTGAATTGCTGATTCCCTATGCAGGACATTGTTCATCTGGTATTAACCCTTGGTACACTGTTGGTACCGTAACATTGGTGGCAAGCGACGGAATGAACCTTATCGCCCAGAAGAGCAACTACACAAGCCAGTAACCTCAGGAAGAGGGGGATTATTACAATACTGACTAAGATGGAAAGAGTACCAGGGACAGAAGGAACCAATGGGCCCAGCATAGCAGACAGAACCCCCGCAGAAGCAAGCTTTGATCGGGCGGTTAAAATAAGACTGGCACATTATGGCCCCAACCCATCTGCGGAAATTATCGACCGGGTCATAGCAGCTGTGGAGGCCAACCTACTTCGCCAAAGCGGCGCTGCAGCAAACCCAGTGGAAAAGAGAAAAGTAAATTTTGCAGCTTTTAAAAACTTCCTGGAAACAGAAGGAGAGATTGATGGGTACCTTGCGGATTTTGAGAGGCAATGTGCACTACACAAGGTACCCGCAGAGGACTGGGTCATGATATTATCCGGAAAATTATCCGGCCGGGCCAGTGAGGCTTTTCGGGCCATTCCAGATGAGGAAGTCGGGGATTATAATACTGTAAAAGAGGCTCTGCTCTCCAGGTATGCGGTTACACCGGAGGCGGTTCAGAGACACTGTTAAATTAACTGGAGATTCCTACCTTGAGTGGGCATGTAAGGTGCACCGCACAGCAGCTCACTGGATAGCGGGGTGCCAAGCCGTGTCTGGGGAAGAGGTGCTGCAGCTATTCCTGTTGGAACATTGCTTTGACAAGTTACCTGCAGGAGTTCGAGAGTGGGTTTGGGACCGTAAACCCTCCACCCTGCATGAAGCGGCTCGCTTGGCAGATGAGTATACGGATGCCCGCAAACTGGACACTTCTACCACTAAGCCCCCTGCTAGAGTGGAGTACAGACCCCCAGTCACCCCAGCAGCTGCCAGTTACCAACCCCCGGCGCACCGCTATACCACACGGCCTCTGGCCACGAACTACCCTCAGAGAGCCCGGTTCAATTCGCGGGGCTACTCACAACCGATTCGGTGCTTTGGATGTAAGCAACTAGGGCACAAAAGACCAGAGTGTCCCCTAAATGCAGCGAACCAAGCACAGTCCTGGAGAAGACCTGCCGGCGGAATCACACGTAACTCTCAGCCTGCGGCCCGCTACGTAGAGGCGCAAGAATGCTGGAGCATCCTACATGAGGCAGACCTTGTGCAAGCTGCCCACCGGAATAACCGGCAACTGGTTAAAGTGAATGGGAAGAAGGTCAGTGGTCTACGGGATACTGGTGCTACCATGACCATGCTTCAAAAGAACTTGGTGTCTGAGAAACAGTACACTGGAGACACTGTGGCTGTGAGGGTAGCAGGGGGCGATGTGTTCAGCCTACCTGTTGCCAGGGTACATTTGGATTGGGGAGTGGGCGCTAGACCTGTGAATGTGGGGGTCAAGAAGGACTTACCTGCTGATGTTCTTCTTGGAAATGACTTGGCTCCCCTTGTTTCTGCCTATGCTCCCATGGGTCCCGCTGATGTTAACCCTGTGACTACCCGTGCTCAGATGCGTGCAGCAGAGACTGACCCCCCTGCTGCTAAGCCCCAGGACGCTGAGCTCAGTAAATCTCTATCCGCTATTGATACGTGGAAGTCCCGTTACAATGCGCTGATGAAGGAGAAGAGGAGCGCAGAGGAAAAAGCACGTTTAAAAAACGCACGTTTAAAAAACACCAGCTTGAGAGTGGGACATGAAACATTAAAGACAAACTTAGTGACACTGGAGGAGAAGCTGACGCTGGCTCATAGTGAGGTGCAGCAACTCAAGGGCACCCTATGTCAGTATGAAGGGATTGTGGATACCTATAAAGAGCAGGTACAGAAAACTCGTAAAGAAGCTGATGGGATTTTGAAGGACTGTTTAGCCCTAGTCTGGGCACTGAGGAAGTTGAACCCTTCTTTGTATGGACAGGAATTCTCTCTCATAACGGGAATACAGATGGATTGTCCTGGCAAACTGACATGCCTACCACCTCCTAGTCCGGTCATCCCCAGGTTGACCCGCCAAAGGGTCAAGCCGGGTCTGCCGGAGTGTTCCACAAGGGGGGAGATATGTGACAGACCCTTCTGTCAGGACTGAAGGAGTTAATTGTGTTTAGCTAAGAAACTAATTTCTAAAGACAGAGTTGCTGGCCTCAGCTATTGTGTGCTATAATTACATTTAAGTAATAAACAGGCCATTGTTTAATCACCCTCAGAGAGCAGACGCTAGGTGATAAGACAAGCCAAATGTGTTTAAGTTGTTATCTGCCTAAGTAAAGTATTTAAGTAATGTAATTCTACTGTTTCATAAAAGGGCGTCTTCCCCTTTTTATCTAAATGTACAAGAGTCTTTCAACCCCCCCATCTGGGGTCAAACCTGTATAAATACTAGGCATCTAGCCTTTAATAAATGACATTCTGTTTTAAACCTGAAACTGGCTGGGTTGTGAATTGCTGATTCCCTATGCAGGACATTGTTCATCTGGTATTAACCCTTGGTACACTGTTGGTACCGTAACACTACATTCTCGGGCTTCTGGTGGGTGTCTCCTGCCTCAGGCATCTGGTCAGCACCTCTTGGCATGGGCCTCTGGTGGAACCTTCTGCCTCACGCTTCTAGTGGGCACCTCGGACCTATGGTAAATGCCTCCTGCCTCAGACCTCTGTTGGGTGCCTCGGACCTCTGGTGGGTGCCTCCGATCATGGACCTCTGGTGGGCATCTCGGACCTCTGGTGGGCACCTCTTATCTGGGCTTGGGCCTCTGGTGGGAACCTCTGGGCTCTGGCCTCTGGTGGGCACCTCTGGGCTCAGGCTTCTGGTGGGCACCTCCGGGCTCGGGCCTCTGGTAGGCGCCTCCGGCCTCAGACCTCTGGTGGGCACCTCTGGGCTTGGGCCTCTGGTAGGCGCCTCCGGCCTCAGACCTCTAGTTGGCGAATCCTGCCTTTGGACTCTGGTGGGCACCTCCTACCTTGGGCCTCTGGTGGACGCCTCTGGTCTTTGGCCTCTCGTGGATGCCTCCAGTCTCGGGCCTCTGGTGGGTGCCTCCTGCCACAGGCCAGTGGTGGGAGCCTCTGGTCTCAGGCCTCCGGTGGGTGCCTTTATCTCGGGCCTCCAGTGGGTGCCTCCATTCTTGGGCCTCTAGTAGGTGCCTCCATTCTCAAGCCTCTAGTGTGCACCTCCTGTCTCGGGCCTCTGGTGGGCGCCTCCTGCCTCGGGTCTCTGGTGGGCACCTCTGGCCTTTGGTGGATGCCTCCTGCTTCGGGCCTCTGTTGGGCACCTCAGGCTATTGTTAGGTGTGTCCAGTCTTGGGTCTCTGGTTGGTGGCTCCTGCCTTAGACCTCTGGTGGGCTCCTCTGGTCTCGGGCCTCTGAGAGGCATCTCTGGTCTCAGGCCTTTAGTAGGCACCTCTGGCCAAGGGCCTCAGTCGGGCACCTCTGGGCCTCTGGTGGGCGACTCTGGTCTTGGGTCTCTGGCAGGCACCTTCGGTTTCGGGCCTCTGTTGGGCGCCTCTGGGCACAGACCTCTGGTGGGCGCTTCCTGCCTCTGGCCTTTGGTGGGCGCCTCGGGCCTCTGTTGGGCACCTCCTGCCTCAGACCTCTGGTGGGTGCCTCGGGCCTCTGTTGGGCACCTCCTGCTTTGGGCCTCTGGTGGGTGCCTCGTGCCTCAGGTCTCTGGTGGGGACCCCCTGCCTCGGGCCTCTGGTAGGCGCCTCTGGTCTTAGGCCTCTGGTTGGCTCCTCCTGCCTCAGGCCTCTGGTGGGTGACTCTGGTCTCGGGCCTCCGGTGGGCGCCTCTCTCTTTCAGCCTAAGCTTGCACTCCTGTTCCTGGTCCTACCCTGGGCATTACCTCAGACACAAGTTCTGGTGTGTTCACACCTGCTTACCTATCCTGCTTCCAGCCTCCAAGTCTCCTGCTCCAGTGTAATAAACTAACTTGCTTGTCTGTTACTTAAGCATGCCTAATAGGGGTAATTCCGGAAAGCAGCACATACCGCTTGCCCCTTTCAGTATTCCAGACAGTCCTTAGCCTGCCACCACCTTGCATAAGCTCCATACCCCTGAACCCGCTCATCCGAGTGAAGAATTATTTATGGATGAATGTGTGTCACAAACTATCTACCACTTTATATAACATACTGTTCACTACTAGTGATGTCTCGAATTGTTCGCCGGCGAATAGTTCCCGGCGAACATAGCTTGTTCGCGTTCACAACGTCGGGCGAACATATGCGATGTTCGATCCGCCCCCTATTCGTCATCATTGAGTAAACTTTGACCCTGTATCTCACAGTCTGCAGACACATTCCAGCCAATCAGCAGCAGACCCTCCCTCCCAGACCCTCCCAGCTCCTGGACAGCAGCCATTTTAGATTCATTCGGAAGCTGCTTTCTTAGTGAGAGGAGGGACAGTGTAGCTGCTGCTGATTTAACAGGGAAATTGATAGCTAGGCTAGTGTATTCAGTGTCCACTACAGTCCTGAAGGACTCATCTGATATCTGCTGTAAGGACAGCACCCCAAAAAGCCCTTTTTAGGGCTAGAATATCAGTCTGTTTTTTTTTCCCTGTGTAATCTAATTGCAGTTGCCTGCCTGCCAGCGTGTGTGTAAGGCTCACAGCATACAGTATACTGTGCCCACTTGCCCAGTGCCACCACTCATATCTGGTGTAACAGTAGTGTAAATTTTTTTAAAAAACTTTTTTGACTGTGAAACATCAGTCTGCTTGTGTAATCTAATTGCAGTTGCCTGCCTGCCTGCCAGCGTGTGTGCCAGGCCCACTTGCCCAGTGCCACCACTCATATCTGGTGTAACAGTAGTTTAAATTTAAAAAAAAAATTTTTTTTGACTGGGAAACATCAGTCTGCTAGTGTAATCTAATTACAGTTGCCTGCCTGCCAGCGTGTGTGCCAGGCTCACAGCGTATACAGTGCCCACTTGCCCAGTGCTACCACTCATATCTGGTGTAACAGTAGTGTAAATTTAAAAAAAAAACTTTTTTGACTGTGAAACATCAGTCTGCTTGTGTAATCTAATTGCAGTTGCCTGCCTGCCAGCGTGTGTGCCAGGCCCACTTGCCCAGTGCCACCACTCATATCTGGTGTAACAGTAGTGTAAATTTTTTTAAAAAACTTTTTTGACTGTGAAACATCAGTCTGCTTGTGTAATCTAATTGCAGTTGCCTGCCTGCCTGCCAGCGTGTGTGCCAGGCCCACTTGCCCAGTGCCACCACTCATATCTGGTGTAACAGTAGTTTAAATTTAAAAAAAAAAAAATTTTTGACTGGGAAACATCAGTCTGCTAGTGTAATCTAATTACAGTTGCCTGCCTGCCAGCGTGTGTGCCAGGCTCACAGCGTATACAGTGCCCACTTGCCCAGTGCTACCACTCATATCTGGTGTAACAGTAGTGTAAATTTAAAAAAAAAACTTTTTTGACTGTGAAACATCAGTCTGCTTGTGTAATCTAATTGCAGTTGCCTGCCTGCCAGCGTGTGTGCCAGGCCCACTTGCCCAGTGCCACCACTCATATCTGTTGTAACAGTAGTGTAAATTTAAAAAAAAAAAACTTTTTTGACTGTGAAACATCAGTCTGCTAGTGTAATCTAATTGCAGTTGCCTGCCTGCCTGCCAGCGTGTGTGCCAGGCCCACTTGCCCAGTGCCACCACTCATATCTGGTGTAACAGTAGTGTACATTTAAAAAAAAAAACTTTTTTGACTGTGAAACATCAGTCTGCTAGTGTAATCTAATCGCAGTTGCCTGCCTGCCAGGGTGTGTGCCAGGCTCACAGCGTATACTGTGCCCACTTGCCCAGTGCCACCACTCATATCTGGTGTAACAGTAGTGTAAATATAAAAAAAAAAAACTTTTTTGACTGTGAAACATCAGTCTGCTTGTGTAATCTAATTGCAGTTGCCTTCCTGCCAGCGTGTGTGCCAGGTCCACTTGCCCAGTGCCACCACTCATATCTGTTGTAACAGTAGTGTAAATTTAAAAAAACAAAAACTTTTTTGACTGTGAAACATCAGTCTGCTAGTGTAATCTAATTGCAGTTGCCTGCCTGCCAGCGTGTGTGCCAGGCTCACAATATATACTGTGCCCACTTGCCCAGTGCCACCACTCATATCTGGTGTAACAGTAGTGTAAATTAAAAAAAAAAAACTTTTTTGACTGTGAAACATCAGTCTGCTTGTGTAATCTAATTGCAGTTGCCTTTTTTTCAAACAATTTAAAAAAAAAAAAAATGTAAACAATTTTCCAATTTACTTTTAGCACCAATTTTGCTTTGTTCTCTTGGTATTCTTAGTTGAAATATTAACCTAGGAGGTTCATATGCTAATTTCTTAGACCTTGAAGCCCACCTCTTTCAGATTGCATTTTAACAGTTTTTCACCACTAGAGGGTGTTAGTTCACGTATTTGATATAGATAACACTGTGCTCGTGCACGAGAAGTTATCTGGGAGCAGGCACTGATTGGCTAGACTGCAAGTCTGTCAAAAGAACTGAAAAAATGGGCAGTTTGCAGAGGCTTAGATACAAGATAATCACAGACGTTAAAAGTATATTATTATAAATGTGTTAGTTATGCAAAACTGGGAAATGGGTAATAAAGGGATTATCTATCTTTTAAAACAATAAAAATTCTGGTGTAGACTGTCCCTTTAAACGGGGAGTTTTGTCTGTCACTGTGAAGCGGGCGTAACCCTTACACTACCTGATTGATACAACATCATACCTGATGTTTTAAAGCAAGTTATTCCAAACAATTTAGGAATGTTAGGTGATTTATGCCCTTTATGGCTTAAAAACAGAGTCTGCATCAACTATGTAATTTTCCATGGGAGTTTTGCCATGGATCCCACTCTGGCATGCCACAGTCCAGGTGTTAGTCCCCTTGAAACAACTTTTCCATCACTATTGTGGCCATAAAGAGTCCCTGCGGGTTTTAAAATTCGCCTGCCTATTGAAGTCAATGGCGGTTCACCCGGTTCGCCCGTTCGCGAACAGTTGTGGAAGTTCGTGTACGCCGTTAAACAAGGCAGATTACCAAAAGTAGGGCCGGAAAAGAAATATGAAGTGGGCTCAAGATGAAAAACCGTTACATTGTCCACTCATCATACCATAACTATAATTCAATACTCAAGTAAACATCTCAACTTTAAATACAAACACTTCTGTATGGTCATAATAAAAGATACACATTTTGTGCCAGGTTGCATTTAAGGGCACTGTCACGGAACCTACTTTTCAGTACCCTGCCTCTTTTTTTATCCCAAATTTGTTTCCCAATTTTGGCTCCCAATATGCTGAATTAGATTATGGGCTTTCTACCTGACTCCACTCTAAAAGTGAGGTCGAGCAGAAAGCCCCTTCACCTCCTCCTCCTTCCATCCACATTCTCCGTTAAACAAGGCAGATTACCAAAAGTAGGGCTGGAAAATAAATATGAAATGGGCTCAAGATGAAAAACTGTTTTATTGTCCACTCATCATACCATAACTATAATTCAATACTCATGTAAACACCTCAACTTTAAATACAAACAAATGTAGGTTTCAATATGCCGAATTAGATTATGAGCTTTCGTCTGGTCTCGGGCTTCTGGTACGTACCTCGTGCCTCTGGTGGGCGCCTCCTGCCTCAGGCCTCTGGTGGGCACCTCCGATTTCGGGCCTCTGGTGGGCACCTACGTTCTCAGGCCTCTGGTGAGTGCCTCTGCCTCAGGGATCTGGTGGGCATCTCAGGCCTCTGGTGGGTGCCTCCTGCCTTGGGCCTCTGTTAGGCGCCTCGGATCTCTGGTGGGCACCTCCGTTCTCGGGCCTCTGGTCATGGGCCTCTGTTGGGCACCTCAGGCCTCTGGTGGGCGCCTCCGTTAATGGGCCTCTGGTGGGCGCCTCCGGGCTCGGGCCTCTGGTGGGCACTTCAGGCCTCTGGTTGTTACCTCCTGCCTCGAGCCTCTAGTGGGTGTCTCTGGTCTCTGGCCTGTGGCAGGCATCTCTGGTCTTGGGCCTCTGGTAGGCACCTCCAGTCACGTGCCTCTGTCGGGCACCTCTGGACTTGGGCCTCTAGTGGGTGCCTCCGGTCTCGGGCCTCTGGTGGGCACCTTCAGTTTTGGGGCTCTGGTGGGTGCCTCCAGTCTCAGGCCTCTGGTGGGCACCACTGGTCTCGGGCCTCTGGTAGGCACCTCCAGTCACGGGCCTCTGTTGGGCACATCTGGGCTTGGGCCTCTGGTGGGCGCCTCCGGTCTTGGGCCTCTGGTTGGCACCTTCGGTTTTGGGGCTCTGGTGGGCACCTCCGGACTCAGGCCTCTGGTGGGCGCCTCTGGTCTCAGGCCTCTGGTAGGCACCTCCAGTCACAGGCCTCTGTTGGACACCTCTGGGTTCAGGCCTCTGGTGTGTGCCTCCGGTCTCGGGCCTCTGTTGGGCGCCTCCGATCTCGGGCCTCTGGTGGGTGCCTCCGGTCTCAGGCCTCTGGTGGGCACCTCCGGTCTCGGGCCTCTGGTGGGTGCCTCCGTTCTCGGACCTCTAGTAGAAGCCTCATGCCTTGGGCCTCTGGTGGGCATATCCAGTCTCGGGCCTCTGGTAGCACCTCCGGTCATGGGCCTCTGTCAGGCGCCTCCAGGCTTGGGCCTCTTTTAGGCACCTACGGGCTTATGCCTCTGGTGGGCGCCTCCGGTCTTAAGCCTCTGGTGGGCGCCTCCGTTCTCGAGCCTCTAGTAGAAGCCTCCTGCCTTGGGCCTCTGATGGGCACCTCCTGCCTCTGGCCTTTGGTGGGCACCTCCTGCCTCGGATGCATGGTGGGTGCATCGGGCCTCTGTTGGGCACCTCTGGTCTTGGGCCTCTGGTGGGCACCTCTGGGCTCGGGCCTCTGGTGGGCACACTCCAGGCTTAGGCCTCTGGTGGGCACCTCTGGGCTCAGACGGGCACCTCTGGCCTCTTGTGGGCACCTCGTGCCTTGGGACTCTGATGGGCTCAAGATGAAAATCTGTTCTATTGTCCACTCATCATACCATAACTATAATTCAATACTCATGTAAACACCTCAACTTTAAATACAAACAAATGTAGGTCCCATTATGCCGAATTAGATTATGAGATTTCCTCTGGTTTCGACCCTCTGGTACGTACCTCGTGCCTCTGGTGGGTGCCTCCTGCCTCGGGTCTCTGGTGGGCGCCTCCGGTCTCAGGCCTCTGGTTGGTCCCTCCGGTGGAACAGGAAATTTGGAGGCTGGAAGCAGGATATCTAAGCAGGTGTAACCACACCAGAATTGGCATCTGAGGTAATGCCCATGGTAGGACCAGGAACAGGAGTGCAAACTTAGGCTGAAAGCAGGAGGCGCCCACCGGAGGCCCAGGGCCATAAGTGCCCACTGGAGGCCCGGGGCCGTAAGTGCCCACCGGAGGTCCGAGACTAGAGTCGCCCACCAGAGGTCTCGGGCCTCTGGCAGGCACCTCCGGTCATGGGCCTCTGTTGGGCACCTCCGGGCTCGGGCCTCTGGTGGGCGCCTCTGGTCTCAGGCTTCTGGTGGGCACCTCTGGTCTCGGACCTCAACTTTAAATACAAACAAATACAAATACAAACAAATGGCTGTACCAATATGCCGAATTAGATTATGAGATGCCCTCTGGTCTCGGGCCTCTGGCACCTGCCTCGTGCCTCTGGTTGATGCCTCCGGTCTCAGGCCTCTGGTGGGCACCTCTTGGCATTGATGTCTTGTGGGTGCCTCCTGCCTCTGGCCTCTGTTGGGTGCCTCTGACCTCTGGTGGGCGCATCTGGTCTCGGGCCTCTGGTGCGCATCTCCTGCCTCGGGCCTCTTGTGGGCGCCTCTAGTCTTGGGTCTCTGGTGGGCGCCTCCGGTCTCGGGCCTCTGTTGGCACCTCCGGTCACGGGCCTCTGTTGGCACCTCTGGGCTCAGGCCTCTGGTGGGCGCCTCTGGTTTCAGGCCTCTGGTGGGCACCTCTGGTCTCAGGACTCTGGTGGGTGCCTCCGGTCTCGGGCCTCTGTTGGCACCTCCGGTCACGGGCCTCTGTTGGCACCTCTGGGCTCAGGCCTCTGGTGGGCGCCTCTGGTTTCAGGCCTCTGGTGGGCACCTCTGGTCTCAGGACTCTGGTGGGCACCTCCGGTTTGGGCCTCTGGTGCGTGCCTCCGGTGTCCGACCTCTGGTGGGCGCCTCCTGCCTCGGGCCTATGTTTGGAGCATCTGGTCTCGCACCTCTGGTGGGTGCCTCCTGCCTCGGACCTTTGTGGGCACCTCGGGCCTCTGTTGGACACCTTCTGCCTCGAGCCTCTGGTGAGTTCCTCGAGTCTCGGCCTCTGGTGGGTGCCTCGAGTCTTGGGCATATGGTGGGTGCCTCCAGTCACCGACCTCTTCAGCCTCTGGTGAGTGCCTCCTGCCATTGGCCTCTTGTGGCCACCTCTGGTCTCAAGCCTCTGGTGGGCATCCCGGTCTCAGGCCTCTGGTGGGTGCTTATGGCCCCGGGCCTCCGGTGGGTGTCTACTGTCTTCAGTCTAAGTTTGCACACTTGTTCCTATACCTACCATGGGCCTCTGGTGGGCACCTCTGGGTGCGGGCCTCTGCTGGACACCTCTGGTCTTGGGCCTCTGGTGGGTACCTCCAGTCTCTGACCTCCGGGCTTTGGTGGGCACCTCGGGCCTCTGGTGGGCGCCTCTTGACTCGGACCTCTGGTGGGTGCCTCCTGCCTCGGGCCTCTGTTGGGCACCTCTGATCTCTGGCTTCTGGTGGGCGCCTCCAGTCTTGGGCCTCTGGTGGGTGCCTCCATTCTTGGGCCTCTAGTAGGAGCCTCCTGCCTCGGGCCTCTGGTGGGCACCTCCAGCCTCGGGCCTCTGGTGGGCATCTCAGGTCTCAGGCCTTTTGTGGGCACCTCAGGTCTCGGGCCTCTGGTGGGCGCCTCGAGTCTTGGGCCTCTGGTGGGCGCCTCGGGTCTCGGGCCTCTGGTGGACCCTTCTGGCCTTGAGACTCTGATTGGCGCCTCTGGCCTCGAGCCTCTAGTAGGAGCCTCCTGACTCGGGCCTCTGGAGGGCACCTCCGGTATCTGGCCTCTGGCAGGCACTTCCGGTCACGCCTCTGTTGGGCACCTCTTGGCTCAGGCCTCTGGTTGGCACCTCCGGTTTAAGGCCTCTGGTGGGCACCTCTGGTCTCGGGCCTCTGGTGGGCGCCTCCGGTTTGGGCCTCTAGTGGGCGTCTTTGGTGTCTGACCTCTGGTGGGCACCTCCTGCCTTGGGCCTCTGGTGAGCGCCTCATGTCTCAGGCCTCTGGTGGGCGCCTCGAGTCTCGGGCCTCTGGTGGGCGCCTCAAGTCTTGGGCCTCTGGTAGGCGCCTCGGGTCTCGGGCCTCTGGTGGACACCTCTGGCCTCGAGCCTCTGGTGGGTGCCTCTGGCCTCGAGCCTCTAGTAGGAGCCTCCTGACTCAGGCCTCTGGAGGGCACCTTCGGTCTCTGGCCTCTGGCAGGCACTTCCGGTCACGCCTCTGGTGGGCGCATCTGGTCTCGGGCCTCTGGTGCGCATCTCCTGCCTCGGGCCTCTTGTGGGCGCCTCTAGTCTTGGGTCTCTGGTGGGCGCCTCCTGCCTCAGGTCTCTGGTGGGTGCCTCCGGTCTCGGGCCTCTGTTGGCACCTCCGGTCACGGGCCTCTGTTGGCACCTCTGGGCTCAGGCCTCTGGTGGGCGCCTCTGGTTTCAGGCCTCTGGTGGGCACCTCTGGTCTCAGGACTCTGGTGGGCGCCTCTGGTTTGGGCCTCTGGTGCGTGCCTCCGGTGTCCGACCTCTGGTGGGCGCCTCCTGCCTCGGGCCTATGTTTGGAGCATCTGGTCTCGCACCTCTGGTGGGTGCCTCCTGCCTCGGACCTTTGTGCGCACCTCGGGCCTCTGTTGGACACCTTCTGCCTCGAGCCTCTGGTGAGTGCCTCGAGTCTCGGCCTCTGGTGGGTGCCTCGAGTCTTAGGCATATGGTGGGTGCCTCCAGTCACCGACCTCTTCAGCCTCTGGTGAGTGCCTCCTGCCATTGGCCTCTTGTGGCCACCTCTGGTCTCAAGCCTCTGGTGGGCATCCCGGTCTCAGGCCTCTGGTGGGTGCTTATGGCCCCGGGCCTCCGGTGGGTGTCTACTGTCTTCAGTCTAAGTTTGCACACTTGTTCCTATACCTACCATGGGCCTCTGGTGGGCACCTCTGGGTGCTGGCCTCTGCTGGACACCTCTGGTCTTGGGCCTCTGGTGGGTACCTCCGGTCTCCGACCTCCGGGCTTTGGTGGGCACCTCGGGCCTCTGATGGGCGCCTCTTGCCTCGGACCTCTGGTGGGTGCCTCCTGCCTCGGGCCTCTGTTGGGCACCTCTGATCTCTGGCTTCTGGTGGGCGCCTCCAGTCTTGGGCCTCTGGTGGGCGCCTCCATTCTTGGGCCTCTAGTAGGAGCCTCCTGCCTCGGGCCTCTGGTGGGCACCTCCAGCCTCGGGCCTCTGGTGGGCATCTCAGGTCTCAGGCCTTTTGTGGGCACCTCAGGGCTCAGGCCTCTGGTGGGCGCCTCGAGTCTTGGGCCTCTGGTGGGCGCCTCGAGTCTTGGGCCTCTGGTGGGCGCCTCGGGTCTCGGGCCTCTGGTGGACCCTTCTGGCCTTGAGACTCTGATTGGCGCCTCTGGCCTCGAGCCTCTAGTAGGAGCCTCCTGACTCGGGCCTCTGGAGGGCACCTCCGGTATCTGGCCTCTGGCAGGCACTTCCGGTCACGCCTCTGTTAGGCACCTCTTGGCTCAGGCCTCTGGTTGGCACCTCCGGTTTAAGGCCTCTGGTGGGCACCTCTGGTCTCGGGCCTCTTGTGGGCGCCTCCGGTTTGGGCCTCTAGTGGGCGTCTTTGGTGTCTGACCTCTGGTGGGCACCTCCTGCCTTGGGCCTCTGGTGAGCGCCTCAAGTCTCAGGCCTCTGGTGGGCGCCTCGAGTCTCGGGCCTCTGGTGGGCGCCTCAAGTCTTGGGCCTCTGGTAGGCGCCTCGGGTCTCGGGCCTCTGGTGGACAACTCTGGCCTCGAGCCTCTGGTGGGCGCCTCTGGCCTCGAGCCTCTAGTAGGAGCCTCCTGACTCAGGCCTCTGGAGGGCACCTTCGGTCTCTGGCCTCTGGCCGGCACTTCCTGTCACGCCTCTGTTGGGCACCTCTGGGCTCAGGCCTCTGGTTGGCGCCTCTGGTTTAAGGCCTCTGGTGGGCAACTCTGGTATTGGGCCTCTGGTGGGCGCCTCCGGTTTGGGCCTCTAGTGGGCGTCTTTGGTGTCTGAGGTCTGTCGGGCTCAGGCCTCTTGTGGGTACCTCCGGTCTCGGGCATCTGTTGGGCACTTCCTGCCTTGGGCCTCTGGTGGGCACCTCGAGTCTCTGGCCTTTGGTGGGCACCTCGAGTCTTGGGCATCTGGTGGGCACCTCAAGTCTTGGGCCTCTGGTGGGCGCCTTGGGTCTCGGGCCTCTGGTGGACACCTCTGGCCTCGAGCCTCTGGTGGGTGCCTCTGGTCTCGAGCCTCTAGTAGGAGCCTCTTGACTCTGGCCTCTGGTGGGCACCTCCGGTCTCAGGCCTCTGGCAGGCACTTCCAGTCACAGGCCTCTGTTGAGCACCTCTGGGCTTGGTCCTCTGGTTGGCGCCTGTGGTCTTAGGCCTCTGGTGGGTGCCTCCGGTTTGTGCCTCTAGTGGGTGCCTTTGGTGTCTGACCTCTGGTGGGTGCCTCCTGTCTCTGTCTTATGTTTGGTGCATCTGGTTTCGGGCCTCTGGTGACGCCTCCTGCCTCGGAACTTTCTGGGTGCCTCGCGCTTCTGTTGGACACCTCCTGCCTCAGACCTCTGGTGGGTGCCTCGAGTTTCGGCACCTCGGACCTCTGGTGGGCACCTCCGTTCTCAGGCCTCTGGTGGGCGTCTCTGGTCATGTTCCTCTGGTGGGTACCTTAGGCCTCTGGTGGGCACCTCCTGCCTTGAGACTCTGATGGGCACCTCCGATCCCGGGCCCCTGGTGGGTGCATCCAGCCTTGGGCCTCTGGTGGACACCTCCTGCCTCGAGCCTCTGGTGGGTGCCTCCAGTCTCTGGCCTGTAGCAGCCACCTCTGGTGGGTACCTTCAGTCTCTGGCCTCTGGTGGCCACCTCTGGGTGTGGGCCTCTGGTGGGCGCCTCCGGTCTCCGACCTCTGGTGGGCACCTCCGGCCTTTGATGGGCACCTCGGGGCTTTGTTGGCCACCTCCTGCCTCGAACCTCTGGTGGGCACCTCGGGCCTCTGTTGGGCGCCTCCGTTCTCGGACCTCTAGTAGAAGCCTCCTGCCTCAGGCCTCTGGTGGAAACCTCCTGCCTCGGGCCTCTGGTGGGCACCTCTAGTCTCGGGCCTCTGGTAGGCACTTCTGGTCATGGGCCTCTGTCAGGCACCTCCGGGCTCGGGCCTCTTTCAGGCACCTCCGGGCTTAGGCCTCTGGTGGGCGCCTCCAGTCTTAGGCCTCTGGTGGGCACCTCCGGTCTCGGCCTCTGGTGGGCAGCTCGGGTTCGGGCCTCTGGTGGGTGCTTCTGGTGTCTGACCTCTGGTGGGCACCTCCTACCTTGGGCCTCTGATTGGCACGTCTGGTCTCGGGCCTCTGGTGGGTGCCTCCTGACTCGGACCTCTGTGAGTGCCTTGGGCCACTGTTGGGCACCTTCTGCCTTGGGTCTCTTTTGGGCACCTTGAGCCTCGGGCCTCTGGTAGGCGCCTCGAGTCTCAGGCCTCTTGTGGGCACCTTGGGTCTCTGGTGGGCACCTCCTGCCTTGGGCCTCTGTCAGACACCTCTGGACTTGGGCCTCTGGTGGGCGCCTCTTGTCTTGGGCCTCTGGTGGGCACCTCCGGGCTCGGGCCTCTGGTGGGCACTTCGGACCTCTGCTGGTTACCTCCGGTCTTTGGTGGGTGCCTCGGACCTCTGGTGGGCGCCTCGGGCCTCTGTTGGGAACCTGCTGCCTCAGGCCTCTGGGGGGGTGCCTCCTGCCTCAGGCCTCTGTTGGGTGCCTCTGATCTCGGGCCTCTGGTGGGCGCCTCCGGTCTTGGGCCTCTGATGGGCGACTCCAGTCTCGGGCCTCTGGTGGGCACCTCCGGTCTCGGGCCTCTGGTGGGCACCTCCGGTCTCGGGCCTCTGGTAGGCGCCTCTGGTCTTAGGCCTCTGGTGGGCAACTCCGGTCTCGGGCCTCTGGTGGGCGCCTTGGATTCAGGCCTCTGGTGTGCACCTCCCATGTGCGACTTCTGGTGGGCACCTCCTAGTCTCGGGCCTCTGGTGTGCGCCTCTTGCCTCGGACATCTGTGGGCGCCTTGCGCCGCTATTGGGCACCTCCTGCCTCGGGCCTCTGGTGGGCGCCTCGAGTCTCGGGCCTCTGGTGGGCACCTCGAGTCTCGGGCCTCTGGTGGGCACCTTTGGCCTTGGGCCTCTGGTCGGTTCCTCTGTTCTTGAGCCTCTGGTAGGAGCCTCCTGCCTCGGGTCTCTGGTGGGCACCTGGGCCTCTGTTGGGCACCTCCAGTCTGGGCCTCTGGCAGGCACCTCTGGTCATGGGCTTCTGTCGGGCACCTCTGGGCTCGGGCCTCTGGTGGGCGCCTCCGGTCTTAGACCTCTGGTGGACACCTCTGGTCTCGGGCCTCTGGTGGGCGCCTCCGGTTTGGGCCTCTAGTGGGCGCCTCCCATGTCCGACCTCTGGTGGGCGCCTCCTGCCTCTGGACTCTGTTTGGCGAGTTCGGTCACGGGAATCTGGTGGGCGCCTCCTGCCTCGGACTTTTGTGGGCACCTCGGGCCTCTGTTGGGCACCTCCAGCCTTGGGCCTCTGGTGGGCGCCTCGAGTCTCGGGCCTCTGGTGGGTGCCTCGAGTCTTGGGCCTCTGGTGGGCGCCTCGAGTCTAGGGCCTCTGGTGGGCACCTCTGGCCTCGGGCCAATGGTGGGCTCTTCCAGCCTTTTGCCTCTGGTGGGCGCCTCTGGGGGCGCATCCGGCCTTATGCCTCTGGTGGGGGCCTCCGGCCTTCAGCCTCTAGTGGGTGCCTCCTGTCACGGGCCTCTTGTGAGCACCTCCGGTCTCAAGCCTCTGGTGGGCATCCCGGTCTCAGGCCTCCGGTGGGCGCTTATGGCCCCGGGCCTCCGGTGGGTGTCTCCTGTCTTCAGTCTAAGTTTGCACTCCTGTTCCTATACCTACTGTGGGCCTCTGGTGGGTGCCTCCTGCTTCCGGCCTTTGGTGGGCGCCTCGGGCCTCTGTTGGGCGCCTCCTGCCTCGGACCTCTGGTGGGCACCTCCTGCCTTGGGCCTCTGGTGGGTGCCTCCTGCCTCGGGCCTCTGGTGGGAACCCCCTGCCTCGGGTCTCTGGTAGGCGCCTCTGGTCTTAGGCCTCTGGTTGACTCCTCCTGCCTCAGGCCTCTGGTGGGCGACTCCGGTCTCGGGCCTCCGGTTGACGCCTCCTGCTTTCAGCCTAAGTTTGCACTCCTGTTCCTGGTCCTACCGTGGGCATTATCTCAGACGCCAGTTCTGTTATTTTCACACCTGCTTACCTATCCTGATTCCAGCCTCCAAGTCTCCTGTTCCAGTGTAATAAACTAACTTCCTTGTCTGTTACTTAAGCATGCCTAATAGGGGTAATTCCAGAAAGCAGCATATACCGCTTGCCCCTTTTAGTATTCCAGATAGTCCTTAGCCTGTCACCACCTTGCATAAGCTCCATACCACTGAAACTGCTCATCCGAGTGTGACACACATTCATCCACAAATAATTCTTCAAACTATCTACCACTTTATATAACTACTTCATACTGTTCGCTACCATCTTCATACTATTACTATAATTCAGTACTCATATAAACGCCTCAACTTTAAATACAAACACTTTGTATGGCCATAATGTAAGATATACATTCAGTGCCAGTTTGTATTTAAGGGCACGTTCATGAAACCAACTTTTCAGTACTCTGCCTCTCTTTTTTTATCCCAAATTTAGTCACCCAATATGCCGAATTAGATTATGGGCTTTCTACCTGATGCTCTATAAAAGTGAGGTCGGGCAGAAAGCCCCTTCACCTCCTCCTCCTTCCATCCACATTCTCCGTTAAACAAGGCAGATTACCAAAAGTAGGGGCGAAAACAAATATGAAGTGGGCTCAAGATGAAAGACCGTTAGATTGTCCACTCATTATACCATAACTAAAATTCAATACTCATGTAAACACCTCAACTTTAAATACAAACACTTCTGTAAGGTCGTAATATAAGATACACATATTGTGCCAGGTTGCATTTAATGGCACTGTCACGGAACCTACTTTTCAGTACCCTGCCTCTTTTTTTATCCCAATTTTTTTTCCCAATTTGGCACCCAATATGCCAAATTAGATTATGGGCTTTCTACCTGACTCCACTCTAAAAGTGAAGTCGGGCAGAAAGCCCCTTCACCTCCTCCTCCTTCCATCCACATTCTCCGTTAAACAAGGCAGATTACCAAAAGAAGGGCCGGAAAATAAATATGAATGGGGCTCAAGATGAAAAACTGTTCAATTGTCCACTCATCATACCATAACTATAATTCAATACTCATGCAAACACCTCAACTTTAAATACAAACAAATACAAATACAAACAAATGTAGGTTTCCATATAACGAATTAGATTATGAGCTTTCCTCTGGTCTCGGGCTTCTGGTACATACCTCGTGCCTCTGGTGGGCACCTCCTGCCTCGGGCATCTGGTGAGCACCTCCAATTCTGGGCCTCTGGTGGGCACCTACGTTCTCGGGTCTCTGGTGGGTGCCTTGGGCCTCTGGTCAGCACATCTTTGCGTGGGCCTCTGGTGGGTCTTCCTGCCTCAGGGATCTGGTGGGCACCTCGGGCCTCTGGTTGGTGCCTCCTGCATTGGGCCTCTGTTGGGCGCCTCTGACCTCTGGTAGGCACCTCTGTTCTCAGGCCTCTGGTGGGTGCCTCCGGTCATTGGCCTCTGGTGGGCACCTTAGGCCTCTGGTGGGCACCTCCTGCATTGAGCCTCTGGTGGGCACCTTAGGTCTCTGGTGGGCACCTCCGGTCCCGGGCCTCTGGTGGGAGCCTCAGGTCTTGGGCCTCTGGTGGGCACCTCTGGGCTCGGGCCTCTGCTGGGCACCTCAGGCCTCTAGTGGTCGTCACCTCCTGACTCGAGCCTCTGGTGGGTGTCTCTGGTTTCTGGCCAGTGGCAGGCACCTCGAGTCTCAGGCCTCTGGTAGGCACCTCCAGTCACAGGCCTCTGTTGGGCACCTCGGGGCTTGGGCCTCTAGTGGGTGCCTCCTGCCTCAAGCCTCTGGTGGGCACCTTCAGTCTCGGGCTTCTGGTGGGCACCTCTGGATGTGAGTCTCTGGTGGGCGCCTCCGATCTCCGACCTCTGGTGGGTGCCTTCAGCCTTTGGTGGGTGGCTTGGGCCTCTGTTGGCTGTCTCCTGCCTCTGGTTGGCACCTCAGGCCTCTGTTGGGCACCTCCTGCCTCAGGCCTCTGGTGGGTGCCTCCTGCCTCGTGCCTCTGTGGGCACCTTCGATTTCGGGCCTCTGGTGGGCACCTCCGGTCTCTGGCCTTTGGTGAGCGCCTCCTTTCTGGGGCCTCTAGTAGAAGCCTCCTGCCTTGGGCCTCTATTGGGCACCTCCTGCCTCGGGCCTGTGGTGGGCACCTCCGGTCTCAGGCCTCTGGTAGGCACCTCCGGTCACGGGCCTCTGTCAGGCACCTCTGGGCTTGGGCCTCTGTCAGGCACCTCCAGGCTTAGGCCTCTGGTGGGTGCCTCCAGTCTTAGGCCTCTTGTGGGCACCTCCGGTTCGAGCCTCTGGTGGGTGCCTCCAGACTCGTGCCTCTGTTGGGCGCCTCCGATCTCGGGCCTCTGGTTGGTGCCTCCGGTCTTGGGCCTCTAGTAGATGCTTTCTTCCTCGGACCGCCGGTGGGCACCTCCTGCCTTGGGACTCTGGTGGGCACCTCAGGTCTCAGGCCTCTGTTTGGCACCTCCTGTTTTGGGCCTCTGGTGGGCGCCTCAAGTCTCAGGCCTCTGGTGGGTGCCTCAAGTCTCAGGACTCTGGTGGGCACCTCTGGCCTTGGGCCTCTGTTGGGCTCCTCCAGCCTTTGGCCTCTGGTGGGTGCCTCCGGCCTCTGGTGGGTGCCACCTGCTACGGGCCTCTTGTGAGCGCCTCCGGTCTTAAGCCTCTGGTGGACATCCCGGTCTCAGGCCTCCGGTGGGTGCTTATGGCCCCGGGCTTCCGGTGGGTGTATCCTGTCTTCAGTCTAAGTTTCACTCCTAATCCTATACCTACCGTGGGCCTCTGGTGGGTGCCTCCTGCCTCGATCCTCTGGTGGGAACCTTTGGTCTTGGGCCTCTGGTGTGCTCCTCCTGCCTCCGGTCTTTGGTGGGCACCTCTGGCCTCTGTTGGGCGCCTCCTGCCTCGGACCTCTGGTGGGCGCCTTGGGCCTCTGTTGGGCACCTCCTGCCTCTAGTGGGTGCCTCCTGTCTCGGGCCTCTGGTGGTTGCCTCCTTCCTCTGGTCTCTGGTGGGAACCCCCTGCCTCAGGCCTCTGGTAGGTTCCTCCGGTCTTAGGCCTCTGGTTGGCTCCTCATGCTTCAGGCCTCTGGTGGGCGACTCCGGTCTCGGGCCTCCGGTGGATACCTCCTGCTTCAGCCTAAGTTTGCACTCCTATTCCTGGTCCTACAGTGGGCATTACCTCAGACGCCAGTTCTGGTGTGGTCACACCTGCTTACCTATCCTGCTTCCAGCCTCCAAGTCTCCTGTTCCACTGTAATCAACTAAGTTGCTAGTCTGTTACTTAAGCATGCCTGATAGGGGTAATTCCAGAAAGCAGCATATACCGCTGGCCCCTTTCAGTGTTCCAAACAGTCCTTTGCCTGCCACCACCTTGCATAAGCTGCAAACCCCTGAACCCGCACATCTGAGTGTGACACACAATCATACTCAAATAATTCTTTAAACTATCTACCACTTTATATAACTACTTCATACTGTTCGCTACCATCTTCATACTATCATTAGAATTCAGTACTAATCTAAACACCTCAACTTTAAATAAAAACACCTCTGTATGGCAATAATATAAGATATACATTCAGTGCCAGTTTGCATTTAAGGGCACATTCACGGAACCTACTTTTCAGTACTCTGCCTCTTTTTTTTATCCCAAATTTAGACTCCCAATATTCTGAATTAGATTATGGGCTTTTTACCTGACGCCACCATTAAACAAGGCAGATTACCAAAAGTAGGGCCAGATATGAAGTGGGCTAAAGATGAAAGACCGTTCCATTGTCCACTCATCATACCATAACTATAATTCACCTCAACTTTAAATACAAACACTTATGTATGTTTGCATTTAAGGGCACTTTCACGGAACCTACTTTTCAGTACTCTGCCTCATTTTTATCCAAAATTTAGCTCCCAATTTGGCTCCCAATATTCTAAATTAGATTATGGGCTTTCTACCTGACTCCACTCTAAAAGTGAGGTCGGGCAGAAAGCCCCTTCACCTCCTCCTCCTTCCATCCACATTCTTTGTAAAACAAGGCAGATTACCAAACGTAGGGCTGGAAAATAAATATGAAATGGGCTCAAGATGAAAAACTGTTCCATTGTCCACTCATCATACCATAACTATAATTCAATACTCATGTAAACACCTTAACTTTAAATACAAACAAATGTAGGTCCCAATATGCCGAATTAGATTATGAGTTTTCCTCTGGACTCGGGCCTCTGGTGGGCGCCTCTGGTCTCAAGCCTCTGGTTGGCGCCCACAAGAGGCCTGAGGCAGGAGGTACCCACCAGAGGCCTCTGATAGGCACCTCCAGTCTCGGGCCTCTGGTAGGCACCTCTGGTCACGGGCCTCTGTCGAGCACCTCTGAGCTTGGGTGTCTGGTGGGTGCCTCCGGTTTTGGGCCTCTGGTGGGCATCTTCAGTCTCGGGCATCTGGTGGGCACCTCTGGGCGTGGGCCTCTGGTGGGTGCCTCCAGTCTCTGAACTCTGGTGGGCGCCTCCGGTCTCCGGCCTCTGGTGAGTGCCTCCTGCCTCTGGTGGGCGCTTTGTGCCTCTGTTGAGTGCCTCCTGCCTTGGACCTTTGGTGGGCGCCTCGGGCCTCTGTTGGGCACCTCCTGCCATGGGCCTCTGGTGAGTGCCTCCTACTTCCGGTCTCTGGTGGGCACTCCCTGCCTTGGGCCTCTGGTGGGCACCTCCGGTCTCAGGCCTCTGGTTGGCTCCTCCTGCCTCAGGCCTCTGTTGGGCGACTCCGGTCTCGGGTCTCCGGTGGGCACTTATGGCCCCGAGCCTCCGGTGGGCGCCTCCTGCTTTCAGCCTAAGTTTGCACTCCTGTTCCTGGTCCTACCGTGGGCATTACCGTTCCTCAGATGCCAATTCTGGTGTGTTTACACCTGCTTACATATCCTGCTTCCAGCCTCCAAATTTCCTGTTCCACTGTAATAAACTAACTTTGCTTGTCTTTTACTTAAGCATGCCTAATAGGGGTAATTCCAGAAAGCAGCACATACCGTTGGCCCCTTTCAGTATTCCAGACACTCCTTAGCCTGCCACCACTTTGCATATGCTCTATACTCCTGAATCTGCTCATCCGAGTGTGACACACATTCATACACCTATAATTCTTCAAACTATCTACCACTTTATATAACTACTTCATACTGTTGGCTACCATCTTCATACTATTTCAGTACTCATGTAAACACCTAAACTTTAAATACAAACATTTCTGTATGGCCATAATATAAGATATACATTCAGTGCCAGTTTGCATTTAAGGGCACGTTCACGGAACCTACTTTTCAGTACTCTGCCTCTCTTTTTTTATCCCAAATTTAGGCTCCCAATATGCAGAATTAGATTATGGGCTTTCTACCTGACTCCACTCTAAAAGTGAGGTCGGGCAGAAAGCCCCTTCACCTCCTCCTCCTTCCATCCACATTCTCCATTAAACAAGGCAGATTACCAAAAGTAGGGCCAGAAAATAATTATGAAATGTGCTCAAGATGAAAAACTGTTCCACTGTCCACTCATAATACCATAACTATAATTCAATACTCATGTAAACACCTCAACTTTAAATACAAACAAATACAAATACAAACAAATGTAGGTCCCAATATGCCGAATTAGATTATGAGATTCCCTCTGGTCTCGGGCCTCTGGCACCTACCTCGTGCCTCTGGTGGGTGCCTCCTGCCTCAGGTTTCTGGTGGGCACCTCTGGTCTCGGGCCTCTGGTGGGCTCCTATGGTCTTGGGCCTCTGATGGGTGCCTTCTGCCTCGGGCATCTGGTCGGCACCTCTTGGGGTCAGCGTTGGGCGCCTTAGGCTTTGTTGGGCGCGTCCAGTCTTGGGTCTCTGGTTTGCGCCTCCTGCCTTGGACCTCTGGTGGGTGCCTCCGGTCTTGGGAATGGTGTGGGCTCCTCTGGTCTCAGGCCTCTGGTAAGCACCGCCTGCCTCAAACCTTTGGTGGGTGCCTCGGGCCTCTGTTGGGCACCTCCTGTCTCTGGTCTCTGGTGGGTGCTTCCTGCTTCGGGTCTCTGGTGGGCACGCCCTGCCTCGGGCCTCTGGTGCGTGCCTCCTGCTTTCAGCCTAAGTTTGCACTCCTTTTCCTGGTCCTACTGTGGGTATTACCTCAGATGCCAGTTCTGGTGTGGTCACACCTGCTTACCTATCCTGCTTCCAGCCGCCAAGTCTCCTGTTCCACTGTAATAAACTAATTTGCTTGTCTGTTACTTAAGCATGCCTAATAGGGGTAATTTCAGAAAGCAGCACATACCGCTGGCCCCTTCCAGTATTCCAGACAGTCCTTAGCCTGCCACCACCTTGCATATGCTCCATTCCCCTGAACTTGCTCATCCGAGTGTGACACATAATTATCCACAAGTAATTCTTCAAACTATCTACCACTTTATATAACTACTTCATACTGTTCGCTACCATCTTCATATTATTTCAGTACTCATGTAAACACCTCAATTTTAAATACAAACATTTCTGCATGGCCATAATATAAGATATACATTCAGTGCCAGTTTGCATTTAAGGGCACATTCACGGAACCTACTTTTAAGTACTCTGCCTCTCTTTTTTGATCCCAAATGTAGACTCCCAATATGCCGAATTAGATTATGAGCGTTCTACCTGACTCCACTATAAAAGTGAGGTCGGGCAGAAAGCCCCTTCACCTTCTCCTCCTTCCATCCACATTCTCCGTTAAAAAAGGCAGATTACCAAAAGTAGGGCAGGAATAGAAATATGAAGTGGGCTCAAGATGAAAAACTGTTCCATTGTCCACTTATCATACCATAACTATAATTCAATACTCATGTAAACACCTCAACTTTAAATACAAACACTTCTGCATGGTCATAATATAAGATATAAATAAGTGATGAGAGACAGCTCCTTTTCAAACAGGGGCACAGGAAAGGGTTAGCCAAACCCCAATATCAATTTCAAAAAGGTAATTTTCCAGCCTCCAGTAGATTTTTAAAAGACCTTTATTAGTTTCTTACAGGGTCCATTGTAACAACGACGTTTCGAACCTATACCAGGTTCTTAATCATGATTAAGAACCTGGTATAGGTTCGAAACGTCGTTGTTACAATGGACCCTGTAAGAAACTAATAAAGGTCTTTTAAAAATCTACTGGAGGCTGGAAAATTACCTTTTTGAGACATAATATAAGATACACATTGTGTGCCAGGTTGCATTTAAGGGCACTGACACAGAACCTACTTTTCAGTACCCTGTATCTTTTTTGATCACAAATTTGGCTCTGTGACAGACCCTTCTGTCAGGACTGAAAGAGTTAACTGTGTTTAGCTTTAAGAATCTAATTTCTAAAGACAGGTTTTCTGGCCCCAGCTATTGTGTGCTATAATTACATTTAAGTAATAAACAGGCCATTGTTTAATCACCCTCAGAGAACAGACGCTAGGTGATAAGACAAGCCAAATGTGTTTAAGTTGTTATCTGCCTAAGTAAAGTATTTAAGTAATATAATTCTATTGTATCATGTCAAGGGCGCTTCTCCCTTTTATCTAATGTACAACATTCTTTCAACCCCCATCTGAGGGGGGGTCAAAAACCTGTATAAATCTGTGTGCTGCCTTCAAATAAAGTTGTCATTCTGTTTTAAACCTGAAACTGGCTGGGTTGTGAATTGCTGATTGTCTATGCAGGACATTGTTCATCTGGGGTTAACCCTTGGTACACAGTTGGTACCGTAACATTGGTGGCAAGCGACGGAATGAACCTTATCGCCCAGAAGAGCAACTACACAAGCCAGTAACCTCAGGAAGAGGGGGATTATTACAATACTGACTAAGATGGAAAGAGTACCAGGGACAGAAGGAACCAATGGGCCCAGCATAGCAGACAGAACCCCCGCAGAAGCAAGCTTTGACCGGGCGGTCAAAATAAGACTGGCATATTATGGCCCCAACCCATCTGCGGAAATTATCGACCGGGTCATAGCAGCTGTGGAGGCCAACCTACTTCGCCAAAGCGGCGCTGCAGCAAACCCAGTGGAAAAGAGAAAAGTAAATTTTGCAGCTTTTAAAAACTTCCTGGAAACAGAAGGAGAGATTGATGGGTACCTTGCGGATTTTGAGAGGCAATGTGCACTATACAAGGTACCCGCAGAGGACTGGGTCACGATATTATCCGGAAAATTATCCGGCCGGGCCAGTGAGGCTTTTCGGGCCATTCCAGATGAGGAAGTCGGGGATTATAATACTGTAAAAGAGGCTCTGCTCTCCAGGTATGCGGTTACACCGGAGGCATACCGGAGGCGGTTCAGAGACACTGTTAAATTGGCTGGTGATTCCTACCTTGAGTGGGCATGTAAGGTGCACCGCACAGCAGCTCACTGGATAGCGGGGTGCCAAGCCGTATCTGGGGAAGAGGTGCTGCAGCTATTCCTGTTGGAACATTGCTTCGACAAGTTACCCGCAGGAGTTCGAGAGTGGGTTCGGGACCGTAAACCCTCCACCCTGCATGAAGCGGCTCGCTTGGCAGATGAGTATACGGATGCCCGCAAACTGGACACTGCTACCACTAAGCCCCCTGCCAGAGTGGAGTACAGACCCCCAGTCACCCCAGCACCTGCCAGTTACCAACCCCTAGCGCACCGCTATACCACACGGTCTCGGGCCACGAACTACCCTCAGAGAGCCTGGTTCAATTCGCGGGGCTACTCACAACCTATTCGGTGCTTTGGATGTAAGCAACTAGGGCACAAAAGACCAGAGTGTCCCCTAAACGCAGCGAACCAAGCACAGTCCTGGAGAAGACCCGCTAGCGGAATCCCACGTAATCCTCAGCCTGCGGCCCGCTACGTAGAGGCGCAAGAATGCTGGGGCATCCTACATGAGGCAGACCTTGTGCAAGCTGCCCACCGGAATAACCGGCAACTGGTTAAAGTGAATGGGAAGGAGGTCAGTGGTCTACGGGATACTGGTGCTACCATGACCTTGCTTCGAAAGAACTTGGTGTCTGAGAAACAGCACACAGGAGACACTGTGGCTGTGAGGGTAGCAGGGGGCACTGTGTTCCGCCTGCCTGTTGCCAGGGTGCATTTGGATTGGGGAGGGGGCGCTAGACCTGTGAATGTGGGGGTCATGAAGGATTTACCAGCTGATGTTCTCCTTGGAAATACCTTGGTCCCCCTTGTTTCTGCCTATGCTCCCATGGGTCCCGCTGATGTTAACCCTGTGACTACCCGTGCTCAGATCCGTGCAGCAGAGACTGACCCCCCTGCTGCTAAGCCCCAGGATGCTGAGCTCAGTAAATCTCTATCCGCTATTGATATGTGGGAGTCACGTTACAATGCGCTGATGAAGGAGAAGAGTCACGTAGAGGATAAAATGGTCACGTTAAATAATCATGTAACAGTGCTAGCGGGAGAGAAGAGGAGTGCAGAGGAAAAAGCACGTTTAGAACAGGAATCTCTGCTAGACAAGCTGCACCGACAGACTGCAGAAAACACCAGCTTGAGAGTGGAACATGAAACATTAAGGACAAACTTAGTGACACTGGAGGAGAAGCTGACGCTGGCTCATAGTGAGGTGCAGCAACTCAAGGGCACCCTATGTCAGTATGAAGGGATTGTGGATACCTATAAAGAGCAGGTACAAAAACCACGTAAAGAAGCCGATGATATTTTGAAGGACTGTTTAGCCCTAGTCGGGGCACTGAAGAGGTTGAACCCTTATTTATACAGACAGGGATTCTCTCTCATAACGGGAATACAGATGGATTGTCCCAGCAAACTGACATGCCTACCACCCCTTAGTCCGGTCATCCCCAGGTTGACCCGCAAAAGGGTCAAGCCGGGTCTGCCGGAGTGTTCCACAAGGGGGGAGCTATGTGACAGACCCTTCTGTCAGGACTGAAAGAGTTAACTGTGTTTAGCTTTAAGAATCTAATTTCTAAAGACAGGTTTTCTGGCCCCAGCTATTGTGTGCTATAATTACATTTACGTAATAAACAGGCCATTGTTTAATCACCCTCAGAGAACAGACGCTAGGTGATAAGACAAGCCAAATGTGTTTAAGTTGTTATCTGCCTAAGTAAAGTATTTAAGTAATATAATTCTATTGTATCATGTCAAGGGCGCTTCTCCCTTTTATCTAATGTACAACATTCTTTCAACCCCCATCTGAGGGGGGGTCAAAAACCTGTATAAATCTGTGTGCTGCCTTCAAATAAAGTTGTCATTCTGTTTTAAACCTGAAACTGGCTGGGTTGTGAATTGCTGATTGTCTATGCAGGACATTGTTCATCTGGGGTTAACCCTTGGTACACAGTTGGTACCGTAACAGGCTCCCAATATGCAGAATTAGATTATGGGCTTTCTACCTGTTACGGTACCAACAGTGTACCAAGGTTAATATCAGATGAACAATGTCCAGCATAGGGAATCAGCAATTCACAACCCAGCCAGTTTTCAGGTTTAAAACAGAATGACTCCTTTATTTGAAGGCAGCACACAGATTTATACACCCTGGCTTCAGGTTACAAAGGGCATTGGTTTAACAGTAAAGCAGACATATGAACAATGCATCAAACCTCTAACAATTGTCTATTGACAGGTAAAACAGATTAACATATTAAGTTAATTAACTAGGGAAGAACGTTTACTCAGACAATCTGATGTTGGGCAGTCTAGTTAACATAATCACACAAGGACACAATCAGTTTACCCAGACAGACTCCTGAGACACAATCAGATCTGAAACATACATAGAATACATCTTATTACTGAATATAGGAACAGTTCTTATTAGCTATAAAGTCTTTTATGCCCACTTGGCTTATAGAGTCACAATTGCTCCCACAAGGGGCACTCACACCCTGTACCCATCCTGTATTTATGGATACAGGGTGACATAGACATAAGACAGAGTTATGAAAGTACATGGGGTGTCCAGCATATAACATTCCATATTTCCATGCAGTCTCTGGGTATCCTTAAGCCCATGTACCTCCAGCCCAAAGAATGTTCCATAACAGGCCCTCCAATGTACAATGGCGAGATTGGTTTTGTCACATCTCTCCCCTTTTCCAAACAGACTAACAGGGTATCTGACCTCCTGCCGGTCAGTGCCCTGGTTAGTCCAGCAACCCACCCATAAAACACAATTAGTAGTACAGCCCACCCACAATAAATGGTTACTACACCTGAGTACGGGGAAAACTTGTCCATGTCCAGGTACCTCACCACAGCTGTGTGGGGGACTGGTACGCTGAATTGGTGGGTTGCGAGGTGGGCAGAGACCAGCTGTACTCTGCCCGGGTGCCAGCACTACCATGGAAGTAGCCTGGTGGGAGCCTGGTTGCTGGAGGGGGAGACCGACTGTCTCCCCTTTGGATACATAGCTGTGCTGCTGGAGGGGGAGACCAATCGTCTTCCCTTTGGCTAAACAGCCGTGTTGCTGGGGGACAGGACCAACTGTCCCTACCCCTTTTAACGCAGCCTGCCGCTGGGGAATGGAGTCTGGGCTCCCAAAGTCAGGCTCTGCAAAGGACTCCCATAACAAGCCAGGACCATCAAACTCCTCTCCCTCTGGTTTGTCATGCTCGGCTGTCCAGGGTATATAATGTGCCATATACCACCAGAGCACCTGGTAGGCATGTCAGTTTGCTGGGACAATCCATCTGGATTCCCGTTATGAGAGAGAATTCCTGTCCATACAAACAAGGGTTCAAATTCCTCAGTGCCCAGACCAGGGCCAAACAGTCCTTCAAAATCCCATCAGCTTCTTTACGAGTTTTCTGTACCTGCTCTTTATAGGTATCCACAATCCCTTCATACTGACATAGGGTGCCCTTGAGTTGCTGCACCTCACTATGAGCCAGCGTCAGCTTCTCCTCAAGTGTCGCTAAGTTTGTCTTTAAGGTTTCATGTCCCACTCTCAAGCTGGTGTTTTCTGCAGTCTGTCGGTGCAGCTTGTCTAGCAGAGATTCACGTTCTAAACGTGCTTTTTCCTCTGCGCTCCTCTTCTCCTTCATCAGCGCATTGTAACGGGACCTCCACATATCAATAGCGGATAGAGATTTACTGAGCTCATCGTCCTGGGGCTTAGCAGCAGGTGGGTCAGTCTCTGCTGCATGGATCTGGGCACGGGTAGTCACAGAGTTAACATCAGCGGGACCCATAGGAGCGTAGGCAGAAACAAGGGGGGCCAAGTCATTTCCAAGAAGAACATCAGCAGGTAAGTCCTTCTTGACCCCCACATTCACAGGTCTAGCGCCCACTCCCCAATCCAAATGTACCCTGGCAACAGGTAGGCTGAACACATCGCCCCCTGCTACCCTCACAGCCACAGTGTCTCCAGTGTACTGTTTCTCAGACACCAAGTTCTTTTGAAGCAAGGTCATGGTAGCACCAGTATCCCGTAGACCACTGACCTTCTTCCCATTCACTTTAACCAGTTGCCGGTTATTCCGGTGGGCAGCTTGCACAAGGTCTGCCTCATGTAGGATGCTCCAGCATTCTTGCGCCTCTACGTAGCGGGCCGCAGGCTGAGGATTACGTGGGATTCCGCCGGCGGGTCTTCTCCAGGACTGCGCTTGGTTCGCTGCGTTTAGGGGACACTCTGGTCTTTTGTGCCCTAGTTGCTTACATCTAAAGCACCGAATAGGTTGTGAGTAGCACCGCAAATTGAACAGGGCTCTCTGAGGGTAGTTCATGGCCGGAGGCCGTGTGGTATAGCGGTGCGCCGGGGTTTGGTAACTGGCAGCTGCTGGGGTGACTGGGGGTCTGTACTCCACTCTAGCAGGGGGCTTAGTGGTAGCAGTGTCCAGTTTGCGGGCATCCGTATACTCATCTGCCAAGCGAGCCGCTTCCTGCAGGGTGGAGGGTTTACGGTCCCGAACCCACTCTCGAACTCCTGCGGGTAACTTGTCGAAGCAATGTTCCAACAGGAATAGCTGCAGCACCTCTTCCCCAGATATGGCTTGGCACCCCGCTATCCAATGAGCTGCTGTGCGGTGCACCTTACATGCCCACTCAAGGTAGGAATCTCCAGCTAATTTAACAGTGTCTCTGAACCGCCTCCGGTATGCCTCCGGTGTAACCGCATACCTGGAGAGCAGAGCCTTTTTTACAGTATTATAATCCCTGACTTCCTCATCTGGAATGGCCCGAAAAGCCTCTCTGGCCCGGCCGGATAATTTTCCAGATAATATCGTGACCCAGTCCTCTGCGGGTACCTTGTGTAGTGCACATTGCCTCTCAAAATCCGCAAGGTACCCATCAATCTCTCCTTCTGTTTCCAGGAAGTTTTTAAAAGCAGCAAAATTTACTTTTCTCTTTTCCATCTTAGTCAGTATTGTAATAATCCCCCTCTTCCTGAGGTTACTGGCTTGTGTAGTTGCTCTTCTGGGCGATAAGGTTCATTCCGTCGCTGCCACCAATGTTACGGTACCAACAGTGTACCAAGGTTAATATCAGATGAACAATGTCCAGCATAGGGAATCAGCAATTCACAACCCAGCCAGTTTTCAGGTTTAAAACAGAATGACTCCTTTATTTGAAGGCAGCACACAGATTTATACACCCTGGCTTCAGGTTACAAAGGGCATTGGTTTAACAGTAAAGCAGACATATGAACAATGCATCAAACCTCTAACAATTGTCTATTGACAGGTAAAACAGATTAACATATTAAGTTAATTAACTAGGGAAGAACGTTTACTCAGACAATCTGATGTTGGGCAGTCTAGTTAACATAATCACACAAGGACACAATCAGTTTACCCAGACAGACTCCTGAGACACAATCAGATCTGAAACATACATAGAATACATCTTATTACTGAATATAGGAACAGTTCTTATTAGCTATAAAGTCTTTTATGCCCACTTGGCTTATAGAGTCACAATTGCTCCCACAAGGGGCACTCACACCCTGTACCCATCCTGTATTTATGGATACAGGGTGACATAGACATAAGACAGAGTTATGAAAGTACATGGGGTGTCCAGCATATAACATTCCATATTTCCATGCAGTCTCTGGGTATCCTTAAGCCCATGTACCTCCAGCCCAAAGAATGTTCCATAACAGGCCCTCCAATGTACAATGGCGAGATTGGTTTTGTCACACTACCTGACTCCACTCTAAAAGTGAGGTCGGGCAGAAAGCCCCTTCACCTCCTCCTCCTTCCATCCACATTCTCCATTAAACAAGGCAGATTACCAAAAGTAGGGCCAGAAAATAATTATGAAATGTGCTCAAGATGAAAAACTGTTCCATTGTCCACTCATCATACCATAACTATAATTCAATACTCATGTAAACACCTCAACTTTAAATACAAACAAATACAAATACAAACAAATGTAGGTCCCAATATGCCGAATTAGATTATGAGATTCCCTCTGGTCTCGGGCCTCTGGCACCTACCTCGTGCCTCTGGTGGGTGCCTCCTGCCTCGGGTTTCTGGTGGGCGCCTCTGGTCTCGGGCCTCTGGTGGGCACCTAGGGTCTTGGGCCTCTGATGGGTGCCTCCTGCCTCGGGCATCTGGTCGGCACCTCTTGGCGTCAGCGTTGGGCGCCTTAGGCTTTGTTGGGCGCGTCCAGTCTCGGGTCTCTGGTTTGCACCTCCTGCCTTGGACCTCTGGTGGGTGCCTCCGGTCTTGGGAATGGTGTGGGCTCCTCTGGTCTCAGGCCTCTGGTAGGCTCCTCTGGTCTCAGGCCTCTGGTAAGCACCGCCTGCCTCAAACCTTTGGTGGGTGCGTCGGGTCTCTGTTGGGCACCTCCTGTCTCTGGCCTCTGGTGGGTGCTTCCTGCTTTGGGTCTCTGGTGGGCACTCCCTGCCTTGGGCCTCTGGTGGGTGCCTCCTGTTTTCAGCCTAAGTTTGCACTCCTTTTCCTGGTCCTACCGTGGGTATTAACTCAGATGCCAGTTCTGGTGTGGTCACACCTGCTTACCTATCCTGCTTCCAGACGCCAAGTCTCCTGTTCCACTGTAATAAACTAATTTGCTTGTCTGTTACTTAAGCATGCCTAATAGGGGTAATTTCAGAAAGCAGCACATACCGCTGGCCCCTTCCAGTATTCCAGACAGTCCTTAGCCTGCCACCACCTTGCATATGCTCCATTCCCTTGAACTTGCTCATCCGAGTGTGACACATAATTATCCACAAATAATTCTTCAAACTATCTACCACTTTATATAACTACTTCATACTGTTCGCTACCATCTTCATATTATTTCAGTACTCATGTAAACACCTCAATTTTAAATACAAACATTTCTGCATGGCCATAATATAAGATATACATTCAGTGCCAGTTTGCATTTAAGGGCACATTCATGGAACCTACTTTTAAGTACTCTGCCTCTCTTTTTTGATCCCAAATTTAGACTCCCAATATGCCGAATTAGATTATGAGCGTTCTACCTGACTCCACTATAAAAGTGAGGTCGGGCAGAAAGCCCCTTCACCTCCTCCTCTTTCCATCCACATTCTCCATTAAAAAAGGCAGATTACCAAAAGTAGGGCAGGAATAGAAATATGAAGTGGGCTCAAGATGAAAAACTGTTCCATTGTCCACTTATCATACCATAACTATAATTCAATACTCATGTAAACACCTCAACTTTAAATACAAACACTTCTGCATGGTCATAATATAAGATACACATTGTGTGCCAGGTTGCATTTAAGGGCACTGACACAGAACCTACTTTTCAGTACCCTGTATCTTTTTCGATCCCAAATTTGGCTCCCAATATGCAGAATTAGATTATGGGCTTTCTACCTGACTCCACTCTAAAAGTGAGGTCGGGCAGAAAGCCCCTTCACCTCCTCCTCCTTCCATCCACATTCTCCATTAAACAAGGCAGATTACCAAAAGTAGGGCCAGAAAATAATTATGAAATGTGCTCAAGATGAAAAACTGTTCCACTGTCCACTCATCATACCATAACTATAATTCAATACCCATGTAAACACCTCAACTTTAAATACAAACAAATACAAATACAAACAAATGTAGGTCCCAATATGCCGAATTAGATTATGAGATTCCCTCTGGTCTCGGGCCTCTGGCACCTACCTCGTGCCTCTGGTGGGTGCCTCCTGCCTCAGGTTTCTGGTGGGCACCTCTGGTCTCGGGCCTCTGGTGGGCTCCTATGGTCTTGGGCCTCTGATGGGTGCCTTCTGCCTCGGACATCTGGTCGGCACCTCTTGGCGTCAGCGTTGGGCGCCTTAGGCTTTGTTGGGCGCGTCCAGTCTCGGGTCTCTGGTTTGCGCCTCCTGCCTTGGACCTCTGGTGGGTGCCTCCGGTCTTGGGAATGGTGTGGGCTCCTCTGGTCTCAGGCCTCTGGTAGGCTCCTCCGGTCTCAGGCCTCTGGTAAGCACCGCCTGCCTCAAACCTTTGGTGGGTGCCTCGGGCCTCTGTTGGGCACCTCCTTTCTCTGGCCTCTGGTGGGTGCTTCCTGCTTCGGGTCTCTGGTGGGCACTCCCTGCCTCGGGCCTCTGGTGGGTGCCTCCTGCTTTCAGCCTAAGTATGCACTCCTTTTCCTGGTCCTACCGTGGGTATTACCTCAGATGCCAGTTCTGGTGTGGTCACACCTGCTTACCTATCCTGCTTCCAGCCGCCAAGTCTCCTGTTCCACTGTAATAAACTAATTTGCTTGTCTGTTACTTAAGCATGCCTAATAGGGGTAATTTCAGAAAGCAGCACATACCGCTGGCCCCTTCCAGTATTCCAGACAGTCCTTAGCCTGCCACCACCTTACATATGCTCCATTCCCCTGAACTTGCTCATCCGAGTGTGACACATAATTATCCACAAATAATTCTTCAAACTATCTACCACTTTATATAACTACTTCATACTGTTCGCTACCATCTTCATATTATTTCAGTACTCATGTAAACACCTCAATTTTAAATACAGACATTTCTGCATGGCCATAATATAAGATATACATTCAGTGCCAGTTTGCATTTAAGGGCACATTCACGGAACCTACTTTTAAGTACTCTGCCTCTCTTTTTTGATCCCAAATTTAGACTCCCAATATGCCGAATTAGATTATGAGCGTTCTACCTGACTCCACTATAAAAGTGAGGTCGGGCAGAAAGCCCCTTCACCTCCTCCTCCTTCCATCCACATTCTCCGTTAAAAACGGCAGATTACCAAAAGTAGGGCAGGTATAGAAATATGAAGTGGGCTCAAGATGAAAAACTGTTCCATTGTCCACTTATCATACCATAACTATAATTCAATACTCATGTAAACACCTCAACTTTAAATACAAACACTTCTGCATGGTCATAATATAAGATACACATTGTGTGCCAGGTTGCATTTAAGGGCACTGACACAGAACCTACTTTTCAGTACCCTGTATCTTTTTCAATCCCAAATTTGGCTCCCAATATGCAGAATTAGATTATGGGCTTTCTACCTGACTCCACTCTAAAAGTGAGGTCGGGCAGAAAGCCCCTTCACCTCCTCCTCCTTCCATCCACATTCTCCATTAAACAAGGCAGATTACCAAAAGTAGGGCCAGAAAATAATTATGAAATGTGCTCAAGATGAAAAACTGTTCCATTGTCCACTCATCATACCATAACTATAATTCAATACTCATGTAAACACCTCAACTTTAAATACAAACAAATACAAATACAAACAAATGTAGGTCCCAATATGCCGAATTAGATTATGAGATTCCCTCTGGTCTCGGGCCTCTGGCACCTACCTCGTGCCTCTGGTGGGTGCCTCCTGCCTCGGGTTTCTGGTGGGCGCCTCTGGTCTCGGGCCTCTGGTGGGCAACTATGGTCTTGGGCCTCTGATGGGTGCCTCCTGCCTCGGGCATCTGGTCGGCACCTCTTGGCATCAGCCTTGGGCGCCTTAGGCTTTGTTGGGCGCGTCCAGTCTCGGGTCTTTGGTTTGCGCCTCCTGCCTTGGACCTCTGGTGGGTGCCTCCGGTCTTGGGAATGGTGTGGGCTCCTCTGGTCTCAGGCCTCTGGTAGGCTCCTCCTGTCTCTGGCCTCTGGTGCGTGCTTCCTGCTTCGGGTCTCTGGTGGGCACTCCCTGCCTCGGGCCTCTGGTGGGTGCCTCCTGCTTTCAGGCTAAGTTTGCACTCCTTTTCCTGGTCCTACCGTGGGTATTACCTCAGATGCCAGTTCTGGTGTGGACACACCTGCTTACCTATCCTGCTTCCAGCCGCCAAGTCTCCTGTTCCACTGTAATAAACTAATTTGCTTGTCTGTTACTTAAGCATGCCTAATAGGGGTAATTTCAGAAAGCAGCACATACCGCTGGCCCCTTCCAGTATTCCAGACAGTCCTTAGCCTGCCACCACCTTGCATATGCTCCATTCCCCTGAACTTGCTCATCCGAGTGTGACACAATTATCCACAAGTAATTCTTCAAACTATCTACCACTTTATATAACTACTTCATACTGTTCGCTACCATCTTCATATTATTTCAGTACTCATGTAAACACCTCAATTTTAAATACAAACATTTCTGCATGGCCATAATATAAGATATACATTCAGTGCCAGTTTGCATTTAAGGGCACATTCACGGAACCTACTTTTAAGTACTCTGCCTCTCTTTTTTTATCCCAAATTTAGACTCCCAATATGCCGAATTAGATTATGAGCGTTCTACCTGACTCCACTATAAAAGTGAGGTCGGGCAGAAAGCCCCTTCACCTCCTCCTCCTTCCATCCACATTCTCCGTTAAAAAAGGCAGATTACCAAAAGTAGGGCAGGAATAGAAATATGAAGTGGGCTCAAGATGAAAAACTGTTCCATTGTCCACTTATCATACCATAACTATAATTCAATACTCATGTAAACACCTCAACTTTAAATACAAACACTTCTGCATGGACATAATATAAGATACACATTGTGTGCCAGGTTGCATTTAAGGGCACTGACACAGAACCTACTTTTCAGTACCCTGTATCTTTTTCGATCCCAAATTTGTCTCCCAATATGCAGAATTAGATTATGGGCTTTCTACCTGACTCCACTCTAAAAGGGAGGTCGGGCAGAAAGCCCCTTCACCTCCTCCTCCTTCCATCCACATTCTCCATTAAACAAGGCAGATTACCAAAAGTAGGGCCAGAAAATAATTATGAAATGTGCTCAAGATGAAAAACTGTTCCATTGTCCACTCATCATACCATAACTATAATTCAATACTCATGTAAACACCTCAGCTTTAAATACAAACAAATACAAATACAAACAAATGTAGGTCCCAATATGCTGAATTAGATTATGAGATTCCCTCTGGTCTCGGGCCTCTGGCACCTACCTCGTGCCTCTGGTGGGTGCCTCCTGCCTCGGGTTTCTGGTGGGCGCCTCTGGTCTCGGGCCTCTGGTGGGCACCTATGGTCTTGGGCCTCTGATGGGTGCCTCCTGCCTCAGGCATCTGGTCGGCACCTTTTGGCGTCAGCATTGGGCGCCTCCGGTCTCCGACCTCTGGTGGGCGCCTCCATCCTTTGGTGGGCGGCTTCGGCCTCTGTTGGGTACCTCCTGCCTCAGGCCTCTGTTGGGCGCCTTCGATCTCGGGCCTCTGGTGGGCACCTCTGGTCTCTGGGCTTTGTTGGGCGCCTCCGTTCTCGGGCCTCTAGTATAAACCTCCTGCCTCGGGCCTCTGGTAGGCACCTCCAGGCACGGGCCTGTGGTGGGCACCTCCGGTCACGGGCCTCTGTCAGGCACCTCTGGGCTCAGGCCTCTGTCAGGCACCTCTGAGCTTAGGCCTCTTGTGGGTGCCTCCTGTCTTAGGCCTCTGGTGGGTGCTTTCAGTTCGAGCCTCTAGTGGGTGCCTCCAGTCTCGAGCCTCTGGTGGGCACCTCCATTCTCGGGCCTCTAGTAGCTGCCTCCTATCTTGGTCCTCTGGTGGGCACCTCCGGTCTCAGGCCTATGTTGGGCATCTCCTGTCTTGGGCCTCTGGTGGGCACCTCAAGTCTCGGGCCTCTGGTGGGTGCCTTGAGTCTCAGGTCTCTGGTGGGCACCTCGAGTCTCGGGACTCTGGTGGGCACCTCTGGCCTTGGGCCTCTGGTGGACTCCTCCAGCCTTTGGCCTCTGATGAGTGCCTCCGGCCTTCGGTCTCTGGTGGGCGCTTATGGCCCCGGGCCTCCGGTGGGTGTCTCCTGTCTTCAGTCTAAGTTTGCACTCCTGTTCCTATACCTACCGTAGGTCTCTGGTGGGTGCCTGCTGCCTCGATCCTCTGGTGGGAACCTTCGGTCTCGGGCCTCTGGTGGGCGTCTCCTGCCTCCGGTCTTTGGTGGGCACCTCGGGCCTCTGTTGGGCGCCTCCTGCCTTGGACCTCTGGTGGGCACCTTGGGCCTCTGTTGGGCACCTCCTGCCTCTGGTGGGTGCCTCCTGCCTCGGGCCTCTGGTGGGTGCCTCCTTCCTCTGGTCTCTGATGGGAACCCCCTGCCTCGGGCCTCTGGTAGGCGCCTCCGGTCTTAGGCCTCTGGTTGGCTCCTTCTGCCTCAGGCCTCTGGGGGGCGACTCCGGTCTCGTGCCTCCAGTGGGCGCCTCCTGCTTTCAGCCTAAGTTTGCACTCCTGTTCCTGGTCCTACAGTGGGCATTACCTCAGACGCCAGTTCTGGTATGTTCACACCTGCTTACCTATCCTGCTTCCAGCCTCCAATTCTCCTGTTCCAGGGTAATAAACTAACTTGCTTGTCTGTTACTTAAGCATGCTGTACTTAAGCATGCCTAATAGGGGTAATTCCAGAAAGCAGCACATACTGCTTGCCCCTTTCAGTATTCCAGATAGTCCTTAGCCTGCCACCACCTTGCATAAGCTCCATACCACTGAAACCGCTCATCCGAGTGTGACACACATTCATCCACAAATAATTCTTCAAACTATCTACCACTTAATATAACTACTTCATACTGTTCGCTACCATCTTCATACTATTACTATAATTCAGTACTCATGTAAACGCCTTAACTGTAAATACAAACACTTTGTATGGCCATAATGTAAGATATACATTCAGTGCCAGTTTGTATTTAAGGGCACGTTCATGGAACCTACTTTTCAGTAGTCTGCCTCTCTTTTTTTATCCCAAATTTAGGCACCCAATATGCAGAATTAGATTATGGGCTTTCTACCTGACACTCTATAAAAGTGAGGTCGGGCAGAAAGCCCCTTCACCTCCTCCTCCTTCCATCCACATTCTCCGTTAAACAAGGCAGATCACCAAAAGTAGGGCCGGAAACAAATATGAAGTGGGCTCAAGATGAAAGACCGTTACATTGTCCACTCATTATACCATAACTATAATTCAATACTCATGTAAACACCTCAACTTTAAATACAAACGCTTCTGTATGGTCATAATATAAGATACACATTTTGTGCCAGGTTGCATTTAAGGGCACTGTCACGGAACCTACTTTTCAGTACCCTGCCTCTTTTTTGATCCCAAATTTGGCTCCCAATTTCACTCCCAATATGCCGAATTAGATTATGGGCTTTCTACCTGACTCCACTCTAAAAGTGAAGTCGGGCAGAAAGCCCCTTCACTTCCTCCTCCTTCCATCCACATTCTCCGTTAAACAAGGCAGACAACCAAAAGAAGGGCCGGAAAATAAATATGAATGGGGCTCAAGATGAAAAACTGTTCCATTGTCCACTCATCATACCATAACTATAATTCAATACTCATGCAAACACCTCAACTTAAAATACAAACAAATACAAATACAAACAAATGTAGGTTTCCATATGACGAACTAGATTATGAGTTTTCCTCTGATCTCGGGCTTCTGGTACGTACCTCGGGCCACTGGTGGGCGCCTCCTGCCTCGGGCATCTGGTGAGCACCTCCAATTTTGGGCCTCGGGTGGGCACCTACGTTCTCGGGTCTCTGGTGGGTGCCTTGGGCCTCTGGTCAGCACATCTTGGCGTGGGCCTCTGGTGGGAACCTCCTGCCTCAGGGATCTGGTGGGCACCTCGGGCCTCTGGATGGTGCCTCCTGCGTTGGGCCTCTGTTGGGCGCCTCTGACCTCTGGTTGGCACCTCTGTTCTCGGGCCTCTGGTGGGCGCCTCCGATCATTGGCCTCTGGTGGGCACCTTAGGCCTCCAGTGGGCACCTCCTGCATTGAGCCTCTGGTGGGCACCTCCGGTCCCGGGCCTCTGGTGGGAGTCTCCGGTCTTGGGCCTCTGGTGGGCGCCTCCGATCATTGGCCTCTGGTGGGCACCTTAGGCCTCCAGTGGGCACCTCCTGCATTGAGCCTCTGGTGGGCACCTCCGGTCCCGGGCCTCTGGTGGGAGTCTCCGGTCTTGGGCCTCTGGTGGGCACCTCCGGGCTCGGGCCTCTGGTGGGCACCTCAGGCCTCTTGACTCAAGCCTCTGGTGGGTGCCTCTGGTTTCTGGCCTGTGGCAGGCACCTCGGGTCTCAGGCCTCTGGTAGGCACCTCCAGTCACGGGCCTCTGTCGGGCACCTTGGGGCTTAGGCCTCTAGTGGGTGCCTCCTGCCTCAAGACTCTGGTGGGCACCTTCAGTCTCTGGCTTCTGGTGGGCGCCTCTGGGTGTGGGTCTCTGGTGGGCACCTCTGGTCTCCGACCTCTGGTGGGTGCCCCCAGCCTTTGGTGGGTGGCTTGGGCCTCTGTTGGCTGCCTCCTGCCTCGGACCTCTGGTTGGCACCTTGGGCCTCTGTTGGGCACCTCCTGCCTCTGGTGGGTGCCTCCTGCCTCGTGCCTCTGTTGGGCACCTTCGATTTCGGGCCTCTGGTGGGCACCTCCGGTCTCTGGCCTTTGGTGGGCGCCTCCTTTCTCAGGCTTCTAGTAGAAGCCTCCTGCCTTGGGCCTCTGGTGGGCACCTCCTACCTCGGGCCTGTGGTGGGCACCTCCGGTCTCAGGCCTCTGTCAGGCACCTCTGGGCTCGGGCCTCTGTCAGGCACCTCAGGGCTTAGGCCTCTGGTGGGTGCCTCCAGTCTTAGGCCTCTTGTGGGCGCCTTCGGTTCGAGCCTCTGGTGGGTGCCTCGAGTCTCAGGCCTCTGGTGGGTGCCTCAAGTCTCAGGACTCTGGTGGGCACCTCTGGCCTTGGGCCTCTGTTGGGCTCCTCCAGCCTTTGGCCTCTGGTGGGTGCCTCCGGCCTCTGGTAGGTGCCTCCTGCCACGGGCCTCTTGTGAGCGTCTCCGGTCTTAAGCCTCTGGTGGACATCCCGGTCTCAGGCCTCCGGTGGGTGCTTATGGCCCCGGGCCTCCGGTGGGTGTATCCTGTCTTCAGTCTAACTTTGCACTCCTAATCCTATACCTACCGTGGGCCTCTGGTGGGTGCCTCCTGCTTCGATCCTCTGGTGGAACCCTTCGGTCTCGGGCATCTGGTGTGTGCCTCCTGCCTCGGACCTCTGGTGGGCGCCTTGGGCCTCTGTTGGTTACCTCCTGCCTCTGGTGGGTGCCTCCTGCCTCAGGCCTCTGGTGGGTGTCTCTTTCCTCTGGTCTCTGGTGGGAACCCCCTGCCTCAGGCCTCTGGTAGGTGCCTCCGGTCTTAGGCCTCTGGTTGGCTCCTCCTGCTTCAGGCCTCTGGTGGGCGACTCCGGTCTCGGGCCTCCGGTGGATACCTCCTGCTTTCAGCCTAAGTTTGCACTCCTATTCCTGGTCCTACAGTGGACATTACCTCAGACGCCAGTTCTGGTGTGGTCACACCTGCTTACCTATCCTGCTTCCAGCCTCCAAGTCTCCTGTTCCACTGTAATCAACTAAGTTGCTAGTCTGTTACTTAAGCATGCCTAATAGGGGTAATTCCAGAAAGCAGCATATACCGCTGGCCCCTTTCAGTCTCCAAAACAGTTCCAAACAGTCCTTTGCCTGCCACCACCTTGCATAAGCTCCAAACCCCTGAACCCGCTCATCATCCTCAAATAATTCTTTAAACTATCTACCACTTTATATAACTACTTCATACTGTTCGCTACCATCTTCATACTACCATTTGAATTCAGTACTAATCTAAACACCTCAACTTTAAATAAAAACACCTCTGTATGGCAATAATATAAGATATACATTCAGTGCCAGTTTGCATTTAAGGGCACGTTCACGAAACCTACTTTTCAGTACTCTGCCTCTTTTTTTTATCCCAAATTTAGATTCCCAATATTCTGAATTAGATTATGGGCTTTTTACCTGACGCCACTATAAAAGTGAGGTCAGACAGAAAGTCCCTTCACCTCCTCCTCCTTCCATCCACATTCTTCATTAAACAAGGCAGATTACCAAAAGTAGGGCCAGATATGAAGTGGGCTGAAGATGAAAGACCGTTCCATTGTCCACTCATCATACCATAACTATAATTCAATACTCATGTAAACACCTCAACTTTAAATACAAACACTTATGTATGTTTGCATTTAAGGGCACTTTCACGGAACCTACTTTTCAGTACTCTGCCTCATTTTTATCCAAAATTTAGCTCCCAATTTGGCTCCCAATATTCTAAATTAGATTATGGGCTTTTTACCTGACTCCACTCTAAAAGTGAGGTCGGGCAGAAAGCCCCTTCACCTCCTTCTCTTTCCATCCACATTCTCTGTTAAACAAGGCAGATTACCAAAAGTAGGGCCGGAAAACAAATATGAAATGGGCTCAAGATGAAAAACTGTTCCATTGTCCAATCATACTACCATAACTATAATTCAATACTTATGTAAACACCTTAACGTTAAATACAAACTAATGTAGGTCCCAATATGCCGAATTAGATTATGAGCTTTCCTCTGGACTCGGGCCTCTGGTGGGTGCCTACGGTCTCAAGCCTCTGGTTGGCGCCCACAAGAGGCCCAAGATTGGATGCAACCAACAGAGGCCTGAGGCAGGAGGTACCCACCAGAGGCCGGAGGCCTCTGATAGGCACCTCCAGTCTTGGGCCTCTGGTAGGCACCTCTGGTCATGGGCCTCTGTCGAGCACCTCTGAGCTTGGGCCTCTGATGGGTGCCTCTGGTTTTGGGCCTCTGGTGGGCACCTTCAGTCTCGGGCATCTGGTGGGCACCTCTGGGCATGGGTCTCTGGTGGGTGCCTCCAGTCTCTGAACTCTGGTGGGCGCCTCCGGTCTCCGGCCTCTGGTGAGTGCCTCCTGCCTCTGGTGGGCACTTCGTGCATCTGTTGGGCGCCTCCTGCCTCGGACTTTTGGTGGGCGCCTCGGGCCTCTGTTGGGCACCTCCTGCCATGGGCCTTTGGTGAGTGCCTCCTACTTCCGGTCTCTGGTGGGCACTCCCTGCCTTGGGCCTCTGGTGGGCACCTTTGGTCTCAGGCCTCGGGTGGGTGACTCCGGTCTTGGGTCTCTGGTGGGCACTTACGGCCCCGGGTCTCTGGTGGGCACTTATGGCCCCGGGCCTCCGGTGGGCGCCTCCTGCTTTCAGCCTAAGTTTGCACTCCTGTTCCTGGTCCTACCGTGGGCATTACCTCAGATGCCAATTCTGGTGTGTTTACACCTGCTTACATATCCTGCTTCCAGCCTCCAAATTTCCTGTTCCACTGTAATAAACTAACTTTGCTTGTCTGTTACTTAAGCATGCCTAATAGGGGTAATTCCAGAAAGCAGCACATACCGTTGGCCCCTTTCAGTATTCCAGACACTCCTTAGCCTGCCACCACTTTGCATATGCTCTATACTCCTGAATCTGCTCATCCGAGTGTGACACACATTCATACACAAATAATTCTTCAAACTATCTACCACTTTATATAAATACTTCATACTGTTCGCTACCATCTTCATACTATTTCAGTACTCATGTAAACACCTCAACTTTAAATACAAAAATTTCTGAATGGCCATAATATAAGATATACATTCAGTGCCAGTTTGCATTTAAGGGCACGTTCACGGAACCTACTTTTCAGTATGTTACGGTACCAACAGTGTACCAAGGGTTAATACCAGGGAACAACGTCCTGCATAGGGAATCAGCAATTCACAAACCAGCCAGTTTTCAGGTTTAAACAGAATGACTACTTTATTTGAAGGCAGCACACAGATTTATACACCCTGGCTTCAGGTTACAAAGGGCATTGGTTTAACAGTAAAGCAAACATATGAACAATGCATCAAACCTCTAACAAATGTCTATTCACAGGTAAAACAGATTAACATATTAAGTTAATTAACTAGGGAAGAACGTTTACTCAGACAAACTCCTGAGACACAATCAGATCTGAAACATACATAGAATACATCTTATTAGAGAATATAGGAACAGTTATTATTAGCTATAAAGTCTTTTATGCCCACTTGGCTTATAGAGTCACAATTGCTCCCACAAGGGGCACTCACACCCTGTACCCATCCTGTATTTATGGATACAGGGTGACATAGCCATAAGACAGAGTTATGAAAGTACATGGGGTGTCCAGCATATACAATTCCATATTTCCATGCAGTCTCTGGGTATCCTTAAGCCCATGTACCTCCAGCCCAAAGAATGTTCCATAACAGGCCCTCCAATGTACAGTGGCGAGATTGGTTTTGTCACATCTCTGCCTCTGGTGGGTGCCTCCTGCCTCGATCCTTTGGCGGGAACCTTCGGTCTCGGGCCTCTGGTGGGCGCCTCGAGTCTTGGGCCTCTGGTGGGCACCTCAAGTCTTGGGCCTCTTGTGGGCACCTAGGGTCTCGGGCTTCTGGTGGGCACCTCTGGCCTCGGGCCTCTGGTGGGTGCCTCCATTCTCGAGCCTCTGGTAGAAACCTCCTGCCTCGGGTCTCTGGTGGGCATCTCCTGCCTCGGGCCTCTGTCGGGCACCTCCGGTCTCAGGCCTCTGGCAGGCACCTCTGGTCATGGGCCTCTGTCGGGCACCTCCGTGCTAGGGCCTCTGGTGGGCACCTCTGGTCTTAGACCTCTGGTGGACACCTCTGGTCTCGGGCCTCTGGTGGTCGCCTCCGGTTTGGGCCTCTAGTGGGCACCTCCCGTGTCCGACCTCTGGTGGGCGCCTCCTGCCTCGGGCCTCTGTTTGGTGAGTTCGGTCTCGGGGATCTGGTGGGCGCCTCCTGCCTCGGACTTTTGTGGGCACCTCGGGCCTCTGTTGGGCACCTCCAGCCTTGGGCCTCTGGTGGGCGCCTCGAGTCTCGGGCCTCTGGTGGGTGCCTCGAGTCTTGGGCCTCTGGTGGGCGTCTCGAGTCTAGGGCCTCTGGTGGGCACCTCTGGCCTTGGGCCAATGGTGGGCTCTTCCAGCCTTTTGCCTCTGGTGGGCGCCTCTGGGGGCGCATCCGGCCTTATGCCTCTGGTGGGGGCCTCCGGCCTTCAGCCTCTAGTGGGTGCCTCCTGTCACGGGCCTCTTGTGAGCACCTCCGGTCTCAAGCCTCTGGTGGGCATCCCGGTCTCAGGCCTCCGGTGGGCGCTTATGGCCCCGGGCCTCCGGTGGGTGTCTCCTGTCTTCAGTCTAAGTTTGCACTCCTGTTCCTATACCTACTGCTTCCGGCCTTTGGTGGGCGCCTCGGGCCTCTGTTGGGCGCCTCCTGCCTCGGACCTCTGGTGGGCACCTCCTGCCTTGGGCCTCTGGTGGGTGCCTCCTGCCTCGGGCCTCTGGTGGGAACCCCCTGCCTCAGGCCTCTGGTGGGCGACTCCGGTCTCGGGCCTCCGGTTGACGCCTCCTGCTTTCAGCCTAAGTTTGCACTCCTGTTCCTGGTCCTACCGTGGGCATTATCTCAGACGCCAGTTCTGTTATTTTCACACCTGCTTACCTATCCTGATTCCAGCCTCCAAGTCTCCTGTTCCAGTGTAATAAACTAACTTCCTTGTCTGTTACTTAAGCATGCCTAATAGGGGTAATTCCAGAAAGCAGCATATACCGCTTGCCCCTTTTAGTATTCCAGATAGTCCTTAGCCTGTCACCACCTTGCATAAGCTCCATACCACTGAAACTGCTCATCCGAGTGTGACACACATTCATCCACAAATAATTCTTCAAACTATCTACCACTTTATATAACTACTTCATACTGTTCGCTACCATCTTCATACTATTACTATAATTCAGTACTCATATAAACGCCTCAACTTTAAATACAAACACTTTGTATGGCCATAATGTAAGATATACATTCAGTGCCAGTTTGTATTTAAGGGCACATTCATGAAACCAACTTTTCAGTACTCTGCCTCTCTTTTTTTATCCCAAATTTAGTCACCCAATATGCCGAATTAGATTATGGGCTTTCTACCTGATGCTCTATAAAAGTGAGGTCGGGCAGAAAGCCCCTTCACCTCCTCCTCCTTCCATCCACATTTTCCGTTAAACAAGGCAGATTACCAAAAGTAGGGGCGAAAACAAATATGAAGTGGGCTCAAGATGAAAGACCGTTAGATTGTCCACTCATTATACCATAACTAAAATTCAATACTCATGTAAACACCTCAACTTTAAATACAAACACTTCTGTAAGGTCGTAATATAAGATACACATATTGTGCCAGGTTGCATTTAATGGCACTGTCACGGAACCTACTTTTCAGTACCCTGCCTCTTTTTTTATCCCAATTTTTTTCTAAAAGTGAAGTCGGGCAGAAAGCCCCTTCACCTCCTCCTCCTTCCATCCACATTCTCCGTTAAACAAGGCAGATTACCAAAAGAAGGGCCGGAAAATAAATATGAATGGGGCTCAAGATGAAAAACTGTTCAATTGTCCACTCATCATACCATAACTATAATTCAATACTCATGCAAACACCTCAACTTTAAATACAAACAAATACAAATACAAACAAATGTAGGTTTCCATATAACGAATTAGATTATGAGCTTTCCTCTGGTCTCGGGCTTCTGGTACATACCTCGTGCCTCTGGTGGGCACCTCCTGCCTCGGGCATCTGGTGAGCACCTCCAATTCTGGGCCTCTGGTGGGCACCTACGTTCTCGGGTCTCTGGTGGGTGCCTTGGGCCTCGGGTCAGCACATCTTTGTGTGGGCCTCTGGTGGGTCTTCCTGCCTCAGGGATCTGGTGGGCACCTCGGGCCTCTGGTTGGTGCCTCCTGCATTGGGCCTCTGTTGGGCGCCTCTGACCTCTGGTAGGCACCTCTGTTCTCAGGCCTCTGGTGGGTGCCTCCGGTCATTGGCCTCTGGTGGGCACCTTAGGCCTCTGGTGGGCACCTCCTGCATTGAGCCTCTGGTGGGCACCTTAGGTCTCTGGTGGGCACCTCCGGTCCCGGGCCTCTGGTGGGAGCCTCAGGTCTTGGGCCTCTGGTGGGCACCTCTGGGCTCGGGCCTCTGCTGGGCACCTCAGGCCTCTAGTGGTCGTCACCTCCTGACTCGAGCCTCTGGTGGGTGTCTCTGGTTTCTGGCCAGTGGCAGGCACCTCGGGTCTCAGGCCTCTGGTAGGCACCTCCAGTCACAGGCCTCTGTTGGGCACCTCGGGGCTTGGGCCTCTAGTGGGTGCCTCCTGCCTCAAGCCTCTGGTGGGCACCTTCAGTCTCGGGCTTCGGGTGGGCACCTCTGGATGTGGGTCTCTGGTGGGCGCCTCCGATCTCCGACCTCTGGTGGGTGCCTTCAGCCTTTGGTGGGTGGCTTGGGCCTCTGTTGGCTGTCTCCTGCCTCTGGTTGGCACCTCAGACCTCTGTTGGGCACCTCCTGCCTCAGGCCTCTGGTGGGTGCCTCCTGCCTCGTGCCTCTGTGGGCACCTTCGATTTCGGGCCTCTGGTGGGCACCTCTGGTCTCTGGCCTTTGGTGAGCGCCTCCTTTCTGGGGCCTCTAGTAGAAGCCTCCTGCCTTGGGCCTCTATTGGGCACCTCCTGCCTCGGGCCTGTGGTGGGCACTTCCGGTCTCAGGCCTCTGGTAGGCACCTCCGGTCACGGGCCTCTGTCAGGCACCTCTGGGCTTGGGCCTCTGTCAGGCACCTCCAGGCTTAGGGCCTCTGTTGGGCTCCTCCAGCCTTTGGCCTCTGGTGGGTGCCTCCGGCCTCTGGTGGGTGCCACCTGCCACGGGCCTCTTGTGAGCGCCTCCGGTCTTAAGCCTCTGGTGGACATCCCGGTCTCAGGCCTCCGGTGGGTGCTTATGGCCCCGGGCTTCCGGTGGGTGTATCCTGTCTTCAGTCTAAGTTTCACTCCTAATCCTATACCTACCGTGGGCCTCTGGTGGGTGCCTCCTGCCTCGATCCTCTGGTGGGAACCTTTGGTCTTGGGCCTCTGGTGTGCTCCTCCTGCCTCCGGTCTTTGGTGGGCACCTCTGGCCTCTGTTGGGCGCCTCCTGCCTCGGACCTCTGGTGGGCGCCTTGGGCCTCTGTTGGGCACCTCCTGCCTCTAGTGGGTGCCTCCTGTCTCGGGCCTCTGGTGGTTGCCTCCTTCCTCTGGTCTCTGGTGGGAACCCCCTGCCTCAGGCCTCTGGTAGGTTCCTCCGGTCTTAGGCCTCTGGTTGGCTCCTCATGCTTCAGGCCTCTGGTGGGCGACTCCGGTCTCGGGCCTCCGGTGGATACCTCCTGCTTCAGCCTAAGTTTGCACTCCTATTCCTGGTCCTACAGTGGGCATTACCTCAGACGCCAGTTCTGGTGTGGTCACACCTGCTTACCTATCCTGCTTCCAGCCTCCAAGTCTCCTGTTCCACTGTAATCAACTAAGTTGCTAGTCTGTTACTTAAGCATGCCTAATAGGGGTAATTCCAGAAAGCAGCATATACCGCTGGCCCCTTTCAGTGTTCCAAACAGTCCTTTGCCTGCCACCACCTTGCATAAGCTGCAAACCCCTGAACCCGCACATCTGAGTGTGACACACAATCATCCTCAAATAATTCTTTAAACTATCTACCACTTTATATAACTACTTCATACTGTTCGCTACCATCTTCATACTATCATTAGAATTCAGTACTAATCTAAACACCTCAACTTTAAATAAAAACACCTCTGTATGGCAATAATATAAGATATACATTCAGTGCCAGTTTGCATTTAAGGGCACATTCACGGAACCTACTTTTCAGTACTCTGCCTCTTTTTTTTATCCCAAATTTAGACTCCCAATATTCTGAATTAGATTATGGGCTTTTTACCTGACGCCACCATTAAACAAGGCAGATTACCAAAAGTAGGGCCAGATATGAAGTGGGCTAAAGATGAAAGACCGTTCCATTGTCCACTCATCATACCATAACTATAATTCACCTCAACTTTAAATACAAACACTTATGTATGGTTGCATTTAAGGGCACTTTCACGGAACCTACTTTTCAGTACTCTGCCTCATTTTTATCCAAAATTTAGCTCCCAATTTGGCTCCCAATATTCTAAATTAGATTATGGGCTTTCTACCTGACTCCACTCTAAAAGTGAGGTCGGGCAGAAAGCCCCTTCACCTCCTCCTCCTTCCATCCACATTCTCCGTTAAACAAGGCAGATTACCAAACGTAGGGCTGGAAAATAAATATGAAATGGGCTCAAGATGAAAAACTGTTCCATTGTCCACTCATCATACCATAACTATAATTCAATACTCATGTAAACACCTTAACTTTAAATACAAACAAATGTAGGTCCCAATATGCCGAATTAGATTATGAGTTTTCCTCTGGACTCGGGCCTCTGGTTGGCGCCCACAAGAGGCCCAAGATTGGAGGCACCCAACAGAGGCCTGAGGCAGGAGGTACCCACCAGAGGCCAGAGGCCTCTGATAGGCACCTCCAGTCTCGGGCCTCTGGTAGGCACCTCTAGTCACGGGCCTCTGTCGAGCACCTCTGAGCTTGGGTGTCTGGTGGGTGCCTCCGGTTTTGGGCCTCTGGTGGGCATCTTCAGTCTCGGGCATCTGGTGGGCACCTCTGGGCGTGGGCCTCTGGTGGGTGCCTCCAGTCTCTGAACTCTGGTGGGCGCCTCCGGTCTCCGGCCTCTGGTGAGTGCCTCCTGCCTCTGGTGGGCGCTTTGTGCCTCTGTTGAGTGCCTCCTGCCTTGGACCTTTGATGGGCGCCTTGGGCCTCTGTTGGGCACCTCCTGCCATGGGCCTCTGGTGAGTGCCTCCTACTTCCGGTCTCTGGTGGGCACTCCCTGCCTTGGGCTTCTGGTGGGCACCTCCGGTCTCAGGCCTCTGGTTGGCTCCTCCTGCCTCAGGCCTCTGGTGGGCGACTCCGGTCTCGGGTCTCCGGTGGGCACTTATGGCCCCGAGCCTCCGGTGGGCGCCTCCTGCTTTCAGCCTAAGTTTGCACTCCTGTTCCTGGTCCTACCGTGGGCATTACCGTTCCTCAGATGCCAATTCTGGTGTGTTTACACCTGCTTACATATCCTGCTTCCAGCCTCCAAATTTCCTGTTCCACTGTAATAAACTAACTTTGCTTGTCTTTTACTTAAGCATGCCTAATAGGGGTAATTCCAGAAAGCAGCACATACCGTTGGCCCCTTTCAGTATTCCAGACACTCCTTAGCCTGCCACCACTTTGCATATGCTCTATACTCCTGAATCTGCTCATCCGAGTGTGACACACATTCATACACCTATAATTCTTCAAACTATCTACCACTTTATATAACTACTTCAAACTGTTGGCTACCGTCTTCATACTATTTCAGTACTCATGTAAACACCTAAACTTTAAATACAAACATTTCTGTATGGCCATAATATAAGATATACATTCAGTGCCAGTTTGCATTTAAGGGCACGTTCACGGAACCTACTTTTCAGTACTCTGCCTCTCTTTTTTTATCCCAAATTTAGGCTCCCAATATGCAGAATTAGATTATGGGCTTTCTACCTGACTCCACTCTAAAAGTGAGGTCGGGCAGAAAGCCCCTTCACCTCCTCCTCCTTCCATCCACATTCTCCATTAAACAAGGCAGATTACCAAAAGTAGGGCCAGAAAATAATTATGAAATGTGCTCAAGATGAAAAACTGTTCCACTGTCCACTCATAATACCATAACTATAATTCAATACTCATGTAAACACCTCAACTTTAAATACAAACAAATACAAATACAAACAAATGTAGGTCCCAATATGCCGAATTAGATTATGAGATTCCCTCTGGTCTCGGGCCTCTGGCACCTACCTCGTGCCTCTGGTGGGTGCCTCCTGCCTCAGGTTTCTGGTGGGCACCTCTGGTCTCGGGCCTCTGGTGGGCTCCTATGGTCTTGGGCCTCTGATGGGTGCCTTCTGCCTCGGGCATCTGGTCGGCACCTCTTGGGGTCAGCGTTGGGCGCCTTAGGCTTTGTTGGGCGCGTCCAGTCTTGGGTCTCTGGTTTGCGCCTCCTGCCTTGGACCTCTGGTGGGTGCCTCCGGTCTTGGGAATGGTGTGGGCTCCTCTGGTCTCAGGCCTCTGGTAAGCACCGCCTGCCTCAAACCTTTGGTGGGTGCCTCGGGCCTCTGTTGGGCACCTCCTGTCTCTGGCCTCTGGTGGGTGCTTCCTGCTTCGGGTCTCTGGTGGGCACTCCCTGCCTCGGGCCTCTGGTGCGTGCCTCCTGCTTTCAGCCTAAGTTTGCACTCCTTTTCCTGGTCCTACCGTGGGTATTAACTCAGATGCCAGTTCTGGTGTGGTCACACCTGCTTACCTATCCTGCTTCCAGCCGCCAAGTCTCCTGTTCCACTGTAATAAACTAATTTGCTTGTCTGTTACTTAAGCATGCCTAATAGGGGTAATTTCAGAAAGCAGCACATACCGCTGGCCCCTTCCAGTATTCCAGACAGTCCTTAGCCTGCCACCACCTTGCATATGCTCCATTCCCCTGAACTTGCTCATCCGAGTGTGACACATAATTATCCACAAGTAATTCTTCAAACTATCTACCACTTTATATAACTACTTCATACTGTTCGCTACCATCTTCATATTATTTCAGTACTCATGTAAACACCTCAATTTTAAATACAAACATTTCTGCATGGCCATAATATAAGATATACATTCAGTGCCAGTTTGCATTTAAGGGCACATTCACGGAACCTACTTTTAAGTACTCTGCCTCTCTTTTTTGATCCCAAATGTAGACTCCCAATATGCCGAATTAGATTATGAGCGTTCTACCTGACTCCACTATAAAAGTGAGGTCGGGCAGAAAGCCCCTTCACCTTCTCCTCCTTCCATCCACATTCTCCGTTAAAAAAGGCAGATTACCAAAAGTAGGGCAGGAATAGAAATATGAAGTGGGCTCAAGATGAAAAACTGTTCCATTGTCCACTTATCATACCATAACTATAATTCAATACTCATGTAAACACCTCAACTTTAAATACAAACACTTCTGCATGGTCATAATATAAGATACACATTGTGTGCCAGGTTGCATTTAAGGGCACTGACACAGAACCTACTTTTCAGTACCCTGTATCTTTTTTGATCACAAATTTGGCTCCCAATATGCAGAATTAGATTATGGGCTTTCTACCTGACTCCACTCTAAAAGTGAGGTCGGGCAGAAAGCCCCTTCACCTCCTCCTCCTTCCATCCACATTCTCCATTAAACAAGGCAGATTACCAAAAGTAGGGCCAGAAAATAATTATGAAATGTGCTCAAGATGAAAAACTGTTCCATTGTCCACTCATCATACCATAACTATAATTCAATACTCATGTAAACACCTGAGCTTTAAATACAAACAAATACAAATACAAACAAATGTAGGTCCCAATATGCCGAATTAGATTATGAGATTCCCTCTGGTCTCGGGCCTCTGGCACCTACCTCGTGCCTCTGGTGGGTGCCTCCTGCCTCGGGTTTCTGGTGGGCGCCTCTGGTCTCGGGCCTCTGGTGGGCACCTAGGGTCTTGGGCCTCTGATGGGTGCCTCCTGCCTCGGGCATCTGGTCGGCACCTCTTGGCGTCAGCGTTGGGCGCCTTAGGCTTTGTTGGGCGCGTCCAGTCTCGGGTCTCTGGTTTGCACCTCCTGCCTTGGACCTCTGGTGGGTGCCTCCGGTCTTGGGAATGGTGTGGGCTCCTCTGGTCTCAGGCCTCTGGTAGGCTCCTCTGGTCTCAGGCCTCTGGTAAGCACCGCCTGCCTCAAACCTTTGGTGGGTGCGTTGGGTCTCTGTTGGGCACCTCCTGTCTCTGGCCTCTGGTGGGTGCTTCCTGCTTCGGGTCTCTGGTGGGCACTCCCTGCCTTGGGCCTCTGGTGGGTGCCTCCTGTTTTCAGCCTAAGTTTGCACTCCTTTTCCTGGTCCTACCGTGGGTATTAACTCAGATGCCAGTTCTGGTGTGGTCACACCTGCTTACCTATCCTGCTTCCAGACGCCAAGTCTCCTGTTCCACTGTAATAAACTAATTTGCTTGTCTGTTACTTAAGCATGCCTAATAGGGGTAATTTCAGAAAGCAGCACATACCGCTGGCCCCTTCCAGTATTCCAGACAGTCCTTAGCCTGCCACCACCTTGCATATGCTCCATTCCCTTGAACTTGCTCATCCGAGTGTGACACATAATTATCCACAAATAATTCTTCAAACTATCTACCACTTTATATAACTACTTCATACTGTTCGCTACCATCTTCATATTATTTCAGTACTCATGTAAACACCTCAATTTTAAATACAAACATTTCTGCATGGCCATAATATAAGATATACATTCAGTGCCAGTTTGCATTTAAGGGCACATTCACGGAACCTACTTTTAAGTACTCTGCCTCTCTTTTTTGATCCCAAATTTAGACTCCCAATATGCCGAATTAGATTATGAGCGTTCTACCTGACTCCACTATAAAAGTGAGGTCGGGCAGAAAGCCCCTTCACCTCCTCCTCCTTCCATCCACATTCTCCGTTAAAAACGGCAGATTACCAAAAGTAGGGCAGGAATAGAAATATGAAGTGGGCTCAAGATGAAAAACTGTTCCATTGTCCACTTATCATACCATAACTATAATTCAATACTCATGTAAACACCTCAACTTTAAATACAAACACTTCTGCATGGTCATAATATAAGATACACATTGTGTACCAGGTTGCATTTAAGGGCACTGACACAGAACCTACTTTTCAGTACCCTGTATCTTTTTCGATCCCAAATTTGGCTCCCAATATGCAGAATTAGATTATGGGCTTTCTACCTGACTCCACTCTAAAAGTGAGGTCGGGCAGAAAGCCCCTTCACCTCCTCCTCCTTCCATCCACATTCTCCATTAAACAAGGCAGATTACCAAAAGTAGGGCCAGAAAATAATTATGAAATGTGCTCAAGATGAAAAACTGTTCCATTGTCCACTCATCATACCATAACTATAATTCAATACTCATGTAAACACCTCAACTTTAAATACAAACAAATACAAATACAAACAAATGTAGGTCCCAATATGCCGAATTAGATTATGAGATTCCCTCTGGTCTCGGGCCTCTGGCACCTACCTCGTGCCTCTGGTGGGTGCCTCCTGCCTCGGGTTTCTGGTGGGCGCCTCTGGTCTCGGGCCTCTGGTGGGCAACTATGGTCTTGGGCCTCTGATGGGTGCCTCCTGCCTCGGGCATCTGGTCGGCACCTCTTGGCATCAGCGTTGGGCGCCTTAGGCTTTGTTGGGCGCGTCCAGTCTCGGGTCTTTGGTTTGCGCCTCCTGCCTTGGACCTCTGGTGGGTGCCTCCGGTCTTGGGAATGGTGTGGGCTCCTCTGGTCTCAGGCCTCTGGTAGGCTCCTCCGGTCTAAGGCCTCTGGTAAGCACCACCTGCCTCAAACCTTTGGTGGGTGCCTCGGGCCTCTGTTGGGCACCTCCTGTCTCTGACCTCTGGTGCGTGCTTCCTGCTTCGGGTCTCTGGTGGGCACTCCCTGCCTCGGGCCTCTGGTGGGTGCCTCCTGCTTTCAGGCTAAGTTTGCACTCCTTTTCCTGGTCCTACCGTGGGTATTACCTCAGATGCCAGTTCTGGTGTGGTCACACCTGCTTACCTATCCTGCTTCCAGCCGCCAAGTCTCCTGTTCCACTGTAATAAACTAATTTGCTTGTCTGTTACTTAAGCATGCCTAATAGGGGTAATTTCAGAAAGCAGCACATACCGCTGGCCCCTTCCAGTATTCCAGACAGTCCTTAGCCTGCCACCACCTTGCATATGCTCCATTCCCCTGAACTTGCTCATCCGAGTGTGACACAATTATCCACAAGTAATTCTTCAAACTATCTACCACTTTATATAACTACTTCATACTGTTCGCTACCATCTTCATATTATTTCAGTACTCATGTAAACACCTCAATTTTAAATACAAACATTTCTGCATGGCCATAATATAAGATATACATTCAGTGCCAGTTTGCATTTAAGGGCATATTCACGGAACCTACTTTTAAGTACTCTGCCTCTCTTTTTTGATCCCAAATTTAGACTCCCAATATGCCGAATTAGATTATGAGCGTTCTACCTGACTCCACTATAAAAGTGAGGTCGGGCAGAAAGCCCCTTCACCTCCTCCTCCTTCCATCCACATTCTCCGTTAAAAAAGGCAGATTACCAAAAGTAGGGCAGGAATAGAAATATGAAGTGGGCTCAAGATGAAAAACTGTTCCATTGTCCACTTATCATACCATAACTATAATTCAATACTCATGTAAACACCTCAACTTTAAATACAAACACTTCTGCATGGTCATAATATAAGATACACATTGTGTGCCAGGTTGCATTTAAGGGCACTGACACAGAACCTACTTTTCAGTACCCTGTATCTTTTTCGATCCCAAATTTGTCTCCCAATATGCAGAATTAGATTATGGGCTTTCTACCGGACTCCACTCTAAAAGGGAGGTCGGGCAGAAAGCCCCTTCACCTCCTCCTCCTTCCATCCACATTCTCCATTAAACAAGGCAGATTACCAAAAGTAGGGCCAGAAAATAATTATGAAATGTGCTCAAGATGAAAAACTGTTCCATTGTCCACTCATCATACCATAACTATAATTCAATACTCATGTAAACACCTCAGCTTTAAATACAAACAAATACAAATACAAACAAATGTAGGTCCCAATATGCCGAATTAGATTATGAGATTCCCTCTGGTCTCGGGCCTCTGGCACCTACCTCGTGCCTCTGGTGGGTGCCTCCTGCCTCAGGTTTCTGGTGGGCGCCTCTGGTCTCGGGCCTCTGGTGGGCACCTATGGTCTTGGGCCTCTGATGGGTGCCTCCTGCCTCAGGCATCTGGTCAGCACCTTTTGGCGTCAGCATTGGGCGCCTCCGGTCTCCGACCTCTGGTGGGCGCCTCCATCCTTTGGTGGGCGGCTTGGGCCTCTGTTGGGTACCTCCTGCCTCAGGCCTCTGTTGGGCGCCTTCGATCTCGGGCCTCTGGTGGGCACCTCTGGTCTCTGGGCTTTGTTGGGCGCCTCCGTTCTCGGGCCTCTAGTATAAACCTCCTGCCTCGGGCCTCTGGTAGGCACCTCCAGGCACGGGCCTGTGGTGGGCACCTCCGGTCACGGGCCTCTGTCAGGCACCTCTGGGCTCAGGCCTCTGTCAGGCACCTCTGAGCTTAGGCCTCTTGTGGGTGCCTCCTGTCTTAGGCCTCTGGTGGGCGCTTTCAGTTCGAGCCTCTAGTGGGTGCCTCCAGTCTCGAGCCTCTGGTGGGCACCTCCATTCTCGGGCCTCTAGTAGCTGCCTCCTATCTTGGTCCTCTGGTGGGCACCTCCGGTCTCAGGCCTATGTTGGGCATCTCCTGTCTTGGGCCTCTGGTGGGCACCTCAAGTCTCGGGCCTCTGGTGGGTGCCTTGAGTCTCAGGCCTCTGGTGGGCACCTCGAGTCTCGGGACTCTGGTGGGCACCTCTGGCCTTGGGCCTCTGGTGGACTCCTCCAGCCTTTGGCCTCTGATGAGTGCCTCCGGCCTTCGGTCTCTGGTGGGCGCTTATGGCCCCGGGCCTCCGGTGGGTGTCTCCTGTCTTCAGTCTAAGTTTGCACTCCTGTTCCTATACCTACCGTAGGTCTCTGGTGGGTGCCTGCTGCCTCGATCCTCTGGTGGGAACCTTCGGTCTCGGGCCTCTGGTGGGCGTCTCCTGCCTCCGGTCTTTGGTGGGTACTTCGGGCCTCTGTTGGGCGCCTCCTGCCTTGGACCTCTGGTGGGCACCTTGGGCCTCTGTTGGGCACCTCCTGCCTCTGGTGGGTGCCTCCTGCCTCGGGCCTCTGGTGGGTGCCTCCTTCCTCTGGTCTCTGATGGGAACCCCCTGCCTCGGGCCTCTGGTAGGCGCCTCCGGTCTTAGGCCTCTGGTTGGCTCCTTCTGCCTCAGGCCTCTGGGGGGCGACTCCGGTCTCGTGCCTCCAGTGGGCGCCTCCTGCTTTCAGCCTAAGTTTGCACTCCTGTTCCTGGTCCTACAGTGGGCATTACCTCAGACGCCAGTTCTGGTATGTTCACACCTGCTTACCTATCCTGCTTCCAGCCTCCAATTCTCCTGTTCCAGGGTAATAAACTAACTTGCTTGTCTGTTACTTAAGCATGCTGTACTTAAGCATGCCTAATAGGGGTAATTCCAGAAAGCAGCACATACTGCTTGCCCCTTTCAGTATTCCAGATAGTCCTTAGCCTGCCACCACCTTGCATAAGCTCCATACAACTGAAACCGCTCATCCGAGTGTGACACACATTCATCCATAAATAATTCTTCAAACTATCTACCACTTTATATAACTACTTCATACTGTTCGCTACCATCTTCATACTATTACTATAATTCAGTACTCATGTAAACGCCTTAACTTTAAATACAAACACTTTGTATGGCCATAATGTAAGATATACATTCAGTGCCAGTTTGTATTTAAGGGCACGTTCATGGAACCTACTTTTCAGTAGTCTGCCTCTCTTTTTTTATCCCAAATTTAGGCACCCAATATGCAGAATTAGATTATGGGCTTTCTACCTGACACTCTATAAAAGTGAGGTCGGGCAGAAAGCCCCTTCACCTCCTCCTCCTTCCATCCACATTCTCCGTTAAACAAGGCAGATCACCAAAAGTAGGGCCGGAAACAAATATGAAGTGGGCTCAAGATGAAAGACCGTTACATTGTCCACTCATTATACCATAACTATAATTCAATACTCATGTAAACACCTCAACTTTAAATACAAACGCTTCTGTATGGTCATAATATAAGATACACATTTTGTGCCAGGTTGCATTTAAGGGCACTGTCACGGAACCTACTTTTCAGTACCCTGCCTCTTTTTTGATCCCAAATTTGGCTCCCAATTTCGCTCCCAATATGCCGAATTAGATTATGGGCTTTCTACCTGACTCCACTCTAAAAGTGAAGTCGGGCAGAAAGCCCCTTCACTTCCTCCTCCTTCCATCCACATTCTCCGTTAAACAAGGCAGACTACCAAAAGAAGGGCCGGAAAATAAATATGAATGGGGCTCAAGATGAAAAACTGTTCCATTGTCCACTCATCATACCATAACTATAATTCAATACTCATGCAAACACCTCAACTTAAAATACAAACAAATACAAATACAAACAAATGTAGGTTTCCATATGACGAACTAGATTATGAGTTTTCCTCTGATCTCAGGCTTCTGGTACGTACCTCGGGCCACTGGTGGGCGCCTCCTGCCTCGGGCATCTGGTGAGCACCTCCAATTTTGGGCCTCGGGTGGGCACCTACGTTCTCGGGTCTCTGGTGGGTGCCTTGGGCCTCTGGTCAGCACATCTTGGCGTGGGCCTCTGGTGGGAACCTCCTGCCTCAGGGATCTGGTGGGCACCTCGGGCCTCTGGATGGTGCCTCCTGCGTTGGGCCTCTGTTGGGCGCCTCTGACCTCTGGTTGGCACCTCTGTTCTCGGGCCTCTGGTGGGCGCCTCCGATCATTGGCCTCTGGTGGGCACCTTAGGCCTCCAGTGGGCACCTCCTGCATTGAGCCTCTGGTGGGCACCTCCGGTCCCGGGCCTCTGGTGGGAGTCTCCGGTCTTGGGCCTCTGGTGGGCGCCTCCGATCATTGGCCTCTGGTGGGCACCTTAGGCCTCCAGTGGGCACCTCCTGCATTGAGCCTCTGGTGGGCACCTCCGGTCCCGGGCCTCTGGTGGGAGTCTCCGGTCTTGGGCCTCTGGTGGGCACCTCCGGGCTCGGGCCTCTGGTGGGCACCTCAGGCCTCTTGACTCAAGCCTCTGGTGGGTGCCTCTGGTTTCTGGCCTGTGGCAGGCACCTCGGGTCTCAGGCCTCTGGTAGGCACCTCCAGTCACGGGCCTCTGTCGGGCACCTTGGGGCTTAGGCCTCTAGTGGGTGCCTCCTGCCTCAAGACTCTGGTGGGCACCTTCAGTCTCAGGCTTCTGGTGGGCGCCTCTGGGTGTGGGTTTCTGGTGGGCACCTCTGGTCTCCGACCTCTGGTGGGTGCCCCCAGCCTTTGGTGGGTGGCTTGGGCCTCTGTTGGCTGCCTCCTGCCTCGGACCTCTGGTTGGCACCTTGGGCCTCTGTTGGGCACCTCCTGCCTCTGGTGGGTGCCTCCTGCCTCGTGCCTCTGTTGGGCACCTTCGATTTCGGGCCTCTGGTGGGCACCTCCGGTCTCTGGCCTTTGGTGGGCGCCTCCTTTCTCAGGCTTCTAGTAGAAGCCTCCTGCCTTGGGCCTCTGGTGGGCACCTCCTACCTCAGGCCTGTGGTGGGCACCTCCGGTCTCAGGTCTCTGTCAGGCACCTCTGGGCTCGGGCCTCTGTCAGGCACCTCCGGGCTTAGGCCTCTGGTGGGTGCCTCCAGTCTTAGGCCTCTTGTGGGCGCCTTCGGTTCGAGCCTCTGGTGGGTGCCTCCAGGCTCGTACCTCTATTGGGCGCCTCTGATCTTGGGCCTCTGTTGGGTGCCTCCAGTCTTGGGCCTTTAGTAGATGCTTCCTGCCTTGGAACCCTGGTGGGCACCTCCTGCCTTGGGCCTCTGGTGGGCACCTCCGGTCTCAGGCCTTTGTTGGGCACCTCCTGTTTTGGGCCTCTGGTGGGCGCCTCGAGTCTCAGGCCTCTGGTGGGTGCCTCAAGTCTCAGGACTCTGGTGGGCACCTCTGGCCTTGGGCCTCTGTTGGGCTCCTCCAGCCTTTGGCCTCTGGTGGGTGCCTCCGGCCTCTGGTAGGTGCCTCCTGCCACGGGCCTCTTGTGAACGCCTCCGGTCTTAAGCCTCTGGTGGACATCCCGGTCTCAGGCCTCCGGTGGGTGCTTATGGCCCCGGGCCTCCGGTGGGTGTATCCTGTCTTCAGTCTAACTTTGCACTCCTAATCCTATACCTACCGTGGGCCTCTGGTGGGTGCCTCCTGCTTCGATCCTCTGGTGGAACCCTTCGGTCTCGGGCATCTGGTGTGTGCCTCCTGCCTCGGACCTCTGGTGGGCGCCTTGGGCCTCTGTTGGGTACCTCCTGCCTCTGGTGGGTGCCTCCTGCCTCAGGCCTCTGGTGGTTGTCTCTTTCCTCTGGTCTCTGGTGGGAACCCCCTGCCTCAGGCCTCTGGTAGGTGCCTCCGGTCTTAGGCCTCTGGTTGGCTCCTCCTGCTTCAGGCCTCTGGTGGGCGACTCCGGTCTCAGGCCTCCGGTGGATACCTCCTGCTTTCAGCCTAAGTTTGCACTCCTATTCCTGGTCCTACAGTGGACATTACCTCAGACGCCAGTTCTGGTGTGGTCACACCTGCTTACCTATCCTGCTTCCAGCCTCCAAGTCTCCTGTTCCACTGTAATCAACTAAGTTGCTAGTCTGTTACTTAAGCATGCCTAATAGGGGTAATTCCAGAAAGCAGCATATACCGCTGGCCCCTTTCAGTCTCCAAAACAGTTCCAAACAGTCCTTTGCCTGCCACCACCTTGCATAAGCTCCAAACCCCTGAACCCGCTCATCATCCTCAAATAATTCTTTAAACTATCTACCACTTTATATAACTACTTCATACTGTTCGCTACCATCTTCATACTACCATTTGAATTCAGTACTAATCTAAACACCTCAACTTTAAATAAAAACACCTCTGTATGGCAATAATATAAGATATACATTCAGTGCCAGTTTGCATTTAAGGGCACGTTCACGAAACCTACTTTTCAGTACTCTGCCTCTTTTTTTTATCCCAAATTTAGATTACCAATATTCTGAATTAGATTATGGGCTTTTTACCTGACGCCACTATAAAAGTGAGGTCAGACAGAAAGTCCCTTCACCTCCTCCTCCTTCCATCCACATTCTTCATTAAACAAGGCAGATTACCAAAAGTAGGGCCAGATATGAAGTGGGCTGAAGATGAAAGACCGTTCCATTGTCCACTCATCATACCATAACTATAATTCAATACTCATGTAAACACCTCAACTTTAAATACAAACACTTATGTATGTTTGCATTTAAGGGCACTTTCACGGAACCTACTTTTCAGTACTCTGCCTCATTTTTATCCAAAATTTAGCTCCCAATTTGGCTCCCAATATTCTAAATTAGATTATGGGCTTTTTACCTGACTCCACTCTAAAAGTGAGGTCGGGCAGAAAGCCCCTTCACCTCCTTCTCTTTCCATCCACATTCTCTGTTAAACAAGGCAGATTACCAAAAGTAGGGCCGGAAAACAAATATGAAATGGGCTCAAGATGAAAAACTGTTCCATTGTCCAATCATACTACCATAACTATAATTCAATACTTATGTAAACACTGTTACAGAAGCATTAGTTATTTTGTTGTGAAGAAACTTATTTCCCAGCAGCAATGCCTGAACCAGCCAAGCCAGCGCCTAAGAAGGGCTCCAAGAAAACTGTAACAAGTATCATTTCATAAAGGGTTAACTCTGTTCAGTTTTGAGAAAACTATTTTCTGAGGCAGGTTTCCTAGCATATTGTGTACTGTAATTAAGTTTGTGATAAGCATTCACTGCTAGGTGATAAGAAGGACTCAATTGTTTTCTTGTATGTACTTGTTATCTGCGGTGGCCTGTCCAAGGGCTTTGTCTAAATGTGTGATGGGGGATTTTATGCTTCCCCCCCTGGGAGTGCCCTGTGTGCATGTAACCTAAATAAAAAGCAGGCTGGGCACCCCAGTCCTCAGTTCTTGGTTGTCCCTCAATCGCAGCGTTGACTCGTTTTTGTGGGCAGAAGGGTATCCTAGCTGTACTACAGCTAAGGGGGATTATTCTACATTTGCGAGACTCATATAGAATACTATGGAAAGCAGTTTCTCCCCTCTTCAGCAATAGGAATCCAGGCTACTAAGCGGTCCATCTCTCAGCGAGACTAAGGGTAACCGTAACATTTGGCGGCAGCGGTGGGATTTTTCCTGGATTTCCTAGGAGAGGTACAGAACGGATGGAGAGCGCTTACGAAAAATTGAAGCGTACAACCCTAAAGGATTTACTTGAAAGCAGAGGGGGGTACGCCAGCAACCGGCCGAGGAGAGAGCTGATCGCAGAATTGACCGAACTGGATCAGAGCTTCACAATGGCGGAAACACCGACCACGATTAGTGACGAAAAAACCAGGATTGTTCGGGAGAGGCTCTCACTGTACGGGCCGAACCCCTCCATGGAATTGGTACAGCAGTTGATGGCGGAAGCGGACAAGGATATACGAGAGACTCGAGCCCACAAACTCAACCTAGCGAACGCACACCGCAATGCTGAAGCCCCGCAGGTAATCATCCCTGTCGAAAATGCTGGGAGGCCCAAGATACCCTATGCGGCATTTCGACCCTTCCTAGAGAGCGAGACAGGGATTGATGAATATTTGGCGGACTTCGAAAGGCAATGTGCCCTGCACCAGATTCCCAACAGGGAGTGGCCCACGATATTGTCTGGGAAACTATCCGGGCGAGCCCTGGAAGCCTTTCGTACTCTGGGTGCTGAGGAAGTGACACAGTATGAGCTAGTTAAGGAGACACTGTTGCGACGGTACGCAGTAACTCCGGACGCGTATCGCCGACAGTTTCGGGGCACGAAAAAGAAGCCTAACGATACCCATATGGAATGGGCGCACCGAATGCGGAGAGCGGCAAATCACTGGATGAGCGGAAGTAAAGCGGTGACTGGTGAGGAAATTTTACAATTGTTTCTCTTAGAACATTTTTATAATGGCATGGAACAGCAAGGGAAGGAATGGCTGCGAGACAGGCGACCTTCTACCTTAGAAGAAGCAGCCAAATTGGCCGATGAACATTATGACTCCCGTCTTCACGAACCCAGAGAGGTTTACCGTGCACCCCCTCGTGCTGAATTCCGAGCCCCGGTGCCCGCAGGGCCCGCCCGACACTCAGGACCACCCAATAACAGCTCTGAGCGTCCCAGACCGACTTGCCACCGATGCAAGCAACCAGGGCATTTCATTGCTAGCTGCCCCCTTAATACGCACCAGACACCCAGGAATTACAATTACCCCTCTGGGGCATATCGTCCGGCCCGGACCCTCTGTGTTAACCAAGAGGCCCCTATGGAGGAATATTTGGGGCCGCTTCACGAGGCGGACCCTGTATATGCTGCCTCAGATAACCGCCAGCACCATCGGCAGAAGGTATGGCTCGAGGGGCGATCTACCGAGGGATTGAGAGACACAGGGGCTACTATCACGCTGGTACAGAGTCATTTGGTGCCGGAGCACAAGCGATCTGGACAGACTGTGGCCGTTAGAGTGGCGGGGGGGGATGTGTACAAAATTCCAACAGCTAAAGTGCATCTTGATTGGGGAGCGGGAAAGGGGGCTGTGAACGTGGGCATAATGGATAATTTACCTGCCGAAGTACTACTGGGCAATGATTTGGGCCCCATGACTTCTGCCTATGCTCCAGTATGCAACAACGAGGCGGACCCAGTAACTACACGGGCCCAAGCCCGGACGGAGCGAGAACTCTCACCAGTGCGGGAGACACAGGTAAGACCTACCCCGACATTGCCTGACATGTTAGGCCCCATACCCTGGGACACCCCAGATGCTTTCGAGACAGAGTCTAAGACTGACCCGACCTTACAAAAGTACCGGGAACGAGCAGAGACCGGAGGGGGCGGGGCAGATAATCAAACATTCTTATGGGAAAAAGGGAAACTATACCGCTGGACAGAGAAAAGGGGACAGCGTAGGCGACAGCTGGTAGTGCCCCACAAATACCGTCAAGAAATCCTCAAGATAGGCCATGACATCCCCTTAGCAGGCCACCTAGCTGTAACCCGTACCCTACACCGCATTACTCACACGTTCTTTTGGCCAGGGGTACACGCCGACGTTAGAACTTACTGTAACACCTGCGATGTGTGTCAACGAGTAGGAAGGCGAGGCGATCACCCTAAAGCCCATCTAGTAAATATGCCCATTGTAGAGGAACCCTTCAGCCGGGTTGCTATTGACCTAGTGGGACCACTGGCTACCCCTAGTCCCTCCGGTAAGCGCTACATTCTTACCGTAGTGGACTACGCTACCAGGTACCCAGAGGCTGTCGCCCTATCCAACATACAAGCGGATACGGTAGCGAATGCACTAGTACAGGTGTTCTCCCGGGTAGGATTTCCAAAAGAAATCCTATCCGACCGAGGCACCCAATTTACGGCTGAATTGACCCAACAACTCTGGCAGGTTTGCAAAATTAAGTCCCTCCTGAGCTCCCCATACCACCCCCAGACGAACGGGCTGTGTGAGAGGTTCAATGGGACCCTCAAGCAAATGCTCAAGACGTTCACTCAGGAATACCGAGACTGGGAACGCTTCCTGCCGCACCTCCTTTTTGCTTATCGGGAGGTGCCCCAGGAAACGACAGGGTTCTCTCCCTTCGAGTTGCTCTACGGAAGAAAGGTACGGGGACCCCTAAACCTGATCCGGGAGCACTGGGAGGGAGAGATGGAGACTGACGGTGTCCCCATTGTGCCATACGTGCTGGAACTCAGGGACCGAATGGAGCAATTAGCCAAATCCGTGCGGGCTAATCTCCAGTCGGCCCAGAGAAGACAGAAAGTATGGTACGATCGGGGGGCCCGAAAGAGAATCTTTACCATAGGACAAAAGGTGTTAGTACTTAAGCCGGTGAAGACAGACAAATTGCAGGCGTCCTGGCAGGGCCCCTACCAGATCGTAGAGAAAAGGGGAGACACCACTTATGTGATAGCTAGCTGCCACGACAACAATCTTAGAAAGACATTCCATGTAAACATGCTCAAGGAATATTTTGAGCGACCAGAGAACGTGACGGCCGTATGTTGTTCCCCTCAGGAAGGCCCCGACAGTCTACCCATTCCAGACCTATTAGAAAAGAGTCTCCCCACAGGTATAGTGGCTCAGGTGCAGATAGGAGACCGACTTAGCCCCACTGAAAGGGAGCAGCTCAACCAACTCCTACAGTCCAAACACCTCACCTTCTCCCCGAAGCCAGGGTACACTACTTTAACCACCCACCAGGTAGATACTCCGGGACAAGCTCCCTTGCGCCAGGCTCCGTACCGAATCCCCGAAGCAGTTAGGATAGGAATGAAGAAGGAGATCGATGAGATGCTCCAACTCGGGGTAATTGAGCCCTCCGATAGTCCCTGGGCCTCCCCAGTTGTCTTGGTGCCCAAGAAAGATGGGACCACCCGGTTCTGCGTAGACTATCGGAGGCTCAATGAAAAGACCGTGACGGACGCTTACCCTATGCCCAGGGTAGACGAGCTACTCGATCGTATAGCCAGGGGAAATTACCTGACCACTATTGACCTCTGCAAAGGTTACTGGCAGATTCCCCTGGCCCCGGAGGCTATCCCCAAGTCGGCATTCGTCACCCCATTCGGCTTATATCAGTTTAGGGTAATGCCGTTTGGGATGAAGAATGCCCCAGCTACATTCCAGCGCTTGGTGGATAGGCTCCTGGATGGCTTCCAGAGTTTTGCTTGCGCCTACCTGGACGACATAGCGATCCACAGTGAGTCATGGGAGGACCACTTAGCTCACATAGGAATGGTTCTGGATCAGATCCGGGCTGCTGGCCTGACTCTGAAGCCAGAAAAATGCCACTTTGGGATGGCCGAGGTACAGTACCTGGGTCACCGGGTGGGGTGTGGAAAGCAGCGACCAGAGCCGGCCAAGATAGAAGCTGTCGCCAATTGGCCCACCCCCATCACTAAGACTCAGGTCCTAGCCTTCCTGGGCACGGCAGGGTACTATAGACGGTTCGTACCAGACTACAGCACACTTGCCAAACCCCTGACTGACTTGACCAAGAAGAACTTACCTCGACAGGTCCTGTGGTCTCCCCACTGTGAAACGGCTTTCCAGGCTCTCAAAAATGCTCTAATTAACGCTCCTGTCTTGGCGGCTCCAGCCCTTAACAAACGTTTTATCGTCCACACAGATGCTTCCATGTTCGGGCTGGGAGCCGTCCTCAGCCAAGTAGGCGAAGATGGAGGGGAGCATCCAGTTGCCTACATCAGCCGGAAGCTCCTGCCCCGCGAAGTCAGCTATGCAGCGGTCGAAAAGGAGTGTTTGGCTTTGGTGTGGGCATTAAAGAAATTGACTCCCTATTTATATGGGCAGGAGTTCACTCTGGTCACCGACCATAACCCGTTGGTGTGGCTGAACCGGGTCTCTGGAGATAATGGCAGGCTATTACGTTGGAGTTTATCGTTGCAACCCTTCAATTTCACCATTACTTACAGACCCGGGAAACAGAATGGCAACGCCGACGGGTTGTCCAGACAAACCGACCTCAGCCCCGCATAACCAGCGGTCTGGACAGCCTTAGTCTGCCCCGAAAAGGGGTCAGACCGTGTCTGCCAGAGTGTTCCACAGAAAGGGAGCACTGTTACAGAAGCATTAGTTATTTTGTTGTGAAGAAACTTATTTCCCAGCAGCAATGCCTGAACCAGCCAAGCCAGCGCCTAAGAAGGGCTCCAAGAAAACTGTAACAAGTATCATTTCATAAAGGGTTAACTCTGTTCAGTTTTGAGAAAACTATTTTCTGAGGCAGGTTTCCTAGCATATTGTGTACTGTAATTAAGTTTGTGATAAGCATTCACTGCTAGGTGATAAGAAGGACTCAATTGGCGTGGGCCTCTGGTGGGAACCTCCTGCCTCAGGGATCTGGTGGGCACCTCGGGCCTCTGGATGGTGCCTCCTGCGTTGGGCCTCTGTTGGGCGCCTCTGACCTCTGGTTGGCACCTCTGTTCTCGGGCCTCTGGTGGGCGCCTCCGATCATTGGCCTCTGGTGGGCACCTTAGGCCTCCAGTGGGCACCTCCTGCATTGAGCCTCTGGTGGGCACCTCCGGTCCCGGGCCTCTGGTGGGAGTCTCCGGTCTTGGGCCTCTGGTGGGCGCCTCCGATCATTGGCCTCTGGTGGGCACCTTAGGCCTCCAGTGGGCACCTCCTGCATTGAGCCTCTGGTGGGCACCTCCGGTCCCAGGCCTCTGGTGGGAGTCTCCGGTCTTGGGCCTCTGGTGGGCACCTCCGGGCTCGGGCCTCTGGTGGGCACCTCAGGCCTCTTGACTCAAGCCTCTGGTGGGTGCCTCTGGTTTCTGGCCTGTGGCAGGCACCTCGGGTCTCAGGCCTCTGGTAGGCACCTCCAGTCACGGGCCTCTGTCGGGCACCTTGGGGCTTAGGCCTCTAGTGGGTGCCTCCTGCCTCAAGACTCTGGTGGGCACCTTCAGTCTCAGGCTTCTGGTGGGCGCCTCTGGGTGTGGGTCTCTGGTGGGCACCTCTGGTCTCCGACCTCTGGTGGGTGCCCCCAGCCTTTGGTGGGTGGCTTGGGCCTCTGTTGGCTGCCTCCTGCCTCGGACCTCTGGTTGGCACCTTGGGCCTCTGTTGGGCACCTCCTGCCTCTGGTGGGTGCCTCCTGCCTCGTGCCTCTGTTGGGCACCTTCGATTTCGGGCCTCTGGTGGGCACCTCCGGTCTCTGGCCTTTGGTGGGCGCCTCCTTTCTCAGGCTTCTAGTAGAAGCCTCCTGCCTTGGGCCTCTGGTGGGCACCTCCTACCTCAGGCCTGTGGTGGGCACCTCCGGTCTCAGGCCTCTGTCAGGCACCTCTGGGCTCGGGCCTCTGTCAGGCACCTCCGGGCTTAGGCCTCTGGTGGGTGCCTCCAGTCTTAGGCCTCTTGTGGGCGCCTTCGGTTCGAGCCTCTGGTGGGTGCCTCCAGGCTCGTACCTCTATTGGGCGCCTCTGATCTTGGGCCTCTGTTGGGTGCCTCCAGTCTTGGGCCTTTAGTAGATGCTTCCTGCCTTGGAACCCTGGTGGGCACCTCCTGCCTTGGGCCTCTGGTGGGCACCTCCGGTCTCAGGCCTTTGTTGGGCACCTCCTGTTTTGGGCCTCTGGTGGGCGCCTCGAGTCTCAGGCCTCTGGTGGGTGCCTCAAGTCTCAGGACTCTGGTGGGCACCTCTGGCCTTGGGCCTCTGTTGGGCTCCTCCAGCCTTTGGCCTCTGGTGGGTGCCTCCGGCCTCTGGTAGGTGCCTCCTGCCACGGGCCTCTTGTGAACGCCTCCGGTCTTAAGCCTCTGGTGGACATCCCGGTCTCAGGCCTCCGGTGGGTGCTTATGGCCCCGGGCCTCCGGTGGGTGTATCCTGTCTTCAGTCTAACTTTGCACTCCTAATCCTATACCTACCGTGGGCCTCTGGTGGGTGCCTCCTGCTTCGATCCTCTGGTGGAACCCTTCGGTCTCGGGCATCTGGTGTGTGCCTCCTGCCTCGGACCTCTGGTGGGCGCCTTGGGCCTCTGTTGGGTACCTCCTGCCTCTGGTGGGTGCCTCCTGCCTCAGGCCTCTGGTGGTTGTCTCTTTCCTCTGGTCTCTGGTGGGAACCCCCTGCCTCAGGCCTCTGGTAGGTGCCTCCGGTCTTAGGCCTCTGGTTGGCTCCTCCTGCTTCAGGCCTCTGGTGGGCGACTCCGGTCTCAGGCCTCCGGTGGATACCTCCTGCTTTCAGCCTAAGTTTGCACTCCTATTCCTGGTCCTACAGTGGACATTACCTCAGACGCCAGTTCTGGTGTGGTCACACCTGCTTACCTATCCTGCTTCCAGCCTCCAAGTCTCCTGTTCCACTGTAATCAACTAAGTTGCTAGTCTGTTACTTAAGCATGCCTAATAGGGGTAATTCCAGAAAGCAGCATATACCGCTGGCCCCTTTCAGTCTCCAAAACAGTTCCAAACAGTCCTTTGCCTGCCACCACCTTGCATAAGCTCCAAACCCCTGAACCTGCTCATCATCCTCAAATAATTCTTTAAACTATCTACCACTTTATATAACTACTTCATACTGTTCGCTACCATCTTCATACTACCATTTGAATTCAGTACTAATCTAAACACCTCAACTTTAAATAAAAACACCTCTGTATGGCAATAATATAAGATATACATTCAGTGCCAGTTTGCATTTAAGGGCACGTTCACGAAACCTACTTTTCAGTACTCTGCCTCTTTTTTTTATCCCAAATTTAGATTCCCAATATTCTGAATTAGATTATGGGCTTTTTACCTGACGCCACTATAAAAGTGAGGTCAGACAGAAAGTCCCTTCACCTCCTCCTCCTTCCATCCACATTCTTCATTAAACAAGGCAGATTACCAAAAGTAGGGCCAGATATGAAGTGGGCTGAAGATGAAAGACCGTTCCATTGTCCACTCATCATACCATAACTATAATTCAATACTCATGTAAACACCTCAACTTTAAATACAAACACTTATGTATGTTTGCATTTAAGGGCACTTTCACGGAACCTACTTTTCAGTACTCTGCCTCATTTTTATCCAAAATTTAGCTCCCAATTTGGCTCCCAATATTCTAAATTAGATTATGGGCTTTTTACCTGACTCCACTCTAAAAGTGAGGTCGGGCAGAAAGCCCCTTCACCTCCTTCTCTTTCCATCCACATTCTCTGTTAAACAAGGCAGATTACCAAAAGTAGGGCCGGAAAACAAATATGAAATGGGCTCAAGATGAAAAACTGTTCCATTGTCCAATCATACTACCATAACTATAATTCAATACTTATGTAAACACTGTTACAGAAGCATTAGTTATTTTGTTGTGAAGAAACTTATTTCCCAGCAGCAATGCCTGAACCAGCCAAGCCAGCGCCTAAGAAGGGCTCCAAGAAAACTGTAACAAGTATCATTTCATAAAGGGTTAACTCTGTTCAGTTTTGAGAAAACTATTTTCTGAGGCAGGTTTCCTAGCATATTGTGTACTGTAATTAAGTTTGTGATAAGCATTCACTGCTAGGTGATAAGAAGGACTCAATTGTTTTCTTGTATGTACTTGTTATCTGCGGTGGCCTGTCCAAGGGCTTTGTCTAAATGTGTGATGGGGGATTTTATGCTTCCCCCCCTGGGAGTGCCCTGTGTGCATGTAACCTAAATAAAAAGCAGGCTGGGCACCCCAGTCCTCAGTTCTTGGTTGTCCCTCAATCGCAGCGTTGACTCGTTTTTGTGGGCAGAAGGGTATCCTAGCTGTACTACAGCTAAGGGGGATTATTCTACATTTGCGAGACTCATATAGAATACTATGGAAAGCAGTTTCTCCCCTCTTCAGCAATAGGAATCCAGGCTACTAAGCGGTCCATCTCTCAGCGAGACTAAGGGTAACCGTAACATTTGGCGGCAGCGGTGGGATTTTTCCTGGATTTCCTAGGAGAGGTACAGAACGGATGGAGAGCGCTTACGAAAAATTGAAGCGTACAACCCTAAAGGATTTACTTGAAAGCAGAGGGGGGTACGCCAGCAACCGGCCGAGGAGAGAGCTGATCGCAGAATTGACCGAACTGGATCAGAGCTTCACAATGGCGGAAACACCGACCACGATTAGTGACGAAAAAACCAGGATTGTTCGGGAGAGGCTCTCACTGTACGGGCCGAACCCCTCCATGGAATTGGTACAGCAGTTGATGGCGGAAGCGGACAAGGATATACGAGAGACTCGAGCCCACAAACTCAACCTAGCGAACGCACACCGCAATGCTGAAGCCCCGCAGGTAATCATCCCTGTCGAAAATGCTGGGAGGCCCAAGATACCCTATGCGGCATTTCGACCCTTCCTAGAGAGCGAGACAGGGATTGATGAATATTTGGCGGACTTCGAAAGGCAATGTGCCCTGCACCAGATTCCCAACAGGGAGTGGCCCACGATATTGTCTGGGAAACTATCCGGGCGAGCCCTGGAAGCCTTTCGTACTCTGGGTGCTGAGGAAGTGACACAGTATGAGCTAGTTAAGGAGACACTGTTGCGACGGTACGCAGTAACTCCGGACGCGTATCGCCGACAGTTTCGGGGCACGAAAAAGAAGCCTAACGATACCCATATGGAATGGGCGCAACGAATGCGGAGAGCGGCAAATCACTGGATGAGCGGAAGTAAAGCGGTGACTGGTGAGGAAATTTTACAATTGTTTCTCTTAGAACATTTTTATAATGGCATGGAACAGCAAGGGAAGGAATGGCTGCGAGACAGGCGACCTTCTACCTTAGAAGAAGCAGCCAAATTGGCCGATGAACATTATGACTCCCGTCTTCACGAACCCAGAGAGGTTTACCGTGCACCCCCTCGTGCTGAATTCCGAGCCCCGGTGCCCGCAGGGCCCGCCCGACACTCAGGACCACCCAATAACAGCTCTGAGCGTCCCAGACCGACTTGCCACCGATGCAAGCAACCAGGGCATTTCATTGCTAGCTGCCCCCTTAATACGCACCAGACACCCAGGAATTACAATTACCCCTCTGGGGCATATCGTCCGGCCCGGACCCTCTGTGTTAACCAAGAGGCCCCTATGGAGGAATATTTGGGGCCGCTTCACGAGGCGGACCCTGTATATGCTGCCTCAGATAACCGCCAGCACCATCGGCAGAAGGTATGGCTCGAGGGGCGATCTACCGAGGGATTGAGAGACACAGGGGCTACTATCACGCTGGTACAGAGTCATTTGGTGCCGGAGCACAAGCGATCTGGACAGACTGTGGCCGTTAGAGTGGCGGGGGGGGATGTGTACAAAATTCCAACAGCTAAAGTGCATCTTGATTGGGGAGCGGGAAAGGGGGCTGTGAACGTGGGCATAATGGATAATTTACCTGCCGAAGTACTACTGGGCAATGATTTGGGCCCCATGACTTCTGCCTATGCTCCAGTATGCAACAACGAGGCGGACCCAGTAACTACACGGGCCCAAGCCCGGACGGAGCGAGAACTCTCACCAGTGCGGGAGACACAGGTAAGACCTACCCCGACATTGCCTGACATGTTAGGCCCCATACCCTGGGACACCCCAGATGCTTTCGAGACAGAGTCTAAGACTGACCCGACCTTACAAAAGTACCGGGAACGAGCAGAGACCGGAGGGGGCGGGGCAGATAATCAAACATTCTTATGGGAAAAAGGGAAACTATACCGCTGGACAGAGAAAAGGGGACAGCGTAGGCGACAGCTGGTAGTGCCCCACAAATACCGTCAAGAAATCCTCAAGATAGGCCATGACATCCCCTTAGCAGGCCACCTAGCTGTAACCCGTACCCTACACCGCATTACTCACACGTTCTTTTGGCCAGGGGTACACGCCGACGTTAGAACTTACTGTAACACCTGCGATGTGTGTCAACGAGTAGGAAGGCGAGGCGATCACCCTAAAGCCCATCTAGTAAATATGCCCATTGTAGAGGAACCCTTCAGCCGGGTTGCTATTGACCTAGTGGGACCACTGGCTACCCCTAGTCCCTCCGGTAAGCGCTACATTCTTACCGTAGTGGACTACGCTACCAGGTACCCAGAGGCTGTCGCCCTATCCAACATACAAGCGGATACGGTAGCGAATGCACTAGTACAGGTGTTCTCCCGGGTAGGATTTCCAAAAGAAATCCTATCCGACCGAGGCACCCAATTTACGGCTGAATTGACCCAACAACTCTGGCAGGTTTGCAAAATTAAGTCCCTCCTGAGCTCCCCATACCACCCCCAGACGAACGGGCTGTGTGAGAGGTTCAATGGGACCCTCAAGCAAATGCTCAAGACGTTCACTCAGGAATACCGAGACTGGGAACGCTTCCTGCCGCACCTCCTTTTTGCTTATCGGGAGGTGCCCCAGGAAACGACAGGGTTCTCTCCCTTCGAGTTGCTCTACGGAAGAAAGGTACGGGGACCCCTAAACCTGATCCGGGAGCACTGGGAGGGAGAGATGGAGACTGACGGTGTCCCCATTGTGCCATACGTGCTGGAACTCAGGGACCGAATGGAGCAATTAGCCAAATCCGTGCGGGCTAATCTCCAGTCGGCCCAGAGAAGACAGAAAGTATGGTACGATCGGGGGGCCCGAAAGAGAATCTTTACCATAGGACAAAAGGTGTTAGTACTTAAGCCGGTGAAGACAGACAAATTGCAGGCGTCCTGGCAGGGCCCCTACCAGATCGTAGAGAAAAGGGGAGACACCACTTATGTGATAGCTAGCTGCCACGACAACAATCTTAGAAAGACATTCCATGTAAACATGCTCAAGGAATATTTTGAGCGACCAGAGAACGTGACGGCCGTATGTTGTTCCCCTCAGGAAGGCCCCGACAGTCTACCCATTCCAGACCTATTAGAAAAGAGTCTCCCCACAGGTATAGTGGCTCAGGTGCAGATAGGAGACCGACTTAGCCCCACTGAAAGGGAGCAGCTCAACCAACTCCTACAGTCCAAACACCTCACCTTCTCCCCGAAGCCAGGGTACACTACTTTAACCACCCACCAGGTAGATACTCCGGGACAAGCTCCCTTGCGCCAGGCTCCGTACCGAATCCCCGAAGCAGTTAGGATAGGAATGAAGAAGGAGATCGATGAGATGCTCCAACTCGGGGTAATTGAGCCCTCCGATAGTCCCTGGGCCTCCCCAGTTGTCTTGGTGCCCAAGAAAGATGGGACCACCCGGTTCTGCGTAGACTATCGGAGGCTCAATGAAAAGACCGTGACGGACGCTTACCCTATGCCCAGGGTAGACGAGCTACTCGATCGTATAGCCAGGGGAAATTACCTGACCACTATTGACCTCTGCAAAGGTTACTGGCAGATTCCCCTGGCCCCGGAGGCTATCCCCAAGTCGGCATTCGTCACCCCATTCGGCTTATATCAGTTTAGGGTAATGCCGTTTGGGATGAAGAATGCCCCAGCTACATTCCAGCGCTTGGTGGATAGGCTCCTGGATGGCTTCCAGAGTTTTGCTTGCGCCTACCTGGACGACATAGCGATCCACAGTGAGTCATGGGAGGACCACTTAGCTCACATAGGAATGGTTCTGGATCAGATCCGGGCTGCTGGCCTGACTCTGAAGCCAGAAAAATGCCACTTTGGGATGGCCGAGGTACAGTACCTGGGTCACCGGGTGGGGTGTGGAAAGCAGCGACCAGAGCCGGCCAAGATAGAAGCTGTCGCCAATTGGCCCACCCCCATCACTAAGACTCAGGTCCTAGCCTTCCTGGGCACGGCAGGGTACTATAGACGGTTCGTACCAGACTACAGCACACTTGCCAAACCCCTGACTGACTTGACCAAGAAGAACTTACCTCGACAGGTCCTGTGGTCTCCCCACTGTGAAACGGCTTTCCAGGCTCTCAAAAATGCTCTAATTAACGCTCCTGTCTTGGCGGCTCCAGCCCTTAACAAACGTTTTATCGTCCACACAGATGCTTCCATGTTCGGGCTGGGAGCCGTCCTCAGCCAAGTAGGCGAAGATGGAGGGGAGCATCCAGTTGCCTACATCAGCCGGAAGCTCCTGCCCCGCGAAGTCAGCTATGCAGCGGTCGAAAAGGAGTGTTTGGCTTTGGTGTGGGCATTAAAGAAATTGACTCCCTATTTATATGGGCAGGAGTTCACTCTGGTCACCGACCATAACCCGTTGGTGTGGCTGAACCGGGTCTCTGGAGATAATGGCAGGCTATTACGTTGGAGTTTATCGTTGCAACCCTTCAATTTCACCATTACTTACAGACCCGGGAAACAGAATGGCAACGCCGACGGGTTGTCCAGACAAACCGACCTCAGCCCCGCATAACCAGCGGTCTGGACAGCCTTAGTCTGCCCCGAAAAGGGGTCAGACCATGTCTGCCAGAGTGTTCCACAGAAAGGGAGCACTGTTACAGAAGCATTAGTTATTTTGTTGTGAAGAAACTTATTTCCCAGCAGCAATGCCTGAACCAGCCAAGCCAGCGCCTAAGAAGGGCTCCAAGAAAACTGTAACAAGTATCATTTCATAAAGGGTTAACTCTGTTCAGTTTTGAGAAAACTATTTTCTGAGGCAGGTTTCCTAGCATATTGTGTACTGTAATTAAGTTTGTGATAAGCATTCACTGCTAGGTGATAAGAAGGACTCAATTGTTTTCTTGTATGTACTTGTTATCTGCGGTGGCCTGTCCAAGGGCTTTGTCTAAATGTGTGATGGGGGATTTTATGCTTCCCCCCCTGGGAGTGCCCTGTGTGCATGTAACCTAAATAAAAAGCAGGCTGGGCACCCCAGTCCTCAGTTCTTGGTTGTCCCTCAATCGCAGCGTTGACTCGTTTTTGTGGGCAGAAGGGTATCCTAGCTGTACTACAGCTAAGGGGGATTATTCTACATTTGCGAGACTCATATAGAATACTATGGAAAGCAGTTTCTCCCCTCTTCAGCAATAGGAATCCAGGCTACTAAGCGGTCCATCTCTCAGCGAGACTAAGGGTAACCGTAACAAACACCTTAACTTTAAATACAAACTAATGTAGGTCCCAATATGCCGAATTAGATTATGAGCTTTCCTCTGGACTCGGGCCTCTGGTGGGTGCCTACGGTCTCAAGCCTCTGGTTGGCGCCCACAAGAGGCCCAAGATTGGATGCAACCAACAGAGGCCTGAGGCAGGAGGTACCCACCAGAGGCCGGAGGCCTCTGATAGGCACCTCCAGTCTTGGGCCTCTGGTAGGCACCTCTGGTCACGGGCCTCTGTCGAGCACCTCTGAGCTTGGGCCTCTGATGGGTGCCTCCGGTTTTGGGCCTCTGGTGGGCAGCTTCAGTCTCGGGCATCTGGTGGGCACCTCTGGGCATGGGTCTCTGGTGGGTGCCTCCAGTCTCTGAACTCTGGTGGGCGCCTCCGGTCTCCGGCCTCTGGTGAGTGCCTCCTGCCTCTGGTGGGCACTTCGTGCATCTGTTGGGCGCCTCCTGCCTCGGACTTTTGGTGGGCGCCTCGGGCCTCTGTTGGGCACCTCCTGCCATGGGCCTTTGGTGAGTGCCTCCTACTTCCGGTCTCTGGTGGGCACTCCCTGCCTTGGGCCTCTGGTGGGCACCTTTGGTCTCAGGCCTCGGGTGGGTGACTCCGGTCTTGGGTCTCTGGTGGGCACTTACGGCCCCGGGTCTCCGGTGGGCACTTATGGCCCCGGGCCTCCGGTGGGCGCCTCCTGCTTTCAGCCTAAGTTTGCACTCCTGTTCCTGGTCCTACCGTGGGCATTACCTCAGATGCCAATTCTGGTGTGTTTACACCTGCTTACATATCCTGCTTCCAGCCTCCAAATTTCCTGTTCCACTGTAATAAATTAACTTTGCTTGTCTGTTACTTAAGCATGCCTAATAGGGGTAATTCCAGAAAGCAGCACATACCGTTGGCCACTTTCAGTATTCCAGACACTCCTTAGCCTGCCACCACTTTGCATATGCTCTATACTCCTGAATCTGCTCATCCGAGTGTGACACACATTCATACACAAATAATTCTTCAAACTATCTACCACTTTATATAAATACTTCATACTGTTCGCTACCATCTTCATACTATTTCAGTACTCATGTAAACACCTCAACTTTAAATACAAAAATTTCTGAATGGCCATAATATAAGATATACATTCAGTGCCAGTTTGCATTTAAGGGCACGTTCACGGAACCTACTTTTCAGTACTCTGCCTGTCTTTTTCAATCCTAAATTTAGGCTTCCAATATGCCGAATTAGATTATGGGCGTTCTAACTGACGCCACTGTAAAAGTGAGGTCGGGCAGAAAGCCCCTTCACCTCTTCCTCCTTCCATCCACATTCTCCATTAAACAAGGCAGATTACCAAAAGTAGGGCCAGAAAATAATTATGAAATGGGCTCAAGATGAAAAACTGTTCCATTATCCACTCATCATACATAACTATAATTCAATACTCATGTAAACACCTCAACTTTAAATACAAACACTTCTGCATGGTCATAATATAAGATACACATTGTGTGCCAGGTTGCACTTAAGGGCACTGACACAGAACCTACTTTTTAGTACCCTGTCTCTTTTTCGATCCCAAATTTGGCTCCCAATATGTCGAATTAGATTATGGGCTTTCTACCTGACTCCACTCTGAAAGTGAGGTCGGGCAGAAAGCCCCTTCACCTCCTCCTCCTTCCATCCATATTCTCCATCAAAGAAGGCAGATTACCAAAAGTAGGGCCAGAAAATAATTATGAAATGTGCTCAAGATGAAAAACTGATTCATTGTCCACTCATCATACCATAACTATAATTCAATACTCATGTAAACACCTCAACTTTAAATACAAACAAATACAAATACAAACAAATGTAGGTCCCAATATGCCGAATTAGATTATAAGATTCCCTCTGGTCTCGGGCCTCTGGCACCTACCTCGTGCCTCAGGTTGGTGCCTCCAGTCTCGGGCCTCTGGTGGGCACCTCTTGGCATTGATGTCTTGTGGGTGCCTCCTGCCTCTGGCCTCTGTTGGGTGCCTCTGACCTCTGGTGGGCGCATCTGGTCTTGGGCCTCTGGTGGGCACCTCAGACCTCTGGTGGGCACCTCCGTGTTCGGGCCTCTGGTCGGCACCTCAATGCTCGGGCCTTTGGTTGACGCCTCTGGCCTCTTTTGGGTGTCTCCTGCCTCGGGCCTCTGGTGGGCACCTCAAGTTTCGGGCTTCTGGTCGGCACCTCCGGCCTCTGGTGGACGCCTCCGGTCTCGGGCCTCTGGTGGACGCCTCCGGTCTCTGGCCTCTGGTGTGCATCTCCTGCCTTGGGCCTCTGGTTGGCACCTCTAGTCTCGGGTCTCTGGTGGGCGCCTCCTGCCTCGGGCCTCTGGTGGGTGCCTCCGGTCTTGGGCCTCTGTTGGCACCTCTGGTCACAGGCCTCTGTTGGCACCTCCGGGCTCGGGCCTCTGGTGGGCGCCTCTGGTCTCAGGCCTCTGGTGGGGACCTCTGGTCTCTGAACTCTGGTGGGCGCCTCCGGTTTGGGCCTCTTGTGGATGCCTCTGGTGTCCGACCTCTGGTTGGCGCCTCCTGCCTCGGGCCTATGCTTGGTGCATCTGGTTTCGGGCCTCTGGTGGGTGCCTCCTGCCTCGGACCTTTGTGGGCGCCTCGGGCCTCTGTTGAACACCTTCTGCCTCGAGCCTCAGGTGAGTGCCTTGAGTCTTGGCCTCTGGTGGGTGACCTTGAGTCTTGGGCCTCTGGTGGGCGCCTCCGGTCACCACCTCTTCAGCCTCTGGTGAGTGCCTCCTGCCATGTGCCTCTTGTGGCCACCTCTGGTCTCAAGCCTCTGGTGGGCATCCCGGTCTCAGGCCTCCAGTGGGTGCTTATGGCCCGTGGCCTCCGGTGGGTGTCTACTGTCTTCAGTCTAAGTTTGCACTCCTGTTCCTATACCTACCATGGGCCTCTGGTGGGTGCCTCCTGCCTCGGGCCTCTGGTGGGCATCTCTGGGAGTGGGCCTCTGCTGGGCACCTCTGTTTGTGGGCCTCCGGTCTCTGACCTCCAGGCTTTGGTGGGCCCCTCGGGCCTCTGTTGGGTGCCTCCTGCCTCGGACCTCTGGTGGGTGTCTCAGGCCTCTGTTGGGCACCTCCTGCCTCGGGCCTCTGTTGGGCGCCTCCAATCTCTGGCTTCTGGTGGGTGCCTACAGTCTCGGGCCTCTGGTGGGCGCCTCCGTTCTTGGGCCTCTAGTAGGCGCCTCCTGCCTCGGGCCTCTGGTGGGCACCTCCAGCCTCGGGCCTCTGGTGGGCATCTCCGGTCTCAGGCCTCTTGTGGGCACCTCAGTTCTCGGGCCTCTGTTTGGCACCTCCTGCCTCGGGCCTCTGGTGGGCGCCTCGAGTGTCGGGCCTCTGGTGGGTGCCTCGAGTCTTGGACCTCTGGTGGGCGCCTCGGGTCTTGGGCCTCTGGTGGGTGCCTCCTGCCTCGGACCTTTGTGGGCGCCTCGGGCCTCTGTTGAACACCTTCTGCCTCGAGCCTCTGGTGAGTGCCTCGAGTCTTGGCCTCTGGTGGGTGCCTCGAGTCTTGGGCCTCTCGTGGGCGCCTCCGGTCACCACCTCTTCAGCCTCTGGTGAGTGCCTCCTGCCATGTGCCTCTTGTGGACACCTCTGGTCTCAAGCCTCTGGTGGGCATCCCAGTCTCAGGCCTCCAGTGGGTGCTTATGGCCCCGGGCCTCCGGGGTGGTTGTCTACTGTCTTCAGTCTAAGTTTGCACCCTTGTTCCTATACCTACCATGGGCCTCTGGTGGGTGCCTCCTGCCTCGGGCCTCTGGTGGGCATCTCTGGGAGCGGGCGTCTGCTGGGCACCTCTGGTCTTGGGCCTCTGGTGGGCACCTCCGGTCTCCGACCTCCGGGCTTTGGTGGGCACCTCGGGCCTCTGTTGGGTGCCTCCTGCCTCGGACCTCTGGTGGGTGTCTCGGGCCTCTGATGGGCACCTCCTGCCTCAGGCCTCTGGTGGGTGCCTCCTGTCTCGGGCCTCTGGTGGGTGCCTCTGTTCTCGGGCCTCTAGTAAGAGCCTCCTGCCTCGGGCCTCTGGTGGGCACCTCTAGCCTCGGGCATTTGGTGGGCATCTCCGGTCTCAGGCCTCTTGTGGGCACCTCAGTTCTCGGGCCTCTGTTTGGCACCTCCTGCCTCGGGCCTCTGGTGGGCCTCTCGAGTCTCGGGCCTCTGGTGGGCGCCTTGAGTGTCGGGCCTCTGGTGGGTGCCTCAAGTCTTGGGCCTCTGGTGGGTGCCTCGGGTCTCAGGCCTCTGGTGGACACCTCTGGCCTCGAACCTCTGGTGGGCACCTCTGGCCTCGAGCCTCTAGTAGGAGCCTCCTGACTCGGGCCTCTGGAGGGCACCTCCGGTCTCTGGCCTCTGGCAGGCACTTCCGGTCACGCCTCTGTTGGGCACCTCTGGGCTCAGGCCTCTGGTTGGCGCCTCTGGTTTAAGGTCTCTGGTGGGCATCTTTGGTCTCGGGCATCTGGTGGGCGCCTCCGGTTTGGGCCTCTACTGGGTGCCTTTGGTGTCTGACCTCTGGTGGGCTCAGGCCTCTTGTGGGCACCTCCGGTCTTGGGCATCTGTTGGGCATGGCACCTCGAGTCTTGGTGGGCACCTGGAGTCTTGGGCCTCTGGTGGGCACCTCGGGTCTCGGGCCTCTGGTGGACACCTCTGGCCTCGAGCCTCTGGTGGGCACCTCTGGCCTTGAGCCTCTAGTAGGAGCCTCCTGACTCTGGCCTCTGGTGGGCACCTCCGGTCTCAGGCCTCTGGCAGGCACTTCTAGTCACAGGCCTCTGTTGAGCACCTCCAGGCTCGGGCCTCTGGTGGGCACCTCTGGTCTCAGGCCTCTGGTGGGCACCTTTGGTCTCGGGCCTCTGGTGGGCACCTTTGGTCTTGGGCCTCTGGTGGGCGCCTCCGGTTTGGGCCTCTAGTGGGTGCCTTTGGTGTCTGACCTTTGGTGGGTGCCTCCTGCCTCAGGCCTATGTTTGGCGCATCTGGTCTCGGGCCTCTGGTGGGCGCCTCCTGCCTCGGACCTTTCTGGGTGCCTCAGGCTTCTGTTGGACACCTCCTGCCTCAGGCCTCTGGTGGGTGCCTCAAGTTTCGGCGCCTCGGACCTCTGGTGGGCACCTCCGTTCTTGGGCCTCTGGTAGGCCTCTGGTGGGCACCTCCTGCCTTGAGACTCTGGTGGGCGCCTCCGGTCCCGGGCCTCTTGTGGGCGCATCTGGTCTTAGGCCTCTGGTGGGCACCTCTGGGCTTGAGCCTCTGGTGTGCACCTCAGGCCTCTGGTGGTCACCTCCTGCATCGAGCCTCTGGTGGGTGCCTCCGGTCTCAGGCGTGTGGCAGCCACCTCTGGTGGGCACCTTCAGTCTCTGGCCTCTGGTGGCCGCCTCTGGGTGTGGGCCTCTGGTGGGCGCCTCTGGTGGGCGCCTCCGGTCTCCGACCTCTGGTGGGTACCTCTGGCCTTTGGTGGGCGACTCGGGGCTTTGTTGGCCACCTCCTGCCTCGGACCTCTGGCGGGTGCCTCCGGCCTCTGTTTTGGAGCCTCCTACCTCGGGTCTCTGTTGAGCGCCTCCGTTCTCGGGCCTGTGGTGGGCGCCTTTCGGTCTTGGGCCTTTGGTGGGCACCTCCGTTCTCGGACCTCTGGTGGGTACCTCCGGCCTTTGGTGGGCGACTCGGGGCTTTGTTGGCCACCTCCTGCCTTGGACCTCTGGCGGGTGCCTCGGGCCTCTGGTGGGAACCTCCTGCCTCGGGCCTCTGGTGGGTACCTCTGGTCTCGGGCCTCTGGTAGGCACCTCCGGTCATGGGCCTCTGTCAGGCACCTCCAGATCGGGCCTCTGTCAGGCACCTCCGGGCTTAGGCCTCTGGTGGGCGCCTCCGGTAATAGGCCTCTGGTGGGCACCTCCGGTCTCGGGCCTCTGGTGGGCGGCTCAGGTTCGGGCCTCTGGTGGGCGCTTCTGGTGTTTGACCTCTGGTGGGCGCCTCCTACCTTGGGCCTCTGATTGGCACGTCTGGTCTCGGGCCTCTGGTGGGCGCCTCCTGACGCGGACCTCTGTGAGTGCCTTGGGCCGCTGTTTGGCACCTTCTGCCTCGGGCCTCTTGTGGGCGCCTAGGGTCTCTGGTGGGCACCTCCTGCCTTGGGCCTCTGTCAGACACCTCCGGATTTGGGCCTCTGGTGGGTGCCTCTTGTCTTGGGCCTCTGGTGGGCACCTCTGGTCTTGGGCCTCTGGTGGGTGCCTCGGACCTCTGGTGGGTGCCTCGGGCATCTGTTGGGAACCTTCTGCCTCAGGCGTCTGGGGGGTGCCTCCTGCCTCAGGCCTCTGGTGGGCGCCTCTGGCCTCGAGCCTCTAGTAGGAGCCTCCTGACTCTAGCCTCTGGTGGGCACCTCCGGTCTCAGGCCTCTGGCAGGCACTTCTACTCACAGGCCTCTGTTGAGCAGACCTCGGGCCTCTGGTGGGTGCCTCTGGTCTCAGGCCTCTGGTGGGCACCTTTGGTCTCGGGCCTCTGGTGGGCGCCTCCGGTTTGGGCCTCTAGTTGGTGCTTTTGGTGTCTGAGCTTTGGTGGGTGCCTCCTGCCTCGGGCCTATGTTTGGCGCATCTGGTCTCAGGTCTCTGGTGGGCGCCTCCTTCCTAGGACCTTTGTGGGCCCCTCTGGCTTCTGTTGGACACCTCCTGCCTCAGGCCTCTGGTGGGTGCCTTGAGTTTCGGCACCTCAGACCTCTGGTGGGCACCTCCGTTTTTGGGCCTCTGGTAGGCCTCTGGTGGGCACCTCCTGCCTTGAGACTCTGGTGGGCGCCTCCAGTCTTGGGCCTCTGGTGGGTGCATCCAGTCTTGGGCCTCTGGTGGGCACCACTGGGCTTGAGCCTCTGGTGGGCACCTCGGGCCTCTGATGGTCACCTCCTGCCTCGAGCCTCTGGTGGGTGCCTCCGGTCTCTCACCTGTGGCAGCCACCTCTGGTGGGCACCTTCAGTCTCTGGCCTCTGGTGGCCGTCTCTGGTTGTGGGCCTCTGGTGGGCGCCTCTGGTGGGCGCCTCCGGTCTCCGACCTCTGGTGGGTACCTCCGGCCTTTGGTGGGCGACTCAGGGCTTTGTTGGCCACCTCCTGCCTCGGACCTCTGGCGGGTGTCTCGGGCCTCTGTTGGGCACCTCCTGCCTCGGGCCTCTGTTGGGCACCTCCGTTCTGGGGCCTCTGGTGGGTGCCTCCGGTCTTGGGCCTCTGGTGGGCGCCTCCGTTCTTGGACCTCTAGTAGAATCCTCCTGCCTCGGGCCTCTGGTGGGAACCTCCTGCCTCGGGCCTCTGGTGGGCACCTCTGGTCTCGGGCCTCTGGTAGGCACCTCCGGTCATGGGTCTCTGTCAGACACCTCCTCCTCCTTCCATCCACATTCTCCGTTAAACAAGGAAGATTACCAAAAGTAGGGCCGGAAACAAATATGAAGTGGGCTCAAGATGAAAGACTGTTACATTGTCCACTCATCATACCATAACTATAATTCAATACTCATGTAAACACCTCAACTTTAAATACAAACACTTCTGTATGGTCATAATATAAGATACACATTTTGTGCCAGGTATCATTTAAGGGCACTGTCACAGAACCTACTTTTCAGTACCCTGCCTCTTTTTTTATCCCAAATTTGGCTCCCAACATGCCGAATTAGATTATGGGCTTTCTACCTGACTCCACTCTAAAAGTGAAGTCAGGCAGAAAGCCCCTTCACCTCCTCCTCCTTCCATCCACATTCTCCGTTAAACAAGGCAGATTACCAAAAGTAGGGCCAGAAAATAAATATGAAATGGGCTCAAGATGAAAAACTGTTCCATTGTCCACTCATCATACCATAACTATAATTCAATACTCATGTAAACACCTCAACTTTAAATACAAACAAATACAAATACAAACAAATGTAGGTTTCAATATGACAAATTATATTATGAGCTTTCCTCTGGTCTCGGGCTTCTGGTACGTACCTCGTGCCACTGGTGGGCATCTCCTGACTCGGGCATCTGGTGGGCACCTCCAATTTTGGGCCTCTGGTGGGCACCTACATTCTCGGGTCTCTGGTGGGTGCCTTAGGCCTCTGGTCAGCACATCTTGGCGTAGGCCTCTGGTGGGAACCTCCTGCCTCAGGGATCTGGTGGGCACCTCAGGCCTCTGGTTAGTGCCTCCAGCCTTGGGCATCTGTTGGGCACTTCTGACCTCTGGTGGGCACCTCTGTTCTCAGGCCTCTGGTAGGCACCTCCAGTCATGGGCCTTTGTCGGGCACCTCTGGGCTCGGGCCTCTAGTGGGTGGCTCATGCCTCAAGCTTCTGGTGGGCACCTTCAGTCTCGGGCTTCTGGTGGGTGCCTCTGGGTGCGGGCCTCTGGTGGGCGCCTCTGGTCTCTGACCTCTGGTGGGCGCCTCTGGTTTCTGGCCTGTGGCAGACACCTCTGGTCTCAGGTCTCTGGTAGGCACCTCCAGTCACGGGCCTTTGTCGGGCACCTCTGGGCTCGGGCCTCTAGTGGGTGCCTCCTGCCTCAAGCTTCTGGTGGGCACCTTCAGTCTCGGGCTTCTGGTGGGCGCCTCTGGGTGTGGGTCTCTGGTGGGTGCCTCCGGTCTCTGACCTCTGGTGGGTGCCTCCAGCCTTTGGTGGGCGGCTTGGGCCTCTGTTAGCTGCCTCCTGCCTTGGGCCTCTGGTGGGCACATCGGGCCTCTGTTGGGCACCTCCTGCCTCAGGCCTCTGGTGGGTGCCTCCTGCCTTGTGCCTCTTTTGGGCACCTTCAAATTTGGGCCTCTGGTGGGCACCTCCGGTCTCTGGCCTTTGGTGGGTGCCTCCGTTCTCGGGCCTCTAGTAGAAGCCTCCTGCCTTGGGCCTCTATTGGGCACCTCCTGCCTCGGGCCTGTGGTGGGCACCTCCGGTCTCAGGCCTCTGGTAGGCACCTCAGGTCACAGGCCCCTGTCAGGCACCTCTGGCCTTGGGCCTCTGTCAGGCACCTCCGGGCTTAGGCCTCTGGTGGGTGCCTCCGGTCTTAGGCCTCTGGTGGGCGCCTCCGGTTCAAGCCTCTGGTGGATGCCTCCAGGCTCGTGCCTCTGTTGGGCGCCTTCGATCTCGGGCCTCTGGTGGGTGCCTCCGGTCTTGGGCCTCTGGTGGGTGCCTCCATTCTCAGGCCTCTAGAAGATGCCTCCTGCCTCGGGCCCCTGGTGGGCACCTCTGGCCTTGGGCCTCTATTGGGCTCCTCCAGCCTTTGGCCTCTGGTGAGTGCCTCCGGCCTTCGGCCTCTGGTGGGTGCCTCCGGCCTCTGGTGGGTGCCTCCTGCCACGGGCCTCTTGTGAGTGCCTCCAGTCTTAAGCCTCTGGTGGACATCCCAGTCTCTGGCCTCCAGTGGGTGCTTATGGCCCCGGGCCTCCGGTGGGTGTCTCCTGTCTTCAGTCTAAGTGTGCACTCCTGTTCCTGCTCCTACAGTGGGCATTACCTCAGACGCAAGTTCTGGTATGTTCACACCTGCTTACCTATTCTGCTTCCAGCCTCCAATACTCCTGTTCCAGTGTAATAAACTAACTTGCTTGTCTGTTACTTAAGTATGCCTAATAGGGGTAATTCCAGAAAGAAGCACATATCGCTTGCCCCTTTCAGTATTCCAGACAGTCCTTTGCCTGCCACCACCTTGCAAAAGCTCCATACCTCTGAACCCGCTCATCCGAGTGTGACACACATTCATCCACAAATAATTCTTCAAACTATCTACCACTTTATATAACTACTTCATACTGTTCGCTACTATCTTCATACTATCACTATAATTCAGAACTGATGTAAACACCTCAACTTTAAATACAAACACTTTTGTATGGCCATAATATAAGATATACATTCAGTGCCAGTTTGCATTTAAGGGCACATTCATGGAACCTATTTTTCAGTACTCTGCCTCTCTTTTTTTATCCCAAATTTAGGCTCCCAATATGCTGAACTAGATTATGGGCTTTCTACCTGACGCCTCTATAAAAGTGAGGTCGGGCAGAAAGCCCCTTCATCTCCTCCTCCTTCCATCCACATTCTCCATTAAACAAGGCAGATTACCAAAAGTAGGGACGGAAAAGAAATATGAAGTGGGCTCAAGATGAAAGACCGTTACATTATCCACTCATCATACCATAACTATAATTCAATACTCATGTAAACACCTCAACTTTAAATACAAACACTTCTGTATGGTCATAATATAAGATACACATTTTGTGCAAGGTTGCATTTAAGGGCACTGTCACGGAACCTACTTTTCAGTACCCTGCCTCTTTTTTTATCCCAAATTTGGCTCCCAATTTGGCTCCCAATATGCCGAATTAGATTATGGGCTTTCTACCTGACTCCACTCTAAAAGTGAAGTTGGGCAGAAAGCCCCTTCACCTCCTCCTCCTTCCATCCACATTCTCCGTTAAACAAGGCAGATTACCAAAAGTAGGGCCAGAAAATAAATATGAAATGGGCTCAAGATGAAAAACTGTTCCATTGTCTACTCATCATACTATAAGTATAATTCAATACTCATGTAAACACCTCAACTTTAAATACAATCAAATACAAATACAAACAAATGTAGGTTTCAATATGCCGAATTAGATTATGAGCTTTCCTCTGGTCTCAGGCTTCTGGTACGTACCTCGTGCCTCTGGTGGGTGCCTCCTGCCTCGGGCATCTGGTGGGCACCTCCAATTTTGGGCCTCTGGTGGGCACCTATGTTCTCAGGCCTCTGGTCAGCACATCTTGTCGTGGGCCTCTGGTTGGAACCTCCTGCCTCAGGGATCTGGTGGGCATCTCCGGCCTCTGGTTGGTGCCTCTGGTCTCTGGCCTGTGGCAGGCACCTCTGGTCTCAGGCCTCTGGTAGGCACCTCCAGTCAGGGGCCTCTGTCGGGCACCTCTGGGCTTGGGCCTCTAGTGGGTGCCTCCTGCCTCAAGCCTCTGGTGGGCATCTTCAGTCTCGGGCCTCTGGTGGGTGCCTATGGGTGTGGGCCTCTGGTGGGCGCCTCTGGTCTCCGACCTCTGGTGGGCGCCTCCAGCCTTTGGTGGGCGGCTTGGGCCTCTGTTGGCTACCTCCTGCCTTGGACCTCTGGTGGGCGCCTCGGGCCTCTGTTGGGCACCTCCTTCCTCAGGCCTCTGGTGGGTGCCTCCTGCCCCGTGGCTCTGTTGGGCGCCTTCGATCTCAGGGCCTCTGGTGGGCGCCTCTGGTCTCTGGCCTTTGGTGGGTGCCTCCGTTCTCGGGCCTCTAGTAGAAACCTCCTACCTCGGGCCTGTGGTGGGCACCTCTGGTCACGGGCCTCTGTCAGGCACCTCCGGGCTTAGGCCTCTGGTGGGTGCCTCCCGTCTTAGGCCTCTGGTGGGTGCCTCCGGTTCGAGCCAATGGTGGGTGCCTCCAGTCTCAAGCCTCTGGTGGGCGCCTCCATTCTCGGGCCTCTAGTAGATGCCTCCTGCCTTGGGCCTCTGGTGGGCACCTCCTGCCTTGGGCCTCTGGTGCGCACCTCCTGTCTCAGGCGTATGTTGGGCACTTTGGTCTCTGGTGGGTGCCTTTGGCATCTGGTGGGTGCCTCTTGCCATGGGCCTCTTGTGAGCGTCTCCTTTCTTAAGCCTCTGGTGGGCATCCCGGTCTCAGGTCTCCGGTGGGCGTTTATGGCCCCGGGCCTCCGGTGGGTGTCTCCTGTCTTCAGTCTAAGTTTGCACTCCTGTTCCTATACCTACTGTAGGCCTCTGGTGGGTGCCTCCTGCCTCGATCCTCTGGTGGGAACCTTCGGTCTCGGGCCTCTGGTGGGCGTCTCCTGCCTCCGGTCTTTAGTGGGCACCTCGGGCCTCTGTTGGGCAGCTCCTGCCTCAGACCTCTGGTGGGCGACTTGGGCCTCTGTTGGGCACCTCCTGCCTCTGGTGGGTGCCTCCTGCCTCGGGCCTCTGGTGGGTGCCTCCTTCCTCTGGTCTCTGGTGGGAACCCCCTGTCTCAGGCCTCTGGTAGGCACCTCCGGTCTTAGGCCTCTGGTTGGCTCCTCCTGCCTCAGGCCTCTGGGGGGCGACTCCGGTCTCAGGCCTCCAGTGGGCGCCTCCTGGTTTCAGCCTAAGTTTGCACTCCTGTTCCTGGTCCTACAGTGGGCATTACCTCAGACGCAAGTTCTGGTATGTTCACACCTGCTTACCTATCCTGCTTCCAGCCTCCAATTCTCCTGTTCCAGTGTAATAAACTAACTTGCTTGTCTGTTACTTAAGCATGCCTAATAGGGGTAATTCCAGAAAGCAGCACATACCGCTTGCCCCTTTCAGTATTCCAGACAGTCCTTAGCCTGCCACCACCTTGCATAAGCTCCATACCCCTGAACCCACTCATCCGAGTGTGACACACATTCATCCACAAATAATTCTTCAAATTATCTACTACTTATATAACTACTTCATACTGTTTGCTACTATCTTCATACTATCACTATAATTCACTACTGATGTAAACACCTCAACTTTAAATACAAACACTTTTGTATGGCCATAATATAAGATATACATTCAGTGCCAGTTTGCATTTACGGGCACGTTCATGGAACCTACTTTTCAGTACTCTGCCTATCTTTTTTTATCCCAAATTTAGGCTCCCAATATGCTGAACTAGATTATGGGCTTTCTACCTGACGCCTCTATAAAAGTGAGGTCGGGCAGAAAGCCCCTTCACTTCCTCCTCCTTCCATCCACATTCTCCATTAAACAAGGCAGATTACCAAAAGTAGGGCCGGAAATATGAAGTGGGCTCAAGATGAAAGACCGTTACATTGTCCACTCATCATACCATAACTATAATTCAATACTCATGTAAACACCTCAACTTTAAATACAAACACTTCTGTTTGGTCATAATAGAAGATACACATTGTGTGCCAGGTTGCATTTAAGGGCACTGTCACGGAACCTACATTTCAGTACCCTGCCTCTTTTTTTATCCCAAATTTGGTTCCCAAATTGGCTCCCAATATGCCGAATTAGATTATGGGCTTTCTACCTGACTCCACTCTAAAAGTGAGGTCGGGCAGAAAGCCCCTTCACCTCCTCCTCCTTCCATCCACATTCTCCGATAAAAACAAGGCAGATTACCAAAAGTAGGGCTAGAAAATAAATATGAAATGGGCGCAAGATGAAAAACTGTTCCATTGTCCACTCATCATACTATAACTATAATTCAATACTCATGTAGACCTCCTGTCTCGGGCCTCTGGTGGGCACCTCTGATTTCGGGCCTCTGGTGAGCACCTACGTTCTCGGGCCTCTGGTAGGTGCCTCGGACCTCTGGTCGGCACCTCTTGGTGTGGGCCTCTGGTGGGAACCTCCTGCCTCAGGGATCTGGTGGTCACCTCGGGCCTCTGGTGGGTGCCTCCTGCCTTGGGCCTCTGTTGGGCACCTCAGGCCTCTGGTGGGCACCTCCTGCCTTGAGCCTCTGCTGGGCGCCTCCGGTCCCAGGCCTCTGGTGGTCACCTCCGGGCTCGGGCCTCTGTCAGGCACCTCCAGGCTCGGGCCTCTGTCAGGCACCTCTGGGCTCGGGCCTCTGTCAGGCACCTCCGGGCTTAGGCCTCTGGTGGGTGCCTCTGGTCTTAGGCTTCTGGTGGGCACCTCCGGTCTCGGGCCTCTGGTGGGCGGCTCGTGTTCGGGCCTCTGGTGGGTGCTTCTGGTGTCCGACCTCTGGTGGGCACCTCCTACCTTGGGCCTCTGATTGGCATGTCTGGTCTCGAGCCTCTGGTGGGCGCCTCCTGGCTCAAACCTCTGTGCCTTGGGCCACTGTTGGGCACCTCCTGCCTTGGGCCTCTGTTGGGCACCTCAGGCCTCTGGTGGGCACCTCCTGCCTTGAGCCTCTGCTGGGCGCCTCCGGTCCCAGGCCTCTGGTGGGCACCTCCGGGCTTGGGCCTCTGGTAGGCACCACGGGCCTCTGGTTGTTACCTCCAGCCTTAAGCCTCTAGTGGGTGCCTCTGGTCTCTGGCCTGTGGCAAGCACCACTGGTCTCGGGCCTCTGGTAGGCACCTCCAGTCACGGGCCTCTGTCGGGCACCTCTGGGCTTGGGCCTCTAGTGGGCGCTTCTGGTCTCGGGCCTCTGGTGGGCACCTTTGGTTTTGGGGCTCTGGTGGGCACCTCCGGTCTCAGGCCTCTGTTGGGTGCCTCTGGTCTCTGGCCTCTGATAGGCACCTCCAGTCACGGGCCTCTGTTGGGTACCTCTGGGCTCGGGCCTCTGGTGGGCACCTATGGTCTTGGGCCTCTGGTGGGCACCTTCGGTTTTGGGGCTCTGGTTGGCACCTCCGGAATCAGGCCTCTGGTGGGCGCCTCTGGTCTTGGGCCTTTGATAGGCACCTCCAGTCACGGGCCTCTGTCGGGCACCTCTGGCCTCGGGCCTCTGATGGGTGCCTCCGGTCTCGGGCCTCTGTTGGGCACCTCAGATCTCGGGCCTCTGGTGGGTGCCTCCGGTCTCAGGCCTCTGGTGTGCACCTCAACTTTAAATACAAACACTTCTGTATGGTCATAATATAAGATACACATTTTGTGCAAGGTTGCATTTAAGGGCACTGTCACGGAACCTACTTTTCAGTACCCTGCCTCTTTTTTTATCCCAAATTTGGCTCCCAATTTGGCTCCCAATATGCCGAATTAGAATATGGGCTTTCTACCTGACTCCACTCTAAAAGTGAAGTTGGGCAGAAAGCCCCTTCACCTCCTCCTCCTTCCATCCACATTCTCCGTTAAACAAGGCAGATTACCAAAAGTAGGGCCAGAAAATAAATATGAAATGGGCTCAAGATGAAAAACTGTTCCATTGTCTACTCATCATACTATAAGTATAATTCAATACTCATGTAAACACCTCAACTTTAAATACAATCAAATACAAATACAAACAAATGTAGGTTTCAATATGCCGAATTAGATTATGAGCTTTCCTCTGGTCTCAGGCTTCTGGTACGTACCTCGTGCCTCTGGTGGGTGCCTCCTGCCTCGGGCATCTGGTGGGCACCTCCAATTTTGGGCCTCTGGTGGGCACCTATGTTCTCAGGCCTCTGGTCAGCACATCTTGTCGTGGGCCTCTGGTTGGAACCTCCTGCCTCAGGGATCTGGTGGGCATCTCCGGCCTCTGGTTGGTGCCTCTGGTCTCTGGCCTGTGGCAGGCACCTCTGGTCTCAGGCCTCTGGTAGGCACCTCCAGTCAGGGGCCTCTGTCGGGCACCTCTGGGCTTGGGCCTCTAGTGGGTGCCTCCTGCCTCAAGCCTCTGGTGGGCATCTTCAGTCTCGGGCCTCTGGTGGGTGCCTATGGGTGTGGGCCTCTGGTGGGCGCCTCTGGTCTCCGACCTCTGGTGGGCGCCTCCAGCCTTTGGTGGGCGGCTTGGGCCTCTGTTGGCTACCTCCTGCCTTGGACCTCTGGTGGGCGCCTCGGGCCTCTGTTGGGCACCTCCTTCCTCAGGCCTCTGGTGGGTGCCTCCTGCCCCGTGGCTCTGTTGGGCGCCTTCGATCTCGGGCCTCTGGTGGGCGCCTCTGGTCTCTGGCCTTTGGTGGGTGCCTCCGTTCTCGGGCCTCTAGTAGAAACCTCCTACCTCGGGCCTGTGGTGGGCACCTCTGGTCACGGGCCTCTGTCAGGCACCTCCGGGCTTAGGCCTCTGGTGGGTGCCTCCCGTCTTAGGCCTCTGGTGGGTGCCTCCGGTTCGAGCCAATGGTGGGTGCCTCCAGTCTCAAGCCTCTGGTGGGCGCCTCCATTCTCGGGCCTCTAGTAGATGCCTCCTGCCTTGGGCCTCTGGTGGGCACCTCCTGCCTTGGGCCTCTGGTGCGCACCTCCTGTCTCAGGCGTATGTTGGGCACTTTGGTCTCTGGTGGGTGCCTTTGGCATCTGGTGGGTGCCTCTTGCCATGGGCCTCTTGTGAGCGTCTCCTTTCTTAAGCCTCTGGTGGGCATCCCGGTCTCAGGTCTCCGGTGGGCGTTTATGGCCCCGGGCCTCCGGTGGGTGTCTCCTGTCTTCAGTCTAAGTTTGCACTCCTGTTCCTATACCTACTGTAGGCCTCTGGTGGGTGCCTCCTGCCTCGATCCTCTGGTGGGAACCTTCGGTCTCGGGCCTCTGGTGGGCGTCTCCTGCCTCCGGTCTTTAGTGGGCACCTCGGGCCTCTGTTGGGCAGCTCCTGCCTCAGACCTCTGGTGGGCGACTTGGGCCTCTGTTGGGCACCTCCTGCCTCTGGTCTCTGGTGGGAACCCCCTGTCTCAGGCCTCTGGTAGGCACCTCCGGTCTTAGGCCTCTGGTTGGCTCCTCCTGCCTCAGGCCTCTGGGGGGCGACTCCGGTCTCAGGCCTCCAGTGGGCGCCTCCTGGTTTCAGCCTAAGTTTGCACTCCTGTTCCTGGTCCTACAGTGGGCATTACCTCAGACGCAAGTTCTGGTATGTTCACACCTGCTTACCTATCCTGCTTCCAGCCTCCAATTCTCCTGTTCCAGTGTAATAAACTAACTTGCTTGTCTGTTACTTAAGCATGCCTAATAGGGGTAATTCCAGAAAGCAGCACATACCGCTTGCCCCTTTCAGTATTCCAGACAGTCCTTAGCCTGCCACCACCTTGCATAAGCTCCATACCCCTGAACCCACTCATCCGAGTGTGACACACATTCATCCACAAATAATTCTTCAAATTATCTACTACTTATATAACTACTTCATACTGTTTGCTACTATCTTCATACTATCACTATAATTCACTACTGATGTAAACACCTCAACTTTAAATACAAACACTTTTGTATGGCCATAATATAAGATATACATTCAGTGCCAGTTTGCATTTACGGGCACGTTCATGGAACCTACTTTTCAGTACTCTGCCTATCTTTTTTTATCCCAAATTTAGGCTCCCAATATGCTGAACTAGATTATGGGCTTTCTACCTGACGCCTCTATAAAAGTGAGGTCGGGCAGAAAGCCCCTTCACTTCCTCCTCCTTCCATCCACATTCTCCATTAAACAAGGCAGATTACCAAAAGTAGGGCCGGAAATATGAAGTGGGCTCAAGATGAAAGACCGTTACATTGTCCACTCATCATACCATAACTATAATTCAATACTCATGTAAACACCTCAACTTTAAATACAAACACTTCTGTTTGGTCATAATAGAAGATACACATTGTGTGCCAGGTTGCATTTAAGGGCACTGTCACGGAACCTACATTTCAGTACCCTGCCTCTTTTTTTATCCCAAATTTGGTTCCCAAATTGGCTCCCAATATGCCGAATTAGATTATGGGCTTTCTACCTGACTCCACTCTAAAAGTGAGGTCGGGCAGAAAGCCCCTTCACCTCCTCCTCCTTCCATCCACATTCTCCGATAAAAACAAGGCAGATTACCAAAAGTAGGGCTAGAAAATAAATATGAAATGGGCGCAAGATGAAAAACTGTTCCATTGTCCACTCATCATACTATAACTATAATTCAATACTCATGTAGACCTCCTGTCTCGGGCCTCTGGTGGGCACCTCTGATTTCGGGCCTCTGGTGAGCACCTACGTTCTCGGGCCTCTGGTAGGTGCCTCGGACCTCTGGTCGGCACCTCTTGGTGTGGGCCTCTGGTGGGAACCTCCTGCCTCAGGGATCTGGTGGTCACCTCGGGCCTCTGGTGGGTGCCTCCTGCCTTGGGCCTCTGTTGGGCACCTCAGGCCTCTGGTGGGCACCTCCTGCCTTGAGCCTCTGCTGGGCGCCTCCGGTCCCAGGCCTCTGGTGGTCACCTCCGGGCTCGGGCCTCTGTCAGGCACCTCCAGGCTCGGGCCTCTGTCAGGCACCTCTGGGCTCGGGCCTCTGTCAGGCACCTCCGGGCTTAGGCCTCTGGTGGGTGCCTCTGGTCTTAGGCTTCTGGTGGGCACCTCCGGTCTCGGGCCTCTGGTGGGCGGCTCGTATTCGGGCCTCTGGTGGGTGCTTCTGGTGTCCGACCTCTGGTGGGCACCTCCTACCTTGGGCCTCTGATTGGCATGTCTGGTCTCGAGCCTCTGGTGGGCGCCTCCTGGCTCAAACCTCTGTGCCTTGGGCCACTGTTGGGCACCTCCTGCCTTGGGCCTCTGTTGGGCACCTCAGGCCTCTGGTGGGCACCTCCTGCCTTGAGCCTCTGCTGGGCGCCTCCGGTCCCAGGCCTCTGGTGGGCACCTCCGGGCTTGGGCCTCTGGTAGGCACCACGGGCCTCTGGTTGTTACCTCCAGCCTTAAGCCTCTAGTGGGTGCCTCTGGTCTCTGGCCTGTGGCAAGCACCACTGGTCTCGGGCCTCTGGTAGGCACCTCCAGTCACGGGCCTCTGTCGGGCACCTCTGGGCTTGGGCCTCTAGTGGGCGCTTCTGGTCTCGGGCCTCTGGTGGGCACCTTTGGTTTTGGGGCTCTGGTGGGCACCTCCGGTCTCAGGCCTCTGTTGGGTGCCTCTGGTCTCTGGCCTCTGATAGGCACCTCCAGTCACGGGCCTCTGTTGGGTACCTCTGGGCTCGGGCCTCTGGTGGGCACCTATGGTCTTGGGCCTCTGGTGGGCACCTTCGGTTTTGGGGCTCTGGTTGGCACCTCCGGAATCAGGCCTCTGGTGGGCGCCTCTGGTCTTGGGCCTTTGATAGGCACCTCCAGTCACGGGCCTCTGTCGGGCACCTCTGGCCTCGGGCCTCTGATGGGTGCCTCCGGTCTCGGGCCTCTGTTGGGCACCTCAGATCTCGGGCCTCTGGTGGGTGCCTCCGGTCTCAGGCCTCTGGTGTGCACCTCCGGTCTCGGGCCTCTGGTGGGTGCCTCCGTTCTCGGGCCTCTAGTAGAAGCCTCATAGGAAAAGAATTTAGTTAAACTGTATCAACTCTATACCAGATTAAAAGCCTCCCTTACTGGTGGAATCTCTCACAAATAATTCCACAGTGTACAATACGTTGATGTGTGGGTTTGTAGGGGGCGCCTAAGGCAATCTGGTTATAAACAATTAATTGTATTGATATATAAAATTTTAAATTTCTAAGTTGTTGAATTATTGAGTAATGTATAATGGTTAATATATATACAAGAATATCTAAATTGATAATGGGATAATAAACTAAATCAATTACTCGAAAAAAATTAAACCAATTGAAAAAACACTCTAATGTGCACTATTGAATTGTGTATGTGCCTCGGGCCTCTGGTGGGCGCCTCGAGTCTTGGGCCTCTGGTGGGCACCTTGAGTCTCGGGCCTCTGGTGGGTGCCTCGAGTCTCAGGCCTCTGGTGGGCGCCTCGAGTCTTGGGCCTCTGGTGGGTGCATCGGGTCTTGGGCCTCTGGTGGACACCTCTGGCCTCTGGAGGGCACCTCCAGTCTCTGGCAGGCACTTCTGGTCATGCCTCCGTTGGGCACCTCCGGGCTCAGGCCTCTGGTTGGCGCCTCTGGTTTAAGGCCTCTGGTGGGCACCTCTGGTCTTGGGCCTCTGGTGGGCGCCTCCGGTTTGGGCCTCTAGTGGGTGCCTTTGGTGTCTGACCTCTGGTGGGTGCCTCCTGCCTCAGACCTTTGTGGGCAACTCAGGCTTCTGTTGGACACCTCCTGCCTCAGGCCTCTGGTGGGTGCCTTGAGTTTTGTCGTCTCGGACCTCTTGTGGGCACCTCCGTTCTCGGGCCTCTGGTGGGCGTCTCTGGTCATGTTCCTCTGGTGGGCACCTTAGGCCTCTGGTGGGCACCTCCTGCCTTGAGACTCTGGTGGGTGCCTCCGGTCCTGGGCCTCTGGTGGGCACCTCCGGGCTCGAGCCTCTGGTGGGCACCTCGGGCCTATGGTGGTTACCTCCTGGCTCGGGCCTCTGGTGGGTGCCTCCGGTCTCTGGCTTCTGGTGGGCGCCTCTGGTCTTAGGCCTCTGGTGGGCACCTCCGGGCTTAGGCCTCTGGTGGGCGCCTCCAGTCTTAGGCCTCTGGTGGGTCACCTCCGGGCTCGGGCCTCTGTCAGGCACCTCCAGGCTCGGGCCTCTGTCAGGCACCTCTGGGCTCGGGCCTCTGTCAGGCACCTCCGGGCTTAGGCCTCTGGTGGGTGCCTCTGGTCTTAGGCTTCTGGTGGGCACCTCCGGTATCGGGCCTCTGGTGGGCGGCTCGTGTTCGGGCCTCTGGTGGGTGCTTCTGGTGTCCGACCTCTGGTGGGCACCTCCTACCTTGGGCCTCTGATTGGCATGTCTGGTCTCGAGCCTCTGGTGGGCGCCTCCTGGCTCAAACCTCTGTGCCTTGGGCCACTGTTGGGCACCTTCTGCCTTGGGTCTCTTTTGGGCGCCTCGAGCCTCAGGCCTCTGGTGGGCACCTCGAGTCTCGGGCCTCTTGTGGGCGCCTCGGGTCTCTGGTGGGCACCTCCTGCCTTGGGCCTCTGTCAGACACCTCCAGACTCGGGCCTCTGGTGGGTGCCTCTTGTCTTGGGCCTCTGGTGGGCACCTCCGGGCTCAGGACTCTGGTGGGCACTTCGGGCTTCTGGTAGTCTTTGGTGGGTGCCTTGGACCTCTGGTGGGCGCCTCGGGCCTCTGTTGGGAACCTCCTGCCTCAGGCCTCTGGGGGGGTGCCTCCTGCCTCAGGCCTCTGTTGGGCGCCTCCGGTCTCAGGCCTCTGGTAGGCGCCTCCGGTCTTGGGTCTCTAGTGGGCAACTCCAGTATCGGGCCTCTGGTGGGCGCCTTCACTCTCGGACCTCTAGTAGAAGCCTCCTGCCTTGGGCCTCTGGTGGACTTCTCGGGCCTCTGGCGGGCACCTCCGGTCTCGGGCCTCTGGTAGGCGCCCTCGGTCTTAGGCCTCTGGTGGGCAACTCTGGTCTCGGGCCTCGGGTGGGTGCCTTGAATTCAGGATTTTGGTTGGTGCCACCGGTGTGCGACCTCTGGTGGGCACCTCCTAGTCTCGGGCCTCTGGTGGACGCCACTTGCCTCGGACATTTGTGGGCGCCGCTATTGGGCACCTCCTACCTTGCACCTTGAGTCTTGGGCCTCTGGTGGGCACCTCGAGTCTCGGGCCTCTTGTGGGCACCTCGGGTCTCGGGCTTCTGGTGGGCACCTCTGGCCTCGGGCCTCTGGTGGGTGCCTCCATTCTCGAGCCTCTGGTAGAAACCTCCTGCCTTGGGTCTCTGGTGGGCATCTCCTGCCTCGGGCCTCTGTCGGGCACCTCCGGTCTCAGGCCTCTGGCAGGCACCTCTGGTCATGGGCCTCTGTCGGGCACCTCCGTGCTAGGGCCTCTGGTCTTAGACCTCTGGTGGACACCTCTGGTCTTGGGCCTCTGGTGGGTGCCTCTGGTTTGGGCCTCTAGTGGGCGCCTCCCTTGTCTGACCTCTGGTGGGCGCCTCCTGCCTTGGGCCTCTGTTTGGTGAGTTCGGTCTCGGGGATCTGGTGGGCGCCTCCTGCCTCGGACTTTTGTGGGCACCTCGGGCCTCTGTTTGGCGGCTCCAGCCTTGGGCCTCTGGTGGGCGCCTTGAGTCTCGGGCCTCGGTTGGGTGCCTCGAGTCTCAGGCCTCAGGTGGGCGCCTCGAGTCTAGGGCCTCTGGTGGGCACCTCTAGCCTCGGGCCAATGGTGGGATCCTCCAGCCTTTTGCCTCTGGTGGGCGCCTCTGGGGGGTGCATCTGGCCTTTGGCCTCTGGTGGGTGCCTCCGGCCTTCGGCCTCTAGTGGGTGCCTCCGGCCTTCGGCCTCTAGTGGGTGCCTCCTGTCATGAGCCTCTTGTGAGCGCCTCCGGTCTCAAGCCTCTGGTGGGCATCCCGGTCTCAGGCCTCCGGTGGGCGCTTATGGCCCCGGACCTCGGGTGGGTGTCTCCTGTCTTCAGTCTAAGTTTACACTCCTGTTCCTATACTTACCGTGGGCCTCTGGTGGGTGCCTCCTGCTTCCGGCCTTTGGTGGGTGCCTCGGGCCTCTGTTGGGCGCCTCCTGCCTCGGACCTCTGGTGGGCACCTCCTGCCTTGGGCCTCTGGTGGGTGCCTCCTTCCTTGGGCCTCTGGTGGGTACCCCCTGCCTTGGGTCTCTGGTAGGTGCCTCCGGTCTTAGGCCTCTGGTTGGCTCCTCTTGCCTCAGGCCACTGGTGGGCAACTCCGGTCTCGGGGCTCTGGTTGATGCCTCCTGCTTTCAGCCTAAGTTTGCACTCCTGTTCCTGGTTCTACCGTGGGCATTACCTCAGACGCCAGTTCTGGTGTGTTCACACCTTCTTACCTATCCTGCTTCCAGCCTCCAAGTCTCCTGTAACAGTGTAATAAACTAACTTGCTTGTCTGTTACTTAAGCATGCCTATTTCCAGAAAGCAGCACTGTGACAGACCCTTCTGTCAGGACTGAAGGAGTTAATTGTGTTTAGCTAAGAAACTAATTTCTAAAGACAGAGTTGCTGGCTCCAGCTATAATCTAATTAGTGCTAAGCATTCTATTGTTTGATCACCTCCAGAGAGAAAACGCCTAAGTGATAAGAAGGGCCAAGAGTGTCTTGTGGTTGAAGTGTTTAAGTAATATAATTCTATTGTATCATGTCAAAGGGCTTGTTCCCTCCATGTAATGTACAACAGTCTTTCAACCCCCATCTGGGGGGGGGGGGGGGTGTGTCAAACCTGTATAAATACTAGGCATCTAGCCTTTAATAAATGACATTCTGTTTTAAACCTGAAACTGGCTGGGTTGTGAATTGCTGATTCCCTATGCAGGACATTGTTCATCTGGTATTAACCCTTGGTACACAGTTGGTACCGTAACATTGGTGGCAGCGACGGAATGAACCTTATCGCCCAGAAGAGCAACTACACAAGCCAGTAACCTCAGGAAGAGGGGGATTATTACAATACTGACTAAGATGGAAAAGAGAAAAGTAAATTTTGCAGTTTTTAAAAACTTCCTGGAAACAGAAGGAGAGATTGATGGGTACCTTGCGGATTTTGAGAGGCAATGTGCACTACACAAGGTACCCGCAGAGGACTGGGTCACGATATTATCTGGAAAATTATCCGGCCGGGCCAGAGAGGCTTTTCGGGCCATTCCAGATGAGGAAGTCAGGGATTATAATACGGTAAAAGAGGCTCTGCTCTCCAGGTATGCGGTTACACCGGAGGCATACCGGAGGCGGTTCAGAGACACTGTTAAATTAGCTGGAGATTCCTACCTTGAGTGGGCATGTAAGGTGCACCGCACAGCAGCTCACTGGATAGCGGGGTGCCAAGCCATATCTGGGGAAGAGGTGCTGCAGCTATTCCTGTTGGAACATTGCTTCGACAAGTTACCCGCAGGAGTTCGAGAGTGGGTTCGGGACCGTAAACCCTCCACCCTGCAGGAAGCGGCTCGCTTGGCAGATGAGTATACGGATGCCCGCAAACTGGACACTGCTACCACTAAGCCCCCTGCTAGAGTGGAGTACAGACCCCCAGTCACCCCAGCAGCTGCCAGTTACCAAACCCCGGCGCACCGCTATACCACACGGCCTCCGGCCACGAACTACCCTCAGAGAGCCCTGTTCAATTTGCGGGGCTACTCACAACCGATTCGATGCTTTGGATGTAAGCAACTAGGGCACAAAAGACCAGAGTGTCCCCTAAACGCAGCGAACCAAGCGCAGTCCTGGAGAAGACCTGCCGGCGGAATCCCACGTAATCCTCAGCCTGCGGCCCGCTACGTAGAGGCGCAAGAATGCTGGAGCATCCTACATGAGACAGACCTTGTGCAAGCTGCCCACCGGAATAACCGGCAACTGGTTAAAGTGAATGGGAAGAAGGTCAGTGGTCTACGGGATACTGGTGCTACCATGACCTTGCTTCAAAAGAACTTGGTGTCTGAGAAACAGTACACTGGAGACACTGTGGCTGTGAGGGTAGCAAGGGGCGATGTGTTCAGCCTACCTGTTGCCAGGGTACATTTGGATTGGGGAGTGGGCGCTAGACCTGTGAATGTGGGGGTCAAGAAGGACTTACCTGCTGATGTTCTTCTTGGAAATGACTTGGCCCCCCTTGTTTCTGCCTACGCTCCTATGGGTCCCGCTGATGTTAACTCTGTGACTACCCGTGCCCAGATCTGTGCAGCAGAGACTGACCCCCCTGCTGCTAAGCCCCAGGACGCTGAGCTCAGTAAATCTCTATCCGCTATTGATACGTGGAAGTCCCGTTACAATGCGCTGATGAAGGAGAAGAGGAGCGCAGAGGAAAAAGCACGTTTAGAACGTGAATCTCTGCTAGACAAGCTGCACCGACAGACTGCAGAAAACACCAGCTTGAGAGTGGGACATGAAACCTTAAAGACAAACTTAGCGACACTTGAGGAGAAGCTGACGCTGGCTCATAGTGAGGTGCAGCAACTCAAGGGCACCCTATGTCAGTATGAAGGGATTGTGGATACCTATAAAGAGCAGGTACAGAAAACTCGTAAAGAAGCTGATGGGATTTTGAAGGACTGTTTAGCCCTAGTCTGGGCACTGAGGAAGTTGAATCCTTCTTTGTATGGACAGGAATTCTCTCTCATAACGGGAATACAGATGGATTGTCCTGGCAAACTGACATGCCTACCACCTCCTAGTCCGGTCATCCCCAGGTTGACCCGCCAAAGGGTCAAGCCGGGTCTGCCGGAGTGTTCCACAACGGGGGAGATATGTGACAGACCCTTCTGTCAGGACTGAAGGAGTTAATTGTGTTTAGCTAAGAAACTAATTTCTAAAGACAGAGTTGCTGGCTCCAGCTATAATCTAATTAGTGCTAAGCATTCTATTGTTTGATCACCTCCAGAGAGAAAACGCCTAAGTGATAAGAAGGGCCAAGAGTGTCTTGTGGTTGAAGTGTTTAAGTAATATAATTCTATTGTATCATGTCAAAGGGCTTGTTCCCTCCATGTAATGTACAACAGTCTTTCAACCCCCATCTGGGGGGGGGGGTGTGTGTCAAACCTGTATAAATACTAGGCATCTAGCCTTTAATAAATGACATTCTGTTTTAAACCTGAAACTGGCTTGGTTGTGAATTGCTGATTCCCTATGCAGGACATTGTTCATCTGGTATTAACCCTTGGTACACAGTTGGTACCGTAACAAGCACATACCGCTTGCCCCTTTCAGTATTCCAGACAGTCCTTAGCCTGCCACCACCTTGCATAAGCGCCATACCACTGAAACCGCTCATCCGAGTGTGACACATATTCATCCACAAATAATTCTTCAAACTATCTACCACTTTATATAACTACTTCATACTGTTCGCTACCATCTTCATAGTATTACTATAATTCAGTACTCATGTAAACGCCTCAACTTTAAATACAAACACTTTGTATGGCCATAATGTAAGATATACATTCAGTGCCAGTTTGTATTTAAGGGCACGTTCATGGAACCTACTTTTAAGTACTCTGCCTCTCTTTTTTTATCCCAAATTTAGGCACCCAATATGCCGAATAAGATTATGGGCTTTCTACCTGACACTCTATAAAAGTGAGGTCAGGCAGAAAGCCCCTTCACCTCCTCCTCCTTCCATCCACATTCTCCATTAAACAGGAAGATTACCAAAAGTAGGGCCGGAAAAGAAATATGAAGTGGGCTCAAGATGAAAGACCGTTACATTGTCCACTCATCATACCATAACTATAATTCAATACTCATGTAAACACCTCAACTTTAAATACAAACACGTCTGTATGGTCATAATATAAGATACGCATTTTGTGCCAGGTTGCATTGAAGGGGACTGTCACGGAACCTACTTTTCAGTACCCTGCCTCTTTTTTTATCCCAAATTTGGCTCCCAATTTGACTCCCAATATGCCGAATTAGATTATGGGTTTTCTACCTGACTCCACTCTAAAAGTGAAGTCGGGCAGAAAGCCCCTTCACCTCTTCCTCCTTCCATCCACATTCTCTATTAAACAAGGCAGATTACCAAAAGTAGGGCCAGAAAATAAATATGAAATGGGCTCAAGATGAAAAACTGTTCCATTGTCTACTCATCATACCATAACTATAATTCAATACTCATGTAGACACCTCATCTTTAAATACAAACAAATACAAACAAATGTAGGTTTCAATATGCCAAATTAGATTATGAGCTTTCCTCTGGTCTCGGGCTTCTGGTACGTACCTCGTGCCTCTGGTGGGCGCCTCCAATTTTGGGCCTCTGGTGGGCACCTACGTTCTTGGGCCTCTGGTGGGTGCCTCTGGACTCTGGTCGGCACATCTTGGCGTGGGCCTCTGGTGGGAACCTACTGCCTCAGGGATCTGGTAGGCATCTCAGGCTTCAGGTTGGTGCCTCCTGCCTTGGGCCTTTGTTGGGCGCCTCTGACCTCTGGTGGGCACCTCTGTTCTTGGGTCTCTGGTGGGCACCTCTGGTCACTGGCCTCTGGTGGGCACCTTAGGCCTCTGGTGGGCACCTCCTGCATCTAGCCTCTGGTGGGTACCTCTGGTCTCGGGCCTCTGGTGGGAGCCTCCGGTCTTGGGCTTCTGGTGGGCACCTCCAGGCTCGGGCCTCTGGTGGGCACCTCCGGCCTCTGGTGGTCACCTTCTGATTCGAGCCTCTGGTGGGCACCTCCGGTCTCGGGCCTCTGGTGGGTGGCTCGTGTTCGGGCCTCTGGTGGGTGCTTCTGGTGTCCGACCTCTGGTGGGCGCCTCCTACCTTAGGCCTCTGATTGGCACGTCTGGTCTCGGGCCTCTGGTGGGCGCCTCCTGACTCAGACCTCTGTGAGTGCCTTGGGCCACTGTTGGGCACCTTTTGCCTCAGGTCTCTTTTGGGCGCCTCGAGCCTTGGGCCTCTGGTGGGCACCTCGAGTCTCGGGCCTCTTGTGGGCGCCTTGGGTCTCTGGTGGGCACCTCCTGCCTCGGGCCTCTGTCACACACCTCCGGACTCGGGCCTCTGGTGGGTGCCTCTTGTATTGGGCCTCTGGTGGGCACCTCTGGGCTCGGGCCTCTGGTGGGCACTTCGGGCCTCTGGTAGTCTTTGGTGAGTGCCTCGGACCTCTGGTGGGCGCCTCGGGCCACTGTTGGGAACCTCCTGCCTCAGGCCTCTGGGGGGGTGCCTCCTGCCTCAGGCCTCTGTTGGGTCATGGGTCTCTGGTGGGTGACTCCATTCTCGGGCCTCTGGTGGGCACCCTCGCTCTCGGACATCTAGTAGAAGCCTCCGGTCTCGGGCCTCTGGTGGGCACCTCCGGTCTCGGGCCTCTGGTAGGTGCCTCCGGTCATAGGCCTCTGGTGGGCAAATCTGGTCTCGGGCCTCTGGTGGGCGCCTTGAATTCAGGCCTCTGGTGGGCGCCTCCGGTGTGCGACCTCTGGTGGGCACCTCCTAGTCTCGGGCCTCTGGTGGACGCCTCTTGCCTCGGACATCTGTGGGCGCCTTGCACCGCTATTGGGCACCTCCTACCTCGGGCCTCTGGTGGGCGCCTCGAGTCTTGGGCCTCTGGTGGGCACCTCAAGTCTTGGGCCTCTTGTGGGCACCTAGGGTCTCGGGCTTCTGGTGGGCACCTCTGGCCTCGGGCCTCTGGTGGATGCCTCCATTCTCGAGCCTCTGGTAGAAACCTCCTGCCTCGGGTCTCTGGTGGGCACCTCCTGCCTCGGGCCTCTGTCGGGCACCTCCGGGCTAGGGCCTCTATTGGGTGCCTACAGTCTTAGACCTCTGGTGGACACCTCTGGTCTCTGGCCTCTGGTGGGCGCCTCCGGTTTGGGCCTCTAGTTTGTGCCTCCCGTGTCCGACCTCTGGTGGGCGCCTCCTGCCTCGGGCCTCTGTTTGGCAAGTTCGGTCTCGGGGATCTGGTGGGCGCATCCTGCCTCTGACTTTTGTGGGCACCTCGGACCTCTGTTGGGCACCTCCAGCCTTGGGCCTCTGGTGGGTGCCTCGAGTCTCGGGCCTCGGGTGGGTGCCTCGAGTCTCAGGCCTCAGGTGGGCGCCTCGAGTCTAGGGCCTCTGGTGGGCACCTCTAGCCTCGGGCCAATGGTGGGCTCCTCCAGCCTTTTGCCTCTGGTGGGCGCCTCTGGGGGGCACATCTGGCCTTCGGCCTCTGGTGGGTGCCTCCGGCCTTCGGCCTCTAGTGGGTGCCTCCTGTCATGAGCCTCTTGTGAGCACCTCCGGTCTCAAGCCTCTGGCGGGCATCCCGGTCTCAGGCCTCCGGTGGGCGTTTATGGCCCCGGGCCTCCGGTGGGTGTCTCCTGTCTTCAGTCTAAGTTTACACTCCTGTTCCTATACCTACCATGGGCCTCTAGTGGGTGCCTCCTGCTTCCGGCCTTTGGTGGGCGCCTCAGGCCTCTGTTGGGCACCTCCTGCCTCGGACCTCTGGTGGGCACCTCCTGCTTTGGGCCTCTGGTGGGTGCCTCCTGCCTCGGGCCTCTGGTGGGCACCCCCTGCCTCGGGTCTCTGGTAGGTGCCTCCGGTCTTAGGCCTCTGGTTGGCTCCTCTTGCCTCAGGCCTCTGGTGGGCAACTCCAGTCTCGGGCCTCCGGTTGATGCCTCCTGCTTTCAGCCTGTTTGCACTCCTGTTCCTGGTCCTACCATGGGCATTACCTCAGAGACCAGATCTGGTGTGTTCACACCTTCTTACCTATCCTGCTTCCAGCCTCCAAGTCTCCTGTTCCAGTTTAATAAACTAACTTACTTGTCTGTTACTTAAGCATGCCTAATAGGGGTACTTCCAGAAAGCAGCACATACCGCTTGCTCCTTTCAGTATTCCAGACAGTCCTTAGCCTGCCACCACCTTGCATAAGTGCCATACCACTGAAACCGCTCATCCGAGTGTGACACACATTCATCCACAAATAATTCTTCAAACTATCTACCACTTTATATAACTACTTCATACTGTTCGCTACCATCTTCATACTATTACTATAATTCAGTACTCATGTAAACGCCTCAACTTTAAATACAAACAATTTGTATGTCCATAATGTAAGATATTCATTCAGTGCCAGTTTGTATTTAAGGGCACGTTCATGGAACCTACTTTTCAGTACTCTGCCTCTCTTTTTTTATCCCAAATTTAGGCACTCAATATGCCGAATTAGATTATGGGCTTTCTACCTGACACTCTATAAAAGTGAGGTCGGGCAGAAAGACCCTTCACCTTCTCCTCCTTCCATCCACATTCTCCATTAAACAAGGAAGATTACCAAAAGTAGGGCCGGAAACAAATATGAAGTGGGCTCAAGATGAAAGACCGTTACATTGTCCACTCATCATACCATAACTATAATTCAATACTCATGTAAACACCTCAACTTTAAATACAAACACTTCTGTATGGTCATAATATAAGATACACATTTTGTGCCAGGTTGCATTTAAGGGCACTGTCATGGAACCTACTTTTCATTACCCTGCCTCTTTTTTTATCCCAAATTTGGCTCCCAATTTGGCTCCCAATATGCCGAATTAGATTATGGGCTTTCTACCTGACTCCACTCTAAAAGTGAAGTCGGGCAGAAAGCCCATTCACCTCCTCCTCCTTCCATCCACATTCTCTGTTAAACAAGGCAGATTACCAAAAATAGGGCCAGAAAATAAATATGAAATAGGCTCAAGATGAAAAACTGTTCCATTGTCCACTCATCATACCATAACTATAATTCAATACTCATGTAAACACCTCAACCTTAAATACAAACAAATACAAATACAAACAAATGTAGGTTTCAATATGACGAATTAGATTATGAGCTTTCCTCTGGTCTCGGGCTTCTGGTACGTACCTCGTGCCACTGGTGGGCGCCTCCTGACTCGGGCATCTGGTGGGCGCCTCCAATTTTGGGCCTCTTGTGGGCACCTACGTTCTCGGGTCTCTGGTGGGTGCCTTGGGCCTCTGGTCAGCACATCTTGGCGTGGGTCTCTGGTGGGAACCTCCTGCCTCAGGGATCTGGTGGGCACCTCGGGCCTCTGGTTAGTGCCTCCTGCCTTGGGCATCTGTTGGGCACCTCTGACCTCTGGTGGGCACCTCTGTTCTTGGGCCTCTGGTGGGCACCTCCTGCATTGAGCCTCTGGTGGGCACCTCCGGTCCTGGGCCTCTGGTGGGAGCCTCCGGTCTTGGGCCTCTGGTGGTCTTCTCCTAACTCGAGCCTCTGGTGGGTGCCTCTGGTTTCTGGCCTGTGGCAGACACCTCTAGTCTCAGGCCTCTGGTAGGCACCTCCAGTCACGGGCCTTTGTCGGGCACCTCTGGGCTCGGGCCTCTAGTGGGTGCCTCCTGCCTCAAGCTTCTGGTGGGCACCTTCAGTCTCGGGCTTCTGGTGGGCGCCTCTGGGTGTGGGCCTCTGTTGGGCGCCTCCAGTCTCTGACCTCTGGTTGGCGCCTCCAGCCTTTGGTGGGCGGCTTGGGCCTCTGTTAGCTGCCTCCTGCCTCGGACCTCTGGTGGGCACCTCGGGCCTCTGTTGGGCACCTCCTGCCTCAGGCCTCTGGTGGGTGCCTCCTGCCTCGTGCCTCTTTTGGGCACCTTCAATTTCAGGCCTCTGGTGGGCACCTCCAGTCTCTGGCCTTTGGTGGGTGCCTCCGTTCTCGGGCCTCTAGTAGAAGCCTCCTGCCTTGGGCCTCTAGTTGGCACCTCCTGCCTTGGGCCTGTGGTGGGCACCTCCGGTCTCAAGCCTCTGGTAGGCACCTCTGGTCACGGGCCTCTGTCAGGCACCTCCGGGCTTAGGCCTCTGGTGGGTGCCTCCGGTCTTAGGCCTCTGGTGGGCGCCTCCGGTTCAAGCCTCTGGTGGGTGCCTCCAGCCTCGTGCCTCTGTTGGGCGCCTACGATCTCGGGCCTCTGGTGGGTGCCTCTGGTCTTGGGCCTCTGGTGGGTGCCTCCATTCTCAGGCCTCTAGAAGATGCCTCCTGCCTCGGCCCCTTGGTGGGCGCCTCCTGCCTTGGGCCTCTGGTGGGCACCTCCGGTCTCAGGCCTCTGTTGGGCACCTCCTGTCTTGGGCCTCTGGTGGGCACCTCGAGTCTCGGGCCTCTAGTGGGTGCCTCGAGTCTCAGGCCTCTGGTGGGCGCCTTGAGTCTCGGGACTCTGGTGGTCACCTCTGGCCTTGGGCCTCTGTTGGGCTTCTCCAGCCTTTGGCCTCTGGTGAGTGCCTCTGGCCTTCGGCCTCTGGTGGGTGCCTCCAGCCTCTGGTGGGTGCCTCCTGCCACGGGCCTCTTGTAAGCGCCTCCGGTCTTAAGCCTCTGGTGGACATCCTGGTCTCAGGCCTCCAGTGGGCGCTTATGGCCCCGGGCCTCCGGTGGGTGTCTCCTGTCTTCAGTCTAAGTTTGCACTCCTGTTCCTGGTCCTACAGTGGGCATTACCTCAGACGCCAGTTCTGGTATGTTCACACCTGCTTACCTATCCTGCTTCCAGCCTCCAATTCTCCTGTTCCAGTGTAATAAACTAACTTGCTTGTCTGTTACTTAAGCATGCCTAATAGGGGTAATTCCAGAAAGAAGCACATATTGCTTGCCCCTTTCAGTATTCCAGACAGTCCTTTGCCTGCCACCACCTTGCATAAGCTCCATACCCCTGAACCCGCTCATCCGAGTGTGACACACATTCATCCACAAATAATTCTTCAACTATCTACCACTTTATATAACTACTTCATACTGTTCGCTACTATATTCATAATATCACTATAATTCAGTACTGATGTAAACACCTCAACTTTAAATACAAACACTTTTGTATGGCCATAATATAAGATATACATTCAGTGCCAGTTTGCATTTAAGGGCACTTTCATGGAACCTACTTTTCAGTACTCTGCCTCTCTTTTTTTATCCCAAATTTAGGCTCCCAATATGCCGAATTAGATTATGGGTGTTACGGTACCAACAGTGTACCAAGGGTTAATACCAGGGAACAACGTCCTGCATAGGGAATCAGCAATTCACAAACCAGCCAGTTTTCAGGTTTAAACAGAATATCTGCTTTATTTGAAGGCAGCACACAGATTTATACACCCTGGCTTCAGGTTACAGAGGGCATTGGTTTAACAGTAAAGCAAACATATGAACAATGCATCAAACCTCCAACAATTGTCTATTCACAGGTAAAACAGATTAACATATTAAGTTAATTAACTAGGGAAGAACGTTTACTCAGACAATCTGATGTTGGGCAGTCTAGTTAACATAATCACACAAGGACACAATCAGTTTACCTAGACAGACTCCTGAGACACAATCAGATCTTAAACATACATAGAATACATCTTATTAGAGAATATAGGAACAGTTCTTATTAGCTATAAAGTCTTTTATGCCCACTTTGCTTATAGAGTCACAATTGCTCTCACAAGGGGCACTCACACCCTGTACCCATCCTGTATTTATGGATACAGGGTGACATAGACATAAGACAGAGTTATGAAAGTACATGGGGTGTCCAGCATATAAAATTCCATATTTCCATGCAGTCTCTGGGTATCCTTAAGCCCATGTACCTCCAGCCCAAAGAATGTTCCATAACAGGCCCTCCAATGTACAGTGGCGAGATTGGTTTTGTCACATCTCTCCCCTTTTCCAAACAGACTAACAGGGTATCTGACCTCCTGCCGGTCAGTGCCCTGGTTAGTCCAGCAACCCACCCATAAAACACAATTAGTAGTACAGCCCACCCACAATAAATGGTTACTACACCTGAGTACGGGGAAAACTTGTCCATGTCCAGGTGCCTCACCACAGCTGTGTGGGGGACTGGTACACTGAATTGGTGGGTTGCGAGGTGGGCAGAGACCAGCTGTACTCTGCCCGGGTGCCAGCACTACCATGGAAGTAGCCTGGTGGGAGCCTGGTTGCTGGAGGGGAAGACCGACTGTCTCCCCTTCGGATACATAGCTGTGCTGCTGGAGGGGGAGACCAATCGTCTCCCCTTTGGCTAAACAGCCGTGTTGCTGGGGGACAGGACCATCAAACTCCTCTCCCTCTGGTTTGTCAGTTTGCTGGGACAATCCATCTGTATTCCCGTTATGAGAGAGAATTCCTGTCCATACAAACAAGGGTTCAAATTCCTCAGTGCCCAGACCAGGGCCAAACAGTCCTTCAAAATCCCATCAGCTTCTTTACGAGTTTTCTGTACCTGCTCTTTATAGGTATCCACAATCCCTTCATACTGACATAGGGTGCCCTTGAGTTGCTGCACCTCACTATGAGCCAGCGTCAGCTTCTCCTCCAGTGTCACTAAGTTTGTCTTTAATGTTTCATGTTCCACTCTCAAGCTGGAGTTTTCTGCAGTCTGTCGGTGCAGCTTGTCTAGCAGAGATTCCTGTTCTAAACATGCTTTTTCCTCTGCGCTCCTCTTCTCCTTCATCAGCGCATTGTAACGGGACCTCCACATATCAATAGCGGATAGAGATTTACTGAGCTCAGCGTCCTGGGGCTTAGCAGCAGGTGGGTCAGTCTCTGCTGCACGGATCTGGGCACGGGTAGTCACAGAGTTAACATCAGCGGGACCCATAGGAGCGTAGGCAGAAACAAGGGGGGCCAAGTCATTTCCAAGAAGAACATCAGCAGGTAAGTCCTTCTTGACCCCCACATTCACAGGTCTAGCGCCCACTCCCCAATCCAAATGTACCCTGGCAACAGGTAGGCTGAACACATCGCCCCCTGCTACCCTCACAGCCACAGTGTCTCCAGTGTACTGTTTCTCAGACACCAAGTTCTTTTGAAGCAAGGTCATGGTAGCACCAGTATCCCGTAGACCACTGACCTTCTTCCCATTCACTTTAACCAGTTGCCGGTTATTCCGGTGGGCAGCTTGCACAAGGTCTGCCTCATGTAGGATGCTCCAGCATTCTTGCGCCTCTACGTAGCGGGCCGCAGGATGAGGATTACGTGGGATTCCGCCGGCAGGTCTTCTCCAGGACTGCGCTTGGTTCGCTGCGTTTAGGGGACACTCTGGTCTTTTGTGCCCTAGTTGCTTACATCTAAAGCACCGAATAGGTTGTGAGTAGCACCGCAGGGCTCTCTGAGGGTAGTTCGTGGCCGGAGGCCGTGTGGTATAGTGGTGCGCCGGGGTTTGGTAACTGGCAGCTGCTGGGGTGACTGGGGGTCTGTACTCCACTCTAGCAGGGGGCTTAGTGGTAGCAGTGTCCAGTTTGCGGGCATCCGTATACTCATCTGCCAAGCGAGCCGCTTCCTGCAGGGTGGAGGGTTTACGGTCCCGAACCCACTCTCGAACTCCTGCGGGTAATTTGTCGAAGCAATGTTCCAACAGGAATAGCTGCAGCACCTCTTCCCCAGATATGGCTTGGCACCCCGCTATCCAGTGAGCTGCTGTGCGGTGCACCTTACATGCCCACTCAAGGTAGGAATCTCCAGCTAATTTAACAGTGTCTCTGAACCGTCTCCGGTATGCCTCCGGTGTAACCGCATACCTGGAGAGCAGAGCCTCTTTTACAGTATTATAATCCCTGACTTCCTCATCTGGAATGGCCCGAAAAGCCTCTCTGGCCCGGCCGGATAATTTTCCAGATAATATCGTGACCCAGTCCTCTGCGGGTACCTTGTGTAGTGCACATTGCCTCTCAAAATCCGCAAGGTACCCATCAATCTCTCCTTCTGTTTCCAGGAAGTTTTTAAAAGCTGCAAAATTTACTTTTCTCTTTTCCATCTTAGTCAGTATTGTAATAATCCCCCTCTTCCTGAGGTTACTGGCTTGTGTAGTTGCTCTTCTGGGCGATAAGGTTCATTCCGTCGCTGCCACCAATGTTACGGTACCAACAGTGTACCAAGGGTTAATACCAGGGAACAACGTCCTGCATAGGGAATCAGCAATTCACAAACCAGCCAGTTTTCAGGTTTAAACAGAATATCTGCTTTATTTGAAGGCAGCACACAGATTTATACACCCTGGCTTCAGGTTACAGAGGGCATTGGTTTAACAGTAAAGCAAACATATGAACAATGCATCAAACCTCCAACAATTGTCTATTCACAGGTAAAACAGATTAACATATTAAGTTAATTAACTAGGGAAGAACGTTTACTCAGACAATCTGATGTTGGGCAGTCTAGTTAACATAATCACACAAGGACACAATCAGTTTACCTAGACAGACTCCTGAGACACAATCAGATCTTAAACATACATAGAATACATCTTATTAGAGAATATAGGAACAGTTCTTATTAGCTATAAAGTCTTTTATGCCCACTTTGCTTATAGAGTCACAATTGCTCTCACAAGGGGCACTCACACCCTGTACCCATCCTGTATTTATGGCTACAGGGTGACATAGACATAAGACAGAGTTATGAAAGTACATGGGGTGTCCAGCATATAAAATTCCATATTTCCATGCAGTCTCTGGGTATCCTTAAGCCCATGTACCTCCAGCCCAAAGAATGTTCCATAACAGGCCCTCCAATGTACAGTGGCGAGATTGGTTTTGTCACAATGGGCTTTCTATCTGACGCCTCTATAAAAGTGAGGTCGGGCAGAAAGCCCCTTCACCTCCTCCTCCTTCCATCCACATTCTCCATTAAACAAGGCAGATTACCAAAAGTAGGGCCGGAAAAGAAATATGAAGTGGGCTCAAGATGAAAGACTGTTACATTATCCACTCATCATACCATAACTATAATTCAATACTCATGTAAACACCTCAAATTTAAATACAAACACTTCTGTATGGTCATAATATAAGATATGCATTTTGTGCCAGGTTGCATTTAAGGGGACTGTCACAGAACCTACTTTTCAGTACCCTGCCTCTTTTTTGATCCCAAATTTTTGACTCCCAATATGCCAAATTAGATTATGGGCTTTCAACCTGACTCCACTCTAAAAGTGAAGTCGGGCAGAAAGCCCCTTCACATCCTCCTCCTTCCATCCACATTCTCTGTTAAACAAAGCAGATTACCAAAAGTAGGGCCCGAAAATAAATATTAAATGGGCTCAAGATAAAAAACTGTTCCATTGTCTACTCATCATACCATAACTATAATTCAATACACATGTAGACACCTCATCTTTAAATACAAACAAATACAAATACAAACAAATGTAGGTTTCAACATGCCGAATTAGATTATGAGCTTTCCTCTGGTCTCGGGCTTCTGGTACGTACCTCGTGCCTCTGGTGAGCGCCTCCAATTTTGGGCCTCTGGTGGGCACCTACGTTCTTGGGCCTCTGTTGGGTGCCTCTGGTCGGCACATCTTGGCGTGGACCTCTGGTGGGAACCTCCTGCCTCAGGGATCTGGTGGGCATCTCAGGCCTCTGGTTGGTGCCTCCTGCCTTGGGCCTCTGTTGGGCGCCTCTGACCTCTGGTGGGCACCTCTGTTCTTGGGTCTCTGGTGGGCGCCTCCGGTCACTGGCCTCTGGTGGGCACCTTAGGCCTCTGGTGAGCACCTCCTGCATTGAGCCTCTGGTGGGCACCTCTGGTCTCGGGCCTCTGGTGGGAGCCTCCGTTCTTGGGCTTCTGGTGGGCACCTCCAGGCTCGGGCCTCTGGTGGGTGCCTCTGGTCTCTGGCCTTTGGCAGGCACCTCTGGTCTCAGGCTTCTGGTAGGCACCTCCAGTCATGGCCCTCTGTCAGGCACCTCTGGGCTTGGGCCTCTAGTTGGTGCCTCCTGCCTCAAGCCTCTGGTGGTCATCTTCAGTCTCGGGTCTCTGGTGGGTGCCTATGGGTACGGGCCTCTGGTGGGCGCCTTCAGTCTCCGACCTCTGGTGGGTGGCTTGGGCCTCTGTTGGCTACCTCCTGCCTTGGACCTCTGGTGGGTGCCTTGGGCCTCTGTTGGGCATCTCCTGCCTCAGGCCTCTGGTGGGTGCCTCCTGCCCTGTGTCTCTGTTGGGCGCCTTCGATCTCGGGCCTCTGGTGGGCGCCTCTGGTCTCTGGCCTTTGGTGGGCACCTCCGTTCTCGGGCCTCTAGTAGAAACCTCCTGCCTTGGGCCTCTGGTAGGCACCTCCGGTCACGGGCTTGTGGTGGGCACCTCGGTCACGGGCCTCTGTCAGGCACCTCTGGGCTTAGGCTTCTGGTGGGTGCCTCCTGTCTTAGGCCTCTTGTGTGCGCTTTCGGTTTGAGCCTCTGGTGGGTGCCTCCAGTCTTGAGCCTCTGGTGGGCGCCTCCATTCTCGAGCCTCTAGTAGATGCCTCCTGCCTCGGTCCTCTGGTGGGCACCTCCGGTCTCAGGCCTATGTTGGGCACCTCCTGTCTTGGGCCTCTGGTGGGCGCCTCAAGTCTTGGGCCTCTGGTGGGTGCCTAGAGTCTCAGGCCTCTGGTGGGCACCTCGAGTCTCTAAACTCTGGTTGGCACCTCTGGCCTTGGGCCTCTGGTGGACTCCTCAAGCCTTTGGCCTCTGGTGAGTGCCTCCGGCCTTCGGCCTCTGGTGGGTGCCTTTGGCCTCTGGTGGGTGCATCCTGCCACAGGCCTCTTGTGAGCACCTCCGGTCTTAAGCCTCTGGTGGGCATCCCGGTCTTAGGCCTCCGGTGGGCACTTATGGCCCTGGGCCTCCGGTGGCTGTCTCCTGTCTTCATTCTAAGTTTGCACTCCTGTTCCTATACCTACCGTAGGTCTCAGGTGGGTGCCTCCTGCCTCGATCCTCTGGTGGGAACCTTCGGTCTCGGGCCTCTGGTGGGCGTCTCCTGCCTCCGGTCTTTGGTGGGCACCTCGGGCCTCTGTTGGGCGCCTCCTGCCTTGGACCTCTGGTGGGCGACTTGGGCCTCTGTTGGGCACCTCCTGCCTCTGGTGGGTGCCTCCTGCCTCGGGCCTCTGGTGGGTGCCTCCTTCCTCTGGTCTCTGATGGGAACCCCCTGCCTCGGGCCTCTGGTAGGCGCCTCCGGTCTTAGGCCTCTGGTTGGCTCCTCCTGCCTCAGGCCTCTGGGGGGCGACTCCGGTCTTGGGCCTCCAGTGGGCGTCTCCTGCTTTCAGCCTAAGTTTGCACTCCTGTTCCTGGTCCTACAGTGGGCATTACCTCAGACGCCAGTTCTGGTATGTTCACACCTGCTTACCTATCCTTCTTCCAGCCTCCAATTCTCTTGTTCCAGTGCAATAAACTAACTTGCTTGTCTGTTACTTAAGCATACCTAATAGGGGTAATTCCAGAAAGCAGCACATACCGCTTGCCCCTTTCAGTATTCCAGACAGTCCTTAGCCTGCCACCACCTTGCATAAGCTCCATATCCCTGAACCCACTCATCCGAGTGTGACACACATTGATCAACAAATAATTCTTCAAACTATTTACCACTTTATATAACTACTTCATACTGTTCGCTACTATCTTCATACTATCACTATAATTCAGTACTGATGTAAACACCTCAACTTTAAATACAAAGACTTTTGTATGGCCATAATATAAGATATACATTCAGTGCCAGTTTGCATTTAAGGGCACGTTCATGGAACCTACTTTTCAGTACTCTGCCTCTCTTTTTTTATCCCAAATTTAGACACTCAATATGCCGAATTAGATTATGGGCTTTCTACCTGACACTCTATAAAAGTGAGGTCGGGCAGAAAGACCCTTCACCTTCTCCTCCTTCCATCCACTTTCTCCGTTAAACAAGGAAGATTACCAAAAGTAGGGCCGGAAACAAATATGAAGTGGGCTCAAGATGAAAGACCGTTACATTGTCCACTCATCATACCATAACTATAATTCAATACTCATGTAAACACCTCAACTTTAAATACAAACACTTCTGTATGGTCATAATATAAGATACACATTTTGTGCCAGGTTGCATTTAAGGGCACTGTCATGGAACCTACTTTTCATTACCCTGCCTCTTTTTTTATCCCAAATTTGGCTCCCAATTTGGCTCCCAATATGCCGAATTAGATTATGGGCTTTCTACCTGACTCCACTCTAAAAGTGAAGTCGGGCAGAAAGCCCCTTCACCTCCTCCTCCTTCCATCCACATTCTCTGTTAAACAAGGCAGATTACCAAAAATAGGGCCAGAAAATAAATATGAAATAGGCTCAAGATGAAAAACTGTTCCATTGTCCACCCATCATACCATAACTATAATTCAATACTCATGTAAACACCTCAACCTTAAATACAAACAAATACAAATACAAACAAATGTAGGTTTCAATATGACGAATTAGATTATGAGCTTTCCTCTGGTCTCGGGCTTCTGGTACGTACCTCGTGCCACTGGTGGGCGCCTCCTGACTCGGGCATCTGGTGGGCACCTCCAATTTTGGGCCTCTGGTGGGCACCTACGTTCTCGGGTCTCTGGTGGGTGCCTTGGGCCTCTGGTCAGCACATCTTAGCGTGGGCCTCTGGTGGGAACCTCCTGCCTCAGGGATCTGGTGGGCACCTCGGGCCTCTGGTTAGTGCCTCCTGCCTTGGGCATCTGTTGGGCACCTCTGACCTCTGGTGGGCACCTCTGTTCTTGGGCCTCTGGTGGGCGCCTCCTGCATTGAGCCTCTGGTGGGCACCTCCGGTCCAGGGCCTCTGGTGGGAGCCTCCGGTCTTGGGCCTCTGGTGGTTTTCTCCTAACTTGAGCCTCTGGTGGGTGCCTCTGGTTTCTGGCCTGTGGCAGACACCTCTAGTCTCAGGCCTCTGGTAGGCACCTCCAGTCACGGGCCTTTGTCGGGCACCTCTGGGCTCAGGCCTCTAGTGGGTGCCTCCTGCCTCAAGCTTCTGGTGGGCACCTTCAGTCTCGGGCTTCTGGTGGGTGCCTCTGGGTGTGGGCCTCTGGTGGGCGCCTCCAGTCTCTGACCTCTGGTGGGCGCCTCCAGCCTTTGGTGGGCGGCTTGGGCCTCTGTTAGCTGCCTCCTGCCTTGGACCTCTGGTGGGCACCTCAGGCCTCTGTTGGGCACCTCCTGCCTCAGGCCTCTGGTGGGTGCCTCCTGCCTCGTGCCTCTTTTGGGCACCTTCAATTTCAGGCCTCTGGTGGGCACCTCCAGTCTCTGGCCTTTGGTGGGCGCCTCTGGTCACGGGCCTCTGTCAGGCACCTCCGGGCTTAGGCCTCTGGTGGGTTCCTCCGGTCTTAGGCCTCTGGTGGGCACCTCCAGTCTCTGGCCTTTGGTGGGCGCCTCCGTTCTCGGGCCTCTAGTAGAAGCCTCCTGCCTTGGGCCTGTGGTGGGCACCTCCGGTCTCAAGCCTCTGGTAGGCACCTCTGGTCACGGGCCTCTGTCAGGCACCTCCGGGCTTAGGCCTCTGGTGGGTGCCTCCGGGCTTAGGCCTCTGGTGGGTGCCTCCGGTCTTAGGCCTCTGGTGGGTGCCTCCGGTCTTAGGCCTCTGGTGGGCGCCTCCGGTTCAAGCCTCTGGTGGGTGCCTCCAGCCTTATGCCTCTGGTGGGCGCCTACGATCTTGGGCCTCTGGTGGGTGCCTCTGGTCTTGGGCCTCTGGTGGGTGCCTCCATTCTCAGGCCTCTAGAAGATGCCTCCTGCCTCGGCCCCTTGGTGGGCGCCTCCTGCCTTGGGCCTCTGGTGGGCACCTCCGGTCTCAGGCCTCTGTTGGGCACCTCCTGTCTTTGGCCTCTGGTGGGCGCCTCGAGTCTCGGGCCTCTGGTGGGCGCCTCGAGTCTCGGGCCTCTGGTGGCACCTTGAGTCTCGGTACTCTGGTGGTCACCTCTGGCCTTGGGCCTCTGTTGGGCTTCTCCAGCCTTTGGCCTCTGGTGAGTGCCTCCGGCCTTCGGCCTCTGGTGGGTGCCTCCAGCCTCTGGTGGGTGCCTCCTGCCACGGGCCTCTTGTAAGCGCCTCCGGTCTTAAGCCTCTGGTGGACATCCTGGTCTCAGGCCTCCAGTGTGCGCTTATGGCCCCGGGCCTCCGGTGGGTGTCTCCTGTCTTCAGTCTAAGTTTGCACTCCTGTTCCTGGTCCTACAGTGGGCATTACCTCAGACGCCAGTTCTGGTATGTTCATACCTACTTACCTATCCTGCTTCCAGCCTCCAATTCTCCTGTTCCAGTCTAATAAACTAACTTGCTTGTCTGTTACTTAAGCATGCCTAATAGGGGTAATTCCAGAAAGAAGCACATATCGCTTGCCCCTTTCAGTATTCCAGACAGTCCTTTGCCTGTCACCACCTTGCATAAGCTCCATACCCCTGAACCCGCTCATCCGAGTGTGACACACATTCATCCACAAATAATTCTTCAACTATCTACCACTTTATATAACTACTTCATACTGTTCGCTACTATATTCATAATATCACTATAATTCAGTACTGAATTACTTTAAATACCTCAACTTTAAATACAAATACTTTTGTATGGCCATAATATAAGATATACATTCAGTGCCAGTTTGCATTTAAGGGCACGTTCATGGAACCTATTTTTCAGTACTCTGCCTCTCTTTTTTTATCCCAAATTTAGGCTCCCAATATGCCGAATTAGATTATGGGCTTTCTACCTGACGCCTCTATAAAAGTGAGGTCGGGCAGAAAGCCCCTTCACCTCCTCCTCCTTCCATCCACATTCTCCATTAAACAAGGCAGATTACCAAAAGTAGGCCCGGAAAAGAAATATGAAGTGGGCTCAAGATGAAAGACCGTTACATTGTCCACTCATCATACCATAACTATAATTCAATACTCATGTAAACACCTCAACTTTAAATACAAACACTTCTGTATGGTCATAATATAAGATACGCATTTTGTGCCAGGTTGCATTTAAGGGGACTGTCACAGAACCTACTTTTCAGTACCCTGCCTCTTTTTTGATCCCAAATTTGGCTCCCAATTTGACTCCCAATATGCCGAATTAGATTATGGGCTTTCTACCTGACTCCACTCTAAAAGTGAAGTCGGGCAGAAAGCCCCTTCACCTCCTCCTCCTTCCATCCACATTCTCTGTTAAACAAAGCAGATTACCAAAAGTAGGGCCAGAAAATAAATATGAAATGGGCTCAAGATAAAAAACTGTTCCATTGTCTACTCATCATACCATAACTATAATTCAATACACATGTAGACACCTCATCTTTAAATACAAACAAATACAAATACAAACAAATGTAGGTTTCAACATGCCGAATTAGATTATGAGCTTTCCTCTGGTCTCGGGCTTCTGGTACGTACCTCGTGCCTCTGGTGAGCGCCTCCAATTTTGGGCTTCTGGTGGGCACCTCCAGGCTCAGGCCTCTAGTGGGTGCCTCTGGTCTCTGGCCTTTGGCAGGCACCTCTGGTCTCAGGCTTCTGGTAGGCACCTCCAGTCATGGGCCTCTGTCAGGCACCTCTGGGCTTAGGCTTCTGGTGGGTGCCTCCTGTCTAAGGCCTCTTGTGTGCGCTTTCGGTTTGAGCCTCTGGTGGGTGCCTCCAGTCTTGAGCCTCTGGTGGGCGCCTCCATTCTCGAGCCTCTAGTAGATGCCTCCTGCCTCGGTCCTCTGGTGGGCACCTCCGGTCTCAGGCCTATGTTGGGCACCTCCTGTCTTGGGCCTCTGGTGGGCGCCTCAAGTCTTGGGCCTCTGGTGGGTGCCTTGAGTCTCAGGCCTCTGGTGGGCCTCTGGTGGACTCCTCCAGCCTTTGGCCTCTGGTGAGTGCCTCCGGCATTCGGCCTCTGGTGGGTGCCTTCGGCCTCTGGTGGGTGCATCCTGCCACAGACCTCTTGTGAGCACCTCCGGTCTTAAGCCTCTGGTGGGCATCCCGGTCTTAGGCCTCCGGTGGGCACTTATGGCCCCGGGCCTCCAGTGGGTGTCTCCTGTCTTCAGTCTAAGTTTGCACTCCTGTTCCTATACCTATCGTAGGTCTCAGGTGGGTGCCTCCTGCCTCGATCCTCTGGTGGGAACCTTCGGTCTCAGGCTTCTGGTAGGCACCTCCAGTCATGGGCCTCTGTCAGGCACCTCTGGGCTTGGGCCTCTAGTGGGTGCCTCCTTCCTCAAGCCTCTGGTGGCCATCTTCAGTCTCGGGCCTCTGGTGGGCGCCTATGGGTACGGGCCTCTGGTGGGCGCCTCCGGTCTCAGACCTCTGGTGGGTGGCTTGGGCCTCTGTTGGCTACCTCCTGCCTTGGACCTCTGGTGGGTGCCTTGGGCCTCTGTTGGGAATCTCCTGCCTCAGGCCTCTGGTGGGTGCCTCCTGCCCTGTGTCTCTGTTGGGCGCCTTCGATCTCGGGCCTCTGGTGGGCGCCTCTGGTCTCTGGCCTTTGGTGGGCACCTCGGTCACGGGCCTCTGTCAGGCACCTCCGGGCTTAGGCTTCTGGTGGGTGCCTCCTGTCTTAGGCCTCTTGTGTGCGCTTTCGGTTCGAGCCTCTGGTGGATGCCTCCACTCTTGAGCCTCTGGTGGGCGCCTCCATTCTCGAGCCTCTAGTAGATGCCTCCTGCCTCGGTCCTCTGGTGGGCACCTCCGGTCTCAGGCCTATGTTGGGCACCTCCTGTCTTGGGCCTCTGGTGGGCGCCTCAAGTCTTGGGCCTCTGGTGGGTGCCTTGAGTCTCAGGCCTCTGGTGGGCACCTCGAGTCTCGGGACTCTGGTTGGCACCTCTGGCCTTGGGCCTCTGGTGGACTCCTCCAGCCTTTGGCCTCTGGTGAGTGCCTCCGGCCTTCGGCTTCTGGTGGGTGCCTTCGGCCTCTGGTGGGTGCATCCTGCCACAGGCCTCTTGTGAGCACCTCCGGTCTTAAGCCTCTGGTGGGCATCCCGGTCTTAGGCCTCCGGTGGGCACTTATGGCTTGGGCCTCCGGTGGGTGTCTCCTGTCTTCAGTCTAAGTTTGTACTCCTGTTCCTATACCTACCGTAGGTCTCTGGTGGGTGCCTCCTGCCTCGATCCTCTGGTGGGAACCTTCGGTCTCGGGCCTCTGTTGGGCTCCTCCTGCCTTGGACCTCTGGTGGGCGCCTTGGGCCTCTGTTGGGCACCTCCTGCCTCTGGTGTGTGCCTCCTTCCTCTGGTCTCTAATGGGAACCCCCTGCCTCGGGCCTCTGGTAGGCGCCTCCGGTCTTAGGCCTCTGGTTGGCTCCTCCTGCCTCAGGCCTCTGGGGGGCGACTCCGGTCTTGGGCCTCCAGTGGGCGCCTCCTGCTTTCAGCCTAAGTTTGCACTCCTGTTCCTGGTCCTACAGTGGGCATTACCTCAGACGCCAGTTCTGGTATGTTCACACCTGCTTACCTATCCTTCTTCCAGCCTCCAATTCTCCTGTTCCAGTGCAATAAACTAACTTGCTTGTCTGTTACTTAAGCATGCCTAATAGGGGTAATTCCAGAAAGCAGCACATACCGCTTGCCCCTTTCAGTATTCCAGACAGTCCTTAGCCTGCCACCACCTTGCATAAGCTCCATATCCCTGAACCCACTCATCCGAGAGTGACACACATTCATCCACAAATAATTCTTCAAACTATTTACCACTTTATATAACTACTTCATACTGTTCGCTACTATCTTCATACTATCACTATAATTCAGTACTGATGTAAACACCTCAACTTTAAATACAAAGACTTTTGAATGGCCATAATATAAGATATACATTCAGTGCCAGTTTGCATTTAAGGGCACGTTCATGGAACCTACTTTTCAGTACTCTGCCTCTTTTTTTTTATCCCAAATTTAGGCTCCCAATATGCTGAACTAGATTATGGGCTTTCTACCTTACGCCTCTATAAAAGTGAGGTCAGGCAGAAAGCCCCTTCACTTCCTCCTCCTTCCATCCACATTCTCCATTAAACAAGGCAGATTACCAAAAGTAGGGCCGGAAAAGAAATATGAAGTGGGCTCAAGATGAAAGACCGTTACATTGTCCACTCATCATACCATAACTATAATTCAATACTCATGTAAACACCTCAACTTTAAATAAAAACACTTCTGTATGGTCATAATATAAGATACACATTTTGTGCCAGGTTGCATTTAAGGGCCTTGTCATGGAACCTTCTTTTCAGTACCCTGCCTCTTTTTTTATCCCAAATTTGGTTCCCAATTTGGCTTCCAATATGCCGAATTAGATTATGGGCTTTCTACCTGACTCCACTCTAAAAATGAAGTTGGGCAGAAAGCCCCTTCACCTCCTTCTCCTTCCATCCACATTCTCCGTTAAACAAGGCAGATTACCAAAAGTAGGGCTTGAAAATAAATATGAAATGGGCTCAAGATGAAAAACTGTTCATCATACCATAACTATAATTCAATACCCATGTAAACAACTCAACTTTAAATACAAACAAATATAAATACAAACAAATGTAGGTATTAATATACAGAATTAGATTATGAGCTTTCCTCTGGTCTCGGGCTTCTGGTACGTACCTCGTGCCTCTGGTGGGCGCCTCCTGCCTCGAGCCTATGGTGGGACCTCCAATTTCGGGCCTCTGGTGGGCACCTACGTTCTCGGGCCTCTGGTGGGTGCCTCGGGCCTCTGGTCGGCACCTCTTGGCATGGGCCTCTGGTGGGAACCTCCTGCCTCAGGGATCTGGTGGGCACCTCAGGCCTCTGGTGGGTGCCTCCTGCCTTGTGCCTCTGTTGGGCACCTCGGTCCTCTGGTGGGCACTTCCGTTCTCAGGCCTCTGGTGGGCGCCTCTGGTCATGGGCCTCTGTTGGGCAACTCAGGCCTTTGGTGAGCAACTCCTGCCTTGAGCCTCTGGTGGGCGCCTCCGGTCCCGGGCCTCTGGTGAGCGCCTCCGGTCTTGGGCTTCTGGTGGGCACCTCCGGGCTTGGGCCACTGGTGGGCACCTCGGGCCTCTGGTTGTTATCTCCTGCCTCAATTCTCTAGTGGGTGCCTCTGGTCTCTGGCCTGTGGCAAGCACCTCTGGTCTCTGGCCTCTGGTAGGCACCTCCAGTCACGGGCCTCTGTCGGGCGCATCTGGGCTTGGGCCTCTAGTGGGCGCCTCTGGTTTTGGGCCTCTGGTGGGCACCTTCGGTTTTGGGGCTGTTACGGTACCAACAGGATACCAAGGGTTAATACCAGGGAACAACGTCCTGCATAGGGGATCAGCAATTCACAAACCAGCCAGTTTTCAGGTTTAAACAGAATGTCATTTATTAAAGGCTATGCCTAGTATTTATGCAGGTCTGACCCCCCCCCCCCCCCCAGATGGGGGTTGAAAGACTGTTGTACATTACATGGAGGGAACAAGCCCTTTGACATGATACAATAGAATTATATTACTTAAACACTTCAACCACAAGACACTCTTGGCTCTTCTTATCACTTAGGCGTTTTCTCTCTGAGGGTGATCAAACAATGGAATTCTTATCACTAACTAAATTATGGTTGGAGCCAGCAACTTGTGTTTAGAAAATAGTTTCTTAAAGCTAAACACAGTTAACTCCTTCAGTCCTGACAGAAGGGTCTGTCACATAGCTCCCCCCTTGTGGAACACTCCGGCAGACCCGGCTTGACCCTTTTGCGGGTCAACCTGGGGATGACCGGACTAGGAGGTGGTAGGCATGTCAGTTTGCTGGGACAATCCATCTGTATTCCTGTTATGAGAGAGAATTCCTGTTCATACAAACAAGGGTTCAAATTCCTCAGTGCCCAGACCAGGGCCAAACAGTCCTTCAAAATCCCATCAGCTTCTTTACGAGTTTTCTGTACCTGCTCTTTATAGGTATCCACAATCCCTTCATACTGACATAGGGTGCCCTTGAGTTGCTGCACCTCACTATGAGCCAGCGTCAGCTTCTCCTCAAGTGTCGCTAAGTTTGTCTTTAAGGTTTCATGTCCCACTCTCAAGCTGGTGTTTTCTGCAGTCTGTCGGTGCACCTTGTCTAGCAGAGATTCATGTTCTAAACGTGCTTTTTCCTCTGCGCTCCTCTTCTCCTTCATCAGCGCATTGTAACGGGACCTCCACATATCAATAGCGGATAGAGATTTACTGAGCTCAGCGTCCTGGGGCTTAGCAGCAGGTGGGTCAGTCTCTGCTGCACAGATCTGGGCACGGGTAGTCACAGGGTTAACATCAGCGGGACCCATAGGAGCGTAGGCAGAAACAAGGGGGGCCAAGTCATTTCCAAGAAGAACATCAGCAGGTAAGTCCTTCTTGACCCCCACATTCACAGGTCTAGCGCCCACTCCCCAATCCAAATGTACCCTGGCAACAGGTAGGCTGAACACATCGCCCTCACAGCCACAGTGTCTCCAGTGTACTGTTTCTCAGACACCAAGTTCTTTTGAAGCAAGGTCATGGTAGCACCAGTATCCCGTAGACCACTGACCTTCTTCCCATTCACTTTAACCAGTTGCCGGTTATTCCGGTGAGCAGCTTGCACAAGGTCTGCCTCATGTAGGATGCTCCAGCATTCTTGCGCCTCTACGTAGCGGGCCGCAGGCTGAGGATTACATGGGATTCCGCCGGCGGGTCTTCTCCAGGACTGCGCTTGGTTCGCTGCGTTTAGGGGGCACTCTGGTCTTTTGTGCCCTAGTTGCTTACATCTAAAGCACCGAATAGGTTGTGAGTAGCACCGCGAATTGAACAGGGCTCTCTGAGGGTAGTTCGTGGCCGGAGGCCGTGTGGTATAGCGGTGCGGTGGGGTTTGGTAACTGGCAGCTGCTGGGGTGACTGGGGGTCTGTACTCCACTCTAGCAGGGGGCTTAGTGGTAGCAGTGTCCAGTTTGCGGGCATCCGTATACTCATCTGCCAAGCGAGCCGCTTCCTGCAGGGTGGAGGGTTTACGGTCCCGAACCCACTCTCGAACTCCTGCGGGTAACTTGTCGAAGCAATGTTCCAACAGGAATAGCTGCAGCACCTCTTCCCCAGATATGGCTTGGCACCCCGCTATCCAGTGAGCTGCTGTGCGGTGCACCTTACATGCCCACTCAAGGTAGGAATCTCCAGCTAATTTAACAGTGTCTCTGAACCGCCTCCGTTATGCCTCCGGTGTAACCGCATACCTGGAGAGCAGAGCCTCTTTTATAGTATTATAATCCCCGACTTCCTCATCTGGAATGGCCCAAAAAGCCTCACTGGCCCGGCCGGATAATTTTCCAGATAATATTGTGACCCAGTCCTCTGCGGGTACCTTGTGTAGTGCACATTGCCTCTCAAAATCCGCAAGGTACCCATCAATCTCTCCTTCTGTTTCCAGGAAGTTTTTAAAAGCTGCAAAATTTACTTTTCTCTTTTCCATCTTAGTCAGCATTGTAATAATCCCCCTCTTCCTGAGGTTACTGGCTTGTGTAGTTGCTCTTCTGGGCGATAAGGTTCATTCCGTCGCTTGCCACCAATTGTTACGGTACCAACAGGATACCAAGGGTTAATACCAGGGAGCAACGTCCTGCATAGGGAATCAGCAATTCACAAACCAGCCAGTTTTCAGGTTTAAACAGAATGTCATTTATTAAAGGCTATGCCTAGTATTTATGCAGGTCTGACCCCCCCCCCCAGATGGGGGTTGAAAGACTGTTGTACATTACATGGAGGGAACAAGCCCTTTGACATGATACAATAGAATTATATTACTTAAACACTTCAACCACAAGACACTCTTGGCTCTTCTTATCACTTAGGCGTTTTCTCTCTGAGGGTGATCAAACAATGGAATTCTTACCACTAACTAAATTATGGTTGGAGCCAGCAACTTGTGTTTAGAAAATAGTTTCTTAAAGCTAAACACAGTTAACTCCTTCAGTCCTGACAGAAGGGTCTGTCACAGGGGCTCTGGTGGACGCCTCCGGTCTCAGGCCTCTGGTGGGTGCCTCTGGTCTCTGGCCTCTGGTAGGCACCTGCAGTTACGGGCCTCTGTTGGGCACCTCTGGGCTTAGGCCTCTGGTTGGCACCTCAAGTCTCGGGACTCTGGTGGGCACCTCTGGCCTTGGGCCTCTGGTGGACTCCTCCAGCCTTTGGCCTCTGGTGAGTGCCTCCGGCCTTCGGCCTCTGGTGGGTGCCTTCGGCCTCTGGTGGGTGCCTCCTGCCACGGGCCTCTTGTGAGCACCTCCGGTCTTAAACCTCTGGTGGGCATCCCGGTCTCAGGCCTCCGGTGGGTGCTCATGGCCCCGGGCCTCCGGTGGGTGTCTCCTGTCTTCAGTCTAAGTTTGCACTCCTGTTCCTATACCTACCGTAGGCCTCTGGTGGGTGCCTCCTGCCTCGATCCTCTGGTGGGAACCTTCGGTCTCGGGCCTCTGGTGGGTGCCTCCTGCCTCCGGTCTTTGGTGGGCACCTCGGGCCTCTGTTGGGCGCCTCCTGCCTCGGACCTCTGGTGGGTGCCTTGGGCCTCTGTTGGGCACCTCCTGCCTCTGGTGGGTGCCTCCTGCCTCGGGCCTCTGGTGGGTGCCTCCTTCCTCTGGTCTCTGATGGGAACCCCCTGCCTCTGGCCTCTGGTAGGTGCCTCCGGTCTTAGGCCTCTCGTTGGCTCCTCCTGCCTCAGGCCTCTGGCAGGCGACTCCGGTCTCCCTCCTGCTTTCAGCCTAGGTTTGCACTCCTGTTCCTGGTCCTACAGTGGGCATTACCTCAGATGCCAGTTCTGGTATGTTCACACCTGCTTACCTATCCTGCTTTCAGCCTCCAATTCTCCTGTTCCAGTGTAATAAACTAACTTGCTTGTCTGTTACTTAAGCCTGCCTAATAGAGGTAATTCCAGAAAGCAGCACATGCCGCTTGCCCCTTTCAGTATTCCAGACAGTCCTTAGCTAGTTATGTCCCGAACTGTTCGCCCATGAACGGTTCCCTGCGAACATAGCTTGTTCACGTTCGCCGCCGCGGGCGAACATATGCGATGTTCGATCCGCCCCCTATTCGTCATCATTGAGTAAACTTTGACCCTGTATCTCACAGTCTGCAGACACATTACAGCCAATCAGCAGCAGACACTCCCTTCCAGACCCTCCCAGGTCCCGGGCAGCAGCCATTTTAGAATCATTGTGATGCAGCTTTTGAAGAGAGAGGAGGTTTATTGTTGCAGCTCCTGATTTTATTGGGAAATTGATAGCTAGGCTAGTCTATTCAGTCTCCACTAAAGTCCTGAAGGACTCATCTGATCTCTGCTGTAAGGGCAGCACCCCAAAAAGCCCTTTTCAGGGCTATTTTTTTTTTATTTATTTTTTTTGCATAGGGCTAGAACTCACAGCATATATTGTGCCAACTTGCTCACTGCCCCCACTCATATCTGGTGCTTTAACATTATTTTAAATTTAAAAAAAAACAAACTTTTACATTAGTTTGCTAATTGCAAGTTTAATCTAATTTTATTTTCCATCAGGTCTGTGTGCCAGGCCTACAGCAAGCATATACTGTTATTAATTGCTCTGTGCAACCACTAATACTTGTTGTTTTAACATTATTTTAAATTAAAAAAAAACAAAACTTTAACATTAGTTTGCTAATTGCAAGTTTAACCTAATTTTTGCCAACTTGCTCACTGCCCCCACTCATATCTGGTGCTTTAACATTATTTTAAATTTAAAAAAAAACAAACTTTTACATTAGTTTGCTAATTGCAAGTTTAATCTAATTTTATTTTCCATCAGGCCTGTGTGCCAGGCCCACTGCAAGCATATACTGTGATTAATTGCTCTGTGCAACCACTCATACCTGTTGTTTTAACATTTTTTAAATTAAAATAAAAACATTTTTTACATTAGTTTGCTAATTGCAAGTTTAATCTAATTTCATTTACCATCAGGCCTGTGTGCCAGGCCAACAGCAGGCATATACTGTGATTAATTGCTCTGTGCAACCACTCATACCTGTTGGTTTATCATTATTTAAAAAAAAAAATTTTTTACATTAGTTTGCTAATTGCAAGTTTAATCTAATTTCATTTTCCATCAGGCCTGTGTGCCAGGCCCACCACAAGCATATACTGTGATTAATTGCTCTGTGCAACCACTCATACCTGTTGGTTTAACATTATTTAAAAAAAAATAAAAAAAACTTTTACATTAGTTTGCTAATTGCAAGTTTAATCTAATTTCATTTTCCATCAGGCCTGTGTGCCAGGCCCACCGCAAGCATATACTGATAGGGGGAGTAACAGGTAGTAGTAAACTGCTAAGAATAGTCCTACTTAACACACCACGGGTCCCAGACCGCATGTCTTATTGTTACACTCTGTCAGGGAAATTATATATCTTTCAAATCTATCTATTTATCTGTTACGGTTACCCTTAGTCTCGCTGAGAGATGGACCGCTTAGTAGCCTGGATCCCTATTGCTAAAGAGGGGAGAAGCTGCTTTCCATAGTATTCTATATGAGTCTCGCAAATATAGAATAATCTCCCTTAGCTGCAGTACAGCTAGGATACCCTTCTGCCCACAAAAACGAGTCAACGCTGCGATTGAGGGTCAAACAAGAACTCAGGACTGGGATGCCCAGCCTGCTTTTTATTAAGGTTACATGCACACAGGGCACTCCCAGGGGGAGAGGGGGGGGAAGCACAAAATCCCCCATCACACATTTAGATAGAGAGCACTGTCCTTTGACAGGCCACAATAGGATTACAGTACTTAAGATAACAAGTTTACAAGTTCATCTTATCAATTAGCAGTCTGGCTCCAGAGGTGATTAGACAATAGTTTCTAAAAGCTGAAAAAAAAGAGTTAACTCTTTATGAAATGATACTTGTTACGGTTTTCTTGGAGCCCTTCTTAGGCGCTGGCTTGCTGGTTCAGGCATTGCTGCTGGGAAATAAGCTCTTCACAACAAAATAACTAATGCTTCTGTAACAGTGCTCCCTTTCTGTGGAACACTCTGGCAGACACGGTCTGACCCCTTTTCGGGGCAGACTAAGGCTGTCCAGACCGCTGGTTATGCGGGGCTGAGGTCGGTTTGTCTGGACAACCCGTCGGCGTTGCCATTCTGTTTCCCAGGTCTGTAAGTAATGGTGAAATTGAAGGGTTGCAACGATAAGCTCCAACGTAATAGCCTGCCGTTATCTCCAGAGACCCGGTTCAGCCACACCAACGGGTTATGGTCGGTGACCAGAGTGAACTCCTGACCATATAAATAGGGAGTCAATTTCTTTAATGCCCACACCAAAGCCAAACACTCCTTTTCGACCGCTGCATAGCTGACTTCGCGGGGCAGGAGCTTCCGGCTGATGTAGGCAACTGGATGCTCCCCTCCATCTTCGCCTACTTGGCTGAGGACGGCTCCCAGCCCGAACATGGAAGCATCTGTATGGACGATAAAACGTTTGTTAAGGGCTGGGGCCGCCAGGACAGGAGCGTTAATTAGAGCATTTTTGAGAGCCTGGAAAGCCGTTTCACAGTGGGGAGACCACAGGACCTGTCGAGGTAAGTTCTTCTTGGTCAAGTCAGTCAGGGGTTTGGCAAGTGTGCTGTAGTCTGGTACGAACCGTCTATAGTACCCTGCCGTGCCCAGGAAGGCTAGGACCTGAGTCTTAGTGATGGGGGTGGGCCAATTGGCGACAGCTTCTATTTTGGCCGGCTCTGGTCGCTGCTTTCCACACCCCACCCGGTGACCCAGGTACTGTACCTCGGCCATCCCAAAGTGGCATTTTTCTGGCTTCAGAGTCAGGCCAGCAGCCCGGATCTGATCCAGAACCATTCCCACATGAGCTAAGTGGTCCTCCCAGGACTCACTGTGGATCGCTATGTCGTCCAGGTAGGCGCAAGCAAAACTCTGGAAGCCATCCAGGAGCCTATCCACCAAGCGCTGGAATGTAGCTGGGGCATTCTTCATCCCAAACGGCATTACCCTAAACTGATATAAGCCGAATGGGGTGACGAATGCCGACTTGGGGATAGCCTCCGGGGCCAGGGGAATCTGCCAGTAACCTTTGCAGAGGTCAATAGTGGTCAGGTAATTTCCCCTGGCTATACGATCGAGTAGCTCGTCTACCCTGGGCATAGGGTAAGCGTCCGTCACGGTATTTTCATTGAGCCTCCGATAGTCTACGCAGAACCGGGTGGTCCCATCTTTCTTGGGCACCAAGACAACTGGGGAGGCCCAGGGACTATCGGAGGGCTCAATTACCCTGAGCTGGAGCATCTCATCGATCTCCTTCTTCATTCCTGTCCTAACTGCTTCGGGGATTCGGTACGGAGCCTGGCGCAAGGGAGCTTGTCCCGGAGTATCTACCTGGTGGGTGGTTAAAGTAGTGTACCCTGGCTTCGGGGAGAAGGTGAGGTGTTTGGACTGGAGGAGTTGGTTGAGCTGCTCCCTTTCAGTGGGGCTAAGTCGGTCCCCTATCTGAACCTGCGCCACTATACCTGTGGGGAGGCTCTTTTCTAATAGGTCTGGAATGGGTAAACTGTCGGGGTCTTCCTGAGGGGAACAACATACGGCCGTCACGTTCTCTGGTCGCTCAAAATATTCCTTGAGCATGTTTACATGGAATGTCTTTCTAAGATTGTTGTCGTGGCAGCTAGCTATCACATAAGTGGTGTCTCCCCTTTTCTCTACGATCTGGTAGGGACCCTGCCAGGACGCCTGCAATTTGTCTGTCTTCACCGGCTTAAGTACTAACACCTTTTGTCCTATGGTGAAGATTCTCTTTCGGGCCCCCCGATCGTACCATACTTTCTGTCTTCTCTGGGCCAACTGGAGATTAGCCCGCACGGATTTGGCTAATTGCTCCATTCGGTCCCTGAGTTCCAGCACGTATGGCACAATGGGGACACCGTCAGCCTCCATCTCTCCCTCCCAGTGCTCCCGGATCAGGTTTAGGGGTCCCCGTACCTTTCTTCCGTAGAGCAACTCGAAGGGAGAGAACCCTGTCGTTTCCTGGGGCACCTCCCGATAAGCAAATAGGAGGTGCGGCAGGAAGCGTTCCCAGTCTCGGTATTCCTGAGTGAACGTCTTGAGCATTTGCTTGAGGGTCCCATTGAACCTCTCACACAGCCCGTTCGTCTGGGGGTGGTATGGGGAGCTCAGGAGGGACTTAATTTTGCAAACCTGCCAGAGTTGTTGGGTCAATTCAGCCGTAAATTGGGTGCCTCGGTCGGATAGGATTTCTTTTGGAAATCCTACCCGGGAGAACACCTGTACTAGTGCATTCGCTACCGTATCCGCTTGTATGTTGGATAGGGCGACAGCCTCTGGGTACCTGGTAGCGTAGTCCACTACGGTAAGAATGTATCGCTTACCGGAGGGACTAGGGGTAGCCAGTGGTCCCACTAGGTCAATAGCAACCCGGCTGAAGGGTTCCTCTACAATGGGCATATTTACTAGCTGGGCTTTAGGGTGATCGCCTCGCCTTCCTACTCGTTGACACACATCGCAGGTGTTACAGTAAGTTCTAACGTCAGCGTGCACCCCTGGCCAAAAGAACGTGTGAGTAATGCGGTGTAGGGTACGGGTAACGGCTAGGTGGCCTGCTAAGGGGATGTCGTGGCCTATTTTGAGGATTTCTTGACGGTATTTGTGGGGCACTACCAGCTGTCGCCTACGCTGTCCCCTTTTCTCTGTCCAGCGGTATAGTTTCCCTTTTTCCCATAAGAATGTTTCGTTATCTGCCCCGCCCCCTCCGGTCTCTGCTCGTTCCCGGTACTTTTGTAAGGTCGGGTCAGTCTTAGACTCTGCCTCGAAAGCATCTGGGGTGTCCCAGGGTATGGGGCCTAACCTGTCAGGCAAGGTCGGGGTAGGTCTTACCTGTGTCTCCCGCACTGGTGAGAGCTCTCGCTCCGTCCGGGCTTGGGCCCGTGTAGTCACTGGGTCCGCCTCGTTGTTGCATACTGGAGCATAGGCAGAAGTCATGGGGCCCAAATCGTTGCCCAGTAGTACTTCGGCAGGTAAATTATCCATTAGGCCCACGTTCACAGCCCCCTTTCCCGCTCCCCAATCAAGATGTACTTTAGCTGTTGGAATTTTGTACACATCCCCCCCCGCCACTCTAACGGCCACAGTCTGTCCGGATCGCTTGTGCTCTGGCACCAAATGACTCTGTACCAGCGTGATAGTAGCCCCTGTGTCTCGCAATCCCTCGGTAGATCGCCCCTCGAGCCATACCCTCTGCCGATGGTGCTGGCGGTTATCTGAGGCAGCATATACAGGGTCTGCCTCGTGAAGCGGCCCCACATATCCCTCCATAGGGGCCTCTTGGTTAACACAGAGGGCCCGGGCCGGACGATAGGACCCAGAGGGGTAATTGTAATTCCTGGGTGTCTGGTGCGTATTAAGGGGGCAGCTAGCCATGAAATGCCCTGGTTGCTTGCATCGGTGGCAAGTCGGTCTGGGACGCTCAGAGCTGTTATTGGGTGGTCCTGAGTGTCGGACGGGCCCTGTGGGCACCGGGGCTCGGAATTCAGCACGAGGGGGTGCACGGTAAACCTCTCTGGGTTCGACCCGTGCTGGAGCTCGGTAGTTCATGGGTTCGTGAAGACGGGAGTCATAATGTTCATCGGCCAATTTGGCTGCTTCTTCTAAGGTAGAAGGCCGCCTGTCTCGCAGCCATTCCTTCCCTTGCTGTTCCATGCCATTATAAAAATGTTCTAAGAGAAACAATTGTAAAATTTCCTCCCCAGTCACCGCTTTACATCCGCTCAGCCAGTGATTTGCCGCTCTCCGCATTCGGTGCGCCCATTCCATATGGGTATCGTTAGGCTTCTTTTCCGTGCCCCGAAACTGTCGGCGATACGTGTCCGGAGTTACAGCGTACCGTCGCAACAGTGTCTCCTTAACTAGCTCATACTGTGTCACTTCCTCAGCACCCAGAGTACGAAAGGCTTCCAGGGCTCGCCCGGATAGTTTCCCAGACAATATCGTGGGCCACTCTCTGTTGGGAATCTGGTGCAGGGCACATTGCCTTTCGAAGTCCGCCAAATATTCATCAATCCCTGTCTCGCTCTCTAGGAAGGGTCGAAATGCCGCATAGGGTATCTTGGGCCTCCCAGCATTTTCGACAGGGATGATTACCTGCGGTGCTTCAGCATTGCGGTGTGCGTTCGCTAGGTTGAGTTCGTGGGCTCGAGTCTCTCGTATATCCTCGTCCGCCTCCGCCATCAACTGCTGTACCAATTCCATGGAGGGGTTCGGCCCGTATAATGAGAGCCTTTCCCGAACAATCCTGGTTTTTTCGTCACTAATCGTGGTCGGTGTTTCCGCCATTGTGAAGCTCTGATCCAGTTCGGTCAATTCTGCGATCAGCTCTCTCCTCGGCCGGTTGCTGGCGTACCCCCCTCTGCTTTCAAGTAAATCCTTTAGGGTTGTACGCTTCAATTTTTCGTAAGCGCTCTCCATCCGTTCTGTACCTCTCCTAGGAAATCCAGGAAAATCCCGCCGCTGCCGCCAAATGTTACGGTTACCCTTAGTCTCGCTGAGAGATGGACCGCTTAGTAGCCTGGATCCCTATTGCTAAAGAGGGGAGAAGCTGCTTTCCATAGTATTCTATATGAGTCTCGCAAATATAGAATAATCTCCCTTAGCTGCAGTACAGCTAGGATACCCTTCTGCCCACAAAAACGAGTCAACGCTGCGATTGAGGGTCAAACAAGAACTCAGGACTGGGATGCCCAGCCTGCTTTTTATTAAGGTTACATGCACACAGGGCACTCCCAGGGGGAGAGGGGGGGAAGCACAAAATCCCCCATCACACATTTAGATAGAGAGCACTGTCCTTTGACAGGCCACAATAGGATTACAGTACTTAAGATAACAAGTTTACAAGTTCATCTTATCAATTAGCAGTCTGGCTCCAGAGGTGATTAGACAATAGTTTCTAAAAGCTGAAAAAAAAAGAGTTAACTCTTTATGAAATGATACTTGTTACGGTTTTCTTGGAGCCCTTCTTAGGCGCTGGCTTGCTGGTTCAGGCATTGCTGCTGGGAAATAAGCTCTTCACAACAAAATAACTAATGCTTCTGTAACATTATCTATAAAATCTATCTAACTATCAATCGTATCTATCAAATGTATATTGCATCTATTGATCGATGTAATTAGTATCTATAAAATGTATATTGCATCTTTTGATCGATGTAATTCGTATCTATCAAACGTATATTGCATCTTTGGATCGATAACATTCGTATCTATCAAATGGATATTGCATCTATTGATCTATGTAATTCGTATCTATCAAATGTATATTGCATCTATTGATCTATGTAATTTGTATCGATCATATGTATATTGCATCGATTGAGCTATGTAATCTATGTATCTATCTATCAAATCTATCTATCTCGTGGTTGTGCAAATGGACTGTTTGCGGTTGTTTGCGGTGCGTTACACTTGGAGTTTGGTCTGTCACTGAAGCGGGCGTAACCCTTACAATACCTGATCGATACAACATCATAACTGATGTTTTAAAGCACGTTATTGCAAACAATTTATTAATGTTAGGTGATTTAGGCCCTTTATAGGTTAAAAGCAGACTCTGCATCAACTATGTAATTTTCCATGGGAGTTTTGACATGGATCCCCCTCCAGCATGCCACAGTCCAGGTGTTAGTACCCTTGAAACAACTTTTCCATCACTATTGTGGCCAGAAAGAGTCCTTGTGGGTTTTAAAATTCGCCTGCCTATTGAAGTCAATGGCGGTTCGCCGGTTCGCAAACAATACCGGAAGTTCGAGTCCGCCGTTCGCGAACTGAAATTTTTAAGTTCGCAAAATCACTATCCTTAGCCTGCCACCACCTTGCATATGCTCCATACCCCTGAACCCGCTCATCCGAGTGTGACACACATTCATCCACAAATAATTCTTCAAACTATCTACCACTTTATATAACTACTTCATACTGTTCGCTACTATCTTCATAATATCACTATAATTCAGTACTGATGTAAACACCTCAACTTTAAATACAAATACTTTTGTATGGCCATAATATAAGATATACATTCAGTGCCAGTTTGCATTTAAGGGCACGTTCATGGAACCTATTTTTCAGTACTCTGCCTCTCTTTTTTTATCCCAAATTTAGGCTCCCAATATGCCGAATTGGATTATGGGCTTTCTACCTGACGCCTCTATAAAAGTGAGGTCGGGCAGAAAGCCCCTGCACCTCCTCCTCCTTCCATCCACATTCTCCATTAAACAAGGCAGATTACCAAAAGTAGGGCCGGAAAAGAAATTTGAAGTGGGCTCAAGATGAAAGACCATTACATTGTCCACTCATCATACCATAACTATAATTCAATACTCATGTAAACACCTCAACTTTAAATACAAACACTTCTGTATGGTCATAATATAAGATACGCATTTTGTGCCAGGTTGCATTTAAGGGGACTGTCACGGAACCTACTTTTCAGTACCCTGCCTTTTTTTTAATCCCAAATTTGGCTCCCAATTTGACTACCAATATGCAGAATTAGATTATGGGCTTTCTACCTGACTCCACTCTAAAAGTGAAGTCGGGCAGAAAGCCCCTTCACCTCCTCCTCCTTCCATCCACATTCTCTGTTAAACAAGGCAGATTACCAAAAGTAGGGCCAGAAAATAAATATGAAATGGGCTCAATATGAAAAACTTTCCTCTGGTCTCGGGCTTCTGGTACGTACCTCGTGCCTCTGGTGGGCGCCTCCTATTTTGGGCCTCTGGTGGGCACCTACGTTCTTGGGCCTCTGGTGGGTGCCTCTGGCCTCTGGTCGGCACATCTTGGCGTGGGCCTCTGGTGGGAACCTCCTGCCTCAGGGATCTGGTAGGCATCTCGGGCCTCTGGTTGGTGCCTCCTACCTTGGGCCTCTGTTGGGCGCCTCTGACCTCTGGTGGGCACCTCTGTTCTTGGGTCTCTGGTGGGCACCTCTGGTCACTGGCCTCTGGTGGGCACCTTAGGCCTCTGGTGGGCACCTCCTGCATTGAGCCTCTGGTGGGCACCTCCGGTCTTGGGCCTCTGGTGGGTGCTTCTGGTGTCCGACCTATGGTGGGCACCTCCTACCTTGGGCCTCTGATTGGCATGTCTGGTGTCCTACCTCTGTGCCTTGGACCACTGTTTGGCACCTTCTGCCTCGGGTCTCTTTTGGGCGCCTCGAGCCTCAGGCCTCTGGTGGGCACCTCGAGTCTCGGGCCTCTTGTGGGCGCCTTGGGTCTCTGGTGGGAGCCTCCTGCCTCGGGCCTCTGTCAAACACCTCCAGACTTGGGCCTCTGGTGGGTGCCTCTTGTCTTGGGTCTCTGGTGGGCACCTCCGGGCTCTGGACTCTGGTGGGCACTTCGGGCTTCTGGTAGTCTTTGGTGGGTGCCTTGGACCTCTGGTGGGCGCCTCGGGCCTCTATTGGGAACCTCCTGTCTCAGGCCTCTGGGGGGGTGCCTCCTGCCTCAGGCCTCTGTTGGGCGCCTCCGGTCTCAGGCCTCTGGTAGGCGCCTCCGGTCTTGGGTCTCTGGTGGGCGACTCCAGTCTCGGGCCTCTGGTGGGCGCCTTCACTCTCGGACCTCAGTAGAAGCCTCCTGCCTTGGGCCTCTGGTGGACACCTCCGGTCTCGGGCCTCTGGCGGGCACCTCCGGTCTCGGGCCTCTGGTAGGCGCCTCCGGTCTTAGGCCTCTGGTGGGCAACTCTGGTCTCGGGCCTCTGGTGGGTGCATTGAATTCGGGCCTTTGGTTGGCGCCTCCGGTGTGCGACCTCTGGTGGGCACCTCCTAGTCTCGGGCCTCTGGTGGACGCCTCTTGCCTCAGACATTTGTGGGCGCCGCTATTGGGCACCTCCTGCCTCGGGACTCTGGTGGGCGCCTCGAGTCTTGGGCCTCTGGTGGGCACCTCGAGTCTCGGTCCTCTTGTGGGCACCTCGGGTCTCGGGCTTCTGGTGGGCACCTCTGGCCTCGGGCCTCTGGTGGGTGCCTCCATTCTCGAGCCTCTGGTAGAAACCTCCTGCCTCGGGTCTCTGGTGGGCATCTCCTGCCTCGGGCCTCTGTCGGGCACCTCCGGTCTCAGGCCTCTGGCAGGCACCTCTGGTCATGGGCCTCTGTCGGGCACCTCCGTGCTAGGGCCTCTGGTGGGCACCTCTGGTCTTAGACCTCTGGTGGACACCTCTGGTCTCGGGCCTCTGGTGGTCGCCTCCGGTTTGGACCTCTAGTGGGCACCTCCCGTGTCCGACCTCTGGTGGGCGCCTCCTGCCTCGGGCCTCTGTTTGGTGAGTTCGGTCTCGGGGATCTGGTGGGCGCCTCCTGCCTCGGACTTTTGTGGGCACCTCGGGCCTCTGTTGGGCACCTCCAGCCTTGGGCCTCTGGGGGGCGCCTTGAGTCTCGGGCCTCGGGTGGGTGCCTCGAGTCTCAGGCCTCAGGTGGGCGCCTCGAGTCTAGGGCCTCTGGTGGGCACCTCTAGCCTCGGGCCAATGGTGGGCTCCTCCAGCCTTTTGCCTCTGGTGGGCGCCTCTGGGGGGCGCATCTGGCCTTCGGCCTCTGGTGGGTGCCTCTGGCCATCGGCCTCTAGTGGGTGCCTCCTGTCATGAGCCTCTATTGAGCGCCTCCGGTCTCAAGCCTCTGGTGGGCATCCCGGTCTCAGGCCTCTGGTGGGCGCTTATGACCCCGGGCCTCCGGTGGGTGTCTCCTGTCTTCAGTCTAAGTTTACACTCCTGTTCCTATACCTACCGTGGGCCTCTGGTGGGTGCCTCCTGCTTCCGGCCTTTGGTGGGCGCCTCGGGCCTCTGTTGGGCGCCTCCTGCCTTGGACCTCTGGTGGGCACCTCCTGCCTTGGGCCTCTGGTGGGTGCCTCCTTCCTCGGGCCTCTGGTGGGCACCCCCTGCCTCGGGTCTCTGGTAGGTGCCTCCGGTCTTAGGCCTCTGGTTGGCTCCTCTTGCCTCAGGCCTCTGGTGAGCAACTCCGGTCTCGGGCCTCCGGTTGATGCCTCCTGCTTTCAGCCTAAGTTTGCACTCCTGTTCCTGGTCCTACCGTGGGCATTACCTCAGACACCAGTTCTGGTGTGTTCACACCTTCTTACCTATCCTGCTTCCAGTGTCCAAGTCTCCTGTACCAGTGTAATAAACTAACTTGCTTGTCTGTTACTTAAGCATGCCTAATAGGGGTAATTCCAGAAAGCAGCACATACCGCTTGCCCCTTTCAGTATTCCAGACAGTCCTTAGCCTGCCCCCACCTTGCATAAGCGCCATACCACTGAAACCGCTCATCCGAGTGTGACACACATTCATCCACAAATAATTCTTCAAACTATCTACCACTTTATATAACTACTTCATACTGTTCGCTACCATCTTCATAGTATTACTATAATTCAGTACTCATGTAAACGCCTCAACTTTAAATACAAACACTTTGTATGGCCATAATGTAAGATATACATTCAGTGCCAGTTTGTATTTAAGGGCACGTTCATGGAACCTACTTTTCAGTACTCTGCCTCTCTTTTTTTATCCCAAATTTAGGCACCCAATATGCCGAATTAGATTATGGGCTTTCTACCTGACACTCTATAAAAGTGAGGTCGGGCAGAAAGCCCCTTCACCTCCTCCTCCTTCCATCCACATTCTCCGTTAAACAGGAAGATTACCAAAAGTAGGGCCGGAAACAAATATGAAGTGGGCTCAAGATGAAAGACCGTTACATTGTCCACTCATCATACCATAACTATAATTCAATACTCATGTAAACACCTCAACTTTAAATACAAACACTTCTGTATGGTCATAATATAAGATACACATTTTGTGCCAGGCTGCATTTAAGGGCACTGCCACGGACCCTACTTTTCAGTACCCTGCCTCTTTTTTTATCCCAAATTTGGCTCCCAATTTGGTTCCCAATATGCCGAATTAGATTATGGGCTTTCTACCTGACTCCACTCTAAAAGTGAAGTTGGGCAGAAAGCACCTTCACCTCTTCCTCCTTCCATCCACATTCTCCGTTAAACAAGGCAGATTACCAAAAGTAGGGCCAGAAAATAAATATGAAATGGACTCAAGATGAAAAACTTCCATTGTCCACTCATCATACCATAACTATAATTCAATACTCATGTAAACACCTCAACTTTAAATACAAACAAATACAAATACAAACAAATGTAGGTTTCAATATGACAAATTAGATTATGAGCTTTCCTCTGATCTCGGGCTTCTGGTACGTACCTCGTGCCACTGGTGGGCGCCTCCTGACTCGGGCATCTGGTGGGTACCTCCAATTTTGGGCCTCTGGTGGGCACCTATGTTCTCGGGTCTCTGGTGGGTGCCTTGGGCCTCTGGTAAGCACATCTTGGCGTGGGCCTCAGGTGGGAACCTCCTGCCTCAGGGATCTGTTGGGCACCTCGGGCCTCTGGTTAGTGCCTCCTGCCTTGGGCATCTGTTGGGCACCTCTGACCTCTGGTGGGCACCTCTGTTCTCGGGCCTCTGGTGGGCACCTCCTGCATTGAGCCTCTGGTGTGCACCTCCGGTCCTGGGCCTCTGGTGGGAGCCTCCGGTCTTGGGCCTCTGGTGGTCTTCTCCTAACTCGAGCCTCTGGTGGGTGCCTCTGGTTTCTGGCCTGTGGCAGACACCTTTGGTCTCAGGCCTCTGGTAGGCACCTACAGTCACGGGCCTTTGTCGGGCACCTCTGGGCTCGGGCCTCTAGTGGGTGCCTCCTGACTCAAGCTTCTAGTGGACACCTTCAGTCTCTGGCTTCTGGTGGTCACCTCTGGGTGCGGGCCTCTAGTGGGCGCCTCCAGTCTCTGACCTCTGGTGGGCGACCTCCAGCCTTTGGTGGGTGGCTTGGGCCTCTGTTAGCTGCCTCCTGCCTCGGACCTCTGGTGGGCACCTCAGTCCTCTGTTGGGCACCTCCTGCCTCTTTTGGGCACCTTCGATTTCGGGCCTCTGGTAGGCACCTCTGGTCTCTGGCCTTTGGTGGGCTCCTCCTTTCTCAGGCCTCTAGTAGAAGCCTCCTGCCTTGGGCCTCTAGTGGGCACCTCCTGCCTCGGGCCTGTGGTGGGCACCTCCGGTCTCAGGCCTCTGGTAGGCACCTCTGGTCACGGGCCTCTGTCAGGCACCTCCGGGCTTAGGCCTCTGGTGGGTGCCTCCGGTCTTAGTCCTCTGGTGGGTGCCTCCGGTTCAAGCCTCTGGTGGGTGCCTCCAGGCTCGTGCCTCTGTTGGGCGCCTATGATCTCGGGCCTCTGGTGGGTGCCTCCTTTCTCAGGCCTCTAGAAGATGCCTCCTGCCTTGGGCCCCTGGTGGGCACCTCCTGCCTTGGACCTCTGGTGGGCACCTCCGGTCTCAGGCCTCTGTTGGGCACCTCCTGTCTTGGGCCTCTGGTGGGCGCCTCGAGTCTCGGGCCTCGGGTGGGTGCCTCGAGTCTCAGGCCTCTGGTGGGCGCCTTGAATCTCGGGACTCTGGTGGGCACCTCTGGCCTTGGGCCTCTGTTGGGCTCCTCCAGCCTTTGGCCTCTGGTGAGTGCCCCCTGCCACAGGCCTCATGTGAGCGCCTCCGGTCTTAAGCCTCTGGTGGACATCCCGGTCTCAGCCCTCCGGTGGGCGCTTATGGCCCCGGGCCTCCGGTGGGTGTCTCCTGTCTTCAGTCTAAGTTTGCACTCCTGTTCCTGGTCCTACAGTGGGCATTACCTCAGATGCCAGTTCTGGTATGTTCACACCTGCTTACCTATCCTGCTTCCAGCCTCCAATTCTCCTTTTCCAGTGTAATAAACTAACTTGCTTTTCTGTTACTTAAGCATGCCTAATAGGGGTAATTCCATAAAGAAGCACATATCGCTTGCCCCTTTCAGTATTCCAGACAGTCCTTTGCCTGCCACCACCTTGCATAAGCTCCATATTCCTGAACCCGCTCATCCGAGTGTGACAGACATTCATCCACAAATAATTCTTCAAACTATCTACCACTATATAACTACTTCATACTGTTCGCTACTATCTTCATAATATCACTATAATTCAGTACTGATTTAAACACCTCAACTTTAAATACAAACACTTTGTATGGCCATAATATAAGATATACATTCAGTGCCAGTTTGCATTTAAGGGCACGTTCATGTAACCTACTTTTCAGTACTCTGCCTCTCTTTTTTTATCCCAAATTTAGGCTCCCAATATGCCGAATTGGATTATGGGCTTTCTACCTGACGCCTCTATAAAAGTGAGGTCGGGCAGAAAGCCCCTTCACCTCCTCCTTCCATCCACATTCTCCATTAAACAAGGCAGATTACCAAAAGTAGGGCCGGAAAAGAAATATGAAGTGGGCTCAAGATGAAAGACCGTTATATTGTCCACTCATCATACCATAACTATAATTCAATACTCATGTAAACACCTCAACTTTAAATACAAACACTTCTGTATGGTCATAATATAAGATATGCATTTTGTGCCAGGTTGCATTTAAGGGGACTGTCACGGAACCTACTTTTCAGTACCCTGCCTCTTTTTTTATCCCAAATTTGGCTCCCAATTTGGCTCCCAATATGCCGAATTAGATTATGGGCTTTCTACCTGACTCCACTCTAAAAGTGAAGTCGGGCAGAAAGCCCCTTCACCTCCTCCTCCTTCCATCCACATTCTCTGTTAAACGAGGCAGATTACCAAAAGTAGGGCCAGAAAATAAATATGAAATGGGCTCAAGATAAAAAACTGTTCCATTGTCTACTCATCATACCATAACTATAATTCAATACACATGTAGAAACCTCATCTTTAAATACAAACAAATACAAATGCAAACAAATGTAGGTTTCAATATGCCAAATTAGATTATGAGCTTTCCTCTGGTCTCAGGCTTCTGGTACGTAACTCGTGCCTCTGGTGGGCACCTCCAATTTTGGGCCTCTGGTGGCCACCTACGTTCTTGGGCCTCTGGTGGGTGCCTCTGGCCTCTGGTCGGCACATCTTGGCATGGGCCTCTGGTGGGAACCTCCTGCCTCAGGGATCTGGTGGGTATCTCGGGCCTCTGGTTGGTGCCTCCTGCCTTGGGCCTCTGTTGGGCGCCTCTGACCTCTGGTGGGAACCTCTGTTCTTGGGTCTCTGGTGGGCGCCTCCGGTTACTGGCCTCTGGTGGGCACCTTAGGCCTCTGGTGGGCACCTCCTGCATTGAGCATCTGGTGGGCACCTCCGGTCTCGGGCCTCTGGTGGGAGCCTCTGGTCTTGGGCTTCTGGTGGGCACCTCCAGGCTTGGGCCTCTGCTGGGCACCTCTGGCCCCTGGTGGTCACCTCCTGACTTGAGCCTCTGGTGGGTGCCTCTGGTCTTTGGCCTGTGGCAGGCGCCTCTGGTCTCAGGCTTCTGGTAGGCACCTCCAGTCATGGGCCTCTGTCAGGCACCTCTGGGCTTGGGCCTCTAGTGGGTGCCTCCTGCCTCAAGCCTCTGGTGGGCATCTTCAGTCTTGGGCCTCTGGTGGGCACCTATGAGTACGGGCCTCTGGTGGGCGCCTCCATCCTTTGGTGGGCGTCTTGGGCCTCTGTTGACTACCTCCTGCCTTGGACCTCTGGTGGGTGCCTTGGGCCTCTGTTGGGCACCTCCTGCCTCAGGCCTCTGGTGGGTGCCTCCTGCCCTGTGCCTCTGTTGGGCGCCTTCGATCTCGGGCCTCTGGTGGGCACCTCTGGTCTCTGGCCTTTGGTGGGCACCTCCTTTCTCGGGCCTCTAGAAGAAACCTCCTGCCTCAGGCTTCTGGTAGGCTCCTCCGGTCATGGGCCTGTAGTGGGCACCTCGGTCACGAGCCTTTGTCAGGCACCTCTAGGCTCAGGCCTCTGTCAGGCACCTCTGGGCTTAGGCTTCTGGTGGGTGCCTCATGTCTTAGGCCTCTGGTGTGCGCTTTCGGTTCGAGCCACTGGTGGGTGCCTCCAGTCTCGAGCCTCTGGTGGGCGCCTCCATTCTCGAGCCTCTAGTAGATGCCTCCTGCCTTGGTCCTCTGGTGGGCACCTCCGGTCTCAGGCCTATGTTGGGCACCTCCTGTCTTGGGCCTCTGGTGGGCGCCTCAAGATTTGGGCCTCTGGTGGGTGCCTTGAGTCTCAGGCCTCTGGTGGGAACCTCGAGTCTCGGGACTCTGGTTGGCACCTCTGGCCTTGGGCCTCTGGTGGACTCCTCCAGCCTTTGGCCTCTGGTGGACTCCTCCAGCCTTTGGCCTCTGGTGAGTGCCTCCGGCCTTCGGCCTATGGTGGGTGCCTTCGGCCTCTGGTGGGTGCCTCCTGCCACAGGCCTCTTGTGAGCGCCTCCGGTCTTAAGCCTCTGGTGGGCATCCTGGTCTCAGGCCTCCGGTGGGCGCTTATGGCCCCGGGCCTCCGGTGGGTGTCTCCTGTCTTCAGTCTAAGTTTGCACTCCTGTTTGTATACCTACCGTAGGTCTCTGGTGGGTGCCTCCTGCCTCTATCCTCTGGTGGGAACCTTTGGTCTCGGGCCTCTGGTGGGCGTCTCCTGCCTCCGGTCTTTGGTGGGCGCCTTGGGCCTCTGTTGGGCACCTCCTGCCTCTGGTGGGTGCCTCCTGCCTCAGGCCTCTGGTGGGTGCCTCTTCCTCTAGTCTCTGATGGGAACCCCTTGCCTCGGGCCTTGGGCCTCTGGTAGGCGCCTCCGGTCTTAGGCCTCGGGTTGTCTCCTCCTGCCTCCGGCCTCTGGGGGTGACTCCGGTCTTGTGCCTCCAGTGGGTGCCTCCTGCTTTCAGCCTAAGTTTGCACTCCTGTTCCTGGTCCTACAGTGGGCATTACCTCAGACGCCAGTTCTGGTATGTTCACACTTGCTTACCTATCCTGCTTCCAGCCTCCAATTCTCCTGTTCCAGTGTAATAAACTAACTTGCTTGTCTGTTACTTAAGCATGCCTAATAGGGGTAATTCCAGAAAGCAGCACATACCGCTTGCCCCTTTCAGTATTCCAGACAGTCCTTAGCCTGCCACCACCTTGCATAAGATCCATATCCCTGAACCCGCTCATCCGAGTGTGACACACATTCATCCACAAATAATTCTTCAAACTATCTACCACTTTATATAACTACTTCATACTGTTCGCTACTATCTTCATACTATCACTATAATTTAGTACTGATGTAAACACCTCAACTTTAAATACAAAGACTTTGTATGGCCATAATATAAGATATACATTCAGTGCCAGTTTGCATTTAAGGGCACGTTCATGGAACCTACTTTTCAGTACTCTGCCTCTCTTTTTTTATCCCAAATTTAGGCTCCCATTATGCTGAACTAGATTATGGGCTTTCTACCTGACGCCTCTATAAAAGTGAGGTCGGGCAGAAAGCCCCTTTACTTCCTCCTCCTTCCATCCACATTCTCCATTAAACAAGGCAGATTACCAAAAGTAGGGCCGGAAAAGAAATATGAAGTGGGCTCAAGATGAAAGACCGTTACATTGTCCACTCATCATACCATAACTATAATTCAATACTCATGTAAACACCTCAACTTTAAATACAAACACTTCTGTATGGTCATAATATAAGATACACATTTTGTGCCAGGTTGCATTTAAGGGCCTTGTCATGGAACCTTCTTTTCAGTACCCTGCCTCTTTTTTTATCCCAAATTTGGTTCCCAATTTGGCTTCCAATATGCCGAATTAGATTATGGGCTTTCTACCTGACTCCACTCTAAAAGTGAGGTCGGGCAGAAAGCCCCTTCACCTCCTCCTCCTTCCATCCACATTCTCCGTTAAACAAGGCAGATTACCAAAAGTAGGGCTGGAAAATAAATATGAAATGGGCTCAAGATGAAAAACTGCTCCATTGTCCACTCATCATACCATAACTATAATTCATTACTCATGTAAACACCTCAACTTTAAATACAAACAAATACATATACAAACAAAAGTAGGTTTCAATATGCCGAATTAGATTATGAGCTTTCCTCTGGTCTCGGTCTTCTGGTACGTACCTCGTGCCTCTGGTGGGCGCCTCCTGGCTCGGGCCTCTGGTGGTCACCTACGTTCTCAGGCCTCTGGTGGGTGCCTCGGGCCTCTGGTCGGCACCTCTTGGCGTGGGCCTCTGGTGGGAACCTCCTGCCTCAGGGATCTGGTGGGCACCTCGGGCCTCTGGTGTGTGCCTCCTGCCTTGTGCCTCTGTTGGGCGCCTCGGTCCTCTGGTGGGCACCTCCGTTCTCGGGCCTCTGGTGGGCGCCTCTGGTCATGGGCTTCTGTTGGGCAACTTAGGCCTCTGGTGAGCACCTCCTGCCTTGAGCCTCTTGTGGGCTCCTCCGGTCCCGGGCCTCTGGTGGGCGCCTCCGGTCTTGGACCTCTGGTGGGCAGTTCCGGGCTTGGGCCACTGGTGGGCACCTCGGGCCTCTGGTTGTTACCTCCTGCCTCAAGCCTCTAGTTGGTGCCTCTGGTCTCGGGCCTCTGGTAGGCACCTCCAGTCATGGGCCTCTGTCAGGCACCTCTGGGCTTGGGCCTCTAGTGGGCGCCTCCGGTCTTGGGCCTCTGGTGGGCACCTTCGGTTTTGGGGCTCTGGTGGGTGCCTCCAGTCTGAGGCCTCTGGTGGGCGCCTCTGGTCTCTGGCAGGCACCTCCAGTCACGGGCCTCTGTTGGGCACATCTGGGCTCGGGCCTCTGGTGGGCGCCTATGGTCTTGGGCCTCTGGTGGGCACCTTCGGTTTTGGGGCTCTGGTGGGCACCTCCAGACTAAGGCCTCTGGTGGGCGCCTCTGGTCTCGGGCCTCTGGTAGGCACCTCCAGTCACGGGCCTCTGTCGGGCACCTCTGGCCTCGGGCCTCTGGTGGGTGCCTCCGGTCTCGGGCCTCTGTTGGGCTCCTCCGATCTCAGGCCTCTGGTGGGTGCCTCCAGTCTCAGGCCTCTGGTGGGCTCCTCAGGTCTCGGGCCTCTGGTGGGTGCCTCCGTTCTCGGGCCTCTAGTAGAAGCCTCATAGGAAAAGAATTTAGCTAAACTGTATCAACTCTATACCAGATTAAAAGCCTCCCTTACTGGTGGAATCTCTCACAAATAATTCCACAGTGTACAATACGTTGATGTGTGGGTTCGTAGGGGGGTGCCTAAGGCAATCTGGTTATAGACAATTAATTGTATTGATAGATAAAAAAAATTAATTTCTAAGTTGTTGAATTCATGGGTAATGTATAATGGTTAATATATATACAAGAATATCTGAATTGATAATGGGATAATAAACTAAATCAATTACTCGAAAAAAATTAAACCAATTGAAAAAACACTCTAATGTGCACTATTCAATTGTGTATGTGAAACCTTCAAAAACTTCCAAAAATACCTCCTTATACTTTAATTAATTAAACATGAATTGAATATGGGTTTTATAACCACAAGTCCAGACAAAATATATATAAGTGAAAAAAATATAATAATAATAATAAAATGTTAAAAAGAATCAAAAGTGTTCAAAGTTGGTCAGTGTGGTGTGTATTCCTATAAACTGATCCAATATCAAGCTATAAATATCAAGCTAAAGATAAATATACTGACCAATAAATAAATAAATTAAATAAAATGAAAATCAGGGTACTTAGAAATGCAGATAATATTTAATAAAATTAATGTGCAATGCGATAATATAAAAAACAACATTAATTAAAAATAATGAGACCGGTGTCAATTGATAAAAAAAAACAAAACTTCTAAATATTAGTTAATAACAAATACCTCTATATACCACTTATACAAAACAAAAATGAGCACTCTATATTATATGCACTAGATAATATCACTATTAAGTCAATCTCTGACCAAAAATTAAATAGTCTGATGGGATGCTGACGCTTTGAAACCAGACATCAAAGTGTAAGACTAGTCCTGATTCTGTCGCCCAAATGAGCTCACTTCTAAGGACAATATTTAGTTACCGATAGGAAAGATAGGTATGTTGCCAGTCTTAATGTTGTAATTGTAGCCGATGTTTAGGCAATTGTATTCACTTCACCTTAAGTATATCCTTCGGCAATATGTATTGATTTTCTGTCCTCTCTCACTGCGGCGTCCTTTAGCCGTTACTTTGTTTCCAAACTGGATGTTTGATCACATGGGTACCAGTGACCAACCGGTGGTGTCCAAATGTCTGTGAGTGCGCGCACTTTTGAATTAGACTCTGACAGTTTGTTTATCGCTCCTCTCGTTCATACACCAAAGTCCCTCCGTAAATGCTATATATTACGGCAGGTGTTATGATGATAAAGGTCCTGGGAGCTGGTTCAAACTTTCTCTTGATAAAGGCTTGCAAGAGCCGATACGCGTGGATACTACCCCATAGCTTGATATCGGATCAGTTTATAGGAATACACACCACACTGACCCACTTTGAATACTTTTGATTCTTTTTAACATTTTATTATTATTATATTTTTTTCATTTATATATATTTTGTCTGCACTTGTGGTTATAAAACCCATATTCAATTCATTTTTAATTTTTGGTTTAAACTTTATAAGTATAAGTTTTTGAAGGTTTCACATACACAATTGAATAGTGCACATTAGAGTGTTTTTTCAATTGGTTTCATTTTTTTTGAGTAGTTGATTTAGTTTATTATCCCATTATCAATTCAGATATTCTTGTATATATATTAACCATTATACATTACCCATTAATTCAACAATTTAGAAATGTAAAATTTTATCTATCAATACAATTAATTGTCTATAACCAGATTGCCTTAGGCGCCCCCTACGAACCCACACATCAAGGTATTGTACACTGTGGAATTATTTGTGAGAGATTCCACCAGTAAGGGAGGCTGTTAATCTGGTATAGAGTTGATACAGTTTAACTAAATTCTTTTCCTATGAGGCTTCTACTAGAGGCCCGTGAATGGAGGCACCCACCAGAGGCCTGAGACTGGAGGCACCCACCAGAGGCCCGAGACCGGAGGTGCCCACCAGAGACCTGAGACCGGAGGCACCCACCAGAGACCCGAGTTCGGAGGCGCCCAACAGAGGCCCGAGACCGGAGGTGCTAGGCAACGTGACGTGCAAGTATAGAGAGGGATCCGGGAGCCGCTGCGACACCGCATTGATCGGATCATGACATCACTATTTCTATCTATCTCTATCTGTCGCTATCTTTATCTATCTATCTATCACTAGCTATCACTATCTCTATCTATCTCTATGTCTATCTATCTCTATTTCTATCTCTATCTATCTGTTGCTATCTTTATCTATCATTATCTCTATCTATCTCTGTCTATCTAACTCTATTTATCTTTATAGATCTCTATAATAGATCTTTATCTATTTCAATCTATCTTTATCTATTAATATCACTATCTCTATCTCTTTAAATATCTATATCTATCTCTATTTATATCCAATTATTTCTTTCTCTGTCTATCTCTTTCTATATCTATCTATCTCTATGTATCTCTATCTAACTCTATCAATCTCTATCCCTATCTAACTCAATCTATCCCTATGTATTCCTATCTCTATTTGTATCTATTTCTATCTCTATCTATCTGTATCTCTATCTATTTCTATCTATCTCTTTATATTTATATATCTATCTCCATCTATCTCCATCTATTTCTATCTACCTCTATTTATCACTATCTATCTCTTTCTCTATCTATCTCTATATAGATCTATTTCTATCTATCGCTATCTATATCTATCTTTACCTCTTTATTTATCTTTATATCTATCTATATCTATATCTATCTCTATCTCTTTGTATCTATATCTATCTATATCTACATCTATCTCTATCTATTATATATATATATATATATTAATCTCTATTTTTATCTTTCTCTATCTCTATTTCTATCCATCTCTATCCATCTCTATCCATTTCTATCTATTTCTATCTATCTCTATCTATCAATCTCTACCTATCTCTAACTCTCTCTATCTATCTTTATATTTTCTGTCTATCTCTATATATCTCTATCTGTATCTCTATTTATATCTGTATCTCTATCTATCTCTATCTATCGCTATCTATCTCTTTCTTTCCCTATCTACAGTATCTATCTATCTATCTATCTATCTATCTATCTATCTATCTCTGTCTATCTCTATATATCTCTATCTATCTCAATCTCTATCTCTATTGCTCTATATTTATCTATCTCTATCTATCAATATCTTTCTCATTCTCTATTTATCTCTATTGATCTGATTCTGTATCTCTATATTTCGCTACCTCCATCTATATATCGCTATCTCTATCTATCACTATCACTATCTCTATCTATATCTATCTCTGACTATCTCTATCTGTCTCTATCTCTATCTATCACTATCATTATCTATCTCTATTTCTATCTAACTCTTTCTCTCTCTATCTCTATTAATCTCTATCCATCTATCTCTATCTCTTTATATCACTATCTTTCTCTACCTATCTCTATCTATATATTTCTCTATATCTGTCTCTATCCATCTCTATCTGCATCTCTATCTATCTGTATCTATATCTATCTGTATATGTTTCTATATCTCTATCTCTATCTGTCTCTATCTCTGTATATTTCTCTCTCTTTCTATCTCTATTTTTATACATATATTTTTATCTTCTTCTCTCTCTTTCTCTATCTATCAATCTCTTTCTATCTCTATCTTTCTCTGTATCTATCTATCTCTATCTATCACTATCTGTCTTTTTCACTATCTATTTCTATCTCTATCAATCTGTATCTCTATATTTTGCTACCTCCATCTATCTATCGCTATCTATATCTATCTCTATCTATCTCTGTCTCTGGCTATCTCTATTTATCAATATCGCTATCTCTATCGCTATCGATCTCTATCTATCTCTATTTCTATCTTAATCTCTATCACTGTCTATCTCTACCTATCTCTTTATCTATCTCTATCCCTATCTATCTATATATCTATCTATCATCTATGTATCTCTATCTATTTTAGTGCAATATCTATCTCTACCTCTATCTATCGCTATCTCTATCTCTGACTATCTCTATTTCTATCTATCAATATTGCTATCTCTATCTATCTCTATTTCTATCTAAATCTTTCTCTCTCTTTCTATCACTGTCTATCTCTACCTATCTCATTATCTATCTCTATCTATCTATCTATCTATCTCTATCTCTATCTATCGCTATATCTATCTATCTATCTATCTATCTATCTATCTCTACCTCTATTTATTGCAACCTCTATCTATCGCTATCTCTATCTATCACTATCTTTATCTATCTCTAACTATCTCTATCTATCTCTATCTATCTCTATCTATCTATATTTCTATCTAAAACTTTCTCTCTTTTTCTATCACTGTCTATCTCTACCTATCTCTTTATCTTTATCCCTATCTATCCATCTCTATCTATCTCTAGCGCTATATCTATCGCTATCTCTAGCTATCACTATCTCTATCTATCTCGATCTCTGACTATCTCTATCTATCTCTATAGCTATTGATCTCTATCTATCTCTATTTCTATCTAAATCTCTATCACTGTCTATCTCTACCTATCTCTTTATCTATCTCTATCCCTATCTATCTATCTATCTATCTATCTATCTATCTCTATCTATTTTTATCACTATATCTATATATCTCTACCTCTATCTATCGCTTTCTCTATATCTGACTAGCTCTATTTCTATCTATCAATATTACTATCTATCTCTATCTATCTCTATTTCTATCTAAGTCTTTCTCTTTCTATCACTGTCTATCTCTACCTATCTCATTATTTATCTCTATCTTTATCTATCTATCTCTATCTATATCTATCGCTATATATATATCAACCTCTACCTTTATCAATCGCTATCTCTATCTAGATCTCTGACTATCTCTATCTATCTCTATCTGTCAATATATATCTATCTGTATATGTTTCTATATCTATCTGTATATGTTTCTATATCTCTATCTCTATCTGTCTCTATCTCTGTATATTTCTCTCTCTTTCTATCTCTATTCTTATACATATATTTTTATCTTCTCTCTCTTTCTCTATCAATCTCTTTCTATCTCTATCTTTCTCTGCATCTATCTATCTCTATCACTATCTGTCTCTTTCACTATCTATTTCTATCGCTATCAATCTGTATCTCTATATTTTGCTACCTCCATCTATCTATCGCTATCTATCTCTATCTATCTCGGTCTCTGGCTATCTCTATTTATCAATATCGCTATTTCTATCTATCTCTATTGCTATCGATCTCTATCTATCTCTATTTCTATCTTAATCTCTATCACTGTCTATCTCTACCTATCTCTTTATCTATCTCTATCCCTATCTATCTATATATCTATCTATCATCTATCTATCTCTATCTATTTTAGCGCAATATCTATCTCTACCTCTATCTATCGCTATCTCTATCTCTGACTATCTCTATTTCTATCTATCAATATTGCTATCTCTATCTATCTCTATTTCTATCTAAATCTTTCTCTCTCTTTCTATCACTGTCTATCTCTACCTATCTCATTATCTATCTCTATCTTTCTATCTCTATCTCTATCTATCGCTATATCTATCTATCTCTACCTCTATTTATTGCAATCTCTATCTATCGCTTTCTCTATCTATCACTATCTTTATCTATCTCTGACTATCTCTATCTATCTCTATCTATCTCTATCTATCTTTATTTCTATCTAAAACTTTCTCTCTTTTTCTATCACTGTCTATCTCTACCTATCTCTTTATCTTTATCCCTATCTATCCATCTCTATCTATCTCTAGCGCTATATCTATCGCTATCTCTATCTATCACTATCTCTATCTATCTCGATCTCTGACTATCTCTATCTCTATCGCTATTGATCTCTATCTATCTCTATTTCTATCTACGTCTCTATCACTGTCTATCTCTACCTATCTCTTTATCTATCTCTATCCCTATCTATCTATCTATCTATCTATCTATCTATCTCTATCTATTTTTATCGCTATATCTATATATCTCTACCTCTATCTATCGCTTTCTCTATCTCTGACTAGCTCTATTTCTATCTATCAATATCGCTATCTATCTCTATCTATCTCTATTTCTATCTAAGTCTTTCTCTTTCTATCACTGTCTATCTCTACCTATCTCATTATTTATCTCTATCTTTATCTATCTATTTATCTATCTCTATCTATATCTATCGCTATATATATATCAACCTCTACCTCTATCTATCGCTATCTGTATCTAGATCTCTGACTATCTCTATCTGTCAATATCGCTATCTATTTCTATCTATCTATATTTCTATCTAAATCTTTCTCTCTCTTTCTATCACTGTCCATCTCTACCTATCTCTTTATCTTTATCCCTATATATCCATCTCTATCTATCTCTAACGCTATATCTATCGCTATCTCTATCTATCACTATCTTTATCTATCTCTATATCTGACTATCTCTATCTCTAGCTATCAATATTGCAATCTCTATCTCTATCTCTTTCTATCTCTATTGTTCACTATTTATCTCTGTATATCTCTATCTGTCTCTATCTCTATCTATCTCTACCTTTCTCTATCTCTTTCTATCTCTAACTATCTCTTTTTATCTCTGTTACAAACTGCTATTTGTGACTGGCCCTTTAAATGGAAGGTTGCCCTGCTTCCCTGGATTTTGGAGAAGCCTATTTGCCAGCCTCCTTCCTCATGACTATGGCCCCTGGAAGATTGTGCCCCTGAGAGTATATTGACTTTTGTTGGGTGTGTGTGGCCCTTTGGGAACCGTCTGGGGACATATTGTAACTTTGGTGAACAATGCCCCCTTTAAGACTATGTCCCCAGACCTGTGAAATGACTTGTCTCTGGCTTTCTCCCACTTGGTTCAGTTTCATTGTGTGCCATTAAGAGTTAAATTTTGTTCAGCTTCAAGAAACCTATTCTAAATACAAGTCTGCTGGGATTAGCTCTAATTAGGTTTAGTGATCAACTTTCCCATTGTCTAATCAGACTAGTATTGATAAGGTGGACTGCATTGTTTTATTGTGTGTAATGTTATCTGCTGAAGTAAATGTTGTGGCCTGTCAAAGGGAGTGTCTCTCTATCTAATATCAAATGTGTGATGGGGGATTTTATGCCTCCCCCTGAGAGTGTCCTGTTTGCATGTAACCTGAATAAAAGCAGGCTGTGTGCTCCAGCACATCAGACCTATTTTTGACCCTCTAACTTGCAGCTTTGACTCATGTTTGTAGGGGACAGCTTATAATCACTACAGGGATTGCTATGTTTTTCATACTCCCTTAGCTACAGGGATTGCTACAGAAGGAAGAGGTTCGCCTACTGGAGCCTGGTCGTAGGTCCAGGGTGCAGAGCAGACGGCGAGATACCAGCCCAGCAGCGGTGGTTCATATAGTCTGCATTACTGATGGTGGCTACGCAGCAGTTAGAGTGTCCACGGTGCTGCTGCTCCTTTGGTGAGCGCTAGGAGCATCCTTTTCTACGGTCCAACTTCCAGCCAGCCTGGAGGCAACCGTAACATTTGGCGGCAGCGGTGGGATTGGCGTCCTAGCGCAAGGAGCAGCACCACAACAGCACTGGTATCGTAGGAGAGTAATTGAGGGCAACGCTAGCCACTGCGCAGCGTCCCTACCTACAGCAGCATGGAGCTGACAAGATACTGGTCAGAACCATGTGAAGAGCACCTCAACCGGATCCGTCGCTATGAGGGCGCGGATTTCGTTCCAGAGGTAAAGAGGCGGCTAGTCCGATATGGTCCAGACCCTGCGCAGGAGGTAGTCAGTCGCATCATCCGGGAATTGGATACGGAGAACAAAGCGGCACGAGCCTTTGAGCGCCAACTGTGGAGTTTGAGGGTATGGACACCTGGTCTCTCTCCCCAGCCGCAGCATGTTCCACAGGGAGAGGAGAGCAGCGACCTCCCTCCCCAGCGGCAGTATACTGTGCAGAGGGAAGAGACAACCGGTCTCCTTCCCCAACCCCAACCAGAGATACCAGAGGCAGCAGGCCTCATAGACTGGTCCTGGGAGGACCCCCAGCAGGCAGGTGGAGATGGGACCGCAGTCTCTCTACCGGCCCTACAGGGATGCTGGGCAGGCTGCCCAGATCCCCAGCGACAGACCCAGCTACAGGGAGGGGAGAGCATCGACCTCCCTCCCCAGCCGGAGTGTGCCTTCCAGGGAGAGGAGACAACCGGTCTCTCTCCCCAGCCGCAGCATGTTCCACAGGAAGAGGAGAGCATCGACCTCCCTTCCCAACGGCCGCCGGAGTATCAGGAGGAGGAGGTAAGCCAATCTCCCCCTCCCCAGCTAACTCCTAACTTGGGCCCAGGGTTAACAGTGGAGATGTTAACCCCCACTGACCCCCACGTTCCCTTTGCCACCGGGCAGGACTATGCCCCAATTCCCCCAGCAGAAGAGCTGGCATCAGAACAGAGCGCTGCTGGCCTCTGCCCTACAGACCCCCTTGTTACAGGACTGGCCTGCAAACCCCTCACCCCAGCAGAAGCGCTGGCACCAGGGCAGAGTGCCGCTGGCCTCTGCCCCCCAAGTACCATCAGCTATTTGCACAGCTGCGCCAGGAAGGCAGAGGATGCTACACTTTCATCCTATAACCTGGAACCTACAGGCCAGTGCTACTTGTTGTGGGGGGGCTGCTTTGCTGCTAGTGTTTATTTGTGGGTGGGTTGCGAGACTAACTTAGGCACTGACCGACAGAAGGTCAGGTGCCTTGTTAGTCTCCCTCCAAAAGGGGAGATATGTTACAAACTGCTATTTGTGACTGGCCCTTTAAATGGAAGGTTGCCCTGCTTCCCTGGATTTTGGAGAAGCCTATTTGCCAGCCTCCTTCCTCATGACTATGGCCCCTGGAAGATTGTGCCCCTGAGAGTATATTGACTTTTGTTGGGTGTGTGTGGCCCTTTGGGAACCGTCTGGGGACATATTGTAACTTTGGTGAACAATGCCCCCTTTAAGACTATGTCCCCAGACCTGTGAAATGACTTGTCTCTGGCTTTCTCCCACTTGGTTCAGTTTCATTGTGTGCCATTAAGAGTTAAATTTTGTTCAGCTTCAAGAAACCTATTCTAAATACAAGTCTGCTGGGATTAGCTCTAATTAGGTTTAGTGATCAACTTTCCCATTGTCTAATCAGACTAGTATTGATAAGGTGGACTGCATTGTTTTATTGTGTGTAATGTTATCTGCTGAAGTAAATGTTGTGGCCTGTCAAAGGGAGTGTCTCTCTATCTAATATCAAATGTGTGATGGGGGATTTTATGCCTCCCCCTGAGAGTGTCCTGTTTGCATGTAACCTGAATAAAAGCAGGCTGTGTGCTCCAGCACATCAGACCTATTTTTGACCCTCTAACTTGCAGCTTTGACTCATGTTTGTAGGGGACAGCTTATAATCACTACAGGGATTGCTATGTTTTTCATACTCCCTTAGCTACAGGGATTGCTACAGAAGGAAGAGGTTCGCCTACTGGAGCCTGGTCGTAGGTCCAGGGTGCAGAGCAGACGGCGAGATACCAGCCCAGCAGCGGTGGTTCATATAGTCTGCATTACTGATGGTGGCTACGCAGCAGTTAGAGTGTCCACGGTGCTGCTGCTCCTTTGGTGAGCGCTAGGAGCATCCTTTTCTACGGTCCAACTTCCAGCCAGCCTGGAGGCAACCGTAACAATCTCTATCTCTATCTATCTCAATCTATCTACCTCTACCTATTATACCTATCTCTATATATTTCTATCCATCTCTACCTATCTCTATCTCTGTCTATCTCTATCTTTCTCTATCTATCTCTCTATTTCTATCTGTATCTCTATCTTTCTCTATCTTTCTCTAGCTCTATCTATGTCTTTTTTTTCTATTTCAATGTATCTCTATTTATTTCTATCTATCTCAATATCTATCTATCTATCTCTATCTATTTTTTATCTATATCGATCTATCTCTATCTATCTCTGTCGATCTCAATCTCTAGATATCTCTATCACTATCTTTATCTATCTCCATCTCTCTCTATCTTTCTATATCTATCTACCTTTATCTATCTCTATATTTATCTATCTCTTTCTCTATCTCTATTTATCTCTATCTCTATCTTTCTTACTCTCTATCTATATCCCAATCTATCTATATCTATCTATCTATCTATCTCTATATATTTCAATCTCTATTTGTATCTATCTCTATCCATCTCTATCCATCTCTATCCATTTCTATAGCTATCTCTATCTAACTCCATATATATCTATCTCTATGTGTATCTATATCTCTTTATATCTCTATCTTTATCTTTCCCAATCTATCTCTCTCTATCTCAATCTCTCTCTATCTACCTCTATCTATCTCTATCTATGTTTATCTATCTATCTCCAACTATCTCTATCTATCTCAATCTCTATCTATCTCTATCTATCCCTAGACCTATCTATCTCTATCACAATCTCTGTCTATCTCTATCACTATTTATCTATATCTCTATCTTTCTCTCTCTCTCTATCTATCTTTATCAATCTCTGTCTCCATCTATCTCTATCTTTATGAATCTCTATAGAGTAGTGATCTCTAGAGAAAATAGTGAAAAAAA